>NC_090443.1:796651146-797276146 GCF_031143425.1 Pleurodeles waltl | reverse complement strand
CTACAGGAATACATGTCAGTGAGGTGGTGTTGTCATTACTTACATCTGGAATGGTTGTGCATGATGTCAGCACGCCTTTGCCTGCCCTCTGCTGCACTGGTCCTGTCTGCTGGCTGTAGGGGTGGTATGGGATCATTATCCTCATCTGAGTCTGGCTCCGATATTTCCACAGGTATGCCCCTGGTGGTAGCTATATTGTGCAAGATCGCACATGTGGCCACTATTCTACAGGTCATGTCCGGGCTGTGCTGTAGTGCCCCTCCTCTTTTGTGGATGCACCGGAAGCGACTCTTCAGCAGGCCTACGGTGCGCTCCACCACATTGCGGGTTGCCCTGTGTGCTGAATTTTATCTCTGCTCTGCTGGTGTTGCAGGATTTAGGTAGGGCGTCATCATGTAGGTGCGCACTGCGTAGGCACTGTCTCCTGGAAGGAACAGAAGGTATCATTAGTAGCTGTGCCATCTGACGTCACACTGCCATCAATGCAACATTGTAAAGTTGCAAATTACCTAGTAGATACCCTTCACCAAATTCCCCAGCTATCGGTCATGTGTGAATCCCGCTGTGGCGAAAGATGTACGAATCATGTGTGCTCCCTGGGTACCTGACCACGAGATCAGTTATGATGTAGGAGGCATTGCATATCACCTGTACGTTCATTGAATGTTGTTTTTTACGGTTGTGGTACACATACTCTGTGGCCGATGGTGGACAGATTGCAACAAGTATCCCATCTATGGCACCTAGGACATGGGGGAATTGTGCTATCTGGTAGAAATTGATTTTTGTCTGCTGTATTTCCTGTGGGGTGTGGGGGGAATCTAATGTACTGGTGTATTCTGCTCAGCATGGCATTTAGAAATGCATTGAAAGATCTAGAGAGGGCACTCTGTGATACCCCTCCAGCTGCTGCTATGACCCCTTGATAGCTCCCTGAGGCTAGTAGGTGCAGGGAGCATAATACCTGCACATGGGTGGGTATGCTAATGGTCCTGTATGTTGTGCACTGCAGTATGGGTTGTAGCTCAGCTATCAGGTCAAGTATCATGGCTGAGCTCAGCCTGTACTTCTCAGATATCTTCTCCTCAGTCTGGTCTAAAAGGGTTATACACACTCTGAAAATGTGCTCCTGTCTCCTCCTCCCTCTCCTCAAACCTGTCAGGATCCTCATTCTCCTCGCCATGACGTAGAGTGCAGCCATTGTGGAAAAGAGGCTGAGGCATTCTGGGCCTCTTTGTATAGGTTGCACCTGGTTACCACCTGGTTTCAATTCGTGGTAAATTGCATGTGCAAAAGGCCATTCTGCGAATATTAGCAATTTGTGAATTTTTGATGCATCGCATAGTGACATGGTTTTGCGTGTCGCAATCTGCGTATCGCAATTGGCGACATGAAATACCGAATCTCTATTTGTGAGTCCCTATTCGAGCTCGCAATTTGCGATATGCAAATAGCGATTCGGTTTTTCATGTCGCAAATTGCGATTCGCAGATTCCGACACGCAAAACCATGTTGCTTTGCTGAAAATCGAAATTTTTGTGATTCCTTGTTTTTTGGCTTGCGAATGCCTTTCATACATCGCAAAACATGTTTTTCATTCGCAAACGGACAATTTTACGATTCGCACCATTTGCGAATGCTAAAATGTTTGATACATCTGGCACCAGATCTTATCACATAGCTGTGATGATACTCTTAAACGGGCATAACATGCAGATAGTGGCTAGAACCACTACATTTTTATTGCATGTTAAAGAGTCGCTCACCTGATCCTTACAGAATTAGGAGGATCTTCCCTGTGTTTCTCCTTACCAATGGGCTTATAACAGCATAACATGTGTATTTGTAAAGCGCAACTTCACCCGTAGGCCCCTTGGTGTTGAGTAACAGATGTTTATTGTTACCCAACTAAATGGTACTCATTTTTTCGACCTCAGGATTTTGGATAAACAGCTGAGTGGCTCCGCCAGGATTTGAACCTGTGACCATGAGGTTAAACACAGGCCCCTACAGTGGATGCATTAGTCCACTAAGCCACCAGACCCGGCTTGTAATTATATTGGGTGATCCACTAATGCTATTTCCTCTCGGGTTTCTTACGCATTGATAAAGAGCCTTCTGACTTGGCACTGAATAATTATGACTGATTTTTCTTTCTGCTGCACTCTAGTGACCTTATTACCTATGTTTTACCTGGCAATTTCAAACTAGTAATCTCCATACTAGGCATACTAGTACGAAAGCACAATTCTGTGTTGGCGTTTCTAGCTTAATCCTATTAATTCAAGTATAGTAACTGGAGTACCCCACATGTGCATGTCAAGATAAGCTGCTAGCCCTTTAGTCTAAACATGCACAGGCATGGTCTCCTAAATGTTCAGGTGTAGGACGTTAACATATTGGGTCACTGTGTTTAATTTTAGATTTGCCTCTTTTGGTAAAAAGGTCAACTTTTAATCCACTTCTAATACTAAAACTTTTATTAACTTTTTATTAACTATAAGACTAAAGTGGTTATACTGTATAAGTATGGCAATATTTTAACTGTTTCTTTTTATGTACATGCAATATGTAATGGTTTTAATTAGCTATGTATTAATAAACATATTTACTTACTTACACTGTGAATAGCATTGTACACCTTTTGAGTGGTCTCTTTAATTTAAATCTTGATAAAAATAATGTTAATATATTCACAACAATTAAATATTTAAATACAATTGTTAATAATGCTCTGCCATTTTTTATTTTGTTCTACATTTAAAATAAATATTTTACAATGTATATATAGTTAAATTATATTATTTTCATAAAAATATTTTTGCTAATTTTGTTAAGTGTAATAAACTTTTATTTTTTTCCCTATACTTTATCAAAAGTCAGCTCCACCTCGGTGATGGAGATCTCTGAATAACTTTACACTTGTAAATGGTGAATAGTCAAAAGTAGTAAAGTTACTCAAAAGAGTAAGAGTAAATTCACTTTTTGTACATGTACACAGGTATATTTACCTTTGTGACTAGGGCCCTCATTACAACCCTGGCGGTCGGCGGAGAAGCGGCAGTCTTACCTCCAACAGGCTGGCGGTAAAAAATTTTGAATTATGACCATGGCGGTTACCGCCATGGTCATCTGACACTTCTCCGATCCGACCGCTGGGCTGGAGACCTGGGTCTCCAGCCCGGCGGTCATCACAATACCGCTGGCGGTATCATGACCCGGCTGAAGGCCATGGATTTCATGGGGTTTGGAACCGCCATGAAATCCATGGTGGTGAGCACTATCAGTGCCAGGGAATTCCTTCCCTGGCACTGATAGGGGTCTCCCCCACCCCCGAGTCCTTCCCCTACACCCCCCACCACCCCTGCCACCCCCAAAGGTGGCAGGACCCCCCTCCCCACCCCTACCCCCAACATTACATTACACATTCACACCTGACACGCACGCAGGCACCACCAACACACATACCCGCACACACACCAACATATATGCCAACAGCCACACACATAGTCATACGCACACACCCACATTCAGACATACACGCACACATCCATACAGACATACATACAGACAGACACGCACTAATTTCCAAACACACAACACCCCCGCATGCATACACGCACTCACACACCCCCTCTACATACACACATGCACACACCCATGCACGCACACAACACACAACACCCCTCCAACCCCCTCCCCTAACGGACGATCAACTTACCTGGTCCGTTGATCATCCGGGAGGGGACGGATCCATGGGGGCTGCTCCGCCGCCACCACACCGTCAACAGAAAACCGCCACGCCGAATCACAGAACGTGATTCGGTGGGCGGTGTTCTGTTGACGTGGTGGTGGAGGTGGAGCAACCTCCACTTCCCCACCGCTCGCCAGTATGGCTGCTGGCGGCTCTTCGTCCGAAAAAGGACGGAGGGCTGCCAGCAGTCATAATACGCTGAGTGAAAAAAAACGCCACCACTGGCGGTCTTCAGCACGGCGGTCCCTTGGCGGTCTTGTCAAAAGACCGCTGAGGTCGAAATGACCCCCTAGGTCTCTACAAAGTCTGTACACTGCTTCTTCACAGAAAACCTTGATTTGGAAGCACTGAGGTATGGGTGGTGATCTTTAGTATCCACCTTGTTTCTGCACAACATTAAGGGGGTCATTTATTAAGGACTTGTGTTGCCCTTGTGTGGCACACTTTGCGTGGCTTTGCATGGTTTAGTAAGTTGTAACGCTGCACATAGTACTTCCTTGTGTTACTTTGCATTGAAGAGGCATTCTGTGGCTAGAGCATGGGCATTCCCATTTTTGGAAAGTGAATTATTGGTAAGGGCAGGTAGGTACCTATACTTAGCAATAGGTCACAAACCCCCACTAGGTCAGTCAAGGGTCAATAAATTGATCCTTTCTCAACCCTCAGTAGCTTGGCCCACAAACAGTAAACTTAACTTAGGAGACAGGTATGTAAAGTATTTAATATCAACAAACAGTAAATAAGTAAAACACAACACACAAAAAAATACAACACCAATTTATAAAAATAGAAAATATTGTTATCTTTAAAATGACACCAAAATTATAATAATCCAATGTAGGGAACCTGATATATGAATTTTTAAAAATTAAATGAAAAAAATGCTTTCTAGTAGCTAAAGACCAAAACCGCCAACCTGGCACATCTGGTCGTACTGACTAGGTCAAAGTGAAAATTTGAGGCTGACCGCAATGGAGATGTGCTTAGATACACTGAGCAGGAGGCCTCGGTTAAAGTTTTACCTTCACACTTTAACAATTTCTTGGATATTTTCTTCGACCGTGCAAAGTCAAATGTTGAGGCCAACCGTGAAAGAGCCCTTCTCAGATACACTGCGTGGAAGGCCTTGTTCAAAATTTTACCTTTGCACTTAATTTTGGGTATCCAGAGCTTTTAAACAGGATAACCCTGAAATTCAGGCCAGGTCACGGGTGATGGTGGCCGGCTTGACTCTCGATGTCTAGTCGGTCCACTTATGGAGTTGCTCAAAACTTCTCCAAACTTCTAGATCTTCTTCCACAAGTACTTATAGGGACTTCAAAGTGTCCACAAACTTGCTCCAAAGTTCAAGAAGCTGTGAGTTGCTCCTTTGGGACTTCAGTTCCCAGAAAGCACCTGGTCAGAATCCTTAAATTGCCCCTGGGTCCTTGTCAGCTGGGCCTTTCTTGCAGGACTTGATGCAGGGGACTCTGGTTAACTCCTTTGTACCTGTAGCTTGCAGAGTCTCCACTCCTGGAGTTGCAGAAGCAAGGCAAAGCCTTTTTTTGATTAAGCCCAAAGTGTGAAGCTGGTGTAGTCCTTCCAAGTACAGGGTCCAGGTGCATGCCAGGGGTCTAGCAAGGCAGTCCTTCTACCAGTATCTTCTTCCAGCAGGGATCTGAATTGTGGGGCAGCTCTGCCATATTAGTCCTTGCTCTTGGGGGTGGAAAGCAGGGGTGTGCTCCTGTCCAGTAGAGGGCAGGACACCACCCTCTTGAGTGACCACTTCCTGGGAAGTGTGGCAAAAATCAATCCCAGGGAGCAACATTCTTCAAAAATCCAAGATGGTAAACATTCAGTCTTAGAGTTTAGATCTGGCTGAGTCCACCCACTGGTGTGGCTAAGTTTCCCTTAACACACCCCTTTCCAGACCCTCTCCTAATCTAATCAGGGGGCTCCTATCTGTCTGGGGCTGCAGGAAATGGGTGAGGTCCAGTTTCTGTCCCAAGTGGCTTTCCCCCCTTTGAAGACCAGTTTGGCTACTGTTCCCCATCTTGTTCTGCCATCTGCTGTAACAGTTCTCTGCCCACCAGATGCGTCCTTTGTTTCAACCCAGGCCACTTCACACCTTATCAAGGCAGCCTTGTTCAGGCTTCCAGAGGATGACCAATCAGGAAAGGGCACTACAGAGCTGAATTTGATAACATTCAGAAAGAGTTCTAAAACTCTTTCCCTGCCCTAGTTATATTAAATTCAACATTGGCAAGTTGTTGGATTTATTATAACATTTAATGTGGTACCAAACTTGCTATATCTAGCTCATCGCTATTTAAAATAAGGCATTATTATTTTAAAATAAAGTCTCTCCATGTTAGCATATGGGGCCCATTGACTACAATGGGGAAAAATAATCTGGCTGTTTCTTCCTCACCAGGGCATATAAAACATATTTTATAAAGTCCCTGCTTATATTTACACTGTACCCAACCCTGGGGGCACTTAGGGCAGACCTTAGGGGTGACTTATATGTAAAAATAAGGTCGTTTAGGATTTTGGAAGTACTTTTAATTCCAAAGTCGAATTTGGGGTTAACTTTAATTTAAAAGAAGCCAGCAATGCAGGCCTGCCTTTAAAATGACACCACCGACCACAGCAGTACTACCTATCCTGGGGTCCCTAAACCTACATGCCCTACCATACACTAGGGACTTATAGGTAAATTGCCAGAGCCAATTATAATTATGCCTATTTTGCATATACCCTTTTACAAAGAGCACTGGCCCTGCAACTGGTTAGCAGTGCCCAGGGCACAGTCAGAGTCACTAACCACCAGTATCAGTCCAAATGTTTGGGGGCGGTCAGCAAAAAAGGATGACTTTCCAACAACCGTGCATCCACCCATGGATTTTGACACAATCACAGATTTACTCAGATGGTAATCCAGGTGTAAAAAGGAGAAATATATTTATTTATCAACATTGCTTCCTTTTTTCTATATGTGATGAAATCTGCATCACACATGGAAAAACAAAATGCCTTTTAAGGATTGTTTTTGCACAGGAAAGTACTCATAGCAGCAGATAGTGTGTCTGCACAAGGAGGAAGCAGAAGTGTGCTATGCCTTAGCAGCTGTGGCGAAGCAACTTTGCTTGATGCCATATGTTGCATGAAACCTTAGTAAATCTGCCCCTAGATGGTCTAGAAAATAGATGGTTGTTTTAATGGCCTCACACTTCTGTAGGAAAAGCCAAAGGCAGAGAATCCTCCCCAACAAAAAAAGAAGTTTAAAAAAAAAACTGGGCTCAAAAAACCACCACCATGGTCAAGACTTGACTGGAATACTAGAAAACTAGAGCAAGCACAACATGTAACAAACTTGAACTTCACTGCAACACAAGGAGCTTCACCTTTGAATGTTCTTCTATACATGGAGAGAGGAAATGACATATAGGGAAATATAATAAATACCATAATTGACTGATAAAATGTGCAGCAGAAGACTTAAGTCATCATCTTAGATTGGCCTGAAAGCCATGTAGAAAGCCTTGTCTGAAATGAACAGTTTTCCAGAACCTTCTCACAACAAAAAATACTTTCAGGTCCCCTTTAGTGGCTTAGTTGGTCTATACAAAGCAGGAGCCACTTAAACATTCCTGAGCAAGTCTTTGCTTCCAAGAATGCTGTGACACTGCTTCATGGTGGGCCCTGGCGGCCAGAGGTCCATAAAATATCCCTCAGCATCCAAGCTAGGTCAATCTGCCCCATACTGCCCCAAAGAAATTTCAGCCCAACTGACATTGAGGAGCATGTTGTGAGGAGAGACCAGAACAGGTAAGTTAGAGCTGCATCGGCAAGCCTTTGTAAACTTCAAACTTTAGCCAAAATCAAATATTTAATTTGCATTTCTGTGGTGGAAAGTTCCAGAATTTGCAGGGATCCACACAATTTCTACTTTTTCACCATTCCAAACTTGTGATTTAAACAATACCCATCTTGCATGGCTGAGCCTAGCCCCCGTAACAGGAAAGGCCACAAAATGCAACATGGACACATCAAGTTTTCACTTCAAAAACTGGCCCATCCTGGCAATAGGGGTAACTGCAGTATTTGGGCCCAGGCTCAGCTGCTACTAAATGAGCCTATCAAATGCAGACATGTCTGAAAACTATGGCCCTCATTAAGACATTGGCGGTAACTGCCGCTTACTGCCGCGTGACTGCCACCAAAATACTGCTGCAGTGACGAATATTCTTTAGCCATTTTATGACACACACACAGCAAACCAACAGAATACTCCCACATACACAAATCCACCAGCCCAAAGGTCAGTGGTAAAGTGTCTGTATGAACACCCATACCATTACGCCAACAAAAAAACGCCCACCACATTATGACCCACGAATCACAATGGCGGACACTCAGTGGCAGTAAACCATTGGCAGCACACACTGGTGCGCTCAGAATGGCCACCCAAATACAAAACAACACAACATTGGCCAAAACTAAAATCACACACCTGACACTGATACACACACCACACCCACCCACATTACACACCACCCTTTACGAATATCTATAAGCAACACAAGACTAACACAAAGACCACTGAGACAACTACACACACACACACCACAAACATCCATCCATTTGTCACGCACTTAACATCCTCTGCACAACACACACCACTCAACACCCATGTCCCCACTAAGACCCCCCACCCATTTCACAGATGAGGAGTTGTGGGTCATGGTCGAGGAAATAGTCAGGGTAGAGCCACAGCTGTTTGGAGCACAGGTACAGCAAATATCCATTGCCAGGAAGATGGAGCTATAGCGGAGAATCGTGGACAGGGTGGACGCCGTGGGACAGCATCCAAGAATAAGGGACCACATCAGGAAGAGGTGGAATGACTTACAGGGGAAGATACATTCCATAGCAGCAAGGCACCAGCTCACTATCCAGAGGACTTGCAGTGGACGCCCCCACCAGCTCCCTCACAGCTCACAGCATGGGAGGAGCAAGTCTTGACAATACTGCATCCTGAGGGACTCACTGAAGTAGCCGGAGGACTGGAGACTGGTGAGTCGACATTGACTACTTATCACTCCCCATACCTGCATGCCATCTCACCCCTCACCCTAACTCCCATCATTCCACTCCATACCACACTGCACCTACCCATCTGACTAACCCCAATGCCAAGCCCTGCATGCTATACCAATGCATGGACATCCCTCCAAGCCATGCATGGACACCCACCACCAAAGCATGCACAGCATGGAGAACTAACAATCACACAATACATCAACATACACAAACAAAGGTGGCAGGACAACAGCAACAATAGAGGGGAAGCAAGGGATGTACAATATGCCACAGACATGAAGTGTAATACATCACTTACATCCCCACAGGTGCACCATCCAATCTCAGTGGCGCAGAGGTGCCCTCACAGTCCATCACAGAGCCTCTCCCAGCAGTATCCAACACCACAGCACCCAGCCAACGTCCCCACATCTCTGTCCCCAGGACACATCAATCAGCAGTGTGCCCACCTGTACAGGGACCCCAGTCCACACCCCCAAGACAATCAGGGACCTGGGGTCAGTAGCAGTGGGCAGGCTGTTCAGGGGGCAGATGTACAGGGGAACAGGGACACTGGGGGGACCGCTGTGCGCCAGGGGGAGGACAGGGCCAGGGAACCGACTCTCCAGGAGACACTCACTAATGTCTTGGGGGCTTACCAACAATCCCAGGACAAGATGGGCCAGATCCTTACCAACATGCAGGAGAACAAGCGGCTGCAGGAGGTACACCATCAGGAGATCAGGGAGGATTTGCAGGTCCTCAGCACCACCATGGTCTCCATGGCAGGGGTGCTGGCAGATATGGCCAACATCATGAGGGAATGGACAGCACACCAGTGGGCCCCTACCACTATACTGACAAGCCCACCACTTCCACTGCAGCTAGTGGACAGGAGGCCCCGCTACAGGACCCACAGGCCACCAGCACCCCTTCTCCTGCAGAAGGTTAACCGCCCCACAAGCGTTCCCCGCGACCCAGACAGAAGAGAGCGACACTTGCCAAGACCATCGCCAGGAAATGAGACCCTCCTGAATGTCTCCCTTGTGTCCCACCTTGTCACCTTGTCCACTTTGAACTGCCTTTGCTCCCCTTTCTATGGCCCCTTGGACGAAGGACCTGTGTTATAAACAGACTGGAACAATGCCCTGGACTTTCCTCAACCATAACCCCATTCCATTGCACTTTTCTGTCAATTATTTGCACTACAATGAACACCCTTGAGCACAACCTGAGTGAAAGTGTTTTATGTGAGGAAAATGTGCATATACAGAAAGTCACATCATGTGCAAATTATTTGAACACTGTGGTAGCATAGAGTCAAAGACTTGTATCTGTCTGTAGTCATCACATCAGTACACAGTTGTTATATCATCAACATCTGCAAAATGAGAAGCCATAGTTGACAGTAAGTAGAGATCCAAAGGAAGTGAATACCATCCTGCTACAGCAACACAGAAAACATCAATAATCAGAGGAATGGTCAGTTCCACTGTCTCACCTGTGTGTCACTGGAAGTATTGACGTATAACTGATGTTCTGTTGTACACAGCCTCATCCACTGCCTCCTCATCCTCACTGTTCTCAGGGTCCACTACTGCCACCGGGGCTTTTCCAGTATCCTCCTCCTGCAGATAAGGCACGTGTCGTCTGAGGGCCAGGTTGTGCAACATGCAGCATGCCACTACTATCTGGAAGACCTTCTCGGGTGAGTAGCACTGGGATCCACTGGTTAAAAGGAGGCATTTGAACCTGCCCTTCAGGAGGCCGAAGGTCCTCTCAATAATTGTCCTGGTTCACCCATGTGCATCATTATAATGATTCTCAGCCCCTGCCCTGGCATTCCTCACAGGGGTCAGGAGCCACAATAGGTTTGGGTAGCCAGAGTCACCTGCAAGTATTGAGGGACAAACATTAGCCTTACACAATTGTTGGACTTTTGCTTATGCAGGGTCATCCCCAGACTTTTTTGCCTCCTGCCTCCTATATTTTTCTGACATGTTGCTGTTGGCTTTTCAACTCTGAGCACTTTACCACTGCTAACCAGTGCTAAAGTGCATATGCTCTCCTGTTTAAATTGTATGTAAGTGGTTTATCCATGATTGGCATATTTGATTTACTAGTAAGTCCCTAGTAAGGGGCACTAGAGGTGCCAGGGCCTGTAAATCAAATGCTACTAGTGGGCCTGCAGCACTGGTTGTGCCACCCACATAAGTAGCTCTGTAATCATGTCTCAGACCTGCCACTGCAGTGTCTGTGTGTGTATTCTTACACTGTAAATTCGACTTGGCAAGTGTACCCACTTGCCAGGCCTAAACCTTCCCTTTTCTTACATGTAAGGCACCCCTAAGGTAGGCCCTAGGTAGCCCCAAGGGCAGGGTGCAGTGTATGGATAAGGTAGGACATATAGTAATGTGGTTTATATGTCCTGACAGTGAAATATTGCCAATTTCGTTTTCACTGTTGCAAGGTCTGTCTCTCTCTCATAGGATAATATGGGGGCTACCTTTAAATATGATTAAAGTGTAGATTCCCCTAGAGAGTAGATGGACATGTGGAGTTTGGGATCCCTGAACTCACAATTTAAAAATACATCTTTTAGTAAAGTTGATTTTAAGATTGTGCGTTTGGAAATGCCACTTTTAGAAAGTGAGCATTTTCTTGCTTAAACCATTCTGTGACTCTGCCTGGTTTGTGGATTCCCTGTCTGGGTCAGTTTGACAGCTGGGTTGTTTTTCACCTCGCACCAGACAGTGACACAAAGGGAGCTGGGGTGTGATCTGCATTTCCTGATTAGCCATCTCTGCTAGGAGGGAGGGGTGGAGTGGTCACTCTCATCTGAAAGGACTGTGCCTGCCTCTGACAATGCTGTCTCCAACCCCCTGGTGTGTGTCTGAGGCCTTGCCTGGGCAAGGCAGGATTTCACAAGAAGGTGTGAGTCCCCTTTGAAGGAAGGTGACTTCAAAGACTAAAATGGGTATAAGAAGGGCACCCAAACTTACAAACTTCAGAAACACTTCTGGAATCAAGAGGAACCTCTGCCTGGAGAAGAGCTGATCGCTGAGGAACAAGTGCTGCCCTGCCTGTGACTGTGCTTTGTGGAGCTTTCCTGCAGTGCTGCTTCTGCCAGAGTAAGAGGGCAAAGACTGGACTTTGTGTGCCTTCCATCTTGAAGAAGAAATCTCCAAGGGCTTGATGTAGAGCTTGCCTCCTGTTGTTGAAGTCTCAGGGATAGCAAAGACTTCTTCCTGCCAGCACCTGGAGTCTCTGGAGAGACCCCTACTCTGCTCTGTGGTGCCCTTCCAGTTCCTGGGACCCTGAAAGGAGAGGCTGGCAGCCTAAGGACAAAAATACACGCACCGAGCACCGTGCGGAGAAAAGATCGACGCGAATCCGATCGCGGCTGAGAAAACGACGCGACGCCGGTTCCGCAGCTGAGAAACGACGCCGCAGGAAACGCGACCGAAAAACCGACGCCCGGAGCAGGAGAAACGACGCGCAGCATCGCTGACGGAGGCTGAGAGATCGCACCCTGCGCCGCGGGACTTTCGGATCGTCGTGTGGCTGGCTTTTTCAACGCGCACCGCCGTGCCGAGTTGTTTTCGACGCACACAGCCGTGCAGGGTTACTTTCGACGCACACCGCCCGTGCGGGGTTATTTTTGACGCAAACCAGGTACATTTTCACGCTAGCAGCGCTAGTGTGGTGTTACAACTACCTAAAGACTCTTTTTATTTGAAACCTTTAAAAAATCATAACTTGACTTGTGTATGTTGGATTTTTGTCGTTTTGGTCTTGTTTTGTCTAGATAAATATTTCCTATTTTTCTAAACTGGTGTTGTGTCATTTTGTAGTGTTTTCATTAAGTTACTGTGTGTGTTGGTACAAATACTTTACGCCCAGCACTCTGAGGTTAAGCCTACTGCTCTGCCAAGCTACCAAGGGGGTAAGCAGGGGTTAGCTGAGGGTGATTCTCTTTTATCCTAACTAGAGTGAGGGTCCTTGCTTGAACAGGGGGTAACCTGACTGTCAACCAAAGACCCCATTTCTAACATTGGTGACCAGCGGTCGGGATTGGACTTGTATTTGTACTTGACATGCAGTAATTAAGTGTACACTACTGTTTTGATCTCAGACCACTACGTGACCACATACTACTTGTTTGGTGATCTTTTGATTTTTCTCTTAAGGACTCTTTTTATTCTACTTCCATGATTTTGCTGATCCCTTGACTGATTCTTTTTACTTCATTGGGAAATTATTTTTTTCTGCCTTTTGGAACTTTGCACTTGTGACCATCATGTCTCAATCTGGAGATGCAACAGCTGGAGCTGTGTTTAAAATGGAGAAACTGAAGGAGTACTCAGTTGCTCAATTGAAACAGTTCCTTAAAGATCTTGACTGTCCCACTGAGAGCTCCACCAGGGAGGGGGTGACAATCAAGAAGGCTGGAGGGCACACAGAGGAGGAGAATATGGGTGGGGAAGTGCAGAGGATACACAGTGGTGTAGTGGAAGAACCTGTTACGCCTGGGGGGAGGGTCCCCAGGAGGGATGGCAGGGTGTCACCCAAGGGTCTGACTCCTGAAGAGTTACAGGACAGACAGGCAGAGAGGGAGTACCAATGGGAGCTGAAAAAGCTCGATTGGGAGTGGGAAGAGTTGGAAGGAAGGAGGAGGAACTTAGAGATTAAAAAAATGATTTATGCTTACGAGCTTAAATTGAAAGAGCTGGAAGTCATGAGGGCTGAGTCCAGCTGGAATGGTGGCAGCAACAATTGTATATCCAGTGATGCTGCAGAAGTGCACATGCCCAGAGAGGTGGTGCCCTACTTGAAGGAGGGAGTTAACACACGCCAGGAGGTTCAGGGGTATGAGGTAGCTCCAGTGATGCACAGGGTCCCTGAGGTGGATTGGGGAACTGGCATGGGGAGTCATATTCCTACTGGTGGGAGGGACACTCTACTGACTCTAGGTGAGAGTGACAGGGAGAGGGGTTCCCCCCAGGTAGAAGTCCTGGTTATGGAGTGTGAAAACATCCCAGAAGAGTGTGGGTTGAGTGTCAGGGACAGTCAGGTACTGTCTCACCAGTCTCAGGAGGGTGATGTGGGGTGCTTTTTCAAGGCAGAGTCACTGGATGGTTGGGTGAAGGGTACTTTGGTTAATTCATGTGAGGGGCTGAGTGATGTAATTGCTGGAGAGCATATGTCTAGTCCTTATTTTCCAGAGCTATGCCAACACCAGGTGGAGTGTGAGTTCTCTGACCCCAGGGAGCTTACAATGGAGGCAGACTTCTGGGTGAGTACCAGAGAGTCTGAAGAGGCATTTGGGGGTGCTCCTGAGAGGAGTGGTCTAGGTAGTTCCCAACCAGGTGAGGTAGGGAAGGATTGTAGTGTCCCAGGTAGGTCCCAGTGTAGTGGGATGGGTGAGGGACCCCATGTCCAGTCTCAGAGGAGAGGGAATGGGGATGGGTTGAGGCCCAAGGTGCCCGAGATCCGGTCCCAGGTCCTGGAGGGTTCCCTGCGGGAACACCAGGAGGGGAGCCTAGCCTGTACCATAGGGCCATCTGTTGAGGGAGACCCCACAGTGTCAGGAGAACTTGGGGGGCCGCTGTAGCCAGCGTCCCACCAGTTCTGGTGTCTGGCAGTACCACTCCTAGTGAGGGGGTGCAGAAGTCCAGACAGAGGGTTGAGAGGGGGTTGCGGACCCCAGTGGAGAACCTGGAGGGTCAGGGGTCAGCTCTGAGAGCAGAGCCCCCCATGAATGACCTTGGTGAGACCATTTCTGGGTTGGGGGGAATCCAGACTCTGTCAGATGGGCAGAGGTCAGGAGACCTGCGCCAGCCAGACTCTTGTGTGGCCCTTCGGGACAGTGTGTCCCTTGAGGGGGGTAAGTGTGCCCCCCTGGAAGTCCTGGTGTGCCAGGCAGTGGTTCAAACGCAGGGTGGTGACCCTGGGTTGGATGACCAGGTTCAGAGGGTAAACTCTGACCTGGTAGGGGGTAGGTATGCCCCCCAGGAAGTCCTGGTTTGCCAGGCAGTGATCCAGTCTGTGGGTACAGACCCTGGATTGGGAGGCCAGGTTAAGGGTGTCCCCCCTGACCTGGAGGAAGGGGCTACTGCTAACAGTGCCCCTACCATGTTGTCTTCTGGGGGGGTCACTCCTAGTTGGGTGGTTCAGGACCCCAGAAGAGAGGGCAGGGGGAGGGAAGCCTCACCCCTGGCCCTGGTCCAACCTGAAGGTACAGACCCCAGGTTGGAGGATCAGTTGCAGGTTAACATCCCTGCACTGATGGAAGAATTGTGCAGGACTGCTTCTACAAGCACCCTGACAGTTTTTGACTCTGGGGGTGCCGCTTCTGCAGGGAGGGTACAGAGCCCCAGAGGGGAGGACCAGGGTCAGGTTGTCATCCCTGACCTGGTGGAAGAGAGAGTGGTCAAAGGGTGCCAGGCACCTGGGGCTACCACCCCCCACTCTCCACAGTCACAGTGGTTAGAGAGGCCTGAGGTCGGGCTCTCATCCCTGACAGTTGTCTGGGGCCACTGTGGCTTGCTGTCCTGGTGGACAGAGTTGCCCCTGGGGGGGGGAGGACGAGAGTCACACCCCGGGGGTGGAGTGGGCAACACCACTGTGTTGGCCCTGGTGGTACTATCTGCCCATTGCAATACATCTGTGAGCAAAGTAAAGTTAGGTGTTGCACAGATGGTGTCTGTAGATGTGGAGAAGGGTTCCCCATGGGTTAGCTTAGTGGGCCCTGAGAGTATGGACAGAGGGATCCAACTGGAGTCAGGAAGGCGTAGAACTGGAACATGCCCCTGCTGTTGTGGGCCTGGGTCCCTGTTCTATCGCCCCAATCAGGGAAGTACATCAAGGTATTGATTGTTCTCCCCTGGCTTTAGGCTGGTAGGGGGTCGTGTTGGACTTTTGCTTATGCAGGGTCATCCCCAGACTTTTTTGCCTCCTGCCTCCTATATTTTTCTGACATGTTGCTGTTGGCTTTTCAACTCTGAGCACTTTACCACTGCTAACCAGTGCTAAAGTGCATATGCTCTCCTGTTTAAATTGTATGTAAGTGGTTTATCCATGATTGGCATATTTGATTTACTAGTAAGTCCCTAGTAAGGGGCACTAGAGGTGCCAGGGCCTGTAAATCAAATGCTACTAGTGGGCCTGCAGCACTGGTTGTGCCACCCACATAAGTAGCTCTGTAATCATGTCTCAGACCTGCCACTGCAGTGTCTGTGTGTGTATTCTTACACTGTAAATTCGACTTGGCAAGTGTACCCACTTGCCAGGCCTAAACCTTCCCTTTTCTTACATGTAAGGCACCCCTAAGGTAGGCCCTAGGTAGCCCCAAGGGCAGGGTGCAGTGTATGGATAAGGTAGGACATATAGTAATGTGGTTTATATGTCCTGACAGTGAAATATTGCCAATTTCGTTTTCACTGTTGCAAGGTCTGTCTCTCTCTCATAGGATAATATGGGGGCTACCTTTAAATATGATTAAAGTGTAGATTCCCCTAGAGAGTAGATGGACATGTGGAGTTTGGGATCCCTGAACTCACAATTTAAAAATACATCTTTTAGTAAAGTTGATTTTAAGATTGTGCGTTTGGAAATGCCACTTTTAGAAAGTGAGCATTTTCTTGCTTAAACCATTCTGTGACTCTGCCTGGTTTGTGGATTCCCTGTCTGGGTCAGTTTGACAGCTGGGTTGTTTTTCACCTCGCACCAGACAGTGACACAAAGGGAGCTGGGGTGTGATCTGCATTTCCTGATTAGCCATCTCTGCTAGGAGGGAGGGGTGGAGTGGTCACTCTCATCTGAAAGGACTGTGCCTGCCTCTGACAATGCTGTCTCCAACCCCCTGGTGTGTGTCTGAGGCCTTGCCTGGGCAAGGCAGGATTTCACAAGAAGGTGTGAGTCCCCTTTGAAGGAAGGTGACTTCAAAGACTAAAATGGGTATAAGAAGGGCACCCAAACTTACAAACTTCAGAAACACTTCTGGAATCAAGAGGAACCTCTGCCTGGAGAAGAGCTGATCGCTGAGGAACAAGTGCTGCCCTGCCTGTGACTGTGCTTTGTGGAGCTTTCCTGCAGTGCTGCTTCTGCCAGAGTAAGAGGGCAAAGACTGGACTTTGTGTGCCTTCCATCTTGAAGAAGAAATCTCCAAGGGCTTGATGTAGAGCTTGCCTCCTGTTGTTGAAGTCTCAGGGATAGCAAAGACTTCTTCCTGCCAGCACCTGGAGTCTCTGGAGAGACCCCTACTCTGCTCTGTGGTGCCCTTCCAGTTCCTGGGACCCTGAAAGGAGAGGCTGGCAGCCTAAGGACAAAAATACACGCACCGAGCACCGTGCGGAGAAAAGATCGACGCGAATCCGATCGCGGCTGAGAAAACGACGCGACGCCGGTTCCGCAGCTGAGAAACGACGCCGCAGGAAACGCGACCGAAAAACCGACGCCCGGAGCAGGAGAAACGACGCGCAGCATCGCTGACGGAGGCTGAGAGATCGCACCCTGCGCCGCGGGACTTTCGGATCGTCGTGTGGCTGGCTTTTTCAACGCGCACCGCCGTGCCGAGTTGTTTTCGACGCACACAGCCGTGCAGGGTTACTTTCGACGCACACCGCCCGTGCGGGGTTATTTTTGACGCAAACCAGGTACATTTTCACGCTAGCAGCGCTAGTGTGGTGTTACAACTACCTAAAGACTCTTTTTATTTGAAACCTTTAAAAAATCATAACTTGACTTGTGTATGTTGGATTTTTGTCGTTTTGGTCTTGTTTTGTCTAGATAAATATTTCCTATTTTTCTAAACTGGTGTTGTGTCATTTTGTAGTGTTTTCATTAAGTTACTGTGTGTGTTGGTACAAATACTTTACGCCCAGCACTCTGAGGTTAAGCCTACTGCTCTGCCAAGCTACCAAGGGGGTAAGCAGGGGTTAGCTGAGGGTGATTCTCTTTTATCCTAACTAGAGTGAGGGTCCTTGCTTGAACAGGGGGTAACCTGACTGTCAACCAAAGACCCCATTTCTAACAACAATGGTATGGGGTTAACACCAGAAGGCATACACTGACATACATTGGGTGGGGAGTCAGGCTCACCAGTTAGCCACGCCCTGTGCTTCTGTAGTTGTGCCATCACATTTGGGATGCTGCTATTCCTCACGGCGAAGGTGTCATGCACCGACCAAGGATACTTGGCAGTGACGTGGGAGATTTCTTGGTCAGCACGCACATTGAGTGAATGGAAACTCTTCCAATTCCTGAACACTTGTTCATTCTGGTGGGAGGGGACAAACACAACTTGTGTACCATCAATCGCCCCAATAATATTGGGTATATGTCTCATTGCATAGAATCCTGCCTTCACAGTGGCCAAATCTTCCACCTGGGGGAAAGCAATGGAGCTGCACATGTGTTTCACCAGGGCAGACAAAACCCTTGCCAGCACGATTGAGAACATTGGCTGTGACATTCCTGCTCCTAAGCCCACTGTCACTTGGAAAGAACCAGTTGCTAGGAAACGGAGCACTGATAGAACCTGCACTAGAGGGGGGATACCAGTGGGATGACAGATAGCTGATATCAGATCAGGGAGCACACAGCTCTGTGATAGTGACCCTGTCCAGTCTACAGGTCAGCATTATGTACCTGTCCTCCAGTGTAGCCAAGTCCACAAGGGGTCTGTACTTGGGGTCTTGTCTCCTCCTCCGATTCCTCCACAGTGGTAGGTATCCAAGGGGCACAAGAGTGAGTAGGCTGTCCCAATTTGAACAATGGAACCACCACCTTAGTCTACATAGAGGAGTAATGTGATGGGACAATGTAAATGGCAATGTATGTGCAAATTCTAGAAATGACGCAGTTCTCGATTATCTGAATATTGTCCACCACCATAAAATGGTGACCGCCTGTCCTGTATGTAGGGGCAGGCAGTAGTGAGGTAACTCCACCGGCATTGCGCGTCACGGCAGAAGGCGGTCTTGCACCGCCGTGCTATTCCTCATTGGATAACATGGGGCTCTATGTAATGCAGTGGTCAATGGGGATCATCGGCGGCGGTGACGGTGTACACCTCCACGGATGTGACTGCAATTTCTGTCTGTAACCTCACTAGATTCCTGACTTTCCACAGGACAACACCTACACTGCGTGTGCTGCTGTGACCTTTGTCTGGATCCAGCCATTGCGTGTGACCTGGCAAAGGGCCCATGCCTTCACTTCGGAGAAGTTGGAGCGTTTTGTGGATGGGGTCCTACCCCAGTATGAGCAGCTGTATGGGCCTCCAGACCAATAGGTGAGTACACCTTGGGCACGATGCATGTGGCAAGGTTGCATGGAGATGTGCATGCAAGCAGTATGTCTGGTGGTAGTGTATATGGTGGGCGTTGGAAGATGTGTGTGTCAATGGGGATGGAAGGGGATTTGTGGGCCATATGTGTGACAGGCTGGATTATATGTGTAATGATGTCCTCCTGTCTGTGTTTCCTCTGCAGGTCAGCGCCCGTCAGAAGAAGGGATTGGGGTGTGCCATCGCCAAGGAGGTGCGGACCCTGGGGTCTACAGCAGGCAGAGCACTCACTGTAGGAAGAGGTGGGAGGACCTGAGAAGCGGGGCCCAGAAGACCGCAGAGGCTCAGCTGGAGATGGCCTCCCAAGGAGGTTGGGGTGCCCCTCGGAACCTCCCCCCCCTGATGGCCCACTTCCTGGGGTGGCCTACCCGGTGCTGGATGGGCACTTGAGGGCAGCCACAAGGGGATGAGTACAGCATGCATTACAACTATGATTGGTAGGTGGCATGGGAACCTGGTGGTGGGTGTCAGTTTGTGGGTGCCACTTAATGCCAGCTCAGAAATCGCAGCGTAATCCAGCTCAAGGGTAATGGTTGTATTGCTAAATCTGGTAACCTAGCTAGGTTGCATTCCATGTCAGACAGGGCTTAGTGACTCCCAGGAGGGGTGCAGTTGGTGGGGTTTGGCTCACATCTTGCTGTGTTACCTAGCCAATGGAATGCCAGTGCGATGCATGGTGCTCAATCCTGATCCCTTTGTGTGACAGTAATCTGTATGCCATCTGTGGTGTTGGTGCTGCATTGACCCAGTGCTCCCTTTCTCTCCCCCCGTTTTTTCTTCTGTCATCCTGTCCATGTGTGCATTAGCATTATCTGGCGGAGGAGCAGGGGCACCCCGGCGAAAGAGGAAGCTGCATCCCATAGGACCCAGGAGGTAGAGTCCACCGACGCCGAGGGGACCAGTGGGACGGAAGATGAGGGGAGCATCACTGCGGAGAGAGGAGGTGACAACACTGACTCAGATACCTCCTCCGATGAAAGCTCACTGGTGGTGGTGGACACCTCTGGGACCACCCGAGCTACAGGTACAGCCGCCACCCCCATACCAGCACTGCCCTCCCAATAGCCCCTCACCAAGTTGCCCGTGCCCACTCACCCAGGAGGGTGGGCATCTCCTTCGCCCCAGGCACTTCAGGCCCTGCCCCAGTGAGCCCTGCTGCCCTCAGTGAGGAGGCTATTGGCCTCCTGAGATCTGTCTCTGTAGGGCAGTCAACCATTGTGAATGCCATCCAGGGCTGGCATACGAGATGCAGCAATGCAATGCATTCCTGGAGGGCATTCACGATGTACTGGTGGCCCAACAGAGATCGATCCGCTCTGGCCTCCTCTCTGATAGCAGCCAGTGTCCCTGTTCCTACCGTCTCCCCTCTAACTACCACTTCCCAGTCCCAATCTCCTCAACCCCAACCCATCCCATGCACACATACAGAAAATCATGCACACAAATCATCACACAAGAGTGGCACAGAGAAATACAGGCAGCACACTTCAGGCCACAAGCGCTCACACAAACCTACAGTTGTACACACAACAACATCCACTCCCTCCACTGTCTCCCCCTCCTCCTCCTCTCTCACTGTCACATCCGCACTCACACCTGCATGCACTGCATCAACAGCCACCACCACCATCACCACACCAAGCAGCATACACACCTCACTTGCAGTCACCTCCACAACATCTATCCACGCGTCCCCTGTGTCCTCTCCCATGTTGTCTGCCCCCCACAAGACACAAACGCATGCACTCAGACACCCAACAGTCATCCACCTCACATCAGCACACTTCCCATGCACCTGCACCCAAGACCAGCAGACATTCACCTCAAACAACCACTACTTCAATCTCCACTCCCATCCCTTCTCCCTCATCCCGCCCGACAAGCTTTTCCTTGACCAACTTGAACTATTCCCCCCTCCACCTCCGGTCCTGCCCGTAAGAGCAGGGTCACAACGGCCAAGCCCAGCAACTCAGCCAAACAGTCCACTGGGACAATGGAGGCACCACCTAGTCATGGAGGTAAGAACGGAAAGGATCTCACTCCACCTCTGCCACCCAAGAGGGGGAAGGATCCCACTTCACCACCCAAGAGAGGGTAGGATCCCACTCCACCACCCAAGGGAGGGAAGGATCACACTCCACCACCCAAGAGAGGGAAGGATCCCACTCCACCACCCAAGAGAGGGAAGGATCCCACTCCACCACCCAGGAGAGGGAAGGAACCCACTCCATCACTCGGAAAGGGAATGTTCCCACTCCACCAACTAAGAGAGGCAAGAGGCCCCCTCCAACAGCAGTGGGCAAGGAGCCCTCACCTCCAGCAGAGGCTGGCATGGTTCCCCTCCAACAGCAGTGGGCAAGAAGCCCTCACCTCTAGCTCGGACACCGCAGCCTGCACCTCCAGCTGGGACACAGCAGCCCTCACATCCAGCTGAGACACTGCAGCCCTCACCTCCAGTTGGGACACAGCAGCCCTCACCTACAGCAGAGGGCTTGTAGGCCACCTTCTAGGGGCTGTTGTACAAAGACTCCACTCCAGAACCAGTGGGCAAGTTCCCCAACTCAGAGACTGTGACCTTGCACTCCCCAACAAAGAGAAATAGGCAAGGAGCCCCCTCCAGAACCAATGGGCAAGTTTTCTACCTCAGAGACTGTGACCTTGCACTCCCCAGCAAAGTGAAATGGACAAGGAGCCCCCTCCAGAACCAGTGGGCAAGTTCCCCACTTCAGCTGAGGTGCCCCCCCCCATCCCACTCAGGTGCCTGGCCATTCCCACCATGATGCCCCTGCACAGTGTAGTGCAGATTATGTCAGGAAGCAAGTTGAGCCTTGGACTGTGCCCTGTGGCAATGTGGACCTTTTCTACTTTGGACTGACCATTGCCCCTTTCTGAACAGTGATTCATGTATTTCTTATCACATGGACAATATGGTGGCTGTTAGCATCAAATTACTCTATCAGTTCTGGATAAATGTTGTCCTTGCAGTATTATGATGTATGTCCTGTGAGACTGCTTTCCTCCGCAGCTGGTTGTGTATATGGTGTGTGTGAGAATGCTATGTGTTGTGTGTGTGTGTCACTCTCCTTTTCCTCCCTCCCTCCCTTGTGTGCTAGGGGGCTGTACTCACTGTCATCGTTTTCGTCGTCATTGGTGTTCCAGGTGGAGCATGGCGTAGAAGAGCATCGGGAAGACTTGAATTTCTGGTTCCATGGCGGCGATGGTCTTCTCTGTGTCTCTGATGGTGAGTCTTTCGTGTTCTGTTTCAGCCAGGTTTTTGATGGTGTTGGTACTGCCCCAGAAATCATGGCAATTTGCTATGTCTTAATACGGTGGGTGGTACCTTGTCTTCCGCCTGGCTGTTGATTGCTACCGCCGTGATCAGTGGTGTTAACACCCTGGCGGTTGGCGTGGTACATTGGCTGTCCCTGGGAGTTATCACTGCCATGGTCATAATTTGGCGGTATTTACCGCCAGCCTGTTGGCGGTATTACTGCCACTTTAACAGTCACCGACAATGTCATAATGACCACCTATATGTCATGGCACCAAATATATTACTGTCCATTTACTCCTCACTCTTGTGACTAGTCACCCACATGACACTCTGACACCCACAACAAAACCTCTTCACCAGTTATCTACAGACACACTCCACATATTAGAATTGTGTCATTTGCATCAAAACACACTAAATTAACAACTGCACAGAGCCTAGAGCCTGCCTTCAAAAGGGACAACTATATTACTGCCATTCATTCCTCACTTTTGCAACCAGTCACCCACATGATACATTGACTCCTGACACAAATCCACTTCACCAGTTATGTAGAAAACACAACCTGCCACACAATACTTTCTCACCAAACACACTGAAACGCACCCAACACTCCCACTGCCACTTGCACATAAAACACATGCACACCACCATGCAATATAAAACATGCTCTCTTGCCATAAAATCACACTTTCACAAACCACAGTGCTAGTCACTCAAAGTCATTCATCATGTTTAACCCCATTTTCAGCCATTTTACTTTCCCCACATCATCAAGATAGATAGTTCTTCACATGTAAGAGTTGAATGTCATTGTCTCTGTGGTCTTTTTGCTGTTTTGAAAAAATGGAGGGGGTGGCACTACTGTTCTGACCCCCAAGAGAGGAGCAGGGGTGAGACGGAAAGGTGCATGGGTGAAGTCTAGGTTGCACCTATTTCAATTGTTTATAGTTGTTGAAACACGTAGTAATCCACAAAGATTGAAAGGCGAAATTACTAAAATTGTACTGATTGTACTGTGTAAACCTGACATAAATTGGATATGGAAGAGCTACTGCTTATAGTCACAAAATTAATAAACATTTAATTTAAAACAAAGATAGATCTTCACAGTCATACATGTTAGAACTTCACATGTGAAACATACACACATGAAATCCAAACTAATATACTTATACTCCTTATACTAAATGAGGCACCTACATTCCGAGGAACATTGGAAAACAAGTTCTTAAACAAGCACAGTGAGTACCACACAAAACTTCCCTTCTCAAGAAACTTCTCAGAATTTCTCGTTTGTGTGGTGCAAATTAGGGGTGGCATAGGCCAAGATTTGATAAACACTGGGTACAATAGGGCCTGGTCTCTCACCTGATTCCTTTTCTGGTACAAACGTTACTCCTCTCGGAAGGTCGATATTTCTTCTCTGTTTGAGGACGACGTTCGGAAAAGACTCGGGCAGCAAACCTTGATACACGCTCCAGCACAGTGTGCACAGCTCCAGCTTTATTTGAAACTATGTTACTGATTCGGAAAGTCAAGAAAGTGCTTTCTGTGTCCAAGCTGAATTGCAATTCACAACATACATGTTGTAGGTGGCCATTTGCATCAGGTGCATAGCAAGCGTACGTATAAAATGCTGGTCTTATGTGCAGCATTATTAGCCTGAAGCATCTGGTCATGCTTGTTATCTCCACCCATGTGTTTGTCATAGTCCAGAATGCAATTAGGCTTCTTTGCCCATACATGGAGAATGATGATATTGTCACATCATGTATGTGTGCGAAAGATGCACTTCTATGCAAACTTGGAACTTGATGGCAACAGTTCCTGGAATCAAGAAACACTGCATTGCACTCTAGCAAGCTTCCTAATGCCCAGCTCTTAATTATACCACAAGCAGGAATAAAAACAGAAAACAGCCCCGTTAAAAGTGGAATGTTGTTTAGAAATTACCTAGATAGATATAGTACCCTTAGTTCAATCGGGGATGCAATGGATCCCAAACAGTCTTTCGACTTGTACTTAAATACTTAGGGCAACCACTTAGTAAAATGCAAGTGCCCTTTCCAATGCAGACTTGTAACCAGCAGACCTTTCAAAAAGTAGGTAGAAGCTGATACCATGCTGAGCTTGCTTGCTTTGATGTAATGCTTAAACAGCATCCATCCCATGTAAAGCACTATGTTAACAGCTGTATTACACCTATATTCGTTCCATATATATACATTTCTTTAAAACCCACTGCAAAGTGATCCAACACAGGGAGAAGACTGGATGGTCTCTGGGAGGGGCCTGTGCATTGTCAGTGAAATGCAGCATGTGCTGCAGAAGCAAGAACAGTTGCTACACATGGTGTGCATCACAATGGGTCGCAACATCAGTATGAAATTAGATGAGGTTAGATTCCTCATCAAAAACATCTTTTTCAACTCCTCAGCACTGGTTGGAGTCTACTGGTACACTTTATTCAATAGGGCAGTAGCCTGTCCCTGTGCTGCCTGAAATACTGCTTGGCATAGAGATTTGTTTGAATAACCATCTCGACAAGAAACTCATCAACCGCAAATGTATTGAAAAAATACAATGGAGTGATATTGTCTGTGCTACAGAAGACTAGGATTTTGGTGTTCGTTACTCCCTTAGATGAGCTTTAGGGGTAGAGGATTTGCATTTGATAACCCTTGTTAACCCTCTTAGGAGAAACTGCGTATTGATTTTCCAACTGTAATTTTGTATTAAACATTCTTTTCATTGTTTTCAACATAAAGGCAATGCAGCAAATAAAACACCAAAAGAAGGACATACCCTGCCATACAATAAAGTAAGAAAATAGAGACATTAATCCATATTCCCCCAATAGTTTATAGTGTCCCCCTATTTTCCTCCCTTGCCCCGTCCACATTTCCCTGTGTAACATGATAATCAACCATTGAAACATCTAAGCCAGACCACATAAGTGTCGTACATGGGTTACCTCTGTGTTCATTCCACTTCTCCCATATCTTTTCAAATTTTTGGGAGCACCCCCTTCCTTCATATACTACTTTTCAGCAAACATGCACCAATCCATATAATCTTCCCAGTCCCTCAGTTGCGGTGGTTGTTCAGCCCCCATAGTCATACAGTGTTACGTGTAGCCACCATCAGTCTTAATGTGACCCATATTCGATGCATGCGGTCAGGTCCATCATGTCCCATATATTAAGAAGGTACCACAGTATTTTTACATACAGTGCTCATAGATTCAATCACAGCTATCCAATAGTGTTGCAATACTGGGCAATTCAATGTGATATGAAAAAGGTGCTTCTCTGACCACAGTGTCTACAACATGGTTCACTTGTGGCTCTGCCCATTTTCACCAGGGTAGTACATGGGTTCTAGGCTCTATGTAGCAGTTCGAGTTGCACTAAATGAAATCTGGACCATATGGCTACCTCCCTGGGAGATGATAAGGCCTCCTGCTATTCGTCATCTTCAAGGTGTTCAAAATCCCGCTCCCACTGGGCCTTCAGGTGGAGCATGGTATTATGTGAGTTATTAATTATTTTCTGGTATGTAAGGGAAATCGCTTTTTGGAGCAGGTACGTGTCAAACAGAATGTCCTCCAGCAGGGAGGCTCCAGGGAGTATCGTCCCTGCCTGTGTTGTCTTCTG
The DNA here is from genome assembly GCF_031143425.1 of Pleurodeles waltl. NCBI lineage: Eukaryota > Metazoa > Chordata > Amphibia > Caudata > Salamandridae > Pleurodeles > Pleurodeles waltl. Next base: position 797,250,044 of record NC_090443.1, on the reverse strand, counting down.
TAGGGCATGTCTGATTTGTAAGTAACAGTAGGTTTTGGCGGGCGCCAATTGATAATCACATTGCAGATCTTGAAGGGGGACTATGCTCCCCCTTCACCCAGAGGTCTCCTACTTTCAACAGGCATATGATGTCCCATTTGTCAAAGCCAGACTGTGTTCCTAAAGTACCTAAACTTGTGTCCCGCATGGGTGGCTTGGGTTATTTTGTCTTTCCAGCTGAGTGAACGGAGTGTTGTGTGAAAAATGTTTAAGGTCACTGCTGTTGAGCCCCTAAAAGCTGTTTGTCGGATACTGACGTAAAGGGCCCTAAGATGGTCCCCTGCGCACATCAGCAATGTATCTATCCAGTATGCTGGCTTGGTTACTGTACGGTGCACCCAGTAGTGCACCGCTGTTAATTGTGCAGCCCAGTAGCATTTTATGATGTCTGGTAGTGCAATGCCATCATCATACCAGCCCCTGGTAAACCTTTGGAGGGCAATCAGTGGGGAGCCCCATTCCAAAGGAGCGTTGACACCTCACTTTCAATACCCTTAAAGTAGGAATCGGGAATTGGATAAGGAGTGCTGTGCAGCACATAAAGGAAGCGAGGCAGGACTCTTCAATGTTGATCATCTTGTTGGAGGCTTGTGAGCGGGGGCAGCAGCAAATTATGACTATAAAACCTGTGTGGGTCAGTAGTTATATAGATTCCTAGATACTGAAAGACATCTGGCTTCTGTGGCCTCACCGTCGCAAGGCAGGCGGGGCACTTCTCCATGAAGGCAGTAAATCAGGGATTTGTTCCAATTAATTGCGTAACCTGGGTAGGTGCTGAATTGGGTAAATATGTGCATAATTCTGTCCAGTGTACGGGTCGGGCGGGAGACATAGAGTAGTATGTCATGTGCATAAAGGCAGAGCCTATCCTCCCAGTAATCCGTTCATTGGACTCCGCTTATCAGGGGATCCTGTCGGATCCATGCAGCAAGAGGTTCCAGACTAAGAACACATATCAGCCGGAACGTTGGCGACCCAGCTCCATTAACTGTTACCAACTGTAATTTTATACATGATTGTAATTTTCTATGTAGCCTTTAGTGGTTTGTGTCCAAAACTACTTCTTAGATCTAGCCTCATAGTTATAGCTCTTTGCCAGGCTCCTTTAATCCAAAAGATCATAAATTTCTTGCATACATATAAACATGAAGAGGGATCATGGGTCAGCCTTCATCAGCCAGTGGGCTCTTTAAGTGTCATTCACTTGTGTTTCCACCCATGACAGCCAATAACATGAAGCAATTGTCCAGCCACTTTCAGTCATCGGCCCTAATGGTCTCTGATGTGCACATGTAATCAGCCATTTTACAAATTTACATGTGCTTGAAAGTGAGTGAGCTTCAGTGCCAGGCTTGTGTGCCAATCACTACTTTTGCATTTTCTCCTTTTATAATCCTCCTTTTTTTCTTTTTTTTTTAACATCCAGCAGCACGCTCGACAATGCTACTGAGTTCCCTATTTACTTCTCATTCCATCTGCAGTGCACCACATTCAACATGACCACTACTTCTAAACCAGGCAGACATTTTGAAGGGTATTGACCATAGTTTATCATTCCAAGACATTAGAAGCAACATGTCGGGTATCTTTGATTGGTACAGCAATTAACCACAATACACAATACCATTTCAAGATGGGTAGACAAGGCTCTCTTTAATTTTTTACTTACTTTTTATTACGAGCACATTCCTCTCACATGCATGCTGTAACATGTTTCTTGTTATACTGCGCTTCTTTTAATGTATTTACATATACATGTTGAGTCTGTGGGTGTGTTTTGTTGTGAATAGGTGAGTGGATGCATGAGGGCAAGCATGAAGGGCGGAGTACATATGTGATGAGGTATTGAGTACCTAAACTCAGCAGTAACTAAATAGGCACGTTCAGGTGTAAGCCTCACGTATAGGCAATGCCGATGTTTGTTACATTTGCAAATTTCTCTCGGCACTGCCTGAATGATTTTTGCATGCAAAGTAGTGCGAAAAGTGGAATACCATGAGCAACTTGGCAACAGGGACAACAAAATGCCAGGGTAACACGGTCACCATGCGGTATCGGTAATACCCATTGGTGTTTTTTCAACGATATTTCTGCCACACTCAAGGATAAAAGGTAAAACGTATTTCAGCCCATCAAGAGTGTGCGTTCCTTAATGGTATCAAAGTGGAGCCCCTTCAAGTTTTCAATGAAATCAAGAAAAGTAGGCGGATGCCGCATACATTTACTTTGATCTGACCTCTCTATTTGCAATATACTTCTGTTCATTTGGTGGAGATCTGGCTCGAGTCACGCCTAGTGCTTCTCATGTGTCATGCACCAGCTGTATTATACCAGTCTCCCAGGGCCGAATAAAATGCTGGGTATGACCCGGAGATACACCAGGAACTGCAGCCTCAACGCTTTCTGGTTAAGTTTCAGGATATCTAAAGGCACTGCGGGTATTTTTTCTTCCTGATTCAGATAGGTCACAGCATTCATTTTGCACAGGAGGTAGCGAAGCATGCACAGACTGCATAACCGGGGGCAGAGTATTGAGTTTAATACAGTGTTTAAAATGTTCTGATATGATGGAGATCGCAACATTCAAATTTCTTGGTGATGCTAAATGTCAAATTAAAGTCTTCGATAACAAAGTAAGCCTTTAAACGGTTTTAGAAATATTTCATCAAATTCCAAAATGAGAAATAGCCCACAAATCTAACAAAATTAATAATGAAAGACAACTTTAAAAAACAAGTGATACTACTAACCACGTCTCACTCTGCTGCCTTCTGCAAATCCTGATCTGAGTCCTTGTCTGAAGGCACAACAACGTGAATACTTAGATCCTGGCAGATGGGAGCACTCCATCACAAACATGATGAATATCCCGTTGCCGTATTATGATCCCATCATAGCCTATGGGGTTCGTAATACGGCAGATGGGATATCCGTCACATTTGTGGCAGAGTGTTCCATCCTCCAGGATCTAAATCAGGCCCTAAGTTGTAAACAATGCATTAACAATATGCCTGTTACACTTAAAGTTAATTGTTTAAGTTGTCTGCTTGTGGTTGCATATATATTACGCAGAGTGCCCCTTGAGATACAAAGGATACCCCCTTACCGCCCCTGGGGCACTTTGGTATTACAGAAGGGGCTGCAAATGCTTTTGTAATACAGATAGCACCTGCTTTGATGTAGCTCTAGCGGTACTCTAAGGAGGCTTTACATCACTAGCAAAGTGAAATGGCCTCGTACTAATGAGAGAAACACTTTGCCTTGGTGCCTGTGTCATATTATGGATTTGGGTGTTGAGGCAAAGAGAACTTCATGAAGCGCACTGACTGTGCACTACAATGAAGTGGCACACAGTCAGCGTGCCCCCTCGGGGGTTAATGAGAGTCCATAGTGGCATCTGTAATCGTGAGCACTGTCCTTGTTTGTGCCAGGGGTCCCTAGTTAAAGGAAACAAGGCCAGAGTGCCCTTTGCATAATGCAGCCGCATGTGCTACTTGTACAGATGTTGGCCCTGAATTGATCGGTTCCTTTACAAGATGTTTAATTGCTCATTTAGGTGAGAGCCAGTATGTAACCTACTGATATCAAACCTATGTGAATAAGAGGTAAAGAATTCTTCTGTGTTTGCAGCCTTTTTCCTCTTGGTTCAGGTACTGCAATGAGATTTGATGGACCATGTGAGTTTTTGCAAACCCTATAACTTGCAACCAGCCGATCTAGCTTGACAGCACGACTGTCTTCACGACCTGATGTTACCAATTTATTATGATATACATATATTGGGATTTGGATTCATCCACAGGAATTTTTCTTTTTCACCTCAGGCTATGAGCTGTTTGTTTTATCCTTCCAGCTCCTCAAAAGTGCTTGGATTGTCTCTAAGAATATTCAAAGAATATTTTACTTTTCAAATGTCCTCTGAATCATCACACATTAAATTGTTTTTTTCTAATTTTCTAATAGATATATTACATAGAGAAAGCAGTCGTGCTTTGCTTTTTTGTATTGCTGTGGGATGTTTAATGTTTTAGGCAGGGCTTAAACCTTCAACCACACCTATTTGCCTTATCAGATATCGTTTTTACAGTCTAAGGGTAGACACGATGAACTGGTATGTCACCGGTCATGTTCACGAGGAGTGCAAGTTGTTACCTGATATGAGAACAGTGTCACTAGGCTGGCCCATATCCTACTTTTAGACTGTGCTTACCTCCACAAACCATTTTCACACAGTGCTAAAGTCTAGTTGTGCCTCAGTGACCCAGAGTAGTCCCAGTAATCCCAGTTCTGCCTCATCAGAAACAAGCTGCTCTTTGTTTGACATACTGGATCAGTATCCAGCTGACTGACCTTGTTTCTCCCGAATTCCCTTGCCACTCAGCACATATATACTTATGTTTTGTCCTTATGACTTTACCGTGATGACGAGGTAATGATTCATATGGCTTTTGAGATTAGGACATTAGAGTTAAAGTAATACCCTCGGTAGGAGTAATTTCTAGTCAACTTATTTTTTTGTCTATAAGATAATTGTATTATTTAATAATTTTATCTGTATACTTGTTAGAAATGGGGTTTTTGGTTGGCAGATAGGTTGCCCTCTGTCCAAGCAAGAACCCTCACTCTAGTCAGGGTAAGTCACACACAATCCAAAATCAGCCTGTGCTCACCCTCCGGTAGCTTGGCACGAGCAGTCAGGCTTAACTTAGAAGGCAATGTGTAAAGCATTTGTGCAATAAATTATACAACACCATAGCATAACCTTACAAAAATACACCACACTGTGTTTAGAAAAATATAGAATATTTATCTGGATAATTGTAGGTCAAAACGATCAAAGTTGCAATACGAATTTGTAAAGATATCACTGAAAAGTGATATTAAGAGTCTTTAAGTCTTTAAAAAGCAATACAGTGTCTTTCAAGCACAGAGTACCTGGTTTCTGGTGGGAAATCTCCTCAGAGGGCCACAGGAGAAGAGATGCGTGGAAAAAGGGGTGTGTGCGTCGTTTTCCGCTCAGCACACACAGACTTGCGTCGTTCTTTTCCACGCGGGGAAGTCGGGCGTCGTTTTCCGGCGCGCAGACAGTCTCTTTTTGTGGATCGCGAGGATTACCAGATGTCCCGGGTCTGTGCGTGGATTCTCCTGCTTATTTTCCGGCTGCGCGTCGTTCTGCGGGGCTGCGCGTCGAAGTTTCGATCTCACGGTAGGCGTCGCGTCGATTTCTCCTTGGAAGTCGGGCGGCGTTGTCCTTGCGAGGCCGTGCGTCGAAATTTTGGTCTCACGGCAGGCGTCGCGTCGATTTCTCCTTGGAAGTCGGGCGGCGTTGTCCTTGCGAGGCCGTGCGTCAAAGTTTCGCACTCACGGTAGGCGTCGCGTCGATTTCTCCTTGGAAGTCGGGCGGCTTTGTCCTTGCGAGGTTGTGCGTCGAAGTCTCGATCGTCCCGAGGGCGTCGCGTTGATCAGCGTCGGTGTGCGGCGTTTTTCTCGCCGCGAAACAAGCTGTGCGTCGAAATTTTCGGCGCACGGAGTGTCCACGTGAAAGGAAGAAGTCTTTTTGGTCCTGAGACTTCAAGGAACAGGAGGCAAGCTCTATCCAAGCCCTTGGAGAGCACTTTCACAGCCAGACAAGAGTTCAGCAAGGCAGCAGGGCAACAGCAAGACAGCAGTCCTTTGGAGAAAGCAGACAGGTGAGTCCTTTGAGCAACCAGGCAGTTCTTCTTGGCAGGATGTAGTTTCTGGTTCAGGTTTCTTCTCCAGCAAGTGTCTGATGAGGTAGGGCAGAGGCCCTGTTTTATACTAAGTTGTGCCTTTGAAGTGGGGGTGACTTCAAAGAGTCTCTAAGAAATGCACCAAGTTCCCTTTCAGCTCAATCCTGTCTGCCAGAGTCCCAGTAGGGGGTGTGGCAGTCCTTTGTGTGAGGGCAGGCCCTCCACCCTCCCAGCCCAGGAAGACCCATTCAAAATGCAGATGTATGCAAGTGAGGCTGAGTACCCTGTGTTTGGGGTGTGTCTGAGTGAATGCACAAGGAGCTGTCAACTAAACCTAGCCAGACGTGGATTGAAGGGCACAACAAGATTTTAGGGCAAAGAAATGCTCACTTTCTAAAAGTGGCATTTCTAGAATAGTAATATTAAATCCGACTTCACCAGTCAGCAGGATTTTGTATTACCATTCTGGCCATACTAAATATGACCTCCCTGCTCCTTTCAGATCAGCAGCTGCCACTTCAACAGTGTAGGAGGGCAGCCCCAATGTTAGCCTATGAAGGGAGCAGGCCTCACAGTAGTGTAAAAACGAATTTAGGAGTTTTACACTACCAGGACATATAACTACACAGGTACATGTCCTGCCTTTTACCTACACAGCACCCTGCTCTAGGGGATACCTAGGGCACACATTAGGGATGACTTATATGTAGAAAAAGGGGAGTTCTAGGCTTGGCAAGTACTTTTAAATGCCAAGTCGAAGTGGCAGTGAAACTGCACACACAGGCCTTGCAATGGCAGGCCTGAGACAAGGTTAAGGGGCTACTGAGGTGGGTGGCACAACCAGTGCTGCAGGCCCACTAGTAGCATTTAATCTACATGCCCTAGGCACATGTAGTGCACTCTAATAGGGACTTACAGGTAAATTAAATAGTCAATCATGGATAAACCAATCAATAGTACAATTTACACAGAGAGCATATGCACTTTAGCACTGGTTAGCAGTGGTAAAGTGCTCAGAGGTCAAAAGCCAACAACAACAGGTCAGAAAAAATAGGAGGAAGGAGGCAAAAAGTTTGGGGATGTCCCTGTCAAAAAGCCAGGTCCAACATGACCCCCCACCAGCCTAAAGCCAGGGGAGAACAATCACTATCCTGATGTACTTCCCTGTTTGAGGCGACAGAACAAGGACCCAGGCCCACAACAGCAGGGGCATGCTCCAGTTCTTCGCCTTCCTGACTCCCATTGGATCCCTCTGTCCATACTCTCAGGGCCCACTAAGCCCATCCATGGGGAACCTTTCTCCTTTCCTGCGGATCCCATCTGTGCAGCACCTAACCTTACTTTGCTCACAGATGTATCCCAGGGGCAGGATAGTACCCCCATGACCAACATAGTGGTGTTGCCCACTCTACCCCTTGGGGTGTGACACTTGTCCCCTCCCCAGGGATAACTCTGTCCACCCGGACAGCAAGCCACAGTGATTACTGACAGCTGCCAGGGATGAGAGCCAGGCCCCAGGCCTCTCAAAGCTCTCCAACCACTGTGGCTGTGGAGAGTGGGGGGCGGTAGCCCCAGGTGCTGGGCACCCTTTAACCACTCTCCCTTCCACCAGGTCAGGGATGACAGCCTGAACCTGGTCCTCCCCTCTGGGGCTTTGTACCCTCCCTCCTGGAGCGGTACCCCCAGGGTCCAACATGGTCAGGGTGCTTACAGAAGTCACCCTGTACCATTCCTCCACCAGTGCAGGGCTGTTAACCTGCCACTGGCCCTCCAACCTGGGGCCTGTACCTTCAGGTTGGACTAGGGCCCGGGGTGAGGCTTCCCTCCCCCTGCCCTCCCTTCTGGGGTCCCGCACCCTCCAACTAGGAGTGGCCTCCTCAGAAGACAACATGGTAGGGGCACTGTTATCAGTAGCCCCTCCCTCCAGGTCCGGGGGGACACCCTGAACCTGGTCTTCCAGCCCAGGGTCTGTACCCTCAGACTGGATCACTGCCTGGCAAACCAGGACTTCCTGGGAGGCACACCTACCCCCCACCAGGTCAGAGTTTAACCTCTGCACCTGCCCATTCAACTCTGAGTCACCACCCTGAAGTTGAACAATTGCCTGGCACGCCAGGACTTCCTGGAGGGCACCCTGACCCTCCACCAGGTCAGAGTTTAACCTCTGCACCTGACCATTCAACTCAGAGTCACCACCCTGAAGTTGAACAATTGCCTGGCACACCAGGACTTCCTGGAGGGCACACTGACCCTCCACCAGGTCAGAGTTTAACCTCTGCACCTGACCATTCAACTCAGAGTCACCACCCTGAAGTTGAACAATTGCCTGGCGCACCAGGACTTTCTGGGAGGCACACCTACCTCCCACCAGGTCAGAGTTTAACCTCTGAGCCTGGTTCCCCAACCCAGGGTCACCACCCTGAGGTTGGGCAATTGCCTGGCACGCCAGGACTTTCTGGGGGGCACACCTACCCCCCACCAGGTCAGAGTTTAACCTCTGAACCTGGTCATCCAACCCAGAATCAACACCCTGAGGTTGGACAATTGCCTGGCACAGCAGGGCTTCTTGGGAGGCACACCTACCTCCCACCAGGTCAGAGTTTAACCTCTGAACCTGGGTATCCAACCCAGAGTCACCGCCCTGAGGTTGAACAATTGCCTGGCACGCCAGGACTTTCTGGGGGGCACACCTACCCCCCACCAGGTCAGAGTTTAACCTCTGAACCCGGTTATCCAACCCAGAGTCAGCACTCTGAGGTTGAACAATTGCCTGGCACGCCAGGACTTTCTGGAGGGCACCCTGACCCTCCACCAGGTCAGAGTTTAACCTCTGAACTGGGCCATTCAACTCAGAGTCACCACCCTGAAGTTGAACAATCGCCTGGCATGCCAGGACTTCCTGGAGGGCACACTGACCCTCCACCAGGTCAGAGTTTAACCTCTGAACCTGGTTCTCCAACCTAGGGTCACCATCCTGAGGTTGGACAACTGCCTGGTACACCAGGGCTTTCTGGGGGGCACACCTACCCCCCACCAGGTCAGAGGTTAACCTCTGAACCGGGATATCCAACCCAGAGTCACCACCCTGAGGTTGAACCATTGCCTGGCAGGCCAGGACTTCCAGGGAGGCACACCTACCTCCCACCAGGTCAGAGTTTAACCTCTGAGCCTGGTTCTCCAACCCAGGGTCACCACCCTGAGGTTGAACCATTGCCTGGTATACCAGGACTTTCTGGGGGGCACACCTACCCCCCACCAGGTCAGAGTTTGACCTCTGAACCTGGTTAGCCAACCCAGAGTCACCACCCTGAGGTTGGGCAATTGCCTGGCACCCCAGGACTTTCTGGGAGGCACACCTACCTCCCACCAGGTCAGAGTTTAACCTCTGAACCTGGCCATCCAACCCAGAGTCGACACCCTGAGGTTGGACAACTGCCTGGCACGCCAGGACTTTCTGGGGGGCACACCTACCCCCCACCAGGTCAGAGTTTAACCTCTGAACCTGACCATCCAACCCAGAGTCAACACCCTGAGGTTGGACAATTGCCTGGCACAGCAGGACTTCTTGGGAGGCACACCTACCTCCCACCCGGTCAGAGTTTGACCTCTTCACCTGGTAAGCCAACCCAGAGTCACCACCCTGAGGTTGAACCATTGCCTGGCATTCCAGGACTTTCTGGGGGGCACATCTACCCCCCACCAGGTCAAAGTTTAACCTCTGAACCCGGTTATCCAACCCAGAGTCACCACCCTGAGGTTGAATCTTTGCCTGGCATGCCAGGACTTCCTGGGGGGCACTCTCACCCCCCACAAGGGACACGCCGTCCCCAAGGGCCACACAAGAGTCTGGTTGGCGCAGGTCTCCCGACCTCTGCCCATCCGGCAGAGTCTGGGTTTCCCCCAAACCAGAAACGGTTTCACCTGGGTCATTCCTGGGGGGCTCTGCTCTCAGAGCTGACCCCTGACTTTCAAGATCCTCCACTGGGGTCGGCCACCCCCTCTCAACCCTATGTCTGGACTTCTGCACCCCCTCACTAGGAGTGGTACTGCCAGACACCAGAACTGTTGGGATGCTGTCTACAGTCATCCCCCCAAGTTCTTCTGACACTGCGGGGCTTCCCTCAAAAGGTAGCCCTACGGTACAGGTTAGGCTCTGAGACCTACCTGGGACACTACAATCCTCTCCCACCTCACTTGGTCGGGAACCACCTAGACCACTCCCTTCAGGAGCACCCCCAAATGCCTCTTCAGACTCTCTGGTACTCACCCAAAAGTCTGCCTCCACTGTAAGTTCCCTGGGGTCAGAGAACTCACACTCCACCTGGTGTTGGCGTAGCTCTGGAAAATAAGGACCAGACATATGCTCTCCAGCAATTACATCACTCTGCCCTTCACATGTATTAACCACAGTACCCTTCACCCAACCACCCAGTAACTCAACCTTGGAAAAGCACTCTACTTCACCCTCCTGAGACTGGTGAGACAGTATCTGTCTGTCCCTGACACTCAACCCAAACTCTTCTGGGATGTCTCTACACTCTATATCCAGGACGTCCACCAGGGGGGAACCCTTTTCTCTGTCACTCTCTGCTAGAGTCAGTAACGTGTCCCTCCCCCCAGTAGGAATATGACTCCCTGTGCCAGTTCCCCAATCCTTCTCAGGGACCCTGTGCATAACGGGAACTACCTCATACCCTTGAACCGCCTGGGGTGTGTCAACTCTCTTCTTCAAGTTGGGTACCACATCTCTGGGCTTGTGCCCTTCTTCAGCAGTACTAGATGCAAGATTTTTGCTGCCACCATCTGAACTGGACTCAGCCCTTCCGGCCTCCAGTTTCAGCTCTTTACAGCTCAGCTCTTGAGCTGCAATCTTTTCTTCTTCCAGGGCTAAGAGACTTGCTGCCTCAGCCCTTTCAATAAACTCATCTAGCTCTTCCATCCACCGTGCTTGAGCCATGAGCCATTCTTTTTTCACTGGGTCTCTTTCCTCATCTGAGTCGTCCTCCTCCTCCTCTGAGGGGTACTTAGTCATTTGGTTTCTTGCTGCCTCTCTCTCTGCCCATCTGTCTTCCTCCCAGACTATGTAGGCATGTAGCATCTCTGCTTTAGTAGATCTCTTTGCTACAGGAAGGCCACATTCTCTGCAAAGCTTCCTTAGGTCCGCCTTAGTGAGGTGGTCAGTAGGCAAAAAGAATAAGTAGGTAAGCGATCCCATTCTGATAGGATCTTACCAGCCAAAACCAAAATCCAAAGTCCAAAATATCAATAGTATATCCAGGAGGACATCAGAGACCAAAAGTAAAAAAAGAGATAAAAAATCAAGTTGACCTTCAACTGTGGGTAGGTAGTGAAATACTTAGCTACTGTATGTCACTGCACAAACACAAGTCCTATCCCACCGCTGCCACCAATGTTAGAAATGGGGTTTTTGGTTGGCAGATAGGTTGCCCTCTGTCCAAGCAAGAACCCTCACTCTAGTCAGGGTAAGTCACACACAATCCAAAATCAGCCTGTGCTCACCCTCCGGTAGCTTGGCACGAGCAGTCAGGCTTAACTTAGAAGGCAATGTGTAAAGCATTTGTGCAATAAATCATACAACACCATAGCATAACCTTACAAAAATACACCACACAGTGTTTAGAAAAATATAGAATATTTATCTGGATAATTGTAGGTCAAAACGATCAAAGTTGCAATACGAATTTGTAAAGATATCACTGAAAAGTGATATTAAGAGTCTTTAAGTCTTTAAAAAGCAATACAGTGTCTTTCAAGCACAGAGTACCTGGTTTCTGGTGGGAAATCTCCTCAGAGGGCCACAGGAGAAGAGATGCGTGGAAAAAGGGGTGTGTGCGTCGTTTTCCGCTCAGCACACACAGACTTGCGTCGTTCTTTTCCACGCGGGGAAGTCGGGCGTCGTTTTCCGGCGCGCAGACAGTCTCTTTTTGTGGATCGCGAGGATTACCAGATGTCCCGGGTCTGTGCGTGGATTCTCCTGCTTATTTTCCGGCTGCGCGTCGTTCTGCGGGGCTGCGCGTCGAAGTTTCGATCTCACGGTAGGCGTCGCGTCGATTTCTCCTTGGAAGTCGGGCGGCGTTGTCCTTGCGAGGCCGTGCGTCGAAATGTTGGTCTCACGGCAGGCGTCGCGTCGATTTCTCCTTGGAAGTCGGGCGGCGTTGTCCTTGCGAGGCCGTGCGTCAAAGTTTCGCACTCACGGTAGGCGTCGCGTCGATTTCTCCTTGGAAGTCGGGCGGCTTTGTCCTTGCGAGGTTGTGCGTCGAAGTCTCGATCGTCCCGAGGGCGTCGCGTTGATCAGCGTCGGTGTGCGGCGTTTTTCTCGCCGCGAAACAAGCTGTGCGTCGAAATTTTCGGCGCACGGAGTGTCCACGTGAAAGGAAGAAGTCTTTTTGGTCCTGAGACTTCAAGGAACAGGAGGCAAGCTCTATCCAAGCCCTTGGAGAGCACTTTCACAGCCAGACAAGAGTTCAGCAAGGCAGCAGGGCAACAGCAAGACAGCAGTCCTTTGGAGAAAGCAGACAGGTGAGTCCTTTGAGCAACCAGGCAGTTCTTCTTGGCAGGATGTAGTTTCTGGTTCAGGTTTCTTCTCCAGCAAGTGTCTGATGAGGTAGGGCAGAGGCCCTGTTTTATACTAAGTTGTGCCTTTGAAGTGGGGGTGACTTCAAAGAGTCTCTAAGAAATGCACCAAGTTCCCTTTCAGCTCAATCCTGTCTGCCAGAGTCCCAGTAGGGGGTGTGGCAGTCCTTTGTGTGAGGGCAGGCCCTCCACCCTCCCAGCCCAGGAAGACCCATTCAAAATGCAGATGTATGCAAGTGAGGCTGAGTACCCTGTGTTTGGGGTGTGTCTGAGTGAATGCACAAGGAGCTGTCAACTAAACCTAGCCAGACGTGGATTGAAGGGCACAACAAGATTTTAGGGCAAAGAAATGCTCACTTTCTAAAAGTGGCATTTCTAGAATAGTAATATTAAATCCGACTTCACCAGTCAGCAGGATTTTGTATTACCATTCTGGCCATACTAAATATGACCTCCCTGCTCCTTTCAGATCAGCAGCTGCCACTTCAACAGTGTAGGAGGGCAGCCCCAATGTTAGCCTATGAAGGGAGCAGGCCTCACAGTAGTGTAAAAACGAATTTAGGAGTTTTACACTACCAGGACATATAACTACACAAGTACATGTCCTGCCTTTTACCTACACAGCACCCTGCTCTAGGGGATACCTAGGGCACACATTAGGGATGACTTATATGTAGAAAAAGGGGAGTTCTAGGCTTGGCAAGTACTTTTAAATGCCAAGTCGAATTGGCAGTGAAACTGCACACACAGGCCTTGCAATGGCAGGCCTGAGACAAGGTTAAGGGGCTACTGAGGTGGGTGGCACAACCAGTGCTGCAGGCCCACTAGTAGCATTTAATCTACATGCCCTAGGCACATGTAGTGCACTCTAATAGGGACTTACAGGTAAATTAAATAGTCAATCATGGATAAACCAATCAATAGTACAATTTACACAGAGAGCATATGCACTTTAGCACTGGTTAGCAGTGGTAAAGTGCTCAGAGGTCAAAAGCCAACAACAACAGGTCAGAAAAAATAGGAGGAAGGAGGCAAAAAGTTTGGGGATGTCCCTGTCAAAAAGCCAGGTCCAGCAATACTGATATATGAATAACATAAATATGAACTGACATAACTACCAAACTGTTGTTTGGCATTTAGATTAGTGGCTAGTAGTGGCACTTCATGTATATTTCTTTGTTTGTGTATTCAGCTTTTCATAAATTTGCTTTTGTGTTTACTATGTGCATTATGAGTATGGTTTGGGTTTTATTTGCTATTTTACTCTGCATTGTTATTTGAAAAATGAATCATGTTGTTTTAACCTCTTACAGCTCTTTCAATGTGAACCTTACTACTATTGTACAATTATTTTCTATGTTGATATGTATTATGTAGCTCATCAAAAAGTGATAAGTTCTCTTCTCCACTTTGATTGTCTTCATGTTTCTTTTCCTATTCTATGTCGGATTGGTTGTGCTCGTAATTTGGTTCTTGGCATTGGTGACTTCTTGTTTATTTGCTGTTTCAGCATCTGCTGTCGTCTAAGACGTTTTAAGTTGTTTTCTTATTTTCATTTGAGTTTTTTTGTTGTGAAAAAATAGTTGTATTTCATATTAACTCTCATAATTTTAACATTAGAGTGTATTAAAGTGTATTCTTGCAACATGATACATAAGTGTTACGTATACACGCCTTGAGGCCTTTGAGATAAAGAGTTACCAGGTCGTCATGTGATTCACACACAACCACTGAATGCAGAAGTTTAGCTAAAAGGAAATGTCAGTAACAGGTAGTTTACTGTCAAATTATGAATTAAGTGGGGTCAGTTCTGGATTAATACATTTTTACATGTTTACCTTTCTTGACGGTTATACTTATATACATACATCTATACATACACACACACAGATATACATACATGCATGAGGCAGGTTATTGGGTGTTGAATGTAGGGGAAGGTCATATTTCTTACGGGCTGTTCTTTCTCTGTGAGACAGGTCTTTTGCCACGCAACAGTTGAAAGACCTTGGAGGCTTAGTCAGTTGATCTAGCTTCTTCAGGACAAGGGGGCACAGGCCTTTCTGATAAATCCGACCAGATTAAAAATCATATGTTTTCTTCAGAATTTAAGGCCAAAGAGTTTCTGGAAAAATGAATTAACATGGTGCTGCATGAATGAGCCTGATCTGATATGGTTTTTATGGGGCTGGGGTTTTGCGGTCCGATTGTTGATTTTTGATCATGGAGGGTTATGAAGGTTGGTTTGGGGCTACTTAGTTTATAGGATGCAGGATGAAACTGTCTTTTTATACATAACTCATTTTTCTGGCTTTATTTTGTCATTTTAGTTTGTTTGGTGAATGGAGGGGATGGGGTAGGGTGGGTTAGTGGGGCGGGTCTGGGGGGGGCAACATAATAAAGGAGCAAGAATGATAAACATTGGAAGGAATGTTTGCATATGAATTTGCCAGTTTGGGTGCATTAAGAAAACATTGGTTTGGCTTGATTAAATATGCCGTTCACTCCCCATAGTATGGAGCGTAGGCTACTATATTACCAATGATGCAAACTAAAAAGGTATGTATTTGTACTGCCAATGTGGGAGGATTAAATGACAGAACCAAAAGACCGAATGTTGCCAAAATGTTAAGAACTATGGGGCAAGATTTTATCTGTGAACAAAAAACACATGTACCCTGGGACAAGAGGCACTGTTTGAAAATTAAGGGGTATACTCCTCTGGCATGCACTTCTGGGAGCACTCCTACAATGGGAGTGGCAATTCTGGCCACAAATAACAAAGGTACGGTGAAGCAGAGCCTCACAGACAAGCTCAGTAGATAGGCAAAAGTGGTATGCCAAGTGGGGGATCAAGTCTCACCATAAGCTTCATACACAACTCTCATCTAGATGAAGCCACATTTATAGATGGTGTTGGTGTTGAGCTGGCTTAGTGGCCAACCTCTCTGGTTGTGTGTGGGGACCTTAATCTACATATGGAAGTTACTAATCATATATCACATCCAGGGAAGTATAACCATAGAAAGCCACAGGTATATAGGGCAATTTGCCAGCTCATAAGGGACCATGGGTTGGTCAATTCATGGGACAGGCTAAAAATCTTGGACCAGGGATATATGTATTTCTCCTACCCACATAAGAAGTATGTCCGGCTGGACTATTTTTTAATCTCAGCCGGTCTAGTAGGGAATGCTGATATCTGGAGCTTCCCCAGATATTTTTCAGACCACAACCCTTTGATTATGGAAATTCCAGATATAGAGGAAAACAGTGTGCCACAGACTTGGGCATTTGATGGGAAACTGCTCCTTAATATAGGGTATATTGAGCTTATGAGAAAGTGGCTCATTGATTTCTTGGCAGTCAAAAGAAGTAGCGCCTCAGGAGTGGTGGTGTGGGACTTACTAAAAGCTGGAATACGGGGATTACAAATAATGGGAGTGGAATTGACATCTTGATTACAAAAGGGATAAGATAGGGATGCCAGTGTTCACTTCCCCATTCATGTTATATATCGACCCTTTTATTAACAGACTGCAGAAAAATCCTTTGATTCAGCCAATGAGCACAAATGGGATTGGCACGAAAATGTTGGCATACGCCGATGATATAGACATTCCTACTCCAGAAACTTATAGTGCCCTGGCGGAATTAGGAAAGGAAGCAGAAGTGTTTGGAATGATCACTGGGTATCATCTGAACAAAGGGTAAACCTTGAAAGTATGCACTGGTGACACTGTATTGAATGACATTCATCCAGTTGACAGTGCAACATATCTTGGGTTCATGATTATAGCCAGAGTGGAGAGCATTACAGAAATAAATCTTAAACTTATACTAGGAAATGTCCTACAACATCTAACGAGAATAAGTTGCTTTCATTCAACTCTAGCTGACAGATGCAATGTGATAAAGTTGTTCATGCTTCCCAAGCTTTTGTACATATTTAGAGAAATAGAGTTAGAAGTGCACTGGCTGAAAAAATAGGCACTATCTGTTCCCATATGGCAGTTCAATAAAGTGTAGTGGTCCTTCAGATATATGCTGCTCCCTAGAACCAGGGGTAGTTGGGCAGTTCCCAGTTTCAGATATTATTACTGTTCTTCACTTTTTCAACATAAGGGAATTCTTATTACAGAGAGAAGGGAATCTATTGCAGCTCGTCCAGAGCTACCATCTGTATATGAATTGACCTTGGGGGGAGAAGTCAAGGGATGTCTTGCAAGTAACATCAATTATTGTTATTACAAGAAAGATAAGTTTAAGACTGTCATTGTGGCTTTTAAAATCTGGAAAACACTCAAGGCTATAATAGGAATCACAAAATACAACAAATACACTCAGAGTTTCGACCATTTTCCCTTCAATATTCCATGATAAGGCCTGTAGAGTTTGGGAGAAAGCAGGAATTATCAGACTGAGGATTTATTTACTCATGGCCAACTTTATTCATTCACTGACCTTGAGCACAGAATAATTTTGCACGACAGTGACTTTATATTCAAGCTAGCTACTGATCAACTCTTGGTTGATAAAATCCAGCTCCTGGAATTTATAAGGGGTAAGGAGGCAGGGTTAGGCAGATTTACAAAGTATTGATTGATTCAGTCTCAGATGAAATAGAGCACCAAGTTGGAAGATGGGAGACTAGACTTGGGGTCAAGGATATTTTACAGACTTGCAGCAGTCGCTTGGGGTGAGCATTGAAGTATTGCTCACCGTTGGTTTGAGAAGCCAACATTATATGACAGTCTTCAATCTGTATTATACTCCTGCCAAGATGTTTAGTTGGAGAAAGAGATATAATGGCAAATGTCTTCAATGTTGGGAGGGCTATGCAGATATGGTGATCATGTATTGTGCGTGGACAAAACTACAGGCATTAAGAAATAGCATTAGGGCCTTCTTAGTCAGGGTACTTAATGAGAAAGTGGAGATTACTCCTCCTCTGGTGCTTTTAGGAATCGATATGTGCTTTCTGGGGAATAATGGGAAGATCTATTTCATATTTATATCCATAGCAGTTAAGTGTTAAGTATAAGGGCAGCCTGGCTGAGTCCCAAGCCCCCTACAGTACAGCAGTGGCTGTTGTTACTGCTTTAAATTTAAATGTATAATCTCAAAATAGCCCTATATAACTGTAAGGGAAGGAGGGTGAGAAAATGGGAAGCCTTGATCTGGATGCCAGTAGCACAATGAGTGGAGAACAAATTTGGAGTTGGGGACTGGTCTTTTAGCTTAACGTGAATATAATATCCAGATAATAATGACAGTGTGAATGCTGTACATCATAAACTCCATTGATAGGCAAGTCGGGATCCATCGGGATGGGTTGTATAAACTTGAGCTGACAGTAATGAATTGGGTTTGGGGATTAGGGAGCATTTATTCAACTTGGAGATGTATTATATTATGAATAATGTACCTTTATTAGATGTGTATAATTGATGCTGAAAGCCATATGGATGTATGTATCTGGATGAATTTGATACAATCTGTCCTCCATAAAATAAAAAGAATAAAAAACATGATATTAGGAATAGATAAATTGACGTATCATATAGCTAATATATTTATATAGGTATATGCTGGTTGTATAAAATTCAGATGTTATGTGAGTAAATTGGCGCTGTTGCTGAATGTACATTTCTTTATCTTTTAAGTTGGGAGCAAAATTAAAAAAATGTCTTTGTGTTTCTCTGTTTTTTGCACATCGCATAAAAGCTAATCTCTAAAATGGCAAAAAAAGATATAACATCACTGTAACTGTTCAGAATTTTAAAAATAGAACCACACTTAAGTGTTTCTTCTGGAACTTAAATGATTTGTGAGTACCGGGTGTGAGGTGGCTAGAAGGTGATACAGCCCAACAGTATAGAAGAAATTGAACACCCATAAACACCTATACAGGGTGAAAGATGGTAATGGTGGAGAAAGTAAGAAGAACACAATCATTAATAATGCCTTTAGAGAAATTTAGTACGAACATAATCAAATTAAATATCATTGCTGGGGATGCGGGACACCGCCAACAGGCTGGCGGTGCTCCTCAGGACATTCTGACCGCGGCGGTTCAGCCGCGGTCAGAACAGGAAAACCGGCGGTCTCCCGCCGTTTTTCTGCTGTCCTGCAGAATCCTCCATGGTGGCGCAGCTTGCTGCGCCGCCATGGGGATTCTGACACCCCATACCGCCAACCTGTTCCTGGCGGGTCGCCCGCCAGGAACAGGATGGCGGTATGGGGTGTTGTGGGGCCCCTGGGGGCCCCTGCAGTGCCCATGCCAATGGCATGGGCACTGCAGGGGCCCCCGTAAGAGGGCCCCACTTTGTATTTCAGTGTCTGCTTTTCAGACACTGAAATACACGACGGGTGCCACTGCACCCGTCGCACATACCCACTCCGCCGGCTCCATTCGGAGCCGGCTTCCTCGTGGGGCAGGGTTTCCCGCTGGGCTGGCGGGCGGCCTTCTGGCGGTCGCCCGCCAGCCCAGCGGGAAAGCCAAAATGTCCTCCGCGGTCTTTCGACCGCAGAGCGGCCATATGGCGGCTCCCTCCAGGCGGGCGGCGACCGCCGCCCGCGGGGGTCAGAATGACCCCCTATATCTAAAGCTGGCAAACATCCTTCTTTGCACACAAATCTATGTGGAATTTATTGTTACTTTCTAAAGTCTAGGCAACAGGCCTAGTGAGTATAATAAAATCACTTATTCTTTGACATACAGTGTCATTCAGAGATGAAAGTTACACTGTCACATACATACCTGATAGTACTGAGAGCAATAGAGAATAATACTGTACGAAAGATAGTTAATGTTGATGCTGAGAAGGCATTTGAATAAATAACATTACATATCCTTTGGATTGTTCTTAAGAGAATACAGTTTGAAAAAGATTTTAGTGATGCGCTGAAAGCCACTTTTATGGATTTCATTGGAAGAATGCTTTCAAAGAGCAAGATCATCACCAAGGATAACAGTACTAAGCAAGGATGTCAACTCTTGTGCTTATTGTTTTAGTTTCCCAGTGGGGACCCTTGCCATACCAAACAATGTCAAAAGACAGCATTGAACGGAAAGGTCTTGAGATGAAATTAGACCTTATATGGCAATGACATGATACTTTTCAATTCTGACCATGATGTGTTAGTAGCTGTGCCATCCAGCCTTAACTTCTGACTTCAGTGATTTGAGCTAATTCTGCATCACAGGATTTGAAATATGCAATTACAATTTAAATTGCCTAGTGGGAATTATGCAGGAAAAAGTGGTACTACTAGATATTGTTTATTTCATCACCTGTGCCTCCGTACCCCCACATTGCTAGTACCATTTCACTTATTAATGTGCATGCTCTAAACATGATTTAGATACAATATTGTTACCACATATTTCTTCTTCCAACATAAATGTTACACACTAGTCCTTCCTGTCAACCTAACCACATTGCTACCCCTTATAGACACCTGAGCTCTCCCCTATTGAGAAATCAATCCCCCTGCATGTCAGCGGGGTGTCTGCTACCTTAGAGGACCCACCCCAGGCAACTCAGGGTTGTCAGCATCAACCGCATTTTCTTCACACAGAACCTCTAATATAATTTCTATAAGAGTACATGGGCTTATCCACTACATGAAAAAGGAAAAGACAATGTAATACCTATCCACAAAAGCTCCCAATGTTGCAGTACTAAAAAAACTCATGTTTTTTCAGTTAAAGCTTCAAAACTTACCAGGTACACAAGATAATGCACTCTTCCCATTTGGACTATTATGTTTGGAAATGTCAGGCACTACCACCAATAAGAGACAAAAGTGGCTATTTTATTTAAAACATCACCCTCATCACAATTTATGAGATATGGACTAATACTGGGCATTGCAAACTTTTCTCAATAATCTCCAAACAGGTATTAGTTCCAGCTGTGGATTCCATTTCGGCTCCTAAAAGCAAGAGTTGACCAAGGACCTCACATAGTTTGAGAGTGCCAAAACCGTGGTAGGGGGTGTCTGAAATCTGAATGTGGGTCCTATACTGGACAACCCAAGTACACCCAATATGGGCAACAACAGGTCTGTTCCTGGACTGCAGGACAGCTTAAACCCAACTCCACACACACAATCAGCTGCATTATAAAAATAACTTGACCCCGTAACTCGGATGAATAATGCAAGGACAAAACAATTTCGAAAAAATGAACGTAATGGGATAAACACAGCATGAAAAATAAGATAGGCAGGATAATAGATATGTGCATATGTACACAAAAAGGGACAGAGCCCAGTCCACAATGTTAATAGGCCACATGGCCACAGGCCAAAGTCCAAGGCCACACATGTCACCTGCTTCAACACGGAGAGAACACTGCAGGAGCATCAGTTGGTAAATAGGCAGGCACCTCAGGGGGACAAAGTACGGGGGGCACCTCAGCCGGGAGATGGAACAAGACCACAGGTTCCTGGATGGGGCAACATGCCCTGTGCTTGGTCCTGGGAGTGCAAGGCCACAGTCTCTGGAGTGGGTGACTTGCTCTAGAGGAGGCAACCTGCACTGTGCTTGGTCCTGGGGAGTGCAAGGCCACAGTCTCTCAAGTGGATGATTTGCCCACTTGCTCAGGAGGGGGCAACATGCCCTGTACTTGGTCCTGGGGAGTGCAAGGCCACAGTCTCTGGAGTGGGTGACTTGCCCACTTTCTCTGGAGGGGGCAACATGCCCTGTGCTTGGTCCTGGGGAGTGCAAGGCCACAGTCTCTCAGGTGGGTGTCATACCCACAGGATTTGCAGGGGGCAGGCCGCACAGCAGCCCTTGGCGGCAGGATTACATGCCGTCAGCCGGTGGTGACGGCTGCTCAGTGGTGGTGGTGCTGCTGGTGGGGGAGGCTCCTGCCCATCCCCTGCAACCTCGGACGGCTGCTCAGTGGAGGTGGTGGTGCTGCTGGTGGGGTGAGGCTCCTGCCCATCCCCTGCACCCTCGGACGGCTGCTCAGTAGAGGTTGTGGTGCTGCTGGGGGGGGGGGGGGTTCCTGCCCATCCCCTGCAACCCTGGACGACTGCTCAGTAGAGGTGGTGCTGCTGCTGGGGGAGGAGGCTCCTGCCCATCCCCAGCAACCTCGGACAGCTGCACAACCATGGTTGGTGGTGGGGGCTCCGTCACAGTTCCTGCCCCAGACCCCTTGGTCTTCCTGCCTGACCGTGCAGTCTCCTTGGTCTTCCTGGCAGCTGAGGCAGGCTCCTTTCCCTTCTTGCCTGCTGGGGCAGGCTCCTTGGTCTTCCTGGTAGCTGGGGAAGGCTCCTTTCCCTTGAGGCTGCCTGATGCAGAATCCTTCACCTCAGGACATGTGGTGTGGATCCTTTTCCACCACGAGTGGGTGTGGTGACGACTGGGCCTGTGGACTGGGTGGCTGACGTGCTTGGTTGGGTTCTTCCTACCCTGCCCATATGTGCAGGATGGGGGAGGGGTAGAGAAGAGGTCAGTGGTGGATAGGAACAGTTTTTTAGGGACATTGGGGCAGAAAGAGGGAGAAGGAATAGGAGTGGAGGAAGAGGGAGTGGTTGTTGGAGGTGTCTGCTGCTTTTGGGTGCAAGTGCATGGGCTGTATGCTTTTGTGAGGTGGATGGGTGTTGGGTGTCTAAGTGCTTGCGTTTGTGTACCTTAGGAGGGGTGGACAAACACAGTGGGAGAGGACACATGGGACGTGTGCATGGATGTTGTGGAGGTGTCTGCCAGTGAGGTGTGTGTTCTGCTTGGTGTGGTGGTGATGCTGGTAGTGGATGATGATGTAGTGCACGCAGGCATGAGTGTGGACGGAACTGGGTGGGAGGTGGAGGAGGAGGAGGAGGGAGAGACAGTAGAAATAGTGGATGTGTCTGCATCTGGATGGTGTTTGTGTGAGTGCCTGTGGGATGAAGTGTGGTGCTTGTGTTTGCCTGTACCACTCCTGTGTGTTGTCTTGTGTGCATGCTCATCTGCCTGTGTGCTTGGGATGGGTTGGGGTTGAGGAAAATGGGACTGGGAAGAGGAAGTTGGAGGGGGGAGGGTAGAAACAGGGACAATGGCTGCCATCAGAGAGGAGGCCAGAGCCTGGATTGATCTCTGTTGGACCGCCAATCCAGTGTGAATGCCCTCCAGAAAGGCATTAGCCTGTTGCATCTGGGCTGCCAGCCCTGGATGGCATTCACAATGGCTGACTTCCCTACAGAGATGGATCTCAGGAGGTCAATAGCCTCCTCACTTAGGGCAGCAGGGCTAACTGGGGCAGGGCCCGAGGTACCTGGGGTGAAGGAGATGCCCACCCTCCTGGGTGAGCGAGCACAGGCAACTCGCCGAGGGGCTACTGGGAGGGCGGTGCTGGTACGGGGTGGCGGTGGTACCTGCAGCTGGGGTGGTCACAGAGGTGTCCGCCACATCCAGGGAGCTTCCATCGGAAGAGATATCTGTGTCTGAACTGTCCCCTCCAGTCTCCGCTGTGGTGCTCCCCTCGCCCTCCATCCCACTTCTGCCCTCACACTCTGGGTCCTGTGGGATGCAGCTCCCTCTGCCTCTGGGGCCTCTGCTCCTCTGCCAGATGATGCTAATGCACATAAGGACAGGATGACAAAACAAAAAGGGGGGAAAGAGACAAAGGATACACTTGGTCAGTGGCTGCACCAACACCACCGTTGGCGTACACAGCACCCTCACACACAGGGAACAGGCCTATGCAATATGCCATAGCACTACCAGAGAAATAGTTAGCAGCCAAGGGGCACACACCGCCAACTGCAACACACCTGGGACCTACGGAGCCCTGACCAGTAGTGGATGCATACGAGCTAGGCAGCAAGATTTGCCCTTATGAACCCTAGCCACCAGGGGACCTACGCTGCAATGTCAGGCCTGGCCTAGGGGCACCCATTAACACACATCCCCCACCCAGATATCACCCCCCCCAGCCATAGGTTGTCATGATGGGCACTGTACTCATCCCCTTCTGGCTGCTGTGATGCCCTTAAGCGCCCATCCAGCTCAGGATAGGCCACTGCTATTATGCGGGCCATCAGAGGGGTCAGGGTTCGACGGGCACCCCTTCCTCATTTGGAGGCCATCCCCAGCTGGGCCTCCGCCGTCTTCCGTGACCAGCGTCTCAGGTCCTCCCGCCGTTTGCAACAGTGGGTGCTCCACCTGCCATAGACCCCCAGGGTCCGCACCTCCTTGGCGATGGCACACAATATACCCTTCTTTTGATGGCCGCTGACCTGCAGAGGCAATAGACACAGGAAAATATATTTAGACAAACAGTCCTGCCTGTTACAATTATGGCCCACCATTCCCCTTCACATCGCCATTTACACGCACATGGCCCAGCACACAACCTATCGCCGCCCTGAGGACAACCACCTACCACCCTTACATGAGGCCTTCACACACAACACTCCATGCATTCATGCCACATGCATCTTGCCCACAGTGTACTCACCTGTTGGTCTGGAGATCCATACAGCAGTCCATACTGGCTTAGGACCCCATCCACCAGTCTCTTCAACTCCTCCGAAGTGAAGGCTGGGGCCATTTCCCTAGTCACACGGGCCATTATGGGTTCCAGACACAGGTCACAGCAGCACATGCAGTGTAGGTCCTCTCCTGTGGATGATCAGGTAGCAAGTTAGGGATCAGTTAGAAAATGGCAGTCACCACCGGCGTACATCACCTTTGGCCACTGTACCCCACAGGGGACAATGTCAACCAATGAGGAATTGCACGGCTGTTCCCAGCCGCCTCCCACAACGGCGCACAACGTCAGCAGAATGACCTCACTTCCACCTGTCCCTCCACACAGGACAGGCAGACACCATTTCGGGGGCGGGCAGGCCCTTCAACATTGCTGCATCACTGGTGACATTAGGACATAATGCACAAATCACACTTACCCATTACAAGATGACAGCATGCAAAGTTCTGTTGTAGCTCCATTGTTCAGTTTCTGCCCGGGTCCTCACTCTTTTGCCCCATAGATTGCTACCGCTGCAGAAGAATAGGAGATGGAGACATACCCCCGTGTACAGACCCCTAGTGGACTTGGCTACTCTGGAGGACAGGCACATAATACTCACCTATAGACTGGATAGGGCCACAATCACAGAGCTGTGTGCCCAATTAGAGCCTGACCTGATATCTGCTATCCGTCACCCTACTGGGATCCCCCCTCTTGTGCAAGTGCTATCAGCTTTCCATTTCCTGGCAACTGGTTCTTTCCAAGTAACAGTGGGCTTGGCAGCAGAAATGTCACAGCCAATGTTCTCTATAGTGCTGAGTGTTGTCTGCATTGTTTAAACACACGTGCAGCTACATTGTATTTCCCCAGGTTGCAGATTTGGCCACAGTAAAATGAGTTCTATGCAATGGGCCCTGGTTCCTACCCAGTAGATGTTGGTGTATGGGTATGGTGTGGGCCATAAAGAATAGTTTTGTGGCTAAATGTTGTCCCTCAGTATTTGCAGGTGACTCTGGTTACCCAAACCTATCATGGCTGCAGAACCCTTTGAGGAATGCCAGGACAAGGGCAGAATAATGTTATAATGAGGCACATGGGCGAACCAGAAGGATAATTGAAAGAACCTATCGCCTCCTGAAGGCCAGGTTCAGTTGCCTCCATCTAACAGGTGGATCCCTGTGCTACTCACCCAAGAAGGTCTGCCAGATAGTAGTTGCATCCTGCATGTTGCACAACATGCTCCTGAGACTCCAGGTGCCTTTTCTGCAGGAGGAGGAGGTTGTAGATGCCCGTGTGCCAGCAGTGGGCCCTGTGGACAGTGAGGATGAGGAGGATGAGGATGAGGACAACAGAACATCAGTGATCAGACAATACTTCCAATGACACACAGGTAGGACAGTTACTTCCTATTTCAATGACATTAGTTTGAATTTGTGTGGCACTGGCATGCTGATATTTCCCTCTGGCAATTCATTTTGCAGATGTTGGTGACCTCACAAATACTGCTGGTGTGATCACTGCAGCCAGCTACAGGTCATTAATCTATGTTCATTTTCAGTATAGTTGAGTTGCAATGCTTGTACCTGTTTCAATGAATACATAACTGAAAATATGACATACTCCAGACTTCTTTCAAGGGTGTTTATTGAAGTGCTAAGAAATAGAGGGGCAAGGCGATGGGGTGATGATGGAGGAAAGTCCAGGGTATTGCTCCAGTCTGTTTGTAGCACAGGTGCAGTGTCCAAGGGGACATAGGAAGGGGAGCAATGGCAGTTCAGAGTGGACAGGGTGACAGAGTAGGACACAAGGATGACAATCAAGAGAGTCTAATTTCCTGGCGGGGATCTTGGCAAGTGTCTCTGGCTTCTGTCTGGATCGCAGGGAACATTTGAGGGCTGGTTTTCCTTCTGCTGGGGGAGAGGTGCTGGTGGCCTGTGAACCTTTGGCGGGGCCTCCTGGCCACTAGTGACAGTGGAGGTGGAAGGCTGTTCAGATGTCTGGCTAGTGGCAGGGGACCCCTGATGTGAGACTGCCTCCCTCATATTGTTGGCCATGTCTGCCAGAACCCCTGTTATGGAGATCAGGGTGTTGTTGATGGCCTGAAAGTTCTCCCTGATCCCCTAGTACTGTCCCTCCTGCAGCCGCCTGTTCTCCTGCATGTTGTCCAGGATATGGCACATCGTGTCTTGGGAATGTTGATAGGCTCCCAGGATCTCTGAGAGTGCCTTCTGGAGAGTCTTTTCCCTGGGCCTGTCCTCCCCCTGGTGCACAGCACTCCTCCCAGGTTCTCTGTTGGCCTGTGCCTCTGTCTCCTGAACCGTGTGCCCACTTCCACTGACCCCATATCCCTGATTGTCTTGGGTATGAGGTGTGGCCTGGGGTCCCAGTAGAGGTCGACACACTGCTGATTGACGTGTCCTGGGAACAGAGGTGTGGGTATGCTGGGTGGGTGCTGTGGTGGTGTTTCCTTATGGGGGAGGTTCTGTGGTGGTGTGTGACTGGGCCTGGGTAACCAGCTGTCCAGAGGTCCCTGATGGGCCAGGTTGGTCATCCAGATCCTGAAGACCAGAGTTGCTGTCATCACTGTGGGCCTCTTCAGTTGGGGGACTGGATGTTGCTGGCACCTCCTCACCGCTGACATTGGCTGCGATACCTGTGGGGATGTAAATTATGTGTTATGGTTTCTGTGTCTGACCTATTGTGCATCCCTCTTTGGTTGGATTTGCCCTGGCAGCTTTTACTTGTATTTGTTGGTGTATGGTGGGATTGTTAGTTCTCTATGGTGTGCATGCTTTAATGATAAGTGTCCATGCAGGGCTGTGAGTGGTGTCCATGCATTGGTAGAGCATGCAGGGCTTGACATTGGGATGAGTGAGATGTGATGGTGTGGTGTGTAGGAAGTGATGGAGTGATGGGAGTGAGGGTGGGGGTATGTGATGGCATGCAGGTAGGGGGGTGATAGTAGTAGAGAGTTGACTTACCAGAGTCCAGTCCTCCTCTGACTCCGACCAGGCCCTCAGGGTGCAGGATTGCCAAGACTTGCTCCTCCCAGGCTGTTAGTTGTACGGGAGGAGGTGGGGGTCCACCGCCAGTCCTCTGTACAGCGAGCTGGTGTCTTGCTGCAATGGAACGTACCTTCCCCCGTAGGTCATTCCACCTCTTCCTGATGTCATCCCTAGTTCTTGGGTGCTGTCTCCGCCATAGCGCCATCTTCCTAGCTATCGATATCTGCTGCACCTGTGCTCCAAATAACTGTGGGTCTACCCTGATAATTTCCTTCACCATGACTCTTAGGTCCTCCTCTTTGAAGCGGGGATGTCTTTGTGGTGCCATGGTTGTTGTGTGAGGTGTGTAGGTGAGTGAGGGTGTGTTGGGTAAAGTGTTGGGGTGTGTGATATGGGGTGCGTGAGTGTTGTATAGGTGTGTTTAGTGTGTGACTCTGGTTGTGTCTGTGGTCTTGATGTCTCTCTGCTGGCAATTGTTTGTAATGGTAAAGGGTTGTGGGTAATGTGGGTATGTGTTTTATAGTGGTGTGGGTGTGGTGTGTGTATGGGTGTCAGGTGTGTGTTGTTTTAATTGTCCAATGTGGTGTTGTTTTGTATATGGGTGTCCATTTTGAGCACGGCGGTATGTACCGCCAATGGTTTACAGCCGTTGAATGTCCGCTGTGGTGATTCATGGGTCTGAATGTGGTGGGAGTTGTTCTGTTGGAGTGACGGTGTGGGTTTTGATACCGCCAGTTTATCACTGACCTTTGGTGTGGCGGATTTGTGTGTGTGGCTGAATAGTGACCGATTGGTGTGTGTGTCTCATAATATGGTGAACGGATAACCGCGGCGGCGGCAGTAAGTTGGCGGCAGTCAGCGTGGCGGTAAGTGGGATTTACCGCCAATGTCCTAATGAGGGCCTTTATATCCATTTCTAAGCAAAGTGATTGAGCAAAGCTATTTGTCAGACATGACAGCCTTAGGGTGGCCTTCCCCAAAATATTTTCCCTGCTTTGCCTCATATTTGCTGACGTAAACAATATAAACAACATGCCACTCTTAACAACTTCACAGACCCAACTGACCCAACAAAATGCCTCCTGAGCATGCTGGAAGAGGAGTACTAAACTGAAAAACAGGACTATTGTGACCCTCACACAGTTATCCCAACTAACAACACACCAGCTACAAGCTCAAAATATACTGCTTACCCTTCTCCTAAACAAAACAACATCGCCAGTAACACACTTTTTCTAAACTGCCAGCTTATAAATGCATGATCACTCTCAAAAAACAAGCACCACATCTACCACCTGCTCATAGACACACAACCTGACTTACTATTCATAACAGAATCATGGTTGCAAAATGACGTGGCCCCAGTGTTGCATGAAGCTGTTCCTCCGGGCTATCAAACCATCACACAAAACCGTATAGGCAAGAGATGAGGTAGACTAGCAATAATATTCAAACAAGCAATACATCTCAGAAAAACAGACAACATTTCCGTACAAGGTTGTGAAGCCCTCCTCACCAGATGCCACCCTACTCCAACTTCCTCCTGTAACTTTCTCCTCCTTTATAGACCTCTACCTAACAACGCAACATTCCCAGACATTTTTCTAGATACAGTCTCAAACCTTATTACATTATACTCAAACCTATGCATTCTTGGGGACCTAAATATTTGGTTTGACAAACCCAATATGCCCCATCCAAAAGCTATCACCACTGGCCTAGTCGCATTGAACCTACATCAGATTGTACACAAT
This sequence comes from Pleurodeles waltl, assembly GCF_031143425.1. Lineage (NCBI taxonomy): Eukaryota > Metazoa > Chordata > Amphibia > Caudata > Salamandridae > Pleurodeles > Pleurodeles waltl. The sequence continues at coordinate 797,221,473 of NC_090443.1, read as the reverse complement.
CCCACGCACATCACTGGACACATCACAGATGCCATTTTTGCTAAGCCTGAACTGGTTACCATTCATAGCATCAAACCAACCACATGGTCAGACCACTATTTGATAACCTTCCGACATAAAACACCACAAATCTACACACCCCACAACTACTTACATACATGCACCTATCGTCCATGGATCAAACTCAATTTTGATGACTTAGAAACACAACTAACAACCAACACAACTATAGATACAATTAATTCTGTTTCAAAACTTTATGAGTGACTACAAGAAGCTTTTGATATCCTAATTTCACTCAGAAAACCTAAACAGGACAAAAGAAAACCAACACCTTGGAGAAACACAGAACTTAAAAAGATAAAGCAACAAATCAGAAGGTTGCAGCAGACCTGGCTCAAAACAAACAACATTCAAGACAAACTGCAGCTACACAAACTTAAAAGAATATACAAATCATCAATCAAAAAAGCTAAAAAAGCTACTACTCAGACAGAATACAAAATACTAAATCTGCAGCCAAAGAATTTTACAAAATTCTCAATGAATTTCAAAAACCTAAATGCATGGAAGGAAGTCATCCCACTACTCAAGATTTCACAAACAAACTGGCAACTCATTACACACACAACCAAGGTAGACACATTGGACTCCTATTTAAAGCAGAAGAAAACCATCAGCGCCAACCCCTTTCTTAAAATCTCCTCAAAGAATAAACCAAACCAGCCTCTACAGTCTTCAAAAAATATCACAAGGTCAATTTATGGATTTGGTCAAAGCAAGCAGGCCTTCCGGTTGCCCTTCTGACCCTTGTCCACCATGCATCTTTAAGAACATTCTTTTATCTACTTCTGCTGCCACATCTGTAAGAAGAAGAATCAACAACGCTTTAACTACAGGAACTTTTCCTGAAGACCTGAAAAAGGCATACATATGTCCGTTATTAAAGAAAACAAACCTAGACCCACAGGACCCCAGCAACTACAGACCAATTTCAAATGGACCTTTCCTGGGCAAACTGATAGAAAGAGCAGCATTCGCCAGATGTCACAATTCATTGAAGACAATTCCATACTTTCAGACTACCAAACTGGATTCATGGCCAGGAAGAGGCACTGAATTGGCACTCCTAGCAATCTGGGATGATCTTAAAAACACAGTCGACCGCAATGGAGTTGCTGCACTACTTCTCTTGGACCTCTCGGCTGCCTTTGATACGGTTGATCATGATACCCTCATTCAAAGACTCCTCAAATCCGGCATAGAAGGGACTGCTCTCAACTGGATTACATCCTATCTTCAAAACAGAAGTTATATTATCTATTCTCCCTCCTTCTCATCCAAAGCCTATCTCACAAAAGCAGGGCCCCCCCAAGGATCAATCATCTCACCTTTGCTTTTCAACATCTACATGATATCATTACAAGAACTGATCAATGATTTTCAACTCGCATGCTACAACTATGTAGATGACACATAAATACTACTTAAATTGGAATGCCCCACATTGAAAACTCACAAATCCTCAGTTGCCTCAGAGCTGTTGATCAGTGGATAACTTGGAGCCATCGCAAACTAAATGCCTCCAAAACAGAAATACTCATATGTGGTGACTGGAAAAATTATGACCCACTGTGCTCCTGGTCTGACGATCTTGGACCACCTCCTCAATTATCCAAGGGCGTTAAAATCTCGGCATTACCATCGACTCAACGTTAATTATGAATGCCCAAGTGGACAAATTAGCACAAACAAGCTTCATCACCTTGAAGACTCTGCGACGCAGCTTCCCCCACCTCAGATTTCCACACAAGGTGCAGGCTACTTGTACTATCCAAACTGAATTATGCCAATGGCCTCTACAATGGATCATCTCTATCTATTATGAAAAAATTACAACATATTCAAAACTCTGCTGCCAGGCTACTATTACATGTAAAGCCACAAGCCAACCTCTCCCCTGCCTTGAGAGCACTACACTGGTTACCTGTTGCCAGAAGATCCACCTTCAAGCTGCTTTGTATCACACACAAAGCTATACATAGAACCGGACCGCTTTTTATCAGAAACAAAATAACCAAATACATTCAACAAAAAAACCTCCACTCAGGATTGGCACCCCGCCTTAGAACATCACCATACAAGAAAAAGACTACAGGTAGTAATTCCTTCTCCGTTCAAGCAGCCAAACTATGGAATTCATCACCTCTAGATATAAGATCCACGGATAACAATCTTGTCTTCAGAAGACTACTCAAGAGTTGGCCCATTATTTCATAACCACCATATTCAAATAGCAATAGACTGTGTATGCCTGTGTTGATAGATATTTTCAATCTGAATGATGCCGGTCCAGGCCTTCTCACTCCCAGGAAAGGAGTGCAGCTGACAGCAGAGCAGTAAGGGCAGGAAGAACAAAGCAGGAGTCCAGCAAAGCCCCGCAGAGTGGCAGTCCTTTTGGCAGCACAGCAGTCCTTCTTCCTGGCAGACTATCCTCAGATCCAGAAGTGTACTGATTTGGTAGGGTATAAGGTCCAATTCATATACCCAGTGGTGCCTTTGAAGTGGCAGTGACTTCAAAGAGGGGCTTTGAAGTGCACACAGGTCCTCCTGTCTGTGCCCTGGCTCCAGACACACTATAAGGGTTATGTAGCTCTTTGTGTGGGGGCATCCAGAACCCTATTATGGTGCAAGGGTCAGCTCTGCCCTCCCATCTAGCTTAGGAAGACCCATCAGCCTGGTGATGAACCATCAGGATGTAAACAGCAACCCCTCAGCTCCCTTTGAGTGTGACTATATAGAGGGAATGCATGAAGCCCAGCTGTCACCCAACCCAGACACGTATTGGAGACAGGCAGCAGGCAGACAGGGCTTAAGAGCAGAAAAATGCCAATTTTATTAAAGTGGCATTTAAAACTTATAATCATAAATCCAACTTTATCATTAAAGAGGATTCATTATTACAAGTCATGACAGTCCTACTCCTTACTCAATCAGCAATTACCCTTAGTAAAGGTATTATGCAACCCTCAAAGCTATCCTACGAGAATAGTAGGCCGCACAGTAGTGAAAAATACATTTTGGAGTTTTTCACTACCAAGACAAGTAAAACTAAGAGGCATATTGTAATATTGTAATAGTATTTATATAGCGCTTACTACCCCTGACGAGGTGGCGAAGCGCTTTTTGGAGAGTAGCACGCTACGCCGGAACCCAAGAGGAATTAGTAGTGGATTAGTATAGAAAAATATGAGTTCAGTTTTAGTATTTTTATGAGTTAATTTGAGCAGAGGATATGTGAGTTTATTAATCGGATTGACTAGAGTAATGGAGGGATAGAGGAGGGAAGAATCCAGAAGTGTTAAATGGGAGTTTATAGTAATGGGATGAGGCTTGGGATGAGTAAAGGAGAGATGGAGGAAGGAAAAGTCTGTGGAAAGGGTCAGGGAGATCATGGTAGCAGGAGGGGTTTTGGATGAGTCAAATGAGGGAGAATTTATTAGGGTTGTTTGTGAGATCATGGTAGTAAAGTGAGGTTTGGGTGAGCTAGATATGGAAGAGGAGGGAGGAGCTTAGGCAGGGTTATTCTGGAGATGAAAGTAGTAGAATGGGTTTGGGATGAGTTAGAGTGGGGACGGAGATAGATTGATAGAGACATGACATATGGTCTTGGGTAGACACAGTAAAGCTTACAAGATATTTATAATTGTATTTATATATGTATACATTTTTATTCCTTATTTTATTTTTCTTTAATTTATTTAGTCATTATTATTATTTATTTATTTAATTTTGTTTAACTTTAATTTACTTATTTATAATTTGAGTTTTATTTATAGCTTTCATTTATTTATTTTATGTATACACACACATATACACACACACAAACACACATATATATATATAATAATTATATATACGTGAAGAGATCTTCAGACCCAGAACCAAGTAACTCCAGTGGCTCGTTGGCCTGTCTCCTGCTCTGGAAGTCTCAAGGCCTTCAAAGACTTCCCTCAACTCTGCTTCGGCTGCTGGACTCTGCCCTCTGTGAGTCCTACCCTGCCAAGAGGTGCCAATCCAGTCCTGGGCTTGTGAGTGGACTGTGCAGCTGTTTCTCTTCAAAAATATATACATTAAGGCAATTGCGCTGCTCGGAACTGATGAAGTGTCCTCTGAAGTCAACACAGTGGCAATTTGACAATGACGCAATACCTGACTGCAAGGTTCGACGATGATGCAGCATTGATCCAGACACATCGCTGCCCAGCTTGATGACAACGCATCGCCTGCATCAAAAGGAATTTGACACTGAAGTGGGACCCAGTGTGAAGCTCAACAACAATGCATCTGCCCTACTGCGTGAATCAGAACTGATACATTGAGTCTTCGACGCTGACTCTTGCTCCATCCGAGCTACTTTTTCAGGGAGCCCTGCATGAGTCCTGTAGCTGGCCTCCCCTCCTTCACCGTCAGCTCATTTTTGGATTTAACCTGGTCTAGAGCGACCTAAAGTAACATTTTAGCGCTATTTACTTTAAAGCAGTACATTGCAGTTTATCCTTTAAAAATTTGAATCTTGCGTTCTACTTATTTGATTTTTGTTGTTTTGGTCTTGTTTTACTCAGATAAATATTCTTTATTTTTCTAAGCTCATGCCGAGACTTTGTGGTGTCTTTCACTGTGTTAATGTAATTTAAGTGTAGCACCAATACTTTACACTTTGCCTCTTATGTTAAGCCTGACTCCTGTGTGCCAAGCTACAAGAGGGTGAGCACAGGTTAATTTGGGAAGTGTAACTGACTTACCCTGACTAGGACTGTGATCCCTACTTGAACAGGGTGCATACCTCTGCCAACTAGAAACTCAATTTTAAACACTAATATATCCTGTTTAAAAGCTACTTTAGTGGATGATGCCACCAGCAGGTCATCAATGTATGGCATGAGAACTGAATCACAAGGCAGAGACTCAAGATTTTGCTGGCTAAAAATTGAAGGACTCACCTTGGAGACTCTGTTATGGGAGAGCAAATGTTTGGCCCAAGTGTCAACTGTGGAGGTGTTTAGAGGCTAGGACTTTATACGACTCCCAAAGATAGGTGATGTCTGGGAAAGACGCCACAAGAAGTCCTTTCAGGACCTCAGGACTGAATTCCACATGCCGTCCTGCCAATTCTTCTGCGATTTACTACTCCGCCACGCCCTTTCCACTTACCAGGAAGAATTAGAAAACATTCCTGGGTACAATCCCCTAGAGTGCAAACTGCTATGTCACCTGGGCAAGGGTGGGGTGCCCCAGATTTACAGGTCACTAGTAGTGCACTCCCCTGCATCACTAGATTTGAAAGGGAGATGGGAGAGTTAGGTTGGAGCACTGTATCAGGCAGATTGGAGAGACGCCTGCATGTCCCCTCGGATACTGGTGATATCCACTAGACTCCACCTGGTGCAGTTAGGTATTGGCACCAGGCATACATGACACCCTGTTGCATGTGGAGGGTGGGCATTCATGATTCCCCAGCCTGTAACAGGTGCCAAGATCCCATGAGGGACTTTTTCTTGTAATATGCAAGTGCCCAGGGATACATGCTTTCTGATTCACTCTTGTAAATGTTCTTTCTGCAGTTGTGGGGTCCCTCATTGAACCACATCTGCAGATTACGCTGGTGGGCATCATGGAGGACATGGGTGGGTCCAGTGGCATAGGTAACTGGTTGGCCTAAGTACAATAGTAGCTTAAAGATATATTGCCTGATGTTGGACATTTCCCACATCCACTTCAATAAAGGCATGAACAAGAGGCATGGACTAGTGTGGCAAGCTAGAAAAAACAGTTTACAAAGCAAGAGGCTATCCCCAGAAATATAATAAAGTGTTTAGAAAATGGTGGGACTATCATGGACTGGAGGGCTAGAAAGAGGCTGTCGCATCTGCTGTATTTGGGGGAGGGTCAAAGTTTTGGAATGGACTTGGCAATGTATTACCATAGTGGGTCATTCTGTAAATGAATTTTGTTTTACTTTTAAGTTGTAAAAAAGCCAAAAAATATTTTTATAAAAAAAAATAATAAGTGGAAGGACTCTCTGTATACCCATGTGGAACTCAGCACCAGGCCAAAACTTTCTGTCAAAACGTGAAAGAGACCAACAATTAAGCTGTCTTTATCCAATGGGATCAAAAAGAAGGTCCGGCAGAGATTCACAAAGGTAAACCATTCAGCAGTGCACGAAATTTGGAAAATAATGGTGGCTGGATTCGGTATGACAGGACAACATGGAACAACAATGTCATTAATCTTCCGGAAATCCTGTACTATTCTAAATTTACCTTTGGGTTTCTGTAAATCTATAATAGGGAAATTACAAGGGCTTTCAACAAACTTTCTCAGGATTCCTTTTCTCAACATGTCTTCAATTAGTGATGTTATTCCTGCCACTGACTCTAAGGGGCAAATTGTATGGTGGTGTTCTCGAAAAAATTTAATTTGGCTTCATTTTAATGTGGACTGGTTCTACACCATTATATGTTTTCAACTCAACCCCATCCAGTGTACAGTAAATGGTGTAGTTTAACTTGCACAGCAAATCTCTTCCTAGCACATTTACAGAACTCAAATCACCACCATGAACCAATGTTTCTGTTTTTACTGGGGCTTCTTCTGGAACTGGATTTCTTATCTGTTTTTGTGTAGCTCCTACAACTTGTATCTTCTTTCCTAAAAGGGGTAGGTATGGGCCTTCAGGTGTTCTAACAATGGAACGGGTAGCTCCTATGTCAATAAGAAATGGAATTTAGTGGCCATTCACCTCACTTTCTACAAATGGTCCATTCTGGTCTACCTCCAAGACTGCGCCATGTATGCAATCTTCCTCTTCCCTCAGGCACCATCATTGTGAATTGTCAGAGCCAACGCTCTCACTGTCTAACATAGGGAGCTATTGAAATGGGTTCTAGTTCTGATTCTGGAATGGGTTTGCATATACATTCATGTTAAACCTGGAGTTACCCATATTTTGTGAAGCCAATTGGGGCTTGTGGAACTTGCATCATTGGAACCTGTGTCTGTATTGGCACTCTAATTTGCTGAATGGGTACATTTTGCATCTGCATTTGAGTTCCTCCTTGCATTTGGTTATTACCACTAATTCTATCTGGATTAAGCCTACACTCCATTTTTCAATGCCCCATCCTGTGACAAAAATGACAAGGAGTTGTTTTCTTCAATGTTGCAACAGCTACACTAGAATTCAGATCAACCGGAACCCCTTGGCCTCTTTCCTGTGGCACCATCATACCTCTCTGAACATTTTGAAATCCAGCTTGAAAACTAACACCCTACATTCCACCAGATTCCCTCCAAATTACTGTTTCTGAAAGCCCTTCTGTGCCAACTTAATTTGAGCCAGGATGAACTTCTCCTTAAGTTTCTTCTGCTTCCTTTCCAGTTTATCACCACAATAATTTGCATATCTCAGGATATTGCCCAACGTTTTTGTCTGCCAGCAAAGCACATTCTGTTGTATATGCATACTGATCTCTGTTTTCAATCCAAGAGCAAAATGTGATATAAATAATCCCATGTCACTCTGATCAAGAAGTGACTGTCCACCTTTTTTGCACAACAAGTGCAACGTGTGTGGATATATGGTACTTCTTTTTATTACATTCTGAATCACTCGCTTTTAAGCCAGTTTTCTGTTGCAGGTAACAAACGTGTCCCATTACAAATGAGACTAGTGCACCACCCCTGCAAGGAATCTGTGTATCTTCAATATGCAGGGAGACTCGGCTAGGCAATACCACCACAGAACTTGTGTTTTATACACCGGAATTCAGGGTTTAGACATAACACTCTGCCTATGCTGAGGGAAACTAGCACATTACCTTTAATTTCCAAAAAAACATGAATTGGTCATGAGATGCTCAAATGAATGAAACCTTTTTTGAAGACACTTATTTTAGCCCATGTTATTTTCCTTGTTTTCAAACTGTACATCATTCATTTGCTGTAAGAATACATGTTTATTTAATATGCTATATTGCCCCCTGGCTCTTCTTCTGGAGGTCTAGCAATATATCAGCCATTTGTCTCTCTTTAGTGTTCATCTGAACATATCTCGTTAGCTCCACATACATAATTGTATGCCAGAAATAACACTTAGCATTGGTTATATCAAGACTGATATGAGTGTTAAAAATATGTCTCAGACTTTGTTGCTGCTGATATGCATCATATACGTGTTTTGTGCTGTATTAAAAAAAGCAATCACATGTTAAAAAACAAGTTAGGGTTGTTTTCTATTTTCTCAATATAAAGTGTTTAGCACTTATCTGGGTCCTTTGTGGGGGATCTGTTAAAGTTATGACATCTGTGTTTTTAATCAGCTTGAAAATTAAATATTGCTGCAAATGTGATGTCTCTTGTAGTGATCCTCTGTTGAACATTCTCAGCCAAGGTCCACCTGGTTCCCAATAGTGTGTTATTACAGGAGACGCTAGACTTTCCCAAAAAGAGAGAGTGCCAGATTCCTAATGAGCGCAACCAAAGTTACTCAGGCTAACACCGGAAAATGGGTCTTAATAAGCATCCTTGACTCTCTGGGTCAGCGTATGCAAGCAGTCTAAGGCTTAATTCAATGAAAAAGTACAAGAGATTAATCTAGGGATAGTTCATCACAGTCTTCACAATCACAACAAAGTATAATTATCCAACCAGGTTTGTGTATTGACTGTACTTTTAACAATATCTCATATATCTTAAATATATTTATAGTACCCTACTTCCTTCACTTGGCTAGAGCTATATGGTGCTCAGGGTCTTCTCAGTGGTGCAGGACATCTTGGGATGGCTTGGGGGCTTCCACACAGAGGTGGGGCAGTAGCAGGGCAGTGAGGCAAAACCACAGTATGGCCACAGATGAAAGCTCGGAGGAAGTAAAAGCTAGGAGGAAGTAAGCAGAACACTGGCTGCACACAATGGAATGCACTTTGATCAAAGAGGTCCACACAGATCCTCAGTCCAAATGAAGTTTAGTGAGTTACTGTAACAAATTAGGCCTCCCAGGCTGTTCCTACGTGAGAGTCACCTGGCAGTCTCCCAAACACCTCAGGAAGCACACTAGCCTTAGGGGAGCAAAATACATATTTTGGATCTTTAACATATAACTCAATAATTTAGTTAGCTCTGCCGTTTGCTGATTTTGTCATTACATTTCTGGTATAGAGCCATTCTTCCATCTCTTTCATGTGGGTTGTCACTAAAGTTTGTATTATGATAATTATACTTATACCTAATTAATGTGCTTTTATTTCAGAGTTTCCTTACTAATTTTTGGCACAGTAAGTCCCTCTGCCCTCAGAATAACCATGTTTTTTGCAAAAATCTTAATACATATTTTTATGTATAATTTTCTAGATTTTGAATTCCTTATTTGCTTTCTTTAGACTGTATAGCTGCTCCTCAAATTCCCTTGTCCTGATGATGACCTTTAATATAGCTGATAAGTAAAAAATTTCCACAATATAACAATCAGACTAGGGACCTGATTTAGATCTTGGCTGATGAAATACTCTGTCACAAACATGATGGCTATCTCGTGTTCCCTTATTACATCCCCATAATATGTTCAGAAAATGACATATCTTGTTTTTGGGCTATCAGGTCCAGGCCTTGGCTTTGTATGTATTTTGGGAAATAGATCTTTACCTCAAGCAGCAGAAGTGGAAGGACCTTACTTCCATGGAGCACACATCTACAAAAATGAGCTGCATGTAAGCAAGTAACTTTCAACAGTCTGAGAATGTTCAAGCCTGGCACACCACTACTCCACCATCCCTTTGGGTGGTACGGCTCTGTCATAGGTAACAGTCAACTCACAAATATTTGCAGAAGCTGTAACAGGTGCAGGTTCCAGGTGTTCTTCTAGGACTGTCATGTAACACACTATCTGGGCTCTTTTACCCCCTGTGCATGAATCTACATATTACTTAGCGAGAGGATTGGATCTGTTATGCAAATCCACACATTTTCTCTGCTGTCAAATTATTTTTCCTCATGGAGAAACCCCTTCCCCTACACGTGCTGTAAATCTAAGGATGCCTCATTCCCAGCGGCGGTCAACACAAAATAAAAGTGGTGGGGCGGGTGGAGGGGGCGCAGGGACAGCACGGGTTGAGCGCACGGGGAGCTGGTTTAATAATAACAATAAATAATACAAAAAATTACTTGCTGCTGCTGGCTGATTCGCGCTCTTCTGCTCCTCTACCTTCTGGTCCAAAAGACTCCCTGTGCAATCCCAGCGCTGCTCTCATGATATGACCAAACATGAGAGCAGTGCGGGGATTGGCCTGAGCAGGCTGGTTTGCTGCTCTCTCAGGCACAAGGAGTCTGTGTTGTTTCTCCAACCTGGCTGTCAAATACAACTGGGCTAGAGAAGCCTAACTGCTCATGTCTGTTTGGCCGGTCTAGAACAGCCAGCCAAACAGACATGTGCAGTTAAGTGCACTTACTCTCTTCTTCCCTCTCCCAGGGCCCAGCCCACCCCTCCCTACACAGACTGGCTCAGCCAACAGCAGAAAAATACGATATTTGAATATTGTTTTATTTATCTGCTGCTGGCTCTGAACCAATGGGGCGACACTCCTCTGCCATTGTGGAGGAGCTGCTGCTGTTCATTCCCATTCTTATTTTGGATGGGAGTTTCTCCGCCCTTGGCTGGAGTACCTTTATGACCATTTCCAGAGTGAAGGGGTTCGGATAAGCATGTTTGAAAGGCCACAAATGTACATGTTTGTGGGAGCATGCAAATTTACTTGATAAACCATGCCATGTTTTAACAACCTTTTCCGCTCCTTGCATGGGATTTACCATTGTAAATTTCTCCCTCTGTTGTCTGAGAAATTTGCAGCAGTAAGTGAATTTACCCCTGTCACAGATCGTCATTTGCATTCCGTGGCAGGGATAAATGGGGTATATTTAGGAGCAAACTTATCTTTGTGGCCGAAAATACTTTGAGAGCACTACACTGTTCAGTCACCACGGGAAGCAAAATCTTGTAGTAGCCAATTAAGACAAAAACGTGTTTTTCTCTGCTATTTAAAAAGAGAAAGACATGGCCGTTTCGAAATCATGTTGGTATTTTGTTATTGTAGATATATTGTGTTTTATGCAGTTATTAATGTTGTGTTCTAATAATGATGTCTTCTACTTAAGAGACAATACATTGAAATTGAAACGATGCATCCTAGACCGCAAGGATTTGTTAACAGAATGTTGGTAGATGAGCCAATTATCACCTAAGATTAAGCTGCAAAAATGTTAGTGACCAGGAACACTTTTAGAAACAATGTCATAATTAGACCTTGCCTCATTTTCACGCGTAACACGGCCTGATTAATACGATAACGTTTATGATGAAAGTTGATTTGTGAACACTCCCAAATGAAAAGAACATTTTGTGTTTTCCATAATACTTCATCACAGGTCGTATTGTTCCATAGCACTATGCCTTAACAGACTGCGAAAAGTAGTGTAACGAAAGAGAATGGCATTCTGTTAGATTGCATGTAGGCATATTGTATCCAGAGACATGAGCATGAAAAGGTTAAAATGATCTGTGTCGGCAGCCGGGCGGCAAAATATAGCCTTTAAGAACACATGCAATGCATTTGTGAAAGACAAAAGGGATAGTCAGGAATGTACCGCACTTATGCCTTTTGTTCTCTGCAGAGACTTACGTTTGTGTTCTGTTACTATGACAACTAATATGTGAGCACTAAACTGCTAACTTATTTTTAGGCTCCCAGATGGCTTCACGCAGCTTCAAAACCTAACCCAGCTCTATCTAAATGATGCCTTTCTGGAATATCTTCCACCAAATTTTGGGAGGTAAGACAAAGATCATGACCTAAATCTCTCCCAACCTTGTAATCATATAGTTGAGCACATAAAAGCATTTCCTCTGTCCAGGTAAATAGTCCATAGTCAATGGATAATTGTTTTCCTGGAAACAAGACAATTCTATATGCACTGTTACGCTGATTCACAGGATACGCACTGTCCTGTCATCTTATTTCAGATTAATGCATTTTGTAAAAGAAATCAAAACAGGAAAGAAGCATTAAGCGCAGATGCACAGGGCTACAACCTCCAAAGCATCCACCATAGCATCTTCCATGTGCCTCCCATCCGCCCACCCAGAACCATTTCCACCATCTTACATATTTACAATCACCTGACCAAAACATACCCAGACAGCACCACACAATCGCGTGCGCGCACACACACACACACACATACCCACACAGTGCCAACAACAACCTTATTCAGAACCCTTCATATTCCCTCTTGTGGCAATAAATATATAGAGCATACACTATAGATCCTGCTTATTCATGCCCACCCTCAGTTGTACATGTAGCAGATAGCATCAGCACCACGGTAACACTTACTCTGGATGTACACTTTCTCACTGAGACCTATCTCTCTGCCAACTCCAAGCATATTGATGACATTCTTGTACCTTCGGTTTACAGCACCCAGCATGGTGACCATGCCCACAAGGTAGGACGCAGCCCACCAGTTTTTCACAGATAATCAGACACTGATAGTTCCAAGAACAGTCTACATGCTATCCATTCATTGTTATCAATTGCTGCTTTTCATCATGCCACAATTTAGTTTAGTTTAGACAGGCAACCTCTATGAGCTAAATCAATGCAGCTTCAACCTGTCAATGTGCTATGGAAAATTAATTCACTGGTCGGGTGAAAAAAGTCACAAGGAACATTCTAACAGCAGCTACGAATCTCATGTTTTTAAAATACAGAAACATCTTACCAGAGAGAAAGATCATGACAATACCTTCAGGGAGTTCTTCAAGAACTTTGAAGAGCTGGCAGACTCCAGGTTCATTGTCACTTCCCCAGCAACCAATTGTTCATTCCTTCTCCATATCAAGGGTCATTGTTGCTAAGACAGCTCTTTATCGCAACATGGCCATCACATTGACATTAATCTGTTCCACTCCACTTCCCAGAATGAACAGTCAAAGCTAACAGCTCCTCACAAACTCAACCCAGTTTTGTAAATTGAAGAACTAAAAATGCTAAAAGCTATAATTGCACAACACCTAGAGGCCCAGGTTGAATGTACCCATCACTGCACTTCTCCTCATTAAACTAGTCATCTACCTGCATAGAAGCATTCAAGATGCTTTTGACTCAAAAGGCCAGGCCATTTTCAGAACTATATCCACTTTTCCCTGGTGATCTTCTCCCAGCTGACCTTGCATCCTGGAATGAATGGCCTTTTTAACTGTTTCTCAAAATTCTATCTTTGTGATAGTGCCAAAACACCTATCCAAGATGAGATGCTTACATCCAGAGGCCAGAGACACATGCTTGAGTAGTAATCCCTCTTTTTATTTCTGTAGAGTTGAACAGTTTAGGCTTTACATCCTTTTTCATTATCTCTAAAATGTATTGTAAAAAAGTGTATTATTAGCTTGGGTAGGTGGGAGTCCACCATAAGTAACAATGTCACTATTGTGTTAGTTCCTGTTAGAAATGGGGTCTGTAGTTGGCACTGGTTTGCACCCTGTCCAAGTAGGGACCCTCGTTCTAGTCACGGTAAGGGATCCACACAGTTAAGATAACCCCTGCTCACTGCTTTGGTAGCTTGGCACTAACAGTCAGGCTTATCTCAGAAGCAATGTGAAAGTATTTGTACACACAAAGGGGCATATTTATACTCTGTTTGCGCCGAATGTGCGGCAAACATTTTGACAGACATTCGGCACAAACCGTGCACCATATTTAAACTTTGACGCCCGAGCCTGCGGACGTCAAAATTCCTCTGTGTGCGTCATTTTTTGGATGCGGGAAACTGCCTTGTGTTAATGACATGCAAGGTAGGCGTTCCCGCCCAAAAAATGACTTTAAGGCCTGTGCGCCTTATTTATACTCCAGCGCCATTTTGACGCACATGAGGGGGCAGGCCTTAAAAAACGGCGCACAGCCTGATGTGCGCCGTTTTTTAACGCCTGGCTCAGGGCAGGCGTTAAGGGACCTGTGGGCTCACTTCCATGGTCTCTGACCATGGAAGGAGTCCAAAGGTGCCCTTCCCTGCCCCCAGAGACACCCCCTGCCACCCTCGCCCACCCCTGGAGGACACCCATGGATGGGGGGACTCATCCCAGGTAAGTACAGGTAAGTTGAGGTAAGTATTTTTTTAATTTTTTTAAAGTGGCATGGGGGGCCTAATTTGGGCCGTCCTACATGCCACTGAGCTCAATGACCATGCCAGGGGACAGAAGTCTCCTGGGATGGCCACTGGGCAAGGGGGCATGACTCCTGTCTTTGCCAAGACAGGAGTCATTTCAATGGGGGTTGTGCGTCAAAAAATGGCGCAAGTCCGGTTTGAGGCATGATTTTTGCCTCAAACCTGACTTGCACCATTTTTTGACACACAACCCCCATTTTTCCCTACGCCGGCGCTGCCTGGTTTGAGTCATTTTTTTTTACTCAGACCAGCCCGCAGCACCGGCTAACGTCATTCCTTAAATAAGGCGCCCGCATGGCGCGTAGGAATGGCGTAAGCCGGCGGTAAAATTTGTGACGCAAACCAGCGCCGGCGCTGGTTTGCGTCAAAAAGTATAAATATGGGATAAAAACACATAGCAACACAATGAAAACACCACAATAGTACTCCACATCAGTTTAGAACAATAGCCAATATTTATCTGGGTAACACAAGATGAAAATGGCAAAAATCCAACATATACAAGCAAAGATACAAATTTTCAAAGATTAAACCTTAGTAAAGTGCTTAGAAACACAACTGGGGCTATCACAACGTCTTGACGGAGTCATTCCCAACAGTCCGACGCCACTTGCGAGGGAGTGTGGGCCAGTCTTGGATTTGCACAGAATCTAAATACTGTACTTTGGAAAATGAGGAAACAAAGACACTGCACAGCGTCAGGGAAGTGAGGCATCGCTGGAGCCAATGAGACATTGATTCCATTCTGCTAGGTATGGGAGATGAGGCGTCAGTTCCTTACGGTTGCAGGGGAGGTAATGCGGCACTGATGGCGAGGCATCTGTTCCTTACCAAAAGGCGGGGTCGATGAGTCCAGTAGGTCAAGACATGAGACATCAAGTTTGCGATGTTGCGGTGACACCATGGGGCCACAGGTGCCACGTCAGAGTTGGAGTCATAACTCACAATGTGGCAGGATTTCGGAGGTGCTGCGGCAGTGTCGGACCTGTGTTGCTGGTCACGGTTAGTGCACTCAGCGGGGACCGCGGCTCCCGTGCAAGTGGTGGCGTGGAGTCAAACAATGGCGATGGTTCCAAAGCCGCTCTGGAGTGAATGTGCTTGTTTCTTCATGGTTATTCCTGAACTCACTATCAAGGGCCCAGGAACTGGATTTGGCACCACTTGGCAATTCAGAACTCTCAGCAAGAGAACCCCGGTGCTGGCAAATGAAGTCTTTGATGTCCCTGAGACTTCTTAACAGGAAGCAAGCTCAGTCCAAGCCCTTGGAGAACCTTTGGAAGCAGGATGTAGAAAGCAAAATCTTGTCCTTTCAATCTCAGGACAGAAGCAGCAAGCAACAGGCCAGCAAAGCAACATGCAGAGTGGCAGCTCCTCCTACAGCATCCAGCTCTTCTTCCTGGTAGAATGTCCTCAGTCCACACGGATTCTAACTTTGTGGGGTCACAGTTCCAGTGCTTCTACCCATTTCAGCCTTTGAAATAGGCAAACTTCAAAGAGAAGTCTTTGTAGTGCCCAAGACCCACTCTTTCCCTGACCTGGCCCGAGACACATTCCAGGGGGTAGGAGACTGCTTTGTGTAAGGACAGTAACAGCCCTATTCAGGTGCAAGTGTCAGCTTCTTTCACCAACCTAGCTCAAAAAGCCATCAGGATATGCAGGGCACACCTCGGCTACCTTTGTGTGACTGTCTAGAGCAAGGTTCTGCAAAGTCGGTCCTGGAGAGCCGAGTCCATGCCAGATTTTTATCATATCGACATTTAGAAGAATATAGATTTCTGAAACATCCTTTTTGTAAATGTGGATATGCTAAAAACCTGGCATGGACCCGGCTCTCCAGGACCGACTTTACAGAACCCTAGTCTAGAGTGAATTCACAAACACTCCATCTGTCATCCTGGCCCAGAAGTGTATTCTACAGCCAGACAGAGGCGCAGAATGGTTAAGCAAGAAAATGCAGACTTTCTAAAAGAGGTATTTTCAAACTTAAAATTTTAAAACCAACTTCACCAAAATATGTATTTTTAAATTGTGAGTTCAGAGACCCCAGGCTCCATATCTCTATATGCTCCCAATGCGAAATTACACTTAAACTGTATTTCAAGACAATCCCCATGTTACTTTATGGGAGAGATAGGTCTTGCAATAGTGACAACCAAATTTATCAGTATTTCACTATCAGGACATGTAAATCACACCAGTACATGTCCTACCCTTTAAGTACACTGCACCCTGCCCATGGTGCTGCCTTGCATGTAGGAAAAGGAGTGCACTTGTCAGGTTGAACTAGCAGTTCAAAACTGCACCCACAGACACTGAAGTGGCAGGTCTGAGACGGCTACTCCTGTGGGTGGCACAATCGGTGCTGCAGGCCCGCTAGTAGCATTTGATTTACAGGCCCTAAGCACACATGGTGCACTATACTAGGGACTTGCTAGTAAATCAGATATGCCAATTGTGGATGAACCAATCACCAATACTCCTTAGACAGTGAGCACTTGCACTTTAGCACTGGTACGCAGTGGTAAAGTGCCCAAAGTCCTAAAGCCAGCAAAAATGAAATTCAACACAGGATCAAAACAGGAGGTCAGAAGCAAAAGGTAATAGTTGTAGTAAATATTTCAGTAATTTAAACCTGAATTAACCCATGGTAGCTATAACAGAGAGGATTCTTAACTTAAGAAAATATGTAAAGAATCTTGAAGTGCCAAAACATTTAAAAATTAAAAAACACAACACAAGGAAAATGCCACTCCAATTTATAACAATAGAGAATAACTTAATGAGCAAAATTACCCCCCAAAAAAATCCAATAAGGGAAACCAGAGATATGAATTTTTAAAGTTTTAAATGAAAAATGGGTTAAACACCAACCATGGTCAACTGATCATGGTAGCGCAGGACTTAGGACCAATTATAGGCCAATCATGATGGATCGCACACTGGGTACACTGACCAGGTTTGACCCATTAGGAGGTTGTACTGTGAGTCTTATGGGCTGATTTATAACGTGGCAGACGGATTGTACTTCTTTACAGCAACAGACTAAGGGGGTCATTATGACCCCGGTGGTGAGTGTAAATGTGGTGGTAGTACTGCCAACAGGCTGGCGGTACTGATCGCCACATTATGAGAATGGCAGGTTGGCTGCAGCCGGGTCACCATATCAATCTTCAGAACGGCGGGCAGCACACTACCACTGGCGGCATCATGAGCCTGCCTATATCCATAGTTTTTGTGGTGTTGCCAAGGCCACAAAAACCATGGCAGTAGGCCCTACCGGTGACAAGGAATTCCTTCCCTGTCACCGGTAGGTGGCTCCCCCACCCCTCCAACACACATCTGACACCCCCCACACCACTTCATCCAAAGCCCCACCCCACTCCCATACACACCGTACCCCCCACTCCCTGACATTTACATACACTCCTCCACCCCTGATCCAAACACACACACCCCCTATGATCCAAACACCTCCCCCACCCCCTCCGATCCTCTCATTGACCCCCTCAGTCCCCATACAGGCACACATCGTGAGACACGCACCACGCATACACCCAATCACTCACTCTGGCATACACGCATTCATACACACACTGGCATACACACATTCATACATGCTTACTTCCAGACATGCTGGCACACATTCTTATACACAATCACACTGACATGCAGACACACACTCACTTCACCATTCTTAGACGCATTCACTCACACACATGCAGAAATCAACGCCTTCCTAAAGAAACCCAAGGCAGACCCTGAAGACCCCAAGAACTACCGACCTATCTCCCTCCTCCCCTTCCCAGCCAAGGTCATCGAAAAAATCGTGAACAATAAACTATCCCGGTTCCTAGAAGACAACAAGGCACTCAACACCTCCCAATCCGGTTTCCGCAAAAACCACAGCACCGAGACTGCACTCATTGCTGCAACAGACTGCATCAGGATCATGCTCGACAAAGGAGAAACAGCAGCACTCATCCTCCTGGACCTCTCCGCAGCTTTTGACACGGTATGCCACCACACTCTCCGCACACGTCTCCACAACGCTGGAATCCGTGACAAAGCCCTGGACTGGATATCATCATTTCTCACTGACAGGACCCGAAGAGTCCACCTCCCGCCGTTCCTATCAGAAGCCTCCAACATCGCCTGTGGCGTCCCTCAAGGATCTTCACTCAGCCCCACACTTTTCAACGTGTACATGGCCCCCCTCAGAAACATCGCACGAACACACCACATCAACATAGTCTCCTACGCTGACGACACTCAGCTCATCATCTCCCTCACGAAAGAGCCCACTACCGCAAAGGTCAACCTCCACAACGGACTCCACGCCATCGCCAGCTGGATGGAATCAAGCCACCTCAGGTTAAACACAGACAAGACAGAATTAATCATCTTCGGCACCAACCCCCTCAGCCTGGAACGACTCCTGGTGGCCCACCTCCCTAGGACCCGCACCCTCACCCACCTCTCATGCACGCAACTTGGGCTTCATCCTGGATTCCACACTCAGCATGACTCAGCAGGTCAATGCCATCTCCTCTTCCTGCTACAACACCCTCCGCCTGCTCCGCAGAATTTTCAAATGGATTCCCATCGAAACCAGGAAAACCGTCACCCACGCCTTGGTCAGTAGCCGATTGGATTACAGAAATGCCCTATATGCAGGAATAACAAACAAACTCCAAACAAAACTGCAAAGAATCCAGAACGCATCCGCCCGCCTCATTCTGGAAATCCCATGCTGCGACTACATCTCACCCCACCTCAGAGACCTACACTGGCTACCAGTATCAAAGAGGATCACCTTCAAAATCCTCATCCACGCACACAAGGCCCTCCACAACACAGGACCCGCCTACCTCAACGACAGACTCACCTTTCACACCCCGACCCGCAACCTTCGCTCCGGCAACCACGCCTTCGCCTACGTCCCTTGCATCCGCCGCACGACCGCCGGAGGAAGATCATTCTCTCACCTTGCTGCAAAGACCTGGGACTCCCTACCACTCCACCTCTGCCTGACCCAAGACCTTCTATCTTTCAGGAAACACCTCAAGACTTGGCTTTTCGACCAGTAGCTTCCCCTCCAGCGCCTTGAGACCTTACCGGGTGAGTAGTGCGCTTTATAAATCCCTGATTGATTGATTGATACAGCCACTCAAACAACACAACACACACAGACGCATTCTCACACTCACTCACACATTCATGCACACACTCACACACAACATCCCCCTCCCCTGTCAGAAGCCCGGCTTGCCTTTGTCGAGGAGGTCTTCCGGCAGGGAACGGGAAGTGGCACTGCTACAGCCAGCAGCACCCCACCAGCAGAACACCACCAGGCTGTATCACAGGTCATGATATGGCTGGTGGCGTTCTACTGGCATGGTGGTACTGGTGGTAACAGCGCCGGATTTCCTCCCTTCGTGTGGTGGAAGTTCGGCAGTGCTTATAATATGAAGGATGGATGGTAGCGGCGGTGGCGGTATTTTGGTGGCCGTCACTGCGTCAAAATGACCACGTAAATTACTCCGTTGCACTGACAGAATATCTGCCTGCCAAATTTAGAAATGTCGGTCCTCTCACTGGACATTTCTACCATTCACATGAATGTATAGGAATGTTGTCGTTCAGCTCCATCAAACATGATGGGGCCATATGGTAAGCTTTCAATACTTTTCTATTTGCTAAAAACAAAACTCCAGATTGTTTTTTTGTTTTTTTTAAATTAAAAAGCAATGCCTCCCTAATCATAGGAGTCATCCCCCATGGTGAGGGGGCATTTGTATTTTCCTACTGCCATTTCTGGCTGGGTTTACCTGGTGGTGATGGGCAATAGAAAAAGGCCATATTTCCACTCATTTAAATTGGGTGGGTGGACATATAGCAAATTCTCCATCAGACTTTATTCTGTTGGACCATCAGAAAGGTTTGGCCACGGCAAAGATGTAGTCTTCACCGTTGCCAACCTATGTTCTGCCCACATATAAATTACACGGATGGACTATATTATTGGCAGTTGCAACATAGTATGCTTACCACCAATATATAAATCAGGCCATAAGTATTTTTTTCTGTAAGTAAAATTTCTTCAGCGGGGCCATGTAGCAGGTTGTATCTAAACATGCTCCACAATGCCCCAAAAGGTGGTGCACTGCAAGCTGAATAAAAGACAGTATACAAACGGCCAAAACCAGTGTTACAGTATAAAGAACAAAAAAATTCCGTTTAATACTTCAATGACAGTCCAAAATGTTGACTTTATACCACCCAAGGGCAGTGTAAATTCTGACCATAAATAGTAAATAAACAGAAAGGC
The DNA here is from genome assembly GCF_031143425.1 of Pleurodeles waltl. Taxonomy (NCBI): domain Eukaryota; kingdom Metazoa; phylum Chordata; class Amphibia; order Caudata; family Salamandridae; genus Pleurodeles; species Pleurodeles waltl. The sequence goes on along the minus strand of NC_090443.1, from coordinate 797,200,865 downwards.
ACAAAGAGCTTTATGTCCTTGTAGTAAATTCTTAAACAAAAGATAAGTAGACGATGAATAGCCTGTAGTAAATTCTTAGACAAGAGATAAGTAGACGATGAATAGCCAACGCGTTTCGCCCAACATTGAGCTTCTTCAGGGCTGTAAAGTAACCAGAGAAAACATATGTATTCTGTCCCTAGTGCAGAGAGGAGCAAGTAGATGTAGAAGTGTACAGAAACCACAACCGGAGATAAGAAAGAAATATATATATATAAGTGTACAAGGAAACCAATCGAAACAATCAATAAAAGATCTATAATGTGGACAAACCCGTGCATGGCATGTTCTAGATCATGCATTTAAATAGTGTGCAGTATATAACCCGTAATATAGCAAGGAAGAAGGTAATGTCGATGGGGTGTATATGGCAGGTAGTGATACGTATAATACGAAATGTCAGTGACAGCAGTAAGGAGAAACAAAACAGCGTACCCTATAAAAATGTATTATTATTATGTCCAATCAAAAGTAACACAATATGTGTTAATGTATCCGTCACCTGAAAGATAAGTTCCAAAATAAATATGATAATTTATACAGGCGACAGGACAATGAGATGTTGAATCACTATAATCTCATGGTCCAGAAAGAAAGTGAGAAAGAATAGATAAATAAGAAGAGAGAGGCTTACCGCTATGTAATATGTCAAGAAAGTAACTTTGCAGAAGGAACAATCCGAGCAAACGTAGGGAGAGAAAGTGACCAACCCAATATGTGGCTGTCATGACTCACGTGCTGCTGGCGCCTGGAAACCACAGATCTAGTGGCGTAGGTCTTGAGGGTTCGGCTTTGGCCCAGAAAGGGGCGACTCTTTCTAGTAGCCACGGTGCTGCAGGCAGTGGAAACGCCAAGAACAGACCGTGCCCTTTAGAATTAGTGCCAGAGGGAAAAAACCCCAATAAAGGGGAAAAAACCTCCAAAAAATGGATTCCTGAAACGAAAACAAAACCAGGAATCAAACAGGAACAAAATGCAGGTAAATGCAAAATTTAAAAGATTCAGAACCGAAGGCTAAGAATCAGGAGCGAAGACACAATCTGAGCAGAAAATGATGCAGCGCAAGGAAAGGGAGAAAACAGAGCCCTTATATACCAAGAAACAGGAAGTGACCAACAGGAAGTAAAAAGACACCATTTTAGATAGGGAAAAAGTACATAGAATAGAATAGAACAGGAACCATAGAAAATAGGGACCAAGGAATGCTGGGAAGAAAAAGGTAACATGGGAAGGGGGAAAGACATAAAGAAAGGACAGAATATGCCTCGAAAAAGTAAAGAAGAAAAAGAAGAAGAAGAAAGAAAAAGAAACAGGTAAGGAGGGGTCAGGGGAGAACAGGGACACCACAGAAGGCAGAGCGAGGCCCAAAATAATATCTGGGGCCTCGCGCTGTACAAAGAAGACTCGGGGCGCGCCGCGTCCTGAGAACGCGCTGCGCGGCGTGAGCCGAATGCTCGGCTTGCGCCGCACCACGCGGCGCAACAGTAGGTCCCCCCCCCGAAGGTTCAGGTTTGAAGGGAAACAAACGATGAAAACGAGAAATCAAAAGAGGGGCGTGAACAGAAGAAGCATCTTCCCAAGAGCATTCACTAAGAGGATAACCCTTCCAGTGAATCAAATACTGAAGACGCCGGTGAAAAAGGCGAGAGTCACAAATTTCTTGAACCTCATATTCAGGGACATCATTCACCGACACAGGAGGAGGACAAGGAAACTGACGAGAGAAAGGATCAGGGACATAAGGTTTGAGTTGGGATACATGAAAGACCGGATGAATTTTCCAAGTATGAGGCAAGCGAAGACGAACAGTGACAGGATTGAGCAACTGAAGAATACGAAAAGGCCCATAATAGCGAGGCGTGAACTTATTCAGAGAAAGACGAGAGGGCAAGAATTTGGAAGAAAGCCAGACTTTATCCTGAGGGTGATAATCAGGAGTGGGTCCACGTTTCTTATCAGCGATCTTCTTCATATACCTCTTAGTGTGCAATAAATTAGATCTAATGAGCTTATGGAGTTGCAGGAGACGTTTGGAAAAAGATGTAATGGCAGGCAGAGGAGAGGTAGATTGAGGAGCAGTAGGAAAAGAGGTCGGATGATAGCCATAGGAACAGAAAAAGGGAGTGACCTTGGAGGCACTATGGACAGAATTGTTGTAGGAATATTCAGCAATAGGAAGATCAGTGTTCCAGTTGCTTTGGGTGGAATTACAAAAACAACGAAGGTATTGTTCTAGTCCTTGATTCAAACGCTCAGTTTGTCCATTGGTCTGAGGATGGAAACCGGATGATAGTGCTATATTGATATTCAGTGTCTTGCAAAAATGTTTCCAAAACCGGGAAATATACTGGGGACCCCTGTCAGACACAATGGTATGTGGAAGTCCATGGAGACGGAAAATATGGTCGATAAATATCTGGCTCAATTCTTGGGATGTTGGTAATTTCTTTAGAGCAGTAAAGTGGGCCATCTTAGTGAAAGAATCAACAGTGACCATGATAACCTGGTTTCCAGCTGATGGCGGAAGTGAACACATAAATTCAGTGGAAATAGTATGCCATGGCGTTGGTGGAACTGGCAAAGGCTGTAGTAATCCTGCAGGTCTGCTACGGGGAATCTTGACTTGGGCACATATGGGACAAGCCTGAACATATCTTTCGACATCTGATTTCCAGGTAGGCCACCAGAAAGATCGCGAAAGAAGTTCTTGTGTGGCCTTAATACCTCTATGTCCAGCAACCGGTGAATCATGGCACATCTGTAATGCTTTGTCTCGCACTCTGTTAGTAGGGAGGAATAACAGCTTCTGCTGAAAAAAGAATCCTTCTTTCTTGCATAAAAAGGTTCTTAATTTCTCTATTTCGCTATTAGACAGGCTGGAATACTCCAGTTGTACCTCATCCAGAAAAGATTGAGCAACTCCAATGATCTTACTAGGCTCCAGTAGAAACTGAGATGGGGAAGGAGTACAATCTGGATAGCGTCGAGACAGAGCATCAGCCAGAATGTTTTGAGATCCAGGAATATAGGTGATGTAAAAGTCATACTGACTAAAGAAAAAGGCCCAACGCGCCTGGCGACTATTTTGGCATACAAAATTACGTAGACATTGCAGATTACGGTGATCTGTTCTCGCCTCGAAAGGCTCCTTGGATTCCATCAGAAACTGTCTCCATTCCATGCAGGCTGTCTTCAGAGCTAACAACTCTCTTTCTAGTACAGAGTAATGTTGTTCAGCTGAAGAGAGAATATGGGACAAATAGAAAACAGGATGTTCAAGACCATCATCTTCTTGAAGTTGAAGCAAGACTGCTCCAATAGCTTTTTCGGAAGCATCGGTAACTACGATAAACTGTTTATTGGTATCAGGATGTCTCAAGATGGGAGCTTGAGTGAATGCCTTCTTTAATTCTTGAAAAGCTGTTTCAGCCGCCTTGGTCCAGACAAACCCCTGTTTTAGATTTTCCTTCTTTAAGGTATGGGTTATATGGCTGGTCTGTTTAGCAAAGTCTTGAATGAACTGTCGGTAAAAATTTGCTAATCCTAGGAAACATTGTGTTTCTTTGATAGAAGAGGGAGAAGGCCACTCTAGAATTGCTTGTACCTTTTCTAGGTCCATAGCTATGCCGGTGGAACTTAAATGATAACCCAGATATTTGACTTCCGTCTTATCGAACTCACACTTTTCGGGTTTACAGAATAGTTGATGTGCTCGGAGTCTGTGAAGGACTTGTTTCACATGAGAAGAATGGAGTTCGGGGTGTCTGGAAAAAATAAGGATGTCGTCCAAGTAGATTACGAGTGTCTGGTTCAAGAGATCGGAAAATATTGAGTCCATAAACCTTTGAAATATAGCAGGAGCGTTCGTAAGACCAAAGGGCATGACTTTATATTCAAAATGACCGAACGGTGTCCTGAATGCTGTTTTCCACTCGTCTCCTTCTTTTATACGTAAAAGGTGGTAAGCTCCCCGAAGATCCAACTTGGTAAAACGTTGAGCCCCTCTGACTGCCTCTAAAATATCCTTAATGAGGGGCAAAGGATAACGATCCTTTATAGTTATCTTGTTTAGGCCTCGAAAGTCTATGCAAGGACGAAGATCTTTGGTCTTCTTAGGTACAAAAAAGAGAGGAGCCCCTGCTGGAGAAGATGATGGAACAATGAGACCACCCTGTACATTTTCCTCCAGATACTCCTTAAGAACTTCCTTTTCAGGTTCCGTGAGAGAATACATCCTCCCAAAGGGAACGACTGTTCCAGGTTCCAAAGAAATAGCACAATCGTACTCTCGATGTGGAGGTAATACAGGTCTGGATGGTTTTTGAAACACGTCTTGGAACTCTAAATAATGTTCAGGAACCCCTTGGACAGTGTTGATGGAATACTCCGTAGTACTCTTCATAGGTGTTAATCTGTTTGGTGACCAATATTTATCGGAAGCAAAGCAATTTTCTTGACAAAACTGTGAGGATAAAGAAATTGTCCGGGTTACCCAGTTCACATATGGGTTATGTCTAGTAAACCATGGAATTCCGAGAATAATGGTATGGTTGGGAGATGAAATGAGATCAAAAGAGAGGTGTTCTTGATGATTACCAAACTGTAAATTTAACATCAAGGTCGTAGTATCGACTGGACCTGAGGATATTAAAGATCCATCCACGGTGTGTACTTGTTCAGGAATGTCTTTGGGTTGAGTGGGAATTTGCAGATTAGTGGCCCATGTCTTATCCATGTATATACCACTAGCACCACAATCCAATAATGCCATAGTTCTTTCTTGGCGGCCATCAGGTAGTTGTAATATGACTGGTAACACGAACAAGTAAGTTGTATTGTCGTTGAATGAGCTGATAGAAGGTATAGCCGATGATCCCGTCCCCTCCCTTCTCACAGAGGACGGGAGGTGGAGTTTCCCAAGGGTCTAGGTGGACGTACAGGACATGTACGAAGCAGGTGACCAGCAGAACCACAGTAGAGGCACAATCCCTTCTTCCGTCTGTCTTCCTTCTCACTAGCAGAGAGTGGCCCTCGAGCAGTATCCACTTGCATGGGTTCCCCTTCTATATCTTTAGCAGGAGGACGAGATTCCTCAGGATGAGGTGGATACATCCGTGAAGAGCTTGGCTGAGACGCTCCTCTACTCCTTCTCTTCTCCATTCGTCGTTCTTGAAGACGATACTCGATGGAAAGTGCTTGATCCATGAGGCCACGAAGATCTTCAACTCTGGTGGAATGTACTAATTCATCCTTAATTTCTTCCTTAAGTCCTCTGCGAAACAAAGTTACCAGGGTACGCTCCACCCAAGTGGTCTCTGCCGCTAATTGACAGAAACGTGTAATATATCGGAGGACATCCTGGGAACCTTGCTGGATATCACATAATGCTTCCTCTGCCGAGGCTTCCAATCCTGGGCGACTAAACATTTGTTTGAAGCGGGTCACGAAGGCAGAATAGTCCGACAATACTGGATCGTTGGATGACACCATCGGGGTTGCCCAGGCCAAGGCAGGACCGGATAATGCACTAATAAGATATCCCACCTTTGTCCTGTCATGAGAGAATTGGCTAGGTCTGAAGGCGAAGTAAACCGTTAATGCATCCAGGAATTCACGCAGTTTAGTTGGTTCACCAGAGAAGCGAGGCGTTGAGGCGGAGATAGTCGGAACATCGCCACTGCGGAGGGCCAAAGCCTGTCGTAAGACCGCATTCTCGTTGCTCAATTGTTGCAATTCCTGAGCTTGTTGTTGAATAGTAGTCAAAAAAGATGAATCAGGATCTGCAGCCGCCGCCACTGTGTCATCCATAGTATCAGAAGATGTCGGAATGGTTTGGCGCTGCATTCTGTCACGACTCACGTGCTGCTGGCGCCTGGAAACCGCAGATCTAGTGGCGTAGGTCTTGAGGGTTCGGCTTTGGCCCAGAAAGGGGCGACTCTTTCTAGTAGCCACGGTGCTGCAGGCAGTGGAAACGCCAAGAACAGACCGTGCCCTTTAGAATTAGTGCCAGAGGGAAAAAACCCCAATAAAGGGGAAAAAACCTCCAAAAAATGGATTCCTGAAACGAAAACAAAACCAGGAATCAAACAGGAACAAAATGCAGGTAAATGCAAAATTGAAAAGATTCAGAACCGAAGGCTAAGAATCAGGAGCGAAGACACAATCTGAGCAGAAAGTGATGCAGCGCAAGGAAAGGGAGAAAACAGAGCCCTTATATACCAAGAAACAGGAAGTGACCAACAGGAAGTAAAAAGACACCATTTTAGATAGGGAAAAAGTACATAGGATAGAATAGAACAGGAACCATAGAAAATAGGGACCAAGGAATGCTGGGAAGAAAAAGGTAACATGGGAAGGGGGAAAGACATAAAGAAAGGACAGAAAATGCCTCGAAAAAGTAAAGAAGAAAAAGAAGAAGAAGAAAGAAAAAGAAACAGGTAAGGAGGGGTCAGGGGAGAACAGGGACACCACAGAAGGCAGAGCGAGGCCCAAAATAATATCTGGGGCCTCGCGCTGTACAAAGAAGACTCGGGGCGCGCCGCGTCCTGAGAACGCGCTGCGCGGCGCGAGCCGAATGCTCGGCTCGCGCTGCACCACGCGGCGCAACAGTGGCGCAGAATTGAAAAAATATATACCTGGAAATCAAAAACAAGCCTATAAGGTATATACAGTGAAAGTAAAGGGCACATAAAGTCCCCGAGGACCAGTAGAATAATGGGAACCATGTGGGGTTCAAAAAACGCTTACCGTCCGTAAGTTAGAGGACAACAGAGTAGCTCCAAGTAGAAATACTCTCAATATGCGGTCCAAACGGCCGCCGGAGCGTGCGTGTGTCCGGCAAATCAGAAAGTTGCCAGCAGTAATGCCGAAGATCAGGCACAGATCAGAAGCCGGTCCCGGAAGCCACAAATTATGTGCCCGGGATCCGGAAGTGGGAGTACCGGTCTCCCTATCCTAAAAATAAACGATGGACTACAAACGCCGCCATATTGGGTGTAGGGAGACGATAAACAACGCACCGAAATCGTGTAGTTAGAAAAAATTTGTGAAAAGAAGAAAGGTAAAGACAAACAATATAATTAAACCCAAAGAAGGCAAAAGGAAAAAATTTATAAATTAATACATAAAATACAATAAAATAAAATAAAATAAAAGGGAAGCGAAAGTGCATATATAAAACAATTCGTAAAAACAAAAATAAGTATAGCCGAAACATTAAGGAAGTGTATGGTAATTATGTCAAAGAACAACCGTACTGGACCCAAGGTTATTGTAGATAAAAGTAAGATATGAATACTAAGAGCAATAGGAGAGAGTAAACCACAGATCGTAATAATAGTAAGAAAGAAGAGGAAAAAAAAAAAAAAAAAGAAGGGGTGGGAAACGACGGAAACAAAGACACTGGCAGTCTGGGAGTCAGAACCAGATCCAAGAAAGACTAGCACCCACCACGTTTGGGTCTAATTCCACTGAGGGCGACTTGACTATTATCAATTTATCTGATCGAATTCTGAGTGCCACTGACTGCAACCTCTTGAGTAAGGGCCTCGGCTTCTGCCCCACCCAGACCAATGACCCTGTTGAAGTATTTGTTGATCTGTTCAAATTTACACGTCTTCTCAAACTTCGAAATTACTTTTCATCCGTACCTACTATTGACAAAAGTATACTTCAATCAGAGACAGAAGACGCAGCAATTTCCCTTTTTGAGACTGGTTCCTTGATACAGTCAGTCTCTGATTTACATGATGTGCAGCTACTCATGTCTTTAGATGATGACAGTAGGGCGATAGAAGATATTAGGATTGACTTAGAGATTTCCGAAAAACTTGAAAGAATAACGAGATTTAAACCTCGATACAAATTTACACCGGCTAACACTCATAGTAATATTAAGCTATTCACAAAAAGAGTCTCTGCTGATTTACACCACATATTAAATGCTTGTGTTCGCAATTGGCGCCAGGTGAACAATTTGTCGGCTACAGAGAGGGAAGCTCTTCGGAATCTTAAGAACGACCAATCCATCATTATACGTGAGGCTGACAAGGGAGGTAACGTGGTGGTCATGAACCATAGGGACTACATGGATGAAATTAACAGACAACTAGCCGATATCACCTGCTATAAACATCTCACACACAATCCTATTGGTGGTCTAATTGATTTTATTAACAACAAGCTATGGGGATGGCACGAATTAGGGTTACTTTCCAATGACGAATTTAAATACTTACATGTCTCTAACCCTAAATTTCCATGTATCTATATACTTCCCAAAGTACACAAGGGTGGTACTTTCCCCCCTGGAAGACCCATTATCTCTGGGATTGACTCTCCCACAGAAAAAATAGCCGAATATGTTGATTTTTATCTACAGAAATTCGTCATCAACTTGCCTTCCTATATACAGGATAGCAAAGACATCCACAACAAATTTGATGACTTTACCTGGTCTGAGGACCTCCTTTTTGTAACCATGGATGTACATAGCCTATACACGTGTATACGTAAACCTTTTGGGATCCAAGCAGTTACCATGTTTCTTAATACCAGGTCTGCTGACTGTTATGCACACAATCAGATGCTTCTTCAAATGATTGACATTATTCTGTCCAGGAATTACTTTTTACATGACAATGAATGGTATTACCAGATACAACGGACAGCAATGGGTTCTAAATTTGCCCCATCATATGCCTGTCTGTTTATGGGCTGGTGGGAAAAAATACATGACTGGGGGAAACTGGCATCGCCCTGGACTAACTTCATTGTTTTCTGGGGGCGTTATATTGATGATATCATTATCATTTGGAATGGGACCATCGATCAGCTCAATGAATACCATGCCTTTCTCAATAACAACCCTTACAATGTACAACTTAGCTTACAGCATCATAACAATACCATTGATTTTTTGGATATCACTTTTTTCATACACAATAACAGTATACAGAGTGCACTTTTTAGAAAATCCACTGCATGTAACAGTCTCCTCCATGCTACCAGTGCCCACCCTGCTTCGGTTATTCATAATATCCCCTATGGGGAAATGGTACGTGTCAGACGAAACTGTAGCACCAATTACATTTTTTGGACACAAATCCAACATACACGACATCGGTTCATTAATAGGGGCTATGACGCACATGGTCTAACACAAGCGGTTCGTCGTATTATGAAGATCCCCAGGAAGGACACTTTGGTGACGAGGACACAGGGATCCAGGTAGACTGGCAAGAATATTCTATCTTTTGTGACTCAGTACACGGCCCATAGCCAGGGTATTTATAAAATTCTTAAACGTCACTGGCCCTTACTAACTGATGTCCCGAGCTTGAAAGGAATAATATCTAACAAACTTAGGATCACCTACAGTAGGGGGCTTACCCTTAGAGATCACTTGTGTCCTAGCTACATTGCTTCCACCTGTCCTGCCACCTGGCTTTCAGCAAAACCCAAGGGTTTTTATATCTGTCATGGCTGTAATGTCTGTATCTTTGGTCGTGACAAAACTAAGGACTTTTGTTATCACAATGTGAGGAGTTTTACTATTCACCAATTTATTATTTGCAACACTAAATTTGTTGTCTACATTTTGGGGTGCTCTTGTAATAAGATTTACGTAGGCAGTACCATACGTCCATTAAAACACAGAATACAAGAACATCTACGAGCCATAAAAAATCATGATTTTACATATCCACTTGCCACACATATGACACTTGTTCACCCTAACGATCCAAAAATCTGGTTCCATGGCATCGAATTTGTCCCTGCCCATAGAGAAATGACTCTACGCCAAAAAGAGGCGGCCTGGATCTGTCGCCTACAAGCGGTAGACCGAGGCCACAATACGGACCATGAACTTCATTTCTTTTTATAACCTGTTTACCTCTTTTGTAATTCATGTTTTCATGGATATACAAATCCAATTTTCCTTTGTACTTGCTGTAAAGTAATCACTACTTATTTTGTGATAGCACATTGTTATTTGATCTATCTGTGCATTATGTTGTACCACTGTGGGTACTTGGATTGATATATTGTCTCAAATGTTTGAATCTATCTTCAGCATGCTTTACATAATTGTTTATACAGTGTATTTATTGAATTACACATTTCTCAACTAGGGTCATACGAACACATCACCTATGTTGGGTCTCGCTTTCCTTTCTAGTCACTTTTTCTTTTTTTTCTCTTCTTTCTTACTATTATTACGATCTGTGGTTTACTCTCTCCTATTGCTCTTAGTATTCATATCTTACTTTTATCTACAGTAACCTTGGGTCCAGTAAGGTTGTTCTTCAACATAATTACCATACACTTCCTTAATGTTTCGGCTATACTTATTTTTGTTTTTACGAATTTTTTTATATATGTACTTTCGCTTCCCTTTTATTTTATTGTATTTTATGTATTCATTTATTTATTTTTTCCTTTTGCCTTCTTTGGGTTTAATTATATTGTTTGTCTTTACCTTTCTTCTTTTCACTAATTGTTTCTAACTACACGATTTCGGTGCGTTGTTTATCGTCTCCCTACACCCAATATGGCGGCGTTTGTAGTCCGTCGTTTATTTTTAGGATAGGGAGACCGATACTCCCACTTCCGGATCCCGGGCACATAATTTGTGGCTTCCGGGACCGGCTTCTGATCTGTGCCTGATCTTCGGCATTACTGCCGGCAACTTTCTGATTTGCCGGACACACGCACGCTCCGGCGGCCATTTGGACCGCATATTGAGAGTATTTCTACTTGGAGCTACTCTGTTGTCCTCTAACTTACGGACGGTAAGCGTTTTTTGAACCCCACATGGTTCCCATTATACTACTGGTCCTCGGGGACTTTATGTGCCCTTTACTTTCACTGTATATACCTTATAGGCTTGTTTTTGATTTCCAGGTATATATTCTTTCAATTCTGCGCCACATATTGGGTTGGTCACTTTCTCTCCCTACGTTTGCTCGGATTGTTCCTTCTGCAAAGTTACTTTCTTGACATATTACATAGCGGTAAGCCTCTCTCTTCTTATTTATCTATTCTTTCTCACTTTCTTTCTGGACCATGAGATTATAGTGATTCAACATCTCATTGTCCTGTCGCCTGTATAAATTATCATATTTATTTTGGAACTTATCTTTCAGGTGACGGATACATTAACACATATTGTGTTACTTTTGATAGGACATAATAATAATACATTTTTATAGGGTACGCTGTTTTGTTTCTCCTTACTGCTGTCACTGACATTTCGTATTATACGTATCACTACCTGCCATATACACCCCATAGACATTACCTTCTTCCTTGCTATATTATGGGTTATATACTGCACACTATTTAAATGCATGATCTAGAACATGCCATGCACGGGTTTGTCCACATTATAGATCTTTTATTGATTGTTTCGATTGGTTTCCTTGTACACTTATATATATATATTTCTTTCTTATCTCCGGTTGTGGTTTCTGTACACTTCTACATCTACTTGCTCCTCTCTGCACTAGGGACAGAATACATATGTTTTCTCTGGTTACTTTACAGCCCTGAAGAAGCCCAATGTTGGGCGAAACGCGTTGGCTATTCATCGTCTACTTATCTCCTGTCTAAGAATTTACTACAGGCTATTCATCGTCTACTTATCTTTTGTTCAAGAATTTACTACAAGGACATAAAGCTCTTTGTGCCTTTCTGTTTATTTACTATTTATGGTCAGAATTTACACTGCCCTTGGGTGGTATAAAGTCAACATTTTGGACTGTCATTGAAGTATTAAATGGAAAAAATGTTTTGTTCTTTATACTGTAACACTGGTTTTGGCTGTTTGTATACTGTCTTTTATACAGCTTGCAGTGCACCACCTTTTGGAGCATTTCTTAGTGGAGCTGGCCTTCAGCTCCGTCGAGTTCCTTATTGCAGTAGGAAATATGGTGTTGTTGCACGCTCTTTGATACTTGTATATTGTTTCTGTTCGCTTACTGATATTTTTGTACTAGGGGGTACTAATTGGGATGGTGCGTTGTTGATGAGCTTACTGCATACCTTTCTGCTTAATGCTCCACAATGCCATATAGGTGTTGGACGAGGACCTGATGTTGTTGGTGGTTTAGGTGGGAAAAACAGATTGTGGGAACATTTTACATTTTCATCCATTTCTCGCCGGCTGGGTACTCTTGGCACCTTCACCGGGTAACATTTTCTACTTTTGATCTAAGTCACTTTTCTTCCACCATCGCAAGACTACAAGAAGTATCTATGAGGTTGGATACCTTCTCTGCGAGGTCCCCTGAAAAGGATTTTCTGCTGAGGTAAACCTCAGAGTGGGAGAAGTCTGAATCTTCAGCACAACAACAAGACAACTTAGTCGGATTGATTTGACATATTTGCCCCAGTCCTCTGGAGGCCTTTGGAGTCAAAGCGTTTCTAAGTCCCAGGTTTTTTCATGATGATAGAAGAACACTTTAACACAACCAAGTGTACCAGGATCCCAGTAACAGAACTTGGAGATAAAGGCTCACTCCAGCAGAAAACACTAGCAGGGTTCAGGACAGGTCTAGTTGTAACTGGTTAGCTGGACTCTTCAGGAAAAAGGCATCTTGCACCCTGTTGTGTCCCTGTAGCTTAACAGGAGATCAGCCAACTGATCCTTGGAGTTCTCTTTCTTGTGGGAGAAAGTGCAAGCAAGTCTCCTCACATGACTCAGTGTACAGTCCTTCTTCTGTTCTTTCCCACATCCAGAGTGTTATGAAGAGAGTATCTGGAGGTACCACATTCATGCCTGACACTAGTCTGTGGGTTGACCTGACTCCTAGACCCTCCCTAACAAATAGGGAAAAGCATTCCCAGGGATAAACCTACCCTCTTCTTAAGCAGTTTCTTTGTGCTCTAATCCAAGTGTACTTCTCTGCCTAAATCTAAGATAGTGAAACACTTCTCCCCTTTTGCAAAGCCTGTAGCCCCACCTCAGAAGTGTGGCCATGGAAATGAGCAACCACTCCTCTGTGGTCACTTCAAACCAGTTCTGGAGGTCTGATTGAAGCTTACCTGACTGGGGGAAACAAAGAAAGGACCTGCACAAGTGCCAGCTAACAGTTGTGTGTGACAGGAGAAGCATCTTTGAACGTAATCAAGTTCACTGCCCAATGGTCATCCTGCCAAAGGAACAGAAACACCTCCCTACATACACAGTCTTTGACTCTACTCTTGGGAGCTGTTTTCACACCTCATTTAGGGCTTGCACACTAAAATGGTTGCAACAGGGGGATAAAGCAAATAAGCCTCCAAGGGGCTTTGGGCAACAAAAAGGTAACTTTATAAAAGTACCTTGTATGACTTTACCAACAAATTGGGCTTTTAAAAATATTACAGAAAGCCTGAGAATGAAACATCTAGATCTTTCCTAGCCATATATATTGTTATTACATTTAATGATGCATCCTAGTGTTTTACTGTGGTACAGCCAACCTTGATACAATGCAAACAGTGTTTGGGGCTTTTTCACTGTAAGGACATGTGTAATATGAAATATGAAACGCCTACATGGCCTACTTTTACATACCATGCCTTATGGGCAATAAGGCCTACTTAGGGGTGACATAGTAATATTTAAAAGACAGGTTTGGGTCTTTTAAAAGGGTTTATTGTTACTGGGCAAATGGCAATGTTCACAATGGTAAGGGTGAGTCCATGCTCATCCTGTCACTGTAGTGGATGGCAGAATAGGTGCTGCAGTCCACTAGTGAAATTTAACCTACAAGCTCTGGGTACACTTTATAACATATACTAGGAACTTATGGGTTAATTAAATATGCTAACGAGGAGTATAAGCAATTGTGACTTGTTTTAGGTGCCAGAGCACATGCACTGGGATCCCCAGTACACAGAACCAAAACAACAGGATCAGCCCACAGAAAATGAGGGGACCACTCAAATAATTAGATGGATGGCACATTTGTGGATCAAATAACTATTTTGACCCTATACTCCTTACGCCAAAACTGTTCCATTCCTGCTTTCTTCTAGTATTATGTTCTAAGGGTTTATCAAGGCTAGCCCTGCCATCACTTGGCTTTCCTCGTACAATTGATTGATTGTTACCAACTCCACTACAAATGAATCCCTTGCAAATATAACTTTTCTCTCTGACTTTACAGTGTAGTTGTCTGCAAAACCAAACCTATTTTTGCAAACTCTTTCAAATACGTGCTTTTGCTATGTCCAGAGGGCTAGGTTTCTCTCATCTCAGTTACTTGGCTTTGTGGAGTACAATCCCACCTTCTGCGAAGTACGTCCGTTTGAAAGAAAGGGGCTATTTCATATCTGAAACATACATTCAATCATTAAACTGTTTTGCAGATAAACTGTGTATCCTACATGCTATCTATGCAGAAAGCAGACTTTTGTATTCCTTTTTTAGTAATCATAGACAATGCCAATGGATGTGGCTTTAATATGGTAAGGAACATTTGTGCAAGTCAAACATGCAAACAACATGGGTGGATGTTTGTGTTTGCTTGCATAAGCACATACAACCCAGAAATGTAGGCCCATATTTATACTTTTTGACGCAAAACTGCGCCAACGCAGTTTTGCGTCAATAAAATTAGCGCCGGCTAACGCCATTCTGAAGCGCCATGTGGGTGCCGTATTTATTGAATGACGTTAGCCGCCGGCGCCGTCTGGTGTGCGTTAAAAAAAACGACGTACACCAGGCAGCGCCGGCGTAGGGGGATATGGAGCTTGGGCGTCAAGAAATGGGGCAAGTCAGGTTGAGGCAATTTTTTCGCCTCAACCCGATTTGCGCCATTTTTTTTCACTCCCAACCCCCATAGAAATGACTCCTGTCTTAGCAAAGACAGGAGTCATGCCCCCTTGCCCAATGGCCATGCCCAGGGGACTTCTGTCCCCTGGGCATGGTCATTGGGCATAGTGGCATGTAGGGGGGCACAAATCAGGCCCCCCTATGCCACAAAAAAAAAAAAAAAACACTTACCTGAACTTACCTTAATGTCCCTGGGATGGGTCCCTCCAGCCTTGGGTGTCCTCCTGGGGTGGGCATGGGTGACAGGGGGTGTCCCTGGGGGCATGGGAGGGCACCTCTGGGCTCCTTCAGAGCCCACAGGTCCCTTAACGCCTGCCTTTTGTAGGCGCTAAAAAACGGCGCAAAAGCGGCCGTACGTCATTTTTTTGGACCCGCCCACTCCCGGGCGTGATTTTTGCCCGGGAGTATAAATCCCACGCACATGCCTCGGAGTCGATTTTTTAGACGGGAACGCCTACCTTGCATATAATTAACGCAAAGTAGGTGTCCACGCTAAAAAATTACGCTAACTCCATGGACTTTGGGGCTAGACGCGTCTAACGCCAAAGTATAAATATGGAGTTAGTTTTGCGTCGAAATTGCGTCAAAAAAAACGACGCAATTTCGGCGCAAACGGAGTATAAATATGCCCCGTAGTCTTTGCCATTGTTTTGAGATATTTAATGGAACTATAATGGGCTGCTGGAATCAGACAGACATAACTAGCCCTTAAAAGAGCAATAGAGGATACCCACAAAAATAGAATCCGGCATGAGATATCTGCTGGAGAAAATCGAGTCAGACGTCTCACACTTCTTTTGCTTTGCCAGGGGCAGCAACAGTTCATGAGTACGAAACAGATTAATATAATTTTTACTACCACCTCTGATGGTGTAGCAGACATGAAACACATTCAAGATTCCACTAGGAAACAGAGAAGTGAATACCAAATGGCAGCAGTAATAGGACATTGACAGTGACATTGGTTAATTATTTTCTGCCTTTCGCAATAAATTTCCAGAGGTCTAGCATAATTTTTTCTTAATCAACTCTTTCAGTTCATCCTATCTTAGAAAAAAAAAATATCTATGCTTTTGTTTTACTAATAATTAGTTCTGGGCTCTCTTTTCACAGAACACTGAATCACCCTCAATAGGGCAGGTTTTAACCACCCTCAAAGATCAGTCTTTGGCAGTGGCGGCCAGCAGCTTTTGGAGGGAGGGGGGCGGGCGGAAAGCACACACACACTCATTCTTTCATACACACACACATCCATTAACAAATCTTCATAACATTCAAACATGCATGCACGCATCAAACATTCATTTTAATAGATCTCACACACACACACTCATTCTTTCACACACACACACACGCATGCGCGGACATTTATTAATAACACTCATAACATTCAAACATGCACACACTCACCAAACATTCATTTCAAAAGATCGATCACACACACACACACTTACCTTCAGCCCCGGAGGTCCCTCTGAGGGAAGGCAGCAGTCCCAGCCTTGTCACGGAGTGGGATGGGGTCAGTGAGACTGCTGACCCCACCCCACTCTGTGACGAAAGGCTTAAACCTGACGCACCCAGGTCGAAGTCAATGGGTGATGCTTTCCTCATCACTCAGGGGAGGGCCTCGCAGCACATTTGCTTAGCCGAGGAGGTCACACCCATAGGAGCTGTGACTTCCTCAGCCCAGGATGTTATAGTCAAGGGTCGCTCCGGGGGGGGAATTTATTTTAGGCCATTTCTGATAAATCCCATAGAAAATACTGGTATTCATATTTCAGCGAACAGGATATCCGTCACCGTTGTGAAAGAGTAACCAATCTGCCGAAATTTAAATCAGGCTCATAGTCTGACATTTGACCTCTGTCTCTCAAGCACAGCAAATGCGTCAAGATAAAAACAAAATTTTCATATATCTTTACTGCAATTGTACCTTCTGAAATTCATCATGGTTATCTTGGGGGTGCGGCAGCACCCCTCCTGCACCCTTACTTCCTGCTCCTGTGCATAGAAGGGTCATTAGAAATTGTGAGTGGAAGTGCCCAAGACTCTGCTCAGAAGCCTTCGGCCAGCACTAATAAATGTTAGTACGCCTAATGCATGGTCTTCATTCTACCTCATGCCTCCTTAATTGACTACCAGACACTCCCTTTCCCTTTATCTCATTTGTGCAGATTGCTACTTTTTCCACGTGTGACTTTTTCCATCTTTTTCTTCCTCCTTCTTTTCCCTGTGTATGTTTTACCTTCTCTTGCTCTCGGTCAGTGTCTGGTGAGGAGAAATAAGTGCCAGCCCCCACAAATAAGTGCCGATGGGCTTCATCAGCATCCACAGGCACAAATTAAGCACTGGCTGTCTTCCACTATTTAGCCAGTCTTTCTTATCCAAACTTTCTGAATGGCTTTGTGCAATAATTACTGCTAGGCAAAGTGGCATCCCATTTTAAATTTAATGTCATCAGGGCTTGTGGGAAATATACTCTTTATTGCAAGGGTCTCCTCTTTCATTCAGTTTATGGTTGTGATTTGCCAGCACCCCAAATACAGTGATATTGAGGAAATATGCCATCAGCAACATTAGTCAAAGTAAATTAATCACTGTTTGTCTTCATTATTTTTGCTTGAAAGTTACTATAAGTGCTGGCCTCCTTCGGTCAAGGAAGAGCGTTTACTTGTAGGACAAATATGTCCCTGATTCAAGTGTCTCCCCCACATAACCTTTTATTTCCTTCATGTAGAATCAGACATTAATATTTTCACAACTTAAGGTGTGAATTTTTTTTTTCTACTTGTACTCCTCGAGCATTCTTCCTTCCTAATGACAGTTCCCTTTAAATCCTGGTTGACTGTTTGACTCTTTATTCTTCAGGACCTTTGAATGTATGTGTATCACCTTCCAACTTGCTCACCCTGACTCTACTGTAAAATGTTCATTATCTCCTCTTAGGGAACATGGTGTAAATAATTTGCAATATCAGTAGCCAGTCACTGGGCTGTGTGAGCAAATGCTGAAACTTATACAGTATTCTCAGCTGAATAATGATGCATTATTACATATAAGTAGATATGTAATGCATCCTGATTTAAGTATTTTTACTTGTATATTTTGCAGTATGTGAATGGTACAGTTGGACCTTCAGAAGCAAGTCAATGTGCTGTGCGACCGTGTCAAAGAAATAATTTTAAAATAGATTCTCAAAAACCTAACTTGATTACTTTACAACTTTTGGTGCAAAATAATCTGACTGTGCATGGTCCATGATCACTTCTAAATTGGAAGGGTCTTCAGCGGCAACTCAACCCACTATGCATGTTTACTTTATGGGGCAACAAACATGGTTGATGAGTTCTTATAAACTGAAAGTTTTGTCAAAATTAGACTATCTCATCATGATTCTATCAGCGTAAGGCACATGGACTAAACATTTAGCTACAATTGCATGAACGATCAATGTCCACTTAGGGGCTGAAGAATTTAAACCAAGTGTATTGTGCCTCCTGCAAAATCTGTGTTATGCAGTACCCCTCAACTATCCTTCCTTTATTTTAAGCAGTGGGTGAGGCATAAGCAAACCGTAAAGCAACCTGTGCTCATCCCTCTGGTAGCTTGGCACAAAAGTAGTCAGGTTTAATGTAAAGGCAATGTGTAAACTATTTATGTAGCACTCAAACAATAATAAAGAGAACATACAACACAAGAAAAATCCCAAATCACTTTAGAAAAATGGAGTAGAATTTAATGAAAAAAATAATACCAAAACTACAAAACTCCTATCAATAGAACTGGAAATAAGGTTTTTATAAATTTTCTAGTGAAAATAGCACCAAAATGCACAAAATAGCAGTCATTGTAATCTGGGTACCCTGGACCAGGGACAAGTACAAGTCCAGGCTGACCACGATGAAACACAGGCCATATATGTAGACCAGGTTTGTCCCGCTGAAGAATTAACTTTTCAAGTCTGCACGAAGAGCTGCCCTTCCTGTTGGTAGTCAACGTGGGCTGTTGATGCAAAGTGTAGGTCTTGCAGGATCTTCGCATTGGCAGTTGATGTGGATCTTCGCGCTGGTGGTGATTGCAAACATTTTTTTCTTGGCATGAAGAGGCTGTTTCACAGTTGTGAGGAGCCCAAAATGTCTGAATTTTCCAAGAGTACTTTCTCATGCCAACCAAGGGTCCAGGACATGTGGAGCACCTCTTGGGATGGACTGACCCTTGGAGTCACTTGCTGGGAGCCGGGGTTCAAGACAAACAGGTCTAGTTCTCCTACTTCAGGCAGCAGGACAGTCCTTCTTCTGAATCTTTCACAGGTCCAGGAGTGTTCTGATGAGAAGTTCTGAAGTTGCTACTTTTATACCTGGTGCCAGCCTGTTGGTGGAGGAGTTCAATGGCCTACCCCCAAAACTGGTTCTGGTAATTTCTTCCTCTTACCCTGATCCTGGCTTTTAAATGTCTAGTGTAACAAGGGCAAGGGCAGACCTGGTGTCAGGTTCCTTTGTGCATGCTACAGGCAGAGCCCCTGAGGAAGGGTACAACTCTTCCCCAGGTATACTGTCAGGAAGACTCACTCCCCTCACACCTAGACACCCTTTGTCCTGATGTCTGGAAAGTATACTCAACCCAAAACAAGAAAGCCCTTCACAGTCATGTGATCCAGCACATTGACAGAAAGGCACAGTTGGTTTAGACACGAAAGTGTCAACTTTCTAAAAGTGACATTTTCAGAATAATAACTTAAAATCCACCTATCCCATTAAAGAGAGGTTTAAGTGACAGTTCATTTGAAAGGAAGAGATTTTCTGAATCTGTTACCAAACTGAAGTTACCAGTTATTAATTGAAATAAGGTAACCCAGTTCTAGTCTATGGGAGAGATAGCCTTACAGCAGTGAAAATGAGTTTAGGGATTTGTCCCTGACAAAACATGTAAAACTTGAATACACATGCCCTACATTTTAAAGACATGAACCCTGCCCTATGAGTCTTTAGGGCTTCAGGGCCTACCTTAGGGGGTGACCTAAAAGTATTGAAAAGAAAGGTGAAGGCCTGGCAAAATGTTTATTTTATCAGGTGAAATGGCAGTTGAAAAATATCTGTTACAGGGCTACTTTAGTGAGTGGCACAATGAGTGCTGCTGCCCACCAGTAGGATTTATTTACAGGCCTTAGGTACATGCAGTACCATTTCCTAGGGACTTATCAGTAAATACAATGTACCAATCAGTTGTAGAGCAATTTTGCCATGTTTTAGGGAGATAGCACAAGCACTTTACCTCTGATTTGCTGGGGTAAAGTGCACAAAATCCTAATGTTAACAAAATCAAGTTCAGCAAAAATAGGAGGTAACAGCAAAAGGTCTGGAGGGATACCACGTCAAGGATATCAGGCCCAACAGGGATTTTAAATATGTTATGTGTACAACTTTTTGACCATTTTGGTACTTCTAAATTATTTGCACATTTTATTAAGTTAAGCCTATCTGTTCTATGCTATAACTACCATGTGTTGAGCTCAGGATTAAATTATTGAAGCCTTTTACTGGACCTAACTTTTTTTGGTAATTGTCCCAGAGAGAGGCTCTGGACCAGTGGTTGATGCAGTGTATTCCTCTGTACCAAACCTGATGGGAATTATTTGCCCCCTGGGGTAATTTGCCCATTGGGGTAGTTTTAGCCAAAGTGCCTTGCTATGATCCCTTCTGAGGGAGTATGCAGCCTAGCCTAAAACTGCAGTTATACACTGGCTCACACGCTATTCTCTTTTTAGCACAAAAGCCTCCAGTGACATTTTGATGGTTCAACGAACCCTCTGGACAGAACCACTAGCTTAATCATTCATTGGAGACAGTGTGGTTGTAAACTATAGACACCTTTCTCATACAGCATGCATCCTGAAGGATACACAGTCTTCCTCCCAACACACTAAAGTGCTACCATTAAGTTTATTTTATAGGCATTTGAATTTGGACAGCTGTCACTCAAGGCACCCTTCAACTGACTCCTTGCTGCACAATAACACAGCTATTGTAACCACAAGTAACAGATTGCCTGACCTTGCTGATACTAGCCAAAACAACCGTTATAGTCTTGTGATGGGGAATGATTTTTATGCCAAGTTGGGAAGCAGACTGCTTAGACCTCAAGGTGATGATTTCATATGTTGTGACTCAAAGGAGGAGAGGTTTGTCCAGGTCTCTTGAGGGGGGTTGTTGTATAATTATTTGGTGGGTAGTAACCTATGCAATGTTTCTGAGGTTTTTGATTTGGGCACCTCACTTCTTCCCACATGGGCGGGGCATGGATCTAGTTCTGTAAATGATTACATTTTTATCTCACAAAATCTAGCCATGCATGTCAAAGAGGCAGCTTTTTGGCCAAGCGTATATAGTGATCACAACCTATTAAGCATCACCTTGTTTTTACCAAAGGGCATACCACTTGTTAAACACATGGGCAGCACTAAACTAGGGCTGAAAAATACACAGCTAGTATGTAAAGACGAGACATCCAAAAATTGGTAAATATACTGATAGGTGTCCACCTAAATCTAGTTTTTAGCTCTTTGTCTTTTGAGCCCGGATCCTTAGAGGTCACAGAGGCCTTTATTAGGCTGGACTCTGCAATAAGGGATCTACTTATGAAGCATACTTGAAGTGCATGCAGAGATTCTGATGCCTGGTTTTATCAAGTGTGTAGCCTTGCAAGCATGAGCTATTTTGGCCCTGAAAGCCTATCCAAAAGACAGGGAGGTGATCATTCATTAGAAAAGGCCCTTAAAAAACATAAATTGAACTCCTGAACGTAGCCTTGGAATCGTTGGTCTTCTCCTGCAGGGCGAGAGACACAGTGCCTTTCGGAAAGTAGCCAACAAAGGTAGATTTCAGAAAAGCCTTCCTCCTAGTTTGGCAGCCAATACTGAATCTGAAAGATGGGAGGAAGACTTCAAAAAGTTGTATAGCTCTGTGGAGAGAGGGGAGGATACATGGTTGTTGGCACCGCCTGCTTACCCACTCTCCTTTCTGTTTTCAGTCGCAGAGGTAACATCTGCTATTTTGAGAAGCTCTTCTAATAAACCCCCCTCGGCCAGAAGGGGTGCCTTTGAACCTATATTAGCATTCAGTAGAGCTGTGGGGCCCTTACTTACTAATGTTATCCACCAGGCCAGTTAGAACCGATCTCTCACAAACCTGAAGAGCAGCAATTTGTCTTTAAAAAGGGCAGATGTGATGACCTACTTCATTGTTAGATTCCCCAGTGAAAACTATAGGTAGAGTAGTTCTGGAGAGGCTGATGTACTGCTCCAAAAAACGGTGCATACTGTCTGAGGTGCAATCTGGTTTTAGGAAGGGCATGGAGACAATTAAACAATCCCTACGTTTTCAGCTGATAAATAACAAATACACCATAGCTAAATCTTATCATATTTGTTCTTCGCGGACCAGTCCTGCAACTTCAACAGTATAAATAGGTCAAAGCTCTGGGCCTTCCAGCTTGCTAAAGCCTTAGATAAAGCCTTGGTTGACTTTCTTAGAGCTCTGCACTTTGACCTTTCAGCCTCAGTTACATTTGTAGAGAATGACAAGTGTTCTAATTTTTTGTTTTTGTTTGCTCTGGGTGTCTGACAAGGGTGTATAATGGTGACAATAGTGTTTTTCTTTTATATCACCAACTTAGAAGTGCAGCTTACCAAGAATGGTCAGGATATGCCTTTAGTTAACAAAAGGTCTCTGCCAGTCCTACTGCACGCCAATGATGTGGTCCTGATTGCCAGGACCCTACTGACCTGAAAAAACTGATTGAAGCCTTTGGAAATTTCATTGAAGAACTGAATTTGGAAACCAACCGATCTAAATCCTACTTCATAGCTTGTTGCAGCAAAAACTTAAATCCTGGGCCTTCACAATTAAGGGCCATCATGTAGGAAGAGACGTAGCAGTTCCCGTATTTGGGAGTAACGTTTGACAGAGCTGATACCTGGGATCCCAGCTTTTTTATTATAAATATTGTTTTCCCAACCTGTAGGCTTTTTATTTATTTAACCTGGCTGCAAACATAGTTAGTAAACCAATCAGCCCACTCCTTGAAATTTACAACGTGTCTGTCCATGTTATGCTATGGGACTGGTCTTTGGGGTTTTAAGGTTGTGCGCAACCTCCAGGCTGAGGAAAGCCTCATGTTACCTTACCTCCTAGGCTTATTTTCAGTACTTCAAAATATGTAGTACACAGGGAATTAGGCATAGATTGTGTGAAGGGCCTTCTCAGTCTAGCCTCTTGTTGCTGTAGAGCTTTGTTTTGAGCAACAAGCATGCTACCACGAACAAAGCCCTAATATAAGATTGTCTTTCCTGCGAATTGGGTTTGAAGATTCCCTAGATTTCCGATATCAGGGCCAGATGGGATAGCCTGGACGGGGCTTTGTTATTCAGTAACTAGAGCAAACTACTAGCACTGACAAAACATGGGTTGGACACACTTTTTTGGCTGCTCTGAGCATGGCGCGAGATGCACAGGAGCTTCGAAAGCCCACCAATAGAGAGTATGCAATTATTAAAACCTCTAATGGATTGGAACAATATCTGGATCTAGTCACTAATTGCTGGGAATGTTTCTTGCTTATAAGGCATCCCCTTGAAACAATTTGATTCTGCATCTCTTTGTACATGTCCATGCAACAATGATTCGCCATAGGCCTTTCTTAATTTTGTATTTTTTCATGAGTTTTATAGAGTTTTTTCTATAAAAAAAAAATCCATATTTCCGATTTTAGAGGATATAAATTGTAGACAATGTAAGCCAGCGTTTGTCTTTTCACTAAGGCTGTCATCGCCGATTGTGTGTAGCAGAGTTCGCTGATTTCTAAGGTCTTTAATTCACTACTGCAAGTCTTTGCTCTTTTAACAGGATGATGTATTAGAACCAATTTTGTTATTTATGTTATCCTGGTATTTTTTGATATTTTATTAAATGTATTTCTGTATTGTTCTTGAGCTCTTATGAAAAATTGTGTTAACAATTGAATAAAGTACTTTAAAGAAAGAAAGAAAAAAAGAATGGGCCTTTCAAGATACATGTGGTCGACAGCAGTCCACCCCAACTAACAGACCACTTTCGCACACCATCTATTTATCATTTGAACTTCTTATGTTATTTTTTCTTAAACTTATCAATATGAAATTTATTCACACCATAAATAATATTTAACACATATGTGTTCAGTATATTAATAATATTGAGTTTTTCAACACGGATGCACTGGAAATTTGCATATTTTCATTGTTTATATTGGTTAATGACATATTACTGAGATTCTTTTTCATTATCGTAGGCTTGTAAAGTTGCGAATTTTAGAATTACGAGAAAACCACTTGAAAACTCTACCAAAGTAAGTGACTGTATATTTTCCTTTTTAGTCTTCCATCAGTGTCCATACGTGAGCAAAGCACTGTCATATGTAAATTTATATATCTATGTGAATTAAATTGTGCTGCTATTTCCCAAAGAACTGCATCTGAGATACTTACATGTTTTCGGAATAAACGTAATCAAATATACTACTTTCAGAAACAGCTTTAAGGGTGATTAGAGTAATAATGGACGTTATTTAGGGGTCTCCCAGGGTCGCAGGTGCGACCCCTGGCTTGCTGCCAGTGACCCTAGCCTTACCTTTGTGGACCAAGGCCCCAGAGGTGACAAAAACAGATTCAGGGACAGATGGTAAAAAATGGTATGATATGCACTTTTTACTTTCTGTAGTTCCAGCTGGGAACTGTGAGAGTCAGCTTTTAACACTGTAAAATAAATAAATATATGAGTGCAGTGTGCAGTTTCCTGAATCAAAAAAAATAGAATAAAAATACAAATTTTTAAACAAGATGTTGCAGAGGTGCAGATTTGTATTATATGTAATGTTCCTATGAATGATATCATCCGCTTTAAACTGTAGGTGGAATATAGAATAGACATTTATTTATGTTAGTAACCCGTGTTGTTATATTATACATCCTGTGATGTCATTGGGTCAAAGGGTGATGATATTGTGTCCCTTCTGCTAACCCTTGCATTTTGGTGAATTGATGCCCATGATATAATGTGTATAAAAAGATGCAATGTTATAGTGCTAAATGCTCGAAATAAATAACTAATTGAATATAATTTGTGCATAAATCGTCAACTGACGAGTTGAAAACCAAATGGAGACTTGAACAATATTTTCAAGCTGTTGTATGGTATTAGTAACAAAAGAGTCACAACTTCAATGATGCTCTTACTAGTTATAAATATTTTTGAAACCTCCCTTCAAAGTTATGATTATGGTAATTTCCCTAATTATCATGGGTTATGCTGCTTTAGGTATAGAACACGAATTAATTAAACTGATTTAACATGTAATTTTTGGTATTTAGGATTTTAATGTTCGTCTGAATTGTGCCTAACCCTGATGATTGTACATGAATATGTGTTTGGAAATATTAAAACACGGTTACTAATCAATGCTGAAGTTAATTAGCGTCAGTTTTATGGATACGATATTGATGTTTTGAGTTTGAGGTCTTTTGATGTGATTTAACGGTAAATAAAAGATGGTAGCAAGAATTTAACAACCGTTGTTTACTAATTTGTGGAGTTGGACTGAAAAGAGGTAATACAATGCAACTTTCCTTATGGGAGCAGTTATATTAAGATGGCATGTATGAAGTATAGGTACTCAGAGTAAATCGATGAAAAGAACAGCATCTGGCAGGTACAGCACTGGGCCTCTGTGTGCAATGACGACCTTCTGACCCTGAAGGCAATGTTTTACTTGCGTGAAAGAAATAGTATTCTCACAGTCAGAAAATAGGCAGTGACACAGAATACCTGTCCCCACATTTTTCTGAATGTTTCTTGGTTTGGGGGTACTCCATGTTGCACATGTTCATTCAGTCCTGTCAAAGAATTGTTCTTGTGTCTTAAAAGATACAAATAAAGAGTTATTTTGTTTGTGCGTGCTCGTCTTTCGTCACATTATGAAGCTAATAGCATTACCAGGTCTTTATAACATTTATTCTTTCACTCTCACCCACGCTAAGTGAAGAAAATAAAAAACAAGCATGTGCAATGCAACGGGTCTCGCATTTGGTCGAGTTAGAGCTATTAGCGTTGTAAATTCGTAACTGGACTTTTCGTGGCACTTAAATTGACCTTAAAACAGTGTTTTACTTCAGAAATTAATCTAAAAACATAGCGAACATTGTTCACGAACAAACATAAATATGGCATAACTAATTTAAAGAAGAGGCACATAAGTGTGGTTCTATACAATTATGGAAGGAAATTACATTACAAATCATTGGTATAATGGGCGATGATTTGATTACGTTCTGATGTGTTTACATCAACAAATGGCAATAGATACATTTGCAGACTTCAATAAATATGTATAGGAGGAAGTTGGAATAAATATGAGATGGGCAGTTCTTTCAGGATCGGGATCTTCTCTAACACTACCAAGACTATGATGTCAGGATCGAATTAGAACTATTTTCACAGTGTACTGTCTACGTCTGGAGGACCAATAGAGGCACAATATAGCAACTGTGTAAAGCAGAATTTGTAACTCCACAGTAGTGCTATACAGAATGATAAATGATTATTTAACTCACGTCACATGCAACTCGGGAACAACAAGGTATGTTGAAGATAAGCAGTTTGAGCTAAGAAGAATGTATAGATTTTCAAAAAGGTCCCTTGTATTATAATACAATTTAAAAATGGAACTGGCACAATTAAGTTTGAAATTCCCTAGAAGACCGGACTGCATTCCAAGACTCAAATGTTTTTTGCTAGTTTTGTTACTAGAGTTTTGCTCGACAAGTGCACAGGGTTGTTTTCAATGTGAATAACTTCAAAACTCGACCTTCCTCCCTCTTTGAAGATGCCCCTTTGTTTTCTCAATATGGCTGTGCTAATTCTGGTTAGCTCAGTCTGGCTAGCCATCGACAAGCTGTGGATCATGACCTTTCTGTCTAGTTCACAGCCCTAGGGTTGTCCATACTGGAATGTGAAGTACAATGGGTTCACTCATGTTCAGTAGAACTGAATTGTCACATTGAGCTTACTTTTGAAGCCAACAGGAGCAATAGTAAAATATGCCTTCCGTAAGGACACAGCAGTGAACATAAAACTTTTTTTTTATAACCCAATAGACCCAAATGATGTGAAGTGGTAGAGTCTGCATTCAGGACATAAGCCTGTCTTCCAAAGGCCTGAGGGAAGCAGTTTAAAGCTGGAGGTAATTCGCAGCCTTCCAAGCCTATCCTATCTCTCATAGTCCTCCAAAGACCCACAGATAGCTAAAGAGAGGTAGATCATACGATGGAGTCACCAGTCCCCAGCTCCCCTGCCAGGTGCTCTACAAACTCAACGAAAGCAGCAAAGCTGTGCTGTGTTCGTACGTGGCCCGATCTGGCAGTGGGGAAAGAGCTCTCAGGTCGCTACCAGAGTGGAAACAACACATTTCAGGAGGGAGTGGTGAAATGGTATAGGAGGGCAAAAGCACAACAGTTATTTTTGAGTGAATTTTAATGGAAAACAGAGGGAAGCCCTGAAGGTTGTAGGAAACGGTGAAAGACCCCAGGTATTTATATTTAACAAGGGTATGAGAGATAAATAGTATATACTGGGCCCACTTCACTGGTTCATATGTTCAGCCGGAGAAAAGAAGGTGAGTTGACATGACATCAGATACAAAAAAACTGTGGAGATGGGTAGTAACGTACAGAAGAATGTTTTCCACTGTGTGCTTCCACCACGCAGAACTCGAGCTTCACTCTTGAGTTGCACAGTCAGTTGTAATGACTTTGTGATAGAAAACCCCACTGTTCAAAGGTACCCATCCATAAATATATATCTTGCAAAAGGAGCCTTTACGCAAAATAGAGGAATATGACAGCTGTTGCCAAGTGTTTTACCCTTACATCAGTGTACAATAAACTATACCCTGGTATGACACAGCTGGTGACATTCTACAGCCATCTGCTCCAGGACAAAACAGACCAGAAGAAAGTGGGGTGGGGGGTGGAGGGGGGAAATAGCAACCTCAAATTCATCCAATTACCACCAGATATGCAAGTCAGTTTTGTTGCGCTCTCACTACATCATTGTATACAATATTAGCTAAGTCAGCACTTGCTCATGGTTAGATGACTTTCTTGTGAATCTCAGCTTATCATTGGAGGCTTGCGCCTCTATCTGTGTTTGTCCCTCCCGTGAAGCACTGCTTGTTTACCATTGTTTTTGATTGGCTGGGATGTAGCGTTCTACTGCCTAACACTCCAGAAGAGTGAGCTCATTTCTCGGTCTTCAACATGCACTTGCCCTCTACACTTCGCTCTCTCCTCCACCCCCGCATCCCTACCCTGCCCCTGCCCCTGACTCGTTCAATCTCTTCCTTGGAAGCCTCCCCCACCCATGCAGCAAACCAGGTGCTACATGGCAGTCTTGTTGCTGCCTTGGATGGTGTCCTCCTGCATTAACCAGTTTTGTGCACACTTCATGGAGACATGCACTGGCTTGACCAAATCTGGATGCTTTTAAACTCTACAGGCTCTGGCAGAGCCAGCACTGACAACCAGCTATGTTGAACATTGTTTTCTGTACTCTCACGATGGTGGCACTGTAGCATGAGCAACATGACGTGCATTAGCATGCCGCATCAATTTATGTTACAGCAAGCAATGTGATGGCCATCTTGAAATTATAGCAATCATTGTTTTCACTGCTTTCTTTACTTTAAACATAGCTGATCGGTGATTGACAAAGGTAATCGTGTAACTCGCTCAACAACTGCAACGTGAGGATAAGTGGCTTTGCAATGCTTGTTATTTTTGAATGCCAATCGTACTTCATTTCAGATTAGGGTATGCAGGCAAAAGGCAATCAGGAGAAGAGGAGGAGAAGAGGAAAATACACAACATGAAATGTTTCATAAGTAATTATCAACCAGGAGCTGCATTCAAACTTGGGGCTCAGAGTGATGCACACAATTCTTACTGACTATTATGTGACTCAGAATCTCTCAGTAGAAAACATTCTTGTTGTAGTTACCTGGCCAGTAATCCATTAGTAGCAAGACAAAATACAGTTGAAAAAGAAAAAAAAAATCTTTGACGATAACCTAGTAAGGTGCTATGGAGCAACATCACAGTGTGAAAATAAAAACTAGGTATGCAAAGTTGTGCAACAATATGGTTGGATAATGTTATCGGTCTGATATTTTTTTAATGCACATTCCAATTCACTAAGAGGGAAACTCCTCATCCCAGTTCAAGTATGTAATGAGAGGCTGCACATATCCAATCAAGTTCAAGAAAAATGTATTAAGTAGTACTGACAGATGCTCTTTTTACATGTCTTTGCTGAGCTTTATAACTATACAATAGTTAAGAGAGGCTACTTGTTCCCTGTCGATCTTCGTCAAATATAATGATGAATTTGTAGAACTATAACATATCAACCCTCCTCACTCTATTGCCCCTGTTCGCTGTGAGGAATCCTGAAATCACTGGTGAGCCATAAAGAAAAGAATGCAATGGGTCTTGCGTCTGCTTGATTTAAAGCTATTAGCGTTGTGAACTCGTAACCAGACTTTTCTTGTCATATAAACTGAAAATGAAAAGTAAAACAGTTTCACATAACTAACAGGACATGTCTTGCCACGTAAAGTGAAAATAAAAAGTAAAACAGTTTCACATAAGCAAGCCGATGGCCGCCATGAGTGCAAAGCAGACACACAAAAGGAAACAGAAGTTTGTTTGCTGTGAAACGTATTGGCAAAAGTGCAATTATCTATATAACCTGCAAAAGTGCAATTATCCATATAACCGACAATTGTGCAAATATCCATGTAACAGAGCCGATGTCATGCAAAGCACTTGACTAGTGCCCAGTGAGGTCGCGCTGCCTATGAAATAAAGAGAAAAATGAGTCCAGAAACCATACTGAAAACATGGAGCCTCGTATGTTTTCAGTAGTTGGCCGGTGCGCTCGAGGCGGGCTAAACACCAGAAAAGGCATGACATATGCATGCCTTTCACTAATGAAATTAAGTGAATTTTAAAAGGCAAGCCCACCAACCAACCAAACTGATGGGCATGGTTAAAAGCCTACCGAGAGATTACACCAGGGACAGAGCACTTTGCGCTCAACCCTAAAAACAAAGAGAATAAGAACAACAACCCGCAATGAGATAATGGCCATATCGAATCCTTACACCGCGGTTACAGCTACAGAGTGTTGTGCTGCATGCCAGTAGAAGAAGCAGAAGTGCGACCCTAGGTCCTCCAAGGTGTTTGTAATGATATATTTGAATGACTCCTAAAACATCTCAAGTAATGGCAATCTTTTCTAAAGAATTGTAGCTCTAGTACTTGATTTGAGTGACTCTTTAAAGCTATATTTATAATATGTTCTAAAACCTCAATGGATGACAGACTTTTATCAGCAATTTTGGGTCTATTTGTACTGGGTAAATCAGTGATTTTAATAGGAAAACCACAACACCTATCAAATGCAATATCATTGTTAATTATTTACATCTAATCCATAGGTATATACCGGAGGGATTTGTGTCATGGTGTTTCAATGCTATTTTTAACTTTGAGCAGTGGAAGGGGCAAACGGTTTTGCATCCTGATGAAGGTCTTAAAGTGATTTGAGATTGTAACGTGAAATTTATAAGCAGTTAGGGGTTGACATCAACATACAAGACATATTATGATTATGTTTAGATGATTCAGACATCCTGGATATGTTCACACTATTGGCTTATCCAGTGTTAAACAAGATCAGTACATTGTGATTATGCAAGATCAACATGTGTTATATCTTATATAGTAACGACATTTCATTAATACATTGACTGCAATAATAGAACATATTGACTTGAATCTTTTTGAATTGTAATTAAGGATCTACATCCTATTGTGGTACATACCAATGTACGCTTCTAATTCACTGTGGGCCCACGATAAAGTGTGGTCATTTTATTAATACTAGTCAGTGCTTCATTTGTTAAGTAAACAAATAAGTAAATTATAAGTTCAAGAGAGCACAGCTGGTGATGCCAAAAACCAGTGTTGCCAAATACCAAGTTTGCCTTGTCTTTGTTACACCTCGTGCCTCTTTCTTTCATCGCTCTTCACTTCCTTTTTTTTATTACATTCTAGGACATCCTTTTCTCCCTACGTTCTTCCCCTTTTCTCTGTTTCCCTCACTTTTCCTCCCTCCTTCCTTCTCCTTTTCCTACCTTTCTCATTCTTACCCCAGTTCAGAGTCTCATGATGAAATATAAATCCTGAAACTAAAACCAAGTGCTGATGTCCCAAACCAGTAACCACTGCCATGACTTACGCAGTGATACTAGTTCTAGAGTGTCTCAACTGAACACATGTTGAGTTTGCATTTGGCAATCTATGTATCTATCTACTCAGCAATATTTATTTATATATTTCATACAATTCATAATACAAAAGGGCAGCACCTTTTTGGTAAGGTTTAGCATCATCAGTGAGAATTTGTAAGGTCATCTGTGACATCAGTGTGAGGACACGAGAAGTGTCTAAGACGCGAGTTATTATTTGTGCAGTTAACTAGAACTGGCCAATTTCAGTGGTTTATAAGTTTTGTTTCCTTATCATAAGATGATTTTAACTGTATGTTTGTAACTAAGTACTGAGGTTTTTCAAACAAAAATGAATGCAGCATTATTAGCAAATAGGCTACACCCATCTACCATGTTTTTGTATTCCAATATTCACAAACATCTTTGGGGAAACCCCTGCTGCGCAAAGCATAGCAGGTGTTGGAAATAGGACTAGCTGCTTGATCCATTGTGCTCTAGGTTTAATTCCATAGTCCATTCTCATGGCTATTAACCACTTTGCTGTAAAAAAAATTCCCTCTCTATTGCAGTGTCCATTTTAGGGCTTTTAACCTCGCCCTCTCTTGCTATTCATTCTTTGATTTGCTTGTTTTAAATGCTTCATTTTTATTAGTGGGTTCTGTGAAATGCCCCTCCTTTGTGGGCTGAGTTCCCTCCCAGTAGATTTCACTAAGTGAACATTTTTGTTGGCTATCACACTACGCCACGCTTCCTCCTGTTACAGCGTATCAGGCCCCCCCCTCTTGTTTCAGTTTGCCTTTCATCCCAGCCGTGATCCTTTCTGGACATTCACTCAGGGAGCAAATAACTCTCCCGCTCATGCTTCCTTGCATATCCAGTAGATTTCAGGTAACTATAAAAGTGTAAAAATAACTTTGGTGATTAATGTTCCTGCTTGAGAGAGGTCGGAGCTTTTTTCTAGTGGCAGTTTTGACTCATCAAAGGTAATGTCGAGGGTTAAGTTGATTGATGCAAAGGAGGTGTACCATGCATATTACAGAACAGTATTTTATGTGTACAGCCTAGTGGGTTAATGCTTTTGTCACAGAGACCTTTTTGTTACTGTGCAGTTCATAAATTACAATCATATTCTAGCACAGTGAGCTATGAAGTGTCATCAAAGAGTAGCATGCAAACTGTATGGTACAGGTTAGAAGGTTATGTTTTTCTTTGAGCCTTTCATTATCCTAATGTTGCTAAAAAATGTTTGTTTGTAGAAATTAATTCTTGTTAGTAAAGCCGACCCTAGCCACTGTGTTAAATTCTAAAATTCTAAATCCTGAGTTTGTGCTTCTCCAGACCAAGTACTCTTAGAAAAATGCCTACCAGTATGGATGACATAAATCCTACACTTTGTAGTCCCCTTTGTCTTATATAGCATGTCCTATACACTATGAGGGTCATTCTGACCCTGGCGGCCGGTGGCCGCCAGGGCCACCGACCACGGGAGCACCGCCGACAGGCTGGCGGTGCTCCAATGAGCATTCTGACCGCGGCGGTTCAGCCGCGGTCAGAAGCGGAAAGTCAGCGGTCTCCCGCTGACTTTCCGCTGCTCATATGAATCCTCCATGGCTGCGGAGCCCGCTCCGCAGCCATGAGGATTCTGACCCCCCCTAGCGCCATCCTGTTCATGGCGGGAAAGCCGCCATGAACAGGATGGCGGTAGGGGGGGTCGCGGGGCACCTGGGGGCCCCTGCCGTGCCCATGCCAATGGCATGGGCACGGCAGGGGCCCCCGTAAGAGGGCCCCAAAATGTATTTCACTGTCTGCCTTGCAGACAGTGAAATACGCGACGGGTGCAGTAGCACCCGTCGCACCTTCCCACTCCGCCGGCTCGATTACGAGCCGGCATCCTCGTGGGAAGGTCGTTTTCCCCTGGGCTGGCGGGCGGTTTTACTGGAACCGCCCGCCAGCACAGGGGAAAACTCGTAATACCCGCCGCGGTCTTTTGACCGCGGCGCGGTAATTTGGAGGGCGGGATCCTGGCGGGCGGCGGGGTCATAATGAGGCCCTATGTGTGGCAAGGGAGAGTGGAAGCACTACTCTCTGTCCAAGCCGGAGGAGCAAAGAGGGACAGTGGTGTTGAGGCAGGGGTGCAGATTCGTGCAGAGGTGGTTTAGGCATCTGGTCTTAAACCACCACCCCTGAATCTGCCACATGATGCCAGTCCATATGTGACCTTATTGTCAAATGCCCCTTGACTAGTAAATGTAGAGGAATCAATTACCCAAATATAAGGTTTTACATTGTCTTTGTACTCATGCTGGTTTGTCTCAGATGCCGCCACATTTTGATGGTTAGGAGGGTGGGCTGGGTTAGGCCCTGACTAAGTCTTTGACATGTGACTGTATTGTTGTAAATTTTAGGTATCCCAACATCATCCACAACTTACTAGCCAAATGTACACAACTGGAATTGTCAGGTTTTAACATCTTTCTTCTCCCACTGGGCTTTTTTACAGCCACTTGAGGGACAGTCGTTTTGTGGGAGCATGGGCTACCACTAGTAGATGGCTCCATGCTTATCCTCATGACCGTAAGATCCAATTGTCCTAGGATTAGACTCCCTACTGATGGCACTGGCATATTGGGTGATCACTGAGTGAGCAGAGAAAAAATAGCAACGAATACAACATAGTGCCTCCAGATAGACAATGCAAATAGTACCACCATGCTATCCAGTGGCCCATCCCCACAGGCAGCTTTATTGTTTTGGAACATCACAGGTATCAAGGGCAAACTAAGGTATCCTAATTGGGGTAAATATCGATGCCCATGATTTCTTCTTATTTCAAGAGACTTTGGTGGTTGATCAAGTGCATAGGGGCAGGTTTAGGAACTATAGTGTGCCTGCTTCCAAATCTACAGCTGGCCATCCCTCAAACGGGTTGCATCTATTGGTACTGTCTACTTTATCTTATTCTCTTTTTGTGCTTGAAATAGATTCCCCAAATGTTCAAGGGCTAATTGTTTCTTGCTCAAACGCTTCTCTCCACAAATGCTGGACAGTATATTAGTAGCCCACCCTCAAACCCACCAAGACCTTATGGCTGGTGGTTTCAGTCTTTCTTTCAAACCAAGTGGCTTAGCCCAAGATCTGTCCAGCATTGAGGAATCATTTGGGGGATCCCTGATCTTACACCTCCAATAAGAAGAAATTCTTCTACGGTGGCTCTTCAAGTGGTGGAACTAACTTTGACGCACAGGTTGCATGCTTGTAACGGTCAGTCACCCTCAGACAAGAGGGCTGTATTATAGTACAATTGGCTACATCCTATTTGATGTAAGACTCTGGAACAAACTAGGACACATGTCAGGGGAAGAGCGAGATGAGAGCGATCATAATCCTTAATAATCAAACTGAACCAGTTGATAACATTGCCCCCGCCCTCGAAGCAGATGCCCATCAAAGACACCTAGAAGAAACAAATAACAGGAGGAACGTCAAGTGGGAGGCTATGAGTTCCTCCCTAAGGCAGTTATGGATCTATATTTAATTTCCACCACCCAAATAGAAAGTATGCTAGCAAACTGGAGGAACAATGTTTCAATTTTAATTTAGCATAATGCAGTATTTTCAAAGTTAAGGGATCTCTTTACCAAGGAAGCTTTAAGGCGACCCAAACCAATTGCCCCAAATAGATGTTTTAATAGGTGCTGCAAAACTGCTAAGGAAAAGCTGCTAGAAGCAATAAAAACAGAGTAATTCCGGATACCAGGGAAAACAGGGTTACGTATTGGGGTACCTTATACAGAGCCAAAGTAATTTGGGAAAATGGTACCTGGCTGGAGCTCTTAGATGCTGCGACAACCAATAACCTGGGTTTGTCTGGTCTTTGGTCAGCTTAGGCATTGGGAAATTGGGTAAACCGGATGAGTCTTCAATCCCTCCTTGCAGATCTTTTTCAATCCTACACTGATGTTTGGGTGCCTTATATAAATGCTGTCACAAATGCAATCACAATAGAGGAGGCCATCCCTACATCTTGAAGGGGTGCTGAGATTTTGACAATTTTTGAAAAGGAGAACCCCAGCATTCCCTCCTTCTACTATCCAATCAGCCTCAAAGGTAATTTGAAAAGGTGTTTTGTTTACAGGTCCTGGGGCGGCTTCTAGATTGGTGTTAGGAGAACCATATCCTCTTGAACCTGCAGGCAGGCTTTAGGCACAAGACAAGACTAGTACCATTGACCAGGTCTTTTATTTTCTCCTTGCCAAATGGAGGACATAGACGTGGCCAAAAGTGAACTTTTTGTGGCATTTATTGATCTTCATGCTGCATTTGATGGAAGAGGGAAACTATGGGAAGTGCTCCTTCGTTTGGGGTCCTCCCAACCCTACTGCATATAATTATAATGCTTCAGTAGGGGACCTTTGCTAAAATTCAGTGTGGCAGGAGTGGGGAATTGACTGAGGCTTTCCCAATTGACCAAGGTGTGTGCCAAGGCTATGTTCTTGTGCCAACAGTCTTACTTTTGTACATTAATAACTGTGTTAGCTATTTGCCGGGGAAAGTAATCCCTGTGCTCTTTTCTGAAGATGAAACCCAGTAGAGGCCTGCAAAATCTGATTGATGGATTCAATCAGTTTTATGCAGAGTATAGTCTTGAAATCAATACTACCCACATAAAATTAATGATCTACACTAAGAGAGGCAGGACAAAGAGTGTTTTCGAAGTGGAGAAAGAACTATTACAAAGAGTGAGGGAGTTTGATTACTTAGGAATCAGACCAGCTGAAACAGGTTCTTCGGAACCGCAGAGTTTAATAAGTACAATTGCGGTGAAGCACAGAGCTGGGGCAATATGTATATTTGTGAAAAAGACCAATTGCACTGAGCATCGAAACACCACAATCAGTTTAGCAAGTGCTTTTCTCTTCCATAAAATTGTAAACAAGGCAGAGGCTTTTTTTTTTAGATTTCATACACCTGGCTCTTGCATGATCAGTGTACCTACAGTTTAGGTATGGGTAGCAGCTTCCATTGCCTAATGGGGGGACCAGGTGTCCTGCTACTGTTTCTACTGCAAACCCTCATGGAAACGATGAATATATGCTATTCTTTTGACCCCCAATATGCTAAAGCCAGATGTAGGTGGCTCTGTGCCCATCCCCTAGTCTAGAGGAAAGAGGAGAAGCCTACAGAATTTGTAAAAGGCACACCTTACCGATAGTGGTAGTCGCGTTATCAAAGTTTTTGCGTACAGCCTGAGTAACAAGGCAAACGTTATTAGGCAACACGCCAGTTTGAATCTTATAGGGTGCCTGACTTGATGAATGTTTGCTGAATTTTGTTATATACATGCTTTTAGAATTAATATTTATCACTGTTTTTGTGTCCGAGTCAGTCTGTTATATTTTAGCATCATTCTTTTAGCTCCTTTCACTTGTGATTGTTTTATTTATTTTGATGATTAAATTTGTATTTCGAACTGTCAATAAAACTTGGAACTGAAACACCCTAGTGTAAATGCAGGATAAATCAAAGCCTTCACAGACCCTCTGGTCAGGCAACCAGGTTCTCCGGAAAGTTCAAAGAGCTGGGTGATGCTGGAAGAAAGCAGAATTGGGCGGGGAGATCTGGAATTCACTACCTTCAGATATTAAAATTACATTGGCAGATTTTTGAAACGCTGTTGAACGCTGTGAAAACAATTATGTTTGTGAAATTATTAGCATTTTTGTCTTCTTCGCTGTTTGTAATTGCATTGGTCTACCTCTGCGGCACAAAAGAATAATTTGTTTAGTGATTTGCCTCAGGCACCTAAAGACAATTAATTTTGTGGCCTTTACCCATTTAGTAAATAATAATAATGATAATAGTTTCATATTCCAGATTCTTGCAGGCCATTCCGATATCCAGTAAGTCCTCACACAGATGCATCCCCATGAGTTATGTCCACACGACGAAACAGCAAGGTTCCAAAATGTGTTTCATCTTTTATGCAAGCAGCTCTGTGTACAATTTGGTAGGTTCGTTGAATGTTCAAGTTGATAGAATGCTTTTGGAACCTGTCTCCCTAGAGATACGTTTCAGCTACACCATGACTTTGTAAGAATTAGTTGAACACATCCCTTGAACAAAGAAATGAGCAAATTGATGCAGTCAATAAACTTCAGTGCACATGTTGATCATGGGGAGTGGCCATTTACTTGACATTCATTTGTGCGGAGAAGGACAATCTGCGTAAGACTAATACAGAGGAGGGCTCCATTCACAAACGACTTTTAAGAGTAAGTGAAGTGGTATTCCTACAGTATTATTTCACATACTCGTAAATGCAATTCACCTAGATACAGGTATAGACTCACTCATTTATTAGATCTTATGTACTCCTTAAAACCCCTAAAAAGAAGTAAAATAAAGCATTGGTCATGTAACGTATTACACTGCAGACATGAATGCATACCACATTATGCAAATGCAAATAAATAAATACAATGCAACATGTACAAACAATACAAAAATAGTCATATGACAACATATATTGCATAACAAGTGCAAATCATGGTACAAAAGTTAAAAAACAATCCATAAAATAATCCAAGAAAAATAAATGTAAAAAGAAGTTTGTTCGACCTGTCCCTTTCTGCAGAATCATCTGAAAAATGTTTGCCTTTCACCGCCTCTTAATCCCAGTCCACTGATATACCTCTGAAAAAAAACTGTTGTCCAGAGATTTTTATTTTTGATTTGTGTTTTTGGATCGTTAAAGAAGTAATTTAGCTCGTTTTATAGTGATGATGTAATATTTCAGGAACCATGAGACCTATATATTTCATTTTAGTGTCACAACATAGATGTTGGGGGTCTTATAGAGATAGAAAATAACTCCTCAGAGTAACTCTTCTGCCATTTTCCAAAATGACAGCTATAATAGAGGAAGGAGAGACATGAAACAAATAATAATGGTTTTTAATCCTTTTATGCATACACCAAACAATATTTATGATCTGAATATGAAAACTATAATGTTTATTAATCCTGTTTTAGACACAGTTTCATAGTTCACTTTGTTTCGGCAATCACTTGTGGTGCATTTGCAGAATGCTGAACATTTGAGAAGAGCATATTGACAGGGACATCTTTTTACAGCACAGGTTTTGCATGTACATGTATGTGTAAGTTCTGTGGGTAGACGCTTTAGACATTTTGTAGGTTTTAGCACCCCATCAACATCTTCCCAACCAAATTCGCACTGATCTTTCTCTACAGATGCATGATCCAAAACATTTACACATCTTCTGATCAAGTAGAACGCTCCTTTAATGTGTCAATGGACAGAATATAATGTCGGTGGAAGGCCACTTAGCGGGACTGATCTCTTGAACTCAATAGACCGAAGATTGTCAAATGTGTGACAGTCAGAACTCCTTTTCCACACACGCACAAGGTATTTTTTTCTGTCTTTAAAGTCACATTCTTCTTCTGTCTCAACAAATCCTTTTAGAAACTTCACAGGTTCAGCAGTTAAAGCTCTGTTCCAATTTTGCCCATAGTGTCATCAAGAATATGTGCCTTGATAAGAACACTGGGCATCTCAGGGTTACGTTTCTTGTACAAAATCTGAAGCAGGATTAAGGGGGTCATTCTAACTCTGGCGGGCGGCCTCCGCCGCCCGCCAGAGTTCCCCCGACAGAACACCGCTCCGCGGTCTGAAGACCGCCACTGTGATTCTGTGTTTCCCGCTGGGCTGGCGGGCGACCGCCAGAAGGCCGCCCGCCAGCCCAGCGGGAAACCCCTTCCCACGAGGAAGCCGGCTCCGAATGGAGCCGGCGGAGTGGGAAGGTGCGACGGGTGCAGTTGCACCCGTCGCGAATTTCAGTGTCTGCTGAGCAAACACTGAAATTCTTTGTGGGGCCCTCTTACGGGGGCCCCTGCAGTGCCCATGCCATTGGCATGGGCACTGCAAGGGCCCCCAGGGGCCCCACGACACCCCTCACCGCCATCCTGTTCCTGGCGGTCGAAACCGCCAGGAACAGGATGGCGGTGAGGGGGTCGGAATCCCCATGGCGGCGCAGCAAGCTGCGCCGCCATGGCGGATTCCCATGGGCAGCGGAAAGTTGGAAATGTCTTTTCTCGCCTATTCAATAATGTATCCATAACTCTGACAATCCTTGACTTATGAACATTGCAACAAATCTAAGTAGCACATTAATATTATCTGTGTCATTTGACAGTACATTGACTCGACTGGACCCATTTCCAACAGCCCATTCAACATGTGGCACAAAATGAAGGTCAGCATCCTCCAATTTGCTGTTAAGTTCTTGAACAATGTGGCCCGTAATTTTTTAATATATCTCTGCAGGTACCAAGTCCTCATTGACAATCATTCCACTTGCAATAATTTCAACTTCAGTGTTCAAAAAGCATCAGCAAAGTTTTGGCAAGTTAACATCTCCAAGTTCATCTTGTTCGATGTTGAAGACCAGAATTTATCAAATTGCTCATTTATAGGTGTTGAATTTTTGATGTAGACAAGGTCAATTGTTCCACTTGTAGATATTCGTTTGATTCTCTCACATTCTATGTCATGTAGTTCAAGATAGCTGTCAAAGACAATGTGCAGTTTTCGCAAGGTGCACACTGTCGTTGATATCTGTAGAACAGTCTGAACGACCTCTCCGAAGTTTTGCATGGATGAAATTTTGACCTTATGTAACTGTGACATCGTCCACAACGACAGCGGTTTTCAATGAGGACACCTTTTTGAATTGAAATTCTTCAGGTGAAAGATTTTTTTCGAGCTCTTGTACGAATTTGTGCTTCACTGGTTTGGTTGCAGCATCTGCATCAAATAATGTGTTTGTTGGAAGAAGGTCATGCGACAGAATGTCCTTGATAAATTCACCCCTTTCTTTTGCTACAGCCAGCTCCCTGTGTGCTTGTGAAAGTTGTTTTTTGGAATGTGTTTTATAGTGGTTGGTTGGGCGAAACTTTTACTATAGAAATTAAAGCGCAGAAGTTTAGCTTTAGTGATTATGTCAAACAGCTTTTTCTTTTTCAATACAAATCTCTTCTGCTTCAGTTCCGCTTATAGTTTTGATCCATGTTCCAGGACATCTAGTTGACAAGTCTTTATATCATTATCCACATATTGTTTGGTCATGAAGTTGTGTGGTCGCACAGGTTCAGTCATTTCAAAGGGGTTTCCTTGCTGCTGCATGAAATGAAGAAGGCTGTCAACATGTTCATTAAAACGTTCCCTTCTCTTTCCCACAAGTTTGTGGTGAGGAACAGTTTCACAATGGGCCATTCATTTTGAATTTGTCATGTCTCTGAAAACATTGCAAATAGAAAGGTCTTTATAGTAAGCTAGCTGCTATTGAGCAATCTATTCACTTTCATGTGTCTGACCAACAATTCCCCTGGAGCTTTTCTGTGATCTTTGGATCGTCTGTTCCAGTTTCATATCTGGAGCCACAGCATTGAACATTTCCTCTCTCTTTCATCACAAAATGTATTTGGATGAATTTTCTTCAGAGGTATGGTTTTTCCACCTCTAGCTTCTTCACTGTTTCTAAATACCAGGACCCATATCTCAAGTAGTTTATGCAATTGAATTAACAAAACACAGTAATCAGTGACTCCACTGTCTTCACATGGCGCTCCCAATCACCTTCCTTATCAGCATGTACCAAGTTTTTCACTAGAGCTATCATGTGTAAAACATTTCACCAGTACTTGCAAAGTTCAGATTTTTCTTCACATTCTTCGACAAACTCTACAAACTTGGTTTTCAGGTTTTCTGATTTTGAACTGAGTGTACTGAATATTGCCTGGCTTTGCATTATGTCTTTCGACTGAAGTGCACCCTGTGCTTTGTTCACTTCTGAGATAAGATATGCAAAACCTAATTTGTCATTCTTGGTCCAGAAAGCATCGAGCAAACATTATGAGTTCTACTCAATACTGACTGGATAGTTTTCATCCTCAATAAGTGCGTTGCCTATGCCACATCCACTAAGATAACTTCCTGCACAACGCAACCCAACTTTTGTCATGTGGAAAATGCCCATCATTGGATAAA
Source organism: Pleurodeles waltl (assembly GCF_031143425.1). NCBI lineage: Eukaryota > Metazoa > Chordata > Amphibia > Caudata > Salamandridae > Pleurodeles > Pleurodeles waltl. The sequence goes on along the minus strand of NC_090443.1, from coordinate 797,159,550 downwards.
GGTAATCAAATTCTACTGGATTGCTTATAAAAATGTTAGCTACAATACAGAAAACACCTTCGTTGCAGGCAATTGGCAGGAAAGGCTTGTCTACAACCTAAGCATGCACATTTTGGAAAATCTTTAGAGATGTGTATACTGTTGTGTTGTTTGTGACTGGTGATGGTATCACTGGTAAAAACCCAACCTTCTTCAGTGGAACTGTATTCTTGGAGATCAGAGCATGAATTCTAGCCCGCAAAGCAACTGGCGTTTCTACATCGTTCAGTCAGCACTGAATAAGTGATATGATAATTTCAGTTAAATCAGCTTTGCAGACCGCAGCATCACATAGAAGAAGATCCATGTCCTCAGCCACTTTGAAACTTTCTGGGCGGCTGAGACGTGTTGATGGCTTGTAGTGATTTTGCACACGTTGGCAAGACAGTTGGGTTATAAGTTTGCAGCTTCATTGTCTATGCCTACAGCTGACACAGCTTGTTTTCTAGCAGCTACTTCATTGGTACAGTCTTGAAAAAGCACCATGGCATTAGAATGTGTGCTGGATGTTCTAGACCAAGAAGAGCTGTCTTCAAAGTTGTCAAGTGCAGTGAATGTAAATCCTTTCCTGGTAAAGTTACTTGGAAATGGTGTGCTGTCAGACTCGCAAGATTTTACAGCATGAGCTGCAACAAGTTCCTGCTCCATACTATGTCATTAGAACTTATTGATACACCAATCCTTTTCATTGAAGTGATTAGCTCTCTACTTTTGCACTTGTCATAGATTGCGTGGGCAGTCACAATGAATAGCGGAGTTTTTTTTTTTTACAGTGATGTAATTCATAAAACATGATTTGGAAAAGACAGTACATTTGCACAGCATAAACCTGATGGTTCATGGAATTGTCTTCCACTTCTTTACTTATATCTTCAAAGCTATAACCAGTGTTGTCGGCTTCTGTTCCTTACTCAAGAACTTCAGTTTGTAACAAGTTTGCTTTGCTGATTGTAAACAATGATGTAAAAAATGTTAAGTCAACATCAAGCATTCTTGTTGACTCACATGATTTGCAGAGCTCTGGGGAATCATAAAAAATGTGTCATTAAGTCCAAAATCTAAATCTTTCAGGACGTTTCATAAAATGCCTCCTGCTGATTTTACTGTATCCTGTGATCTTATTTTGGCATCAAGAACTTCAGGAATCTAGACTGACAAAACCAAATTCTATCATTGTACACTCTCACCAGAAAAATCTTAATTTCATTAACGAGGAGGGGCAGCCATCCATCATCTAACTGGATGGGCATTGGGTTTGGTTGTCGTCACTTTCTCAGAAAACCCAGATTCTTCTTGTGATTCACTGGTTTCCTCTCTTTTTGACAATTCTTTCCAGGCTTTTGTTTATGACTTGTAGCACTTGTTGTTAAAATTATCAAATAATTGAGCCTCTTCCTTCATCAATTTCAATCTTTTGTTGACTGTGCCTTGCCATATTTCTGCAGCACCTCAAACTCCAATTTGTCCAGCTGTGGTTGATGTTAGCTTTTCTTTCTGATTAGTATAGCATATGACACATTTTTCTTTGTTGAAGGAGTGCTCAGATTTTGTAGTTAGCAACACTCTGTCAGGAGATAAAGATCCTCTGCTACCACCTGCTTCACGCATGGTTGCAAATTTGATTCAACCAATACCCTGAAACAAAAACAATATTAAAATAAATCACTAATGTGATGGCTAATACGCATATTATAGAGCCGCCCTTTTGGAAAATGGCTGAAGGGTTGCTCTGAGGAATTATTATCTGTCTCTTTAAGACTGCTTGACCCCAAAGCCTATGTTTTGACACCAAAATGAAATATAGGCCTCATGGTTCCTGAAATGTTGCACCATTGCTGCAACACTTCTGCCATTTCTGAAAATGTCAAGAAATAAATCGGCCCGGAATAGCAATGCATACCCAAGCTAAATTATTTCTCTAATGATACAAAAACACAAATTAAAAATGAAAATCTCAGGATAACATTTTTTATGGCGGTAGATTAAGGGGCCAGGATTATCTGTTACTGACCTCATTTTGATTGGCTTTAGCACTCTGGGAACTTTACCAGTGCTAACCAGTGCTAAAGTAAATGTGCTCTCTGCTTAAAACATGGTAACATCGGCTTATCACAACTGGCATATTTTTCATGTACTTATAAGCTCCTACTGTAGTGCACTACCTGTGCCCAGGGTCTGTAAATTAAATGCTACTGGTAGGCCTGCAGCACTGATTATGCCACCCACTTCAGTAGCCCTTCAGATATGTCTCAAGCCTGCCATTGTAGAGCCTGTGTTTGTAGTTGTAAACTGCCATCTCAACCTGACAAGTTAACTCTCTTGCCAGGCCCAAACCTTCCTTTTTAATATATAGAAGTCACCGCTAAGGTAGGCTCTAGACAACACAAGGGCAGGGTGCAGTGTATCTAAAAAGTAGGACATATGCTTTACATTTTTACATGTCCTAGTATTGAAAAACCCTTGTATTTGTTTTTCACTACTGCAAGGCCCATTACTCCCGAAAGATAACATTGGAATTGCCTTATTACATGTTATAAGTGTAATTTCCAAGTGGGAAGAGAATCACAATTTAAAATCACAACGTTAGGTGAAGTCGGATGTTAAATTGTAATTCTGAAAATGCTACTTATAGAAAGTTAGCATTTTCTTACTTTAACCATTTGATGCTTTCCGCCTGTCTCTGGGTGGGTGACAGCTGGGCTCTTGTGCATTCCCTCCAGACAGCCACACTCAAAGGGAGCTTAGGTGTGACTAATGGGCCATCCACAGCCCGATCAGTTATCCTGGGCTGACAAGTACACCTCCATCGGCTGTGTCCTGATCCCTCACAAAGAGCTGTAGTGAGTTTGGAGACAGGGTAGGTAGGGCAGGTACTCTGTTCACTTTAATGGCCTCTCTCTGTAGTCTCCTATACTTCAAAGGCACCACTAAATATAAGAAGTGGACCTCAGATAACACCAACTCAGTACACTTCTGGACCTGTGGTACTCTGCCAGGAAGAAGGATTGCTGTACTGCTGAAAGGACTGCACTCTGCTTGACTCTGCTGGACTTTCCTGGACTTTTGCTCTGCTGACCTGCTGACCTCTTTGGCTTGTAGTGAGAAGGACTGAACCTGAATCTCTCCAACCTAGAACCAAAGTGACTCCAAGAGCTTGCCAGATTGCCTCCTGTTTACTGAAGTCTTAAAGAAACAAAATACTTCGAACTCAGGTGCTACAGCACAATAGTCTTGGACCCTTGGAAGTGGGCCTATGCTGCTCTGTCCTCTGTGGTCCTCATTGAAACCATCACAGAGCCTCACTGCATAGCTGCTAGCCTCACCTGAATTGACACTGGGCAGAGTGAAGCCCTGCAAAGCCTCACTGCGCAGCTGGCAGTTCACTGGAGCTGACACACAGAGAAGACAGGCCCTGCAAAGCCTCACCACACAGCTTCCTGGTATCAATGCAAAGTGATGCCAAGCCTCGCTGCACAGATCCCGGGATCAGTGCAAAGCAACGCCAAGCCCCGCAAAGCCTTGTCACACAGCTTCTCGTAACCGACGCGGGACAAGCCAACTGTGTTTAGCGGGCCCAAAGGGGTCCCTGTAACCAGCCTGTGCTCCATTGTGGTTGGCCTGAACTTGTGACTTTGTCCCGGTATGGGGCAACTAGATAACCACATTTGGGGGCATATTTATACTCCGTTTGCGCCGGAATTGCGTAGTTTTTTTTAACGAAATTTCGACGCAAAACGAACTCCATATTTATACTTGGGCGTTAGACGCGTCTAGCGCCAAAGTCCATGGAGTTAGCGTCATTTTTTAGCGTGGACACCTACTTTGCGTTAATTATATGCAAGGTAGGCGTTCCCGTCTAAAAAATCGACTCCGAGGCATGTGCGTCGGATTTATACTCCCGGGCAAAAATCACGCCCGGGAGTGGGCGGGTCAAAAAAAATGACATACGGCCGCTTTTGCGCCGTTTTTTAGCGCCTGCAAAAGGCAGGCGTTAAGGGACCTGTGGGCTCTGAAGGAGCCCAGAGGTGCCCAACCATGCCCCCAGGGACACCCCCTGTCACCCTTGCCCACCCCAGGAGGACACCCAAGGCTGGAGGGACACATCCCAGGGACATTAAGGTAAGTTCAGGTAAGTGTTTTTTTTTTTTTTTGTGGCATAGGGGGGCCTGATTTGTGCCCCCCTACATGCCACTATGCCCTATGACCATGCCCAGGGGACAGAGGTCCCCTGGGCATGGCCATTGGGCAAGGGGGCATGACTCCTGTCTTTGCTAAGACAGGAGTCATTTCTATGGGGGTTGGGAGTGAAAAAAAATGGCGCAAATCGGGTTGAGGCGAAAAAATTGCCTCAACCTGACTTGCCCCATTTCTTGACGCCCAAGCCCCATATCCCCCTACGCCGGTGCTGCCTGGTGTACGTCGTTTTTTTTAACGCACACCAGACGGCGCCGGCGGCTAACGCCGGCTAACGTCATTCAATAAATACTGCGCCCGCATGGCGCTTCAGAATGGCGTTAGCCGGCGCTAATTTTTTTGACGCAAAACTGCGTTAGCGCAGTTTTGCGTCAAAAAGTATAAATATGGGCCTTGGTGCTTTGTAATTCTATGCACTATTTTCATCTAAATCTTAAAAATTGCATAACTCAGGATATACTTATTGGACTTATGTCATTTTGGTCCTGATCTATTTATTAAGGTAATCTCTATTATTATAAACAGATGTGCTATCTTTTTGTGTGGTGTTTTCACTGTTTGAAATGTTGCACAAATACCTTACACATTGCCTCTTAAGGTAAGCCTGCCTGCTTTGTGTCAAGCTACCAGAGGGTGAGCACAGGTTAATTTATGGTTAATTTATAGTGTGTATCTGACTTACCCTGACTAGGATTGTGACTTCTGTTTGGACATGGTGTATACTTCTGCCAATCAGAAACACAATTACTAACAAAGTTATATAACTGCATACATTGCATACAAGCTTAATGATCATATTATAAAAATTTAAGTATACATTCACAAAGACTAAATTATGAATATGTACACTGTTAGTGAACAACAAAAATTACTCATCACTCATATAACATTATTGTACTCACACAGACACATCATAAATCATTGTGTGTCCATAACACACACACACACACTTATGTATCACACACACACAAATATTGCTGATGTGGCTCCACAGTGTCTCATAGCACAAGGTGAAGAGGGCAAAGACCAAGGTGTGTTATCTGTTCAAGTACTCCCAGTAGTGATTCCTCGAGAGATGCTTGCTTCCCTGTTCTGTTCTTCTACATAGCATGGGCAGAGATCTCTGCCTCTGTTATATAAAACTATGTTTGGCAGATTTACACTTAAAATATGGACATAAAACTACTAGAAGTAATGTTAACATCATATTTGGAGTTATATGTATTCACACTTCCATTTGGAAGGTGTAGGAGCACATATTAGGTGTAAATCTCCATTCAGAGTTACTGATTTGCATTTAGGTAGAAATTTACACCTAGTCGTATTCATTAAATTATGTGCAGAAATGTTCACCTATTATTTTCCATTGCAAATTAGGTCTAGTGTTCATATATAATTAAGCTCTGTGGAGGAATGTAGACCCTCACATTGCCATTTTTTAGATTTAGTATTTGAAACAGTAGTCAATCTATAATATATTGTGTTGAAAAAAGGTTAATTTGCCTTGCTTTTACTTCATACAGGGGAAGTCACACACACACACTGCTGCACAGGTGGTAATCGTTTTTTTCTTTTCTTGCAGAGTTCTTTTCTTCATAGGTTTTGCCTCTCAAGTCTAGCTTGAATTTGGGTCTACTTTCACCAGCCTTGTCTCCTTTTGCATTTAAGGGATCAAAAACAGTTGTTCACATGGTACTTCAGTACTTACATCAATTCTCTCACCCTGTCTGATACCTATACACTATAACACTAATATAATGATTACTATTGAATAGTAATTATGTAAATGGATTAATTGTTTTTAGTTTTTTTAATGAATATGCATGTATGTGTGTGTGTGTATGTCTGTTTTCATAGTAATACAGTTAAAATATTTAAAAAAGAATGTAATGTAAAATAAATATTTTCATTATGTTTCTGTATATACACATATATACATATATATCTAAATAAACATAACCCCCTCCACACACACATATATATACATATGTGTTTGTGTGTTTATATAAGTACATATGTATATATAGTTTTAAATAGTAGTATAATTTATTTATTTTACATTATTTCGAATGTATATGTTAAAATATTTAACATTTACTATAGATAAACTCCAGATCTCTAGATTTACTAATGATTAGCTCTATTCATAATAGAAAATCAATATATTTGTATATTTTGGATGGTATTAGTGTTATTATATTTTTTTACATATTTCTGTACTCACCTTTAGTACAGGAGTATGACATTTTTATAAAATATATTTTTGACATGATATTTTTGTCAACAATATTGTTCACCACAATAGTGTGTCCGTGATCCCACTGAAGCTCAGGCTTTGTTCAAGCTCTCTGAAGATCTTTCAGAATTCTATATTTCTAGAGTTGAAGGTATCAAATTTACCATTTCATCTCTCTCCACCTTCAGCATGTCGTATTCTAGTCTTCACACTAACAAAGTGACAGTCAGTCTTTTTAGTGCATATACCTTATATCGACTTAACAAATTTCTTTCCATCTTCTAATCTTATAACGTGTTGATCTATGCCAGAACCGTTTATTGTGTTATCAGCACCTGTAATCATTATTACTTTAAATTTTCATTTATTTATTTGTATTTTTGTAAATGGCTTGCTAAGCACTGTTTTATGACCTCAAAATGCTTGGGAAGGATAGCTATATGTTTCTCAGGTTGTCCGATAATACTTTTCAGGAGGTTGGAGATAGACAACCAGTAATCTATCCAATAACTGCAACTCACTTGGTTACAGATGTAGACCAGGCATGTCCTATTTCTTATGCACATCTAAAAAAATGAAAAAGAAAAGAAAAAACTGTCCATATAACTTATCACACGGCATACACCAATGCAAATCAGATTGCACAAATGCAAATACATAAATATATACAATGCATCATATACAAATAATGTAATTATAAGTAATATGACTGCATATTTTGAAATATGTTCTGTAACGTTCTGAAAATGCCACTGTTTAAAAACTGGCATATTTTTGTACTAACCATTTTGTACCTCCAGCCTATTTCTTGGATCACATGACTAAGTGTGCAGATCATATTATAAACATTTAAACAATTTTTTGTAGTTGGCCTTTGTGTATTCCTTTCAGACACCCACATAATACAGGAACTAGATGTTGGCAGAATGGGCCATCCCAAGCAGGATTTCTGGGATTTCTACTTGCACTTCAAAGACACTGCCTCACCTCACACAAAGATAACCAAACACACTAGTCTATTGTGCCCCCGGATATCCTGGCAACAGGACAAGGAGGCAGGAAATTCCAGACACTTTTGTAGGAGGGGAAATCCAGTCATTTCTGCCCCTTCAAAGTTGCCATCAGGTATAAAAATAGGACCCTCAGACCCACTCTTCAGTTGATTTTTGCACCTTTGGGAGGACTCTCTGAGGACTGCACTGCAATTTATGGCCGGGTGTGTACTTCAAAATGAGGACTGCCTTGCTGCGCCAAGAGGACTGTCCTATTGCCTGATGCCTGCCCTGTGCTCTCACAGGAGTGCCCTGCTGCTTAAGAGCTGCTTTTCTTCATGAAGCCAGGACTTCCAAAGTGACTCCCAAGTCTAGCTAGTTGGTCCCCTGATCTGACTCTCAGTAACATAAAAGTCTCCAACCATATTGTACCTGCACATGGACCAAGCCTGAGTGAGTCTTAACCTCCAAGTGCTGCCCCTTTGGTCCCTTTCCCTTGGAAATGGTGCTAAAGGTGCACAGATAGCTGAAATCCAAAACTTAGCACATAGAAAGTTTTTCTCCAAAAAAGTGCTCTGAGAACTGAGAGAAAATCAGGACCTACATGCTCACTGATCCATCCAAGGTATATCACCATTTGGCCTGATTTCGCAGCAGCTCCTGCTATGTTTTTCCCCGCAGCAACAAATCCTATTCAGTACTCCTCGCAGAAGGGGTCAGCAGCCTCATAGAACCCTCACTGGCTACGGCCTGCAGCTTTGCCTCACTGGTGTTTTTTTACTTCCAAAAAAGAGACTTAGGGCCTGATCTAGAGTTTGGTGAAGGGCTTACTCTGTCACAAATGTGATGGATGTCCTGTCTGCCATCTTACAAGTTCCAAAGGCTAGAGGCAAGACTCTAATTCAGGCCTGAGTCTGAACGTAGAAATCTTCACCGCAACTTTGTCCAGCAGTTCTCCAATGATGATGCCTCCTCCTTAGACCCCTCCACCTGCTCCACCATGCTGAACTTTACCTTGTTAGAAATTTTGCTTGAAAATTCTTCTACGTTTGTTGGTGAGCAGAAACTGGGCCCAATCCACTTCATGTATTCAAAGTTCCCTCCATCGTGGGTGGCCATATCTTTTGACTTTCACCTGGTTTTGTGTGACTAGATGTCTGCAATTGTAAATTTCATTTTTTAGGCACAATTTTCACTTAAAACTTTATAAATTCATAATTCCTGTTTTACTGATTGGAATGTTGTCATATTGGTGTCAAATAATTAATTACAATTTAGTCTAGTATTCTATATTAGTGTGTGATTTTTCCTCTGTTGTGTTTTTACTTTATTATTATTTAAGTGCTACATAAATACTTTGTACATTGCCTCTAGGTCAAGCCTGACTGCTTTTGAGAGAGGCTACCAGAGTGTTAGGTACAGTTTGATTTAGAGACCTTTTGTGGTTAACCCTGACAAGGATTGTTGCTGTTGCTTGAGTAGGGTTTCACCCCACATCAACGAACAACCCAATTTCCCAGTTACTCACAAGTCAGTGCCTCATTCTTCTCTTGGCTTATTTATAGAGGTGTGCAATGTGCTCGTGTTCAGTTCTCTGCAAAGCCTCACAGTTTGATTTGTGTGCTGTGGTCTTTTATCAGTTGTGATTTGTATATTCAAATGCATATGCCATAACAGTTGATAGTTTTATGACACCCCTGATCACCATTATCCTATGCAAGACCAATGCTTCATGTATTTTGGCACCTGATTACAGCTTTGGGTGCTGCTGTATGTGTACATTTTTTAAATTGATAACACGAGTTTCCATTGTGTGATCAATATTATGTCATATTGTGAAACGCGTTTACCATAAAATAAAAGGTATAAATGATGTGCCCAGTTCTGGTATGCCTCTGATGATATGTGTATGTAAGCAATTGTCACAATTGCAACTAGAATCCCACACATCAAATAGAACTTCTTTTGAGTCTGGTCTTTTTTCTCTTCCAAAACATGGGCAATGTCAATGTGCACTCTGCATGTAAAGAAGACTTCTGAGGCTAAGTAAAACATGGCACCGTAGCTTGGAAAGACAATGTCAACACTTGGAATGCTTTTGTCTCAAATGAGTTTTTCGAGTCCACTTTGTCCTGTCGTACTGTCGTTATGTTATTTATATGTATTTGTAAAAACACACTATGATTCACAGGGTATTCTTGTGCTGAGCAGTTGCATGTGCCTAACCCTTCCTGTGGTAGCTTGATTAATTGAAAATCCAAGTGTTCAGCTTCTTGTGGAATTCAAGAAGAGAGGAGGAGGATCTGATGTGGAGTGGGCAAAAGTGGGTAATTTGTACAAAAATATGTGCCAGCGCCCTCGTCAGGAGGCCACCGCAGCTTGCACCACCCATTGCCACTGCCAGGGCAAGGCATGTAGATTTCTCTCTCTAGTCACAGATTTCATGTAATTTGCCTGTTGATGTTGAAATATATTTTTTGTTTCTTCAAAAATCAAATGTTCATGGTAATTCAATGAATGGTTTTATCTTAAAAATCACAGGAAGGTGAAAGTTGATCAGTAATCCGAGCTGGTCAATCTTCTTTCAAAGGTTGTTGACCATTAACGATGTAGAATCAAAGTAAACGACGTGAGCTGAGGGAACGGTAATAGCAGCAAAGAAATTGTGATCATTATGGCAGATTGAATCCTGGATATTATGCACAGTGAGATTTATCCATATAATAGCAGCACATTTCCTTGCCCATTCCACTTCTGAAATTGTTCCACAGTGTAATTTACAGTTTGGTGTAATTTCGCAATACATTGAAGCTTCATTTTGAACAAAAAAGTGTCTAGAATTCAATTACAAGTCGCTTGGACGGAAATTAGTTTTATAGAAGCTTTGCAATATGGCCTGCTGTTCGAGCCGATGTAGCAGGACAGGCCGGAACGAAAATCAAAAGATGTTGTGAAAAATGTTTAAATATTTTAATACTGGCACAAATTGCACCAGTTATTGAGCATATCGAGCAAGTGTGACCCTCTCCAGAAGGGATTGCGTAGAGAGGAGCAAATAGCCAATCCCCAACAAAGCATGCTGAAAAATAGAGACTAAGGAAGAATTATATTGAAAAATTGTTCAAATCTATTGGCTGAGAAGCCATCAGTTTTAGAGGCAGTTATTAAGAGATAATTGTCAATTATGTTCTCAGGACTGCTGTCCGGTACTGGATGTGGAGGGCTGAAAGTTCGTCAGCTCATCCACCAACCATCAGTCTTGAGACCTACCAGGAATTACCCTTGTGTCTCATGTGGCTTGTCAAATGCAAAATAAATGATCACTAGCTCTACAGCATGGATGTATGGGATGGCTTCTATGTTCAAAATTGTTAATTATCTCCCAACATTGATGTAATTCCAAAGTGTTAACATTGTTGCAATGTTAAATGCCCTAATACCGATTGGTCCAGGACTCTTATTAAATAATGGACCCACTGAGCTTGTTTGCAGAACGAGCACCTTCACACTGATGCGCCAAGTACAAATTGATGCAGTGCACCCTATTGCAATTAATGCACTTGGCAGCTGCAAACTCATGATACCCCCAGAGCAGCGCATTTGTGAACTATGGAGAGGCTGTTTGAATCATTCAACCCATTTTCTCTGAGCGGACAGCACCCACCTGCACTTCAAAGGGGTTCAAAGATAGTCCTGCAGGTTGGTGCAGTGATTGACTGCACCCACTGCAGAGGGATGTTTGGAGGGATCAGTGAGACCCCTTTAGCCCCTCAATAGGGCTGCCTTCAGGGGGGCACTGACTGTGTGCCACCGTTTTGTGGCACACAGTCATATCACTTCCTGGCAGCTTCTCTGACTTTCTGTACGCATCCATAATACGGCCCAGGTGCAGAAGCAAAGTGGTTCCCTCATTTGCATGGCACCACACCCCCTTGAAAATAAGGGGACACTCTCAATAGATAGCTGTTAGAAATGGGGTTTTTGGTTGGCAGTCAGGTTACCCTCTGTCCAAGCAAGAACCCTCACTCTAGTCAGGGTAAGTCACACACAATCCAAAATTAGCCTGTGCCCTCCCTCTGGTAGCTTGGCACGAGCAGTCAGGCTTAACTTAGAAGGCAATGTGTAAAGTATTTGTGCAATAAATCATACAATACCACCATATAGCACCACAAAAATACACCACACAGTGTTTAGAAAAATATATAGGCCCTCATTCTGACCCTGGCGGTCCTAAACCGCCAGGGCCGCGGGCAACGGAAGCACCGCCAACAGGCTGGCGGTGCTTCATTGCCCATTCTGACCGCCGCGGTAAAGCCACGGTCAGAAAAGGGGATCTGGCGGTTTCCCGCCGGAATACCCCTGGCAGGGCTGAACCTCCATGGCGGCGCTGCAAGCAGCGCCGCCATGGGGATTCCGACCCCCTTCCCGCCAGCCTGTTTCTGGTGGTTTTGACCGCCAGGAACAGGATGGCGGGAATGGGTGTCGTGGGGCCCCTGTGGGCCCCTGCACTGCCCATGCCACTGGCATGGGCAGTGCAGGGGCCCCCTAACAGGGCCCCAGCATGATTTTCACTGTCTGCATAGCGACGGGTGGAACAGTTCCATGTCGGAGCCGGCTTCTATGTTGCAGGGCCTTTCCCGCTGGGCCGGCGGGCGCTCCTTTGGCGGGCGCCCGCCGGCCCAGCGGGAAAGCCAGAATGGCCTCCGCGGTCTTTTGACCGCGGAGCGGCCAAATGGCGGTGACCGCATGGCGGGCGGCTACTGCCGCCCGCCGCAGTCATAATGACCGCCATAATATTTATCAGGATAACTGTAGGTCAAAACGAAAAAGTTGCAATGTGAATTTATAGAGATATCACTGAAAAGTGATATAAAGTGTCTTAAGTCTTTAAAAAGCAAACAAAGTCTCTTTCAAGCACAAAGTACCTGGTTTGGAGTGGAAAATCTCCTCAGAGGGCCATAGAAGAAGAGATACGTGGAAAAATGGTGTGTGCGTCGATTTCTTCCCAGCACACACGGACTTCCGTCGTTATTTTCCATGCGGGGAAGTCGTGCGTCGTTTTCCGGCGCGCGGACAGTCTCTTTCTGTGGATCGCGGGGATTACCAGATGTCCCGGGTCTGTGCGTGGATTTTCCTGCTTTTTTTCCGGCTGCGCGTCATTCTGCGGGGCTGCGCGTCGAAGTTTCGCTCTCATGGCAGGCGTCGTTGCGAGGCCGTGCGGCGAAGTTCCGGTCGTCCCGAAGGCGTCGCGTCGATCAGCATCGGTGTGTGGCGTTTTTCTCACCGCGAAACAAGCTGTGCGTTGAAAATTTCGGCGCACGGAGTGTCCAAGTGAAAAAGGGAAGTCTTTTTGGTCCTGAGACTTCAGGGAACAGGAGGCAAGCTCTATCCAAGCCCTTGGAGAGCACTTTCACAGCCAGACAAGAGTTCAGTAAGGCAGCAGGCCAACAGCAAGGCAGCAGTCCTTTGTAGAAAGCAGCCAGGTGAGTCCTTTGAGCAGCCAGGCAGTTCTTCTTGGCAGGATGTAGTTTCTGGTTCAGGTTTCTTCTCCAGCAAGTGTCTGATGAGGTAGGGCAGAGGCCCTGTTTTATACCCAAATGTGCCTTTGAAGTGGGGGAGACTTCAAAGAGTGGCTAAGAAGTGCACCAGGTCCCCTTTCAGTTCAATCCTGTCTGCCAGGGTCCCAGTACGGGGTGTGGCAGTCCTTTGTGTGAGAGCAGGCCCTCCACCCTCCCAGCCCAGGAAGACCCATTCAAAATGCAGATGTATGCAAGTGAGGCTGAGTACCCTGTGTTTGGGGTGTGTCTGAGTGAATGCACAAGGAGCTGTCAACCAAGCCCAGCCAGACGTGGATTGTAAGGCACAGAAAGATTTAAGTGCAAAGAAATGCTCACTTTATAAAAGTGGCATTTCTAGAATAGTAATATTAAATCCGACTTCACCAGTCAGCAGGATTTTGTATTACCATTCTGGCCATACTAAATATGACCTTCCTGCTCCTTTCAGATCAGCAGCTGCCACTTCAACAATGTATGAGGGCAGCCCCAATGTTAGCCTATGAAGGGAGCAGGCCTCACAGTAGTGTAAAAACGAATTTAGGAGTTTTACACTACCAAGACATATAACTACACAGGCACGTGTCCTCCCTTTTACCTACACAGCTCCCTGCTCTAGGGTTTACCTAGGGCACACATTAGGGGTGACTTATATGTAGAAAAAGGGGAGTTCTAGGCTTGGCAAGTACTTTTAAGTAAAACTGCACACACAGGCCTTGCAATGGCAAGCCTGAGACAAGGTTAAGGGGGCTACTTAAGTGGGTGGCACAACCAGTGCTGCAGGTCCACTAGTAGCATTTAATCTACAGGCCCTAGGCACATATAGTGCACATTACTAGGGACTTATGAGTAAATTAAATAGTCCAATCAGGTATGATCCAAAGTTACCAAGTTTAAAAAAAAGGGAGAGAGCATATGCACTTTAGCACTGGTTAGCAGTGGTAAAGTGCGCAGAGTCTAAAAGCCAGCGAAACAGGGTCCAAAAAGTGGAGGGAGGCAGGCAAAAAGTTAGGGGTGACCACCCTAAGGCATGTCAGGTCTAACAATAGCGCTAAATGTACACCAGTGTGCTATTTATATTACTGAAAGGGCCGAACGTCTGATGGTGGTTTGTATCTGTCAGTGGTGTGTAATTTGAGGGATCCATGTTTGGTTGTAGTTCGACTACCCGGGTTGAACTTTGGCTTCTTCATATCACGTATCATGTCTTAACAGCGAATAAAGGTGCTCGAATTACTCTTTGGCAGAGATGTGATATCATCAATCACCATAAGGAGACACCATGTTTTGGAATTTGGTTTGTTGCAAAACCATAAAGGGTCACCATTATTGAAAAAGAGAAGGCCCCAACTGGGTGATCTGTCCTTGTGAAAACTCTTTCAGGCCTTTACATCAATTATATTTAGTTCTTCATACACCAGTGAAATTAATATCATGAAAGATGTGCTTGTAGAGTGCAAATTCAACACCATGTTGATTTATTGCTGTTATTGACAAATAACCGATGTTTATTGTAACGCAACTCGGTGCAGTGATGCTGCTTTTATCACACTAAGAAGCATGAAAGGCTGAGAAAACCTTTTGGGATTTGAATCTGTGATGCTGGTATGAAACACAGATCACACCAAAGAATGCATCAGTCCACCTAGTCACTAGATCCATTTGCAGGTTGTTCGGGTAAACTCTGACTGCACTAAGGCGGCCAACAAAGTACAGGTGCATTGCGAGTTTTACAGATGTTGCCCTTTTCCAACTCCGAAACATTCTGTGTGTTTGGTTACCTCTCTGGCAAATGATGGCCCCTTTCTCTTTTAATTACTGTTTTTTCTTAAACACGGTCAGCAGTATTTCTCTGATTTAATAGAAGGTGAAGAGGCTGCAGCCGTAGCGAGATAGCATTAAATGTCATTTTGTTGTTGCTAAGTATGGGCATACGTTGCCAGCATCCCATTACAGGATAAAAGGTCAGAGTCACGGTCTGTCAGAATGACGCGCAGTGCAAATGGCTTGGTGATAGTACTCGTGTGCCAAAGTCTGCTGCTGCTGGCAATCCTGCATTTCACGAGATGCGCCTTTAAAGGCTATGC
Source organism: Pleurodeles waltl (assembly GCF_031143425.1). Classification (NCBI taxonomy): domain Eukaryota; kingdom Metazoa; phylum Chordata; class Amphibia; order Caudata; family Salamandridae; genus Pleurodeles; species Pleurodeles waltl. The sequence continues at coordinate 797,144,447 of NC_090443.1, read as the reverse complement.
ATGTATAATTCATGAGGTGCGTGCGATGTATGGCACTTTTAAAACTGCTGATTCCACCTTCGATGACTTTATTCCTGTACCTTTGCCGCCGTGCTCCTATTATGAAGCGCACATGTGACCCCTTAAACACAGGCAACCGCTCTCCAATGACATCCCTTAGTGTCAATTAAACTGCAATGGAAGCCGAATATAGTGATGCTTCAGTTTCAAAGTCTGTTCTAAGCCGAGCGTATCCATGGCAACAGACCATGAGGAGGTTGTAAGGTGGCTGTGTGTACTGCAAATTATTGTATCATTCTATAACCGCTTACTCCTGGTAAATTATTTCATTTTAGCACAGTTAAAAACGTCTTGTGGAAGTACGCGCCGCCTCAGAAATTACTTTTGAAAAGATGAACATTATGAATTTAAATGTTTGCTGTTATCCCCGTCTCTGAACGTGCTTGAGGCGTTCAGTGAAGTCGTGGGCATTCAGGAGGCGGGAGTGGGTGTCTAAGTGCACTCTCAAGATGTAGCGACCTTTAGTGCTGGCTTTAGAACACGATGCTGGCGCTGACACGTTGTCCATGTAATAACAGGCTACATAAGTGTGGTGATTCCTGTGTCCAGAGATTAGAATGGGACACTTCGCCTCAATAATACATCCTGTTTTTTAAAACCGACATTATTCTCATGCACACTTCATTGTAAAATTATCAGGGGCAATATTTTGAAAAGTGGAACGCACGACAGCAGAACACACCCTAGTCCATTCTAATGTGCTAAATTTCAATGTCAGAAAAATGACAAAGATTAAAGTAAAACAGTAAGCCAGATCCCAGTATATATTAGGGTTGAAAAGAAAAGTAATGCTATTTAGCAGCTTGCGCTGCATTGTCTTACATTTCGTTCTGGGAGGAATTACCTGGGTGGCGCATGGGCCTTTCTTTGTATCCACCCATGTATTTCATGCAATCCCATATTTACAAAGGTTTGTAAACCTGGGATTGTGTGAAATCTTTACACCTCCCAGAAGATGGCATAACGAGGAGAAAAAACTTTGTTTCTCCTCTTTATTTCTTCTTTTTATGTGTGCTGCAGCACACGTAGACAGAGCAAAATGCCTTGAGGGATTGTTTTTGTGTAGGACGGTATCCCTTCCTGCACAAAAACGATTCTCCTTGTTACATAGACATCCTTGCACCATGATGCAAGGGTGCCTGCATTGGTGCTAGTCTGCTTGAAGTGAGACAGCACTATGAGAGAGCAGAAGTGTAATATATTTCTATAGTACATCTTTAGAGTGCTTCGAGATAAGCAATTGCACACAAATGCACAGAATTATTGTAGTCTTATGTGGGATGTGCTAAGGTATGAAGTATCACTGCTTGTAACTCAGTGTATTTTGTTTTAAACTGTGGGGATCGGTGTAAAGTGCATAACTGTTGGTAGTTTTGTTTTAAAATAATGTATACTCAGGCCAGTCAGTCTGAATGCTGCCTTTTAGCAGATCATCCACCCTGTTGCATAGCAAGGATGCCATGGGTCCTGGTGCACCCCTCAGGGCTCTGGGCTTCAGGGCCACTGCACCAGTGGTAGTTACCTCCTTCTACCCCTCCACCCCCCACATTTGTTGTTGAACCTCTCAGGTGCCGTATAGAGTTTTGAAAGCTATCTAAATGATACATAACCCTCACTACACCCTTTCACATGCCAGAACCCTCCTTTCACAGACACTTCCTGGGGCCAGAAAAAGAAATTGCACTTTTGGGCATATATAATCGGAGTAAACAGTAAAGCACTGTTTGCTACATGTAGCCAAGATCTTATGATTTTCAGCACTGTCCATGAGTAGTAATTCCTTTCCCCACCTCCAGTTTTATATTTTATTAAAGCCATATTCATGGTAGACACAAGAATGGAAGCTCTGATTCAAGAAAAAAGAGATTTGATTTATTGGATTGGACTTGGGTGAATTTAACTGGGGTGGATTGGATTGGAGTAGAGTGGGATGGATTGGAGTAGATTGGATTGGACTGAACTGGATTGGAGTGGGGTAGACTGGAGTGGAGGGGGGTGGGAAGGAGTGCGGAGATTGCAATGGGGTGGACTGGATGAGGTGGATTGGATGGGGTGGATTGGATTGGGGTGGGGTGTACTGGAGTCGGGTGGATTAGGATGGGTTGGACGTGGGTGGATTGGATTGGAGAAGATTGGATTGGGTTTGGTTAGATTGAAATGTAGTGGATTGAAGTTGGGGTGAATTGGATTGAGTGGGGTGGATAAGATGGGGTGGATTGGATTAGAGAGGGATGGACTGGAGTGGAATGGAATTGAGTGGGTGGATTGGAGTAGGGTTGGGGCTGGATTAGAGTGGGAAAGATTAGAGTGGTGTGGACTGGATTTGAGTGGACTGGACTGGATTGGACTGGAGTGGAGTGGAGTGGGGTGGATTGGATTGAGGTGTATTGGATTGGGGTGGGTGGATTGGAATGGGGTGTATTGGAGTGGGGTGGATTTGAGTGGGGTGAATCAGATTGAGTGAGGTAGATTGGAGTTGGGTGGACTGATGTGGGCTAGAATTGAGTGGACAAATCGGATAGGATTGGGGTGGGGTGGATTGGAGTGAGAGTAGATTGGAGTGAGGTGGACTAGATTTCAGTGTACTGGAGTGGAGTGTATTGAAGTGTGTTGAATTGGATAGGTGTCGGGTGGATTGGGATGGAGTGGAGTGGGTGTATTGTACTGAATTGTAGAGGGGTGGACTTTTTGGAGTGGGGTAGAGTAGAGCGGGGTGCATTGAAGTGGGGTGAATCGGATTGGTGTGGGGTAGATTGGACTTGAGTGGGTTTCATTAAGGGAGACTGGCATGGGGTGGATTAAGGTGGACTGGATTGTACTGGAGTGGGGTGGATTGAGGTGAATTGGATTGGAGTGGGAAGGATTGGAGTGGGGTGGGTGGATTGGAGTGGGTGACTTGGTTTGGAGTGGGTGAATTGGTTTGCAGTGGATTGGATTAGAGGGGGTGGATCAGATTGGAATGGGGTGGAATGGATTTGAATGGGTGGGTTGGATTGGACTGGAGTGGGATGAGTTCCATTGGAATGGGTGGGTTGGTATGGAATGGGGTGGATTGGACTGGAGTGGGGTGGAATTGAGTGGATGGACTGGTTTGGAGTGGGGTGGAATGGAGTGGAGTAGACTGGGATGGATTTAAGTGGACTGAGTTTGAGTGGGGTGGATTGGAGTGGAGTGGCTTAGGTTGGATTAAGGTATTTGGGGTGGGTGAAATGGATCAGAGTGGGGTGGATTAAGGTGGACTGGATTGTACTGGAGTAGGGTGGAATGAGGTGAATTGGATTGGAATGGGATGGGATGGATTTGAGTGGGGTAGGTGCAATGGATTTGTGAATTGTGTTGTGGTGTATGGATTGGAGTGAGGTGGAATGGATATGAATGGGTTGGTTGAATTGAAATAGGTTGGTTGGTTTGTAATTGAGTGGATTGCAGTGGAGTGGGGTAGATTGGGCTGGAGAGGGTGGATTGGAGTGGAGTGGGTTGGATTGGTGTAGGCTGGATTAGACTGAAATGGAGTGAATTGGACTGGAGTGTGGTGGATTGGACTGGAGTTGGGTGGATTGTGGAGGATTGGGTTGGAGTAGGGTGGATTGTGGTGTAGCGGGGCGATTGTATTGGATTGGTGTGAGGTGGATTGCATTGGAGTGGGGTAGACTGTATTTGGCTGGATTGGGGTGGATTAGACTGGTGTGGGGCGGATTGGATTGGAGTGGGTTGGATTTTGGGGGATTAGAGTGGGGTGAATTGGGATGTAGTGGGGTGGATTGGATTGGAGTGAGGTTGATTGGAGTGGAGTGGGGCAGATGGAGTGTGGTGGATTGGAGTGGGTAGATTGTTTTGGACTGCAGTGGGGCAGATTGGAGTGGGGCAGATTATTTTGGATGGGAGTGGGGCAGATTTGAGTGGGATAAATTGTTTTTGATTGGAGTGGAGCAGATTGGAGTGGGACAGATTGTTTCAAAATGGGTAGGGCAGATTTATTTTTGATTGGAGTGGGGCAGATTTTTTGGATTGGAGTGGGCAGATTGTTTTGGAGTGGGGTGAATTGTTTTGGATTTGGGTAAATTGTTTTGGATTGGAGTGGGGCAGATTGTTTTGAATAGGAGTGGGGTAGATTGTGGTGGACTGGATTGGGGTGAAATGGATTGGGGAAGATTTGATTGTGGTGAGATGGATTGGATTAGAGTGGGTTGAATGATGGGAGGATTAGAGAGGGGAAGATTGTAAATTTACGGAGTGGGGTGGTGTGGACTGGAGTGGGGCAGATTGGAATGGGGCACACTGTTTTGTATTTGCGTGGGGCAGATTGTTTCGGATTCTTGGAGTGGGGCATATTGTTTTGGATTCAAGTGGGCAGATTAGAGTGGGGCAGATTGTTTTGCATTGAAGTGGGGCAGATTGTAGAGGGGCAGATTATTTTATATTAGAGTTGGACAGACTGGAGTTAGACAGGTTGTTTTGGATTGGAGTGGGGCAGATTATTTTGGATTGTACTGGGGAAGATTGGAGTAGGGCAGATTGTTTTGGATTGGGGTGCAACAGATTGGAGTGAGGCGGAATGGAGTGGAGCAGATTGTTTTCGATTATAGTGAGGCAGATTGTGGGAAAGATTGGAGTGGATTGGAGAGGGGCATATAGGTTTGGAGTGGGCAGATTGTTTTGTATTGTAGTGGGGCAGATTGAAAGGGGCAGACTGTTGAGGATTGAAGTGAGGCAGACTGTTTTAGATTGGAGTGGTGCAGATTGGTTTGGACTGGAGTCGGGCAAATTGTTTTGGATTATAGTGGTGTAGATTTTACTGGTTTGAAGTGGGGCAGATTATAGGTGGGTAGATCGGAGTGTAGTAAATTGTTTTAGATTGAAGTGGGGCAGATTGTTTTAGATGAGAGTGGGGTAGATTGTTTGGATTGAAGTGGGGCAGATTGTTTTGGATTGGAGTGAAGCAGATTGTTTTGGATTGGAGTGGGGGAGATTAGAGGTGGGAAGACTAGAGTGTGGCAGATTGTTTTAGATTGAAGTGGGGCACATTGTTTTAAATTAGAGTGGAGCAGATTGTTTTTGATTAGAGTGGGGCAGTTTGGAGTTGGGCAAAATTTTAAGGATTAAAGTGGAGCAGATTGAAGTAGGGCAGATTGTTTTGGATTGGAGTGAGGCACATTGTTTGGATGGGAGTGGGGCGGATCGGTTTAGATTGTCAAGGAGCAGATTGTTTTGAATTGGCATGGGGCAGATTGTTTTGGATTAAAGTGTAGCAGATTGTTTTGGATTGGCGTGGGGTTGATTGTTTTGGATTGAAGTGGGACAAATTGTTTTGGATTGGCGTGATGCAGATTGCTTTATTGGAGTGGTGCAGATTTTTTTAGATTGGATTAGGGCAGATTGTTTTATTGGAGTGAGGAAGATTGTTTTAGATTGGATTAGGGCAGATTGGAGTAGGGCAGATTTGTTTGGAATGAAGTGGGGCAGATTAGAGGTGGGCTGATCGGAGTGTGGCAGATTAGAGTAGAGCAGATTGTTTTGTATTGGATGGGGGTAGATTGGAGTAGGGCGGATTGTTTTCGATTGGAGTGGGCAGATTGTTTTGGATTGGAGTGGTGCAGATTGCAGTGGGAAAGACTGGATTGGATTGGGACAAATTGTAGCAGGGCAGATTGTTTTGGATTGGAGTGGGGCAGATAGTTTTGGAGTGGGCAGATTGTTTTGGATTGGTGTGGGGCAGATTCAATGGGGCAGACTGTTGTGGATTGGAATGGGGCAGATTGTTTTGGACTGGAGTGTTGCAGATGGTTTTTATTGGTGTGGGGCAGATTGTTTTGAACTGGAGTGGGACAGATTGTTTTGGATTGGAGTGGAGGAGATTAGAGGTGGGCAGATTGGAGTGAGTCAGATTGTTTTAGACTGAAGTGGGCAGATTGTTTTAAATTAGAGTGTAGCAGATTGTTTTTGATTGGACTGGGGCAGTTTGGAGTGGGGCAGATTGCTTTGGATTAGAGTGGGGCAGATTGTTTGGATTGGAGTGGGCCAGATTGGTTTGGACTGGCGAGGGGCAGATTGTTTTGGATTGGCATGGGGCAGATTGGATTAGATTGGCGTGGGGCGGATAGTTTTATTGGAGTGAAACAGATTGTTTTGGATTGGGGCAAATTGGAGTAAGGCACATGTTTTGGGACTGAAGTGGGGCATATTGGAGGTGGGCAGATTGGAGTGTGGCAAATTGTTTTAGACTGAAATGGAGCAGGTTGTTTTAGATTAGAGTGGGGCAGATTGTTTTGTATTGTAGTGGGGCAGATAGTTGTTATTGGAGTGGGACAATTGTTTTGGATTGGAGTAGGGCACAATGATATGGACTGGAATGGGGTAGATTGAGGTAGATTGGAGTGGAGTGGGGCAGATTGGATTGTGGTGAGCTGTATTGGATTAGAGTAGGGTGGATTGATGTGGGGGAATTGGAGTGGGGCAGATTGGAATGGGGCATATTATTATGTATTTGAGAGGGGCAGATTGTTTGGCATTGCAGTGGGCACATTGTTCTGGATTGCAGTGGGTCCAACTGGAGTGGGGCAGATTGTTTTGCATTGGAGTGGAGCAGATTGTTTTGGATTGGAGTGGGACAGATTGGATTGTGGCAGATTGGTTAGATTGGAATGGGGAAGATTGTTTTGGATTAGAATGGGGCAGATTGTGATTGTTTTGGATTGGAGTGGGGCATGTTGTTTTATATTGGAGTGGGGGAGATTGCTTTATATTAGACTGGTGCAGATTGTTTTGGATTGGTGTGGGGCAGACTGGAGTGGGGCAGATTGTTTGGATTGGATTGGGGCAGATTGTTTTAGAGTGGAACAGATTGTTTTGGATTGGAGTGATGCAATCTGTTTTTATTGGAGTGGAACAGATTATTGTGGATTGGAGTAGGGCAGATTGTTGTAGATTAGAGTGGTTTTGAATTGAAGTGGGCAAATTGTTTTGGATCGGAGTAGAGCAGATTGGAGTGGGGTATAATTTTTATATTAGAGTGGGGAAGATTGTTTTAGATTAGAGTTAGACAGATTGTTTCAAATTGGAGTTAGGCGGACCGGAGTTGGGCAAATTGTTTTGTATTGGAGTGGCCAGATTGTATTAGATGGGAGTGCTCCGAATTGTTTTCATAGGAGTGGGGCACATTGTTTTGGTCTGGAGTGGTGGAGAAAGTTTGGATTGGAGTCAGGCAGATTGCTTTGGATTGGAGTGCAGCAGATTGTTTTGGATTCAGAGGGGCAGCTTGGAGTGGGAAGATTGTTTTGGAATGGAGTGAGACAGATTGTTTTGGATTTGAGTGGGGCAGATTGTTTTGGATTTGAGCTGGCAAACTGGAGTGGGACAGATTGTTTTAGATTGGAGCGCAGTAGATTGGAGCGGTGCAGATTGCTTTAAATTGGAGTGTGGCAGATTGTTTTGGATTGGAGTAGGCAGATTGGAGTGGGGCAGATTATTTTGAATGGGAGTGGGGCAGATTGGAGTGGGACAAATTGTTTTGGATTAGAGTGGGACAGATTGTTTTGAAATGGGTGGGACAGATTTGTTTTTGATTGGAGTAGGACCGATTTTTTGGATTGGAGTGGGACAGATTGTTTTGGAGTGGGGTGGATTGTTTTGGATTTTGGTAAATTGTTTTGAATTGGAGTGGGACACATTGTTTTGAATTGGAGTGGGGCAGATTGTTTTGGATTAGAGTGAGACAGATGGGGCAGATGTGAGTGGGGTGGGTTGAGAGGAATGGAGTGTGCTGGATTGGAGTGGATTGGTGTGAGTTGTTTGCATTGGAGTGAGGTGGATAGATTGGTCTGGGATTGATTGGAGTGAGTGGGGTAGATTGGGTTTAGTGGGGTGAATTGGTGTGGGTGAGGTGTAGTGCATCAGAATGTGGCGGATTGGATTGGAGTGGAGTGGAGTAGGGTGTACTGTACAACTACGTGTTAAAGCATAATTTCGCAGATTACACATAAGAAAGAGACAGTGTCCCTTTGCAATATTTAGAACAAGATAATTGTCATCTTTTGAGTACAGTGACCATGAGCAAAAACAAAACATGAGTGCAAAGTGAGAAAAGAAGACCTGGAAAAATAAAAGAATTTAGTTACCTATAGAAAATAAAGCTTTGCAATTTTGTTTGCCCTGTAGGAGACGTTATGCCAGTCACACACCTTCTGTTTGCTGGGCCCTAAAAGTTAAAAAGAAGTACCTCAATCATGTCTGGAACAGTGGGCGGGCACTGATTAAGTTGAATCAACCAGTTCTTGGTCCCTGCTCTACAGACAGGAATGGAAATGATGCTAGGCCTGCAGTGACCAATTACGAGGCTGTACAGATGAGTGCCACACAAGCCAACACATAGTAAACATCGGATGGGCTCCAAGCCCACTGTAAGATTACAATAGTCTGGACGACACAGTGCATGCGCTGTCTAGCTGAGACTTATAAAGTCATCTCCATGAAGCGCATCCACTACTCCTTGCAGGTTGGACATTTATGTTAGCTCTGAAAAGACAAATAAAAAGGGCAAACATGACCACAATTCTGCTACTTTTCTACACTTTCTGCAGTCATATCTTTATGTATATATCTATTAATACATTTTATTGAAACCCTCTCTTAAAAACAATCTGCTTATTCCATCTACTGAAATATATTACAGCTGTAATGTTCTTGAGTGACCTGTGCCTTTGCTAACGAGTAAAAGTGCACAATATGTCACTAAATACCTTCTCTGAATGAATGCTGTATCTGGGTCATTTGGAAAAGACAAGCTGTAATATTATTCATAGATAAATCAGACAATATGCTGCCTCTGCTAAACATATTTAATGTAAAGGGAGTAGATGGCCCCCATACCTGCCTGATACTGAAGACAGACAGCAGTTCATATCATTGCATATTTATGGGGAGTGCAATACTGGAGATGAATATGAAATATAATTCACAGAACACTCATCTCATAGGCTTTTCACATGCACGTCTGTCATGAATCCCTTTGTTGCATCTGGGTAAATATTTGAAACAAAATAGAAAATGGCCTTGTGTTGCCAATATTTTTTAGGTTCTTCTCTTTTAACTTGATTTAAAACCAAATGATCAACCATTGACTATTGGTACATTTTCCAAATGCCTGGCTTTAGCTCAGTCACTTTTCTCATGCATAAAAATGTAAGATTTAAAGGCATTGAAAACAAAGGCCCTCATTACGACCCTTTTGGTGGGTGATAAAGTGGCGGTAATGCCACCAGCAGGCTGGTGGTAATTACCACCAAATTATGACCATGGCGGTGATATCTCCGATAGACAGCCAATGTACCCCACTGACTGCCAGGGCAGAAACAACAGTCACCACGGCGGTAGCCGGCTATAGCCAGGCGGAAGACAAAGTACCACCCACCATATTTTGACATACGAATCCGCCACCTTTTCCGGGGCGGTACCAACGCCATCAAAAGCCCAGCGGAAACAGAGCACAAAAGTCAAAGGACTCACCATTGAAGAGTCAGGGAAGAACCACGCCGCCATGGAACCCGAACTGCAAGTCTTTCCGATGATCTTGTACGTCATGGTCCACCTGGAACACCAACGCCAGCAAAGACGATGACAGTCAAGTCACCTAGCACACAAGGGAGGGTGGGAGGAAAACGAGAGTGACACACACACGCACAACACACACCCGACACACACACACCATTCACACAACCAGATGCATTACCAAAACAATTTGACCATGAAAATCTGCAGAATAATGCAAGGACAACAGGAATTGACAAAAGTGATTGTAATCAGTCCAACAATAAAATCAACAATCAGATTTGCCCATTAAACAGATATGTACACATGAATAAAACAGGGACACTGACCACTTCATAGTTCAAAGGGCCCACATGGCCACAGGGCACAGTCCAAGGCCCCACTCGAATCCTGCACCAATCTGGATACTACACTGCAGGGGCATCAGTTGTCAAATAGGCAGGCACCTGAGGGGGAGGAGAGGAACCTCAGCTGGATGCGGGAACAAGCCCAGTGGTTCTGGAGGGAGAAACATGCCTATTGCTCTTTGTCCTGGGGAGTGCAAGGCCACAGTCTCTCGAGTGGGTGTCTTTCCCACTGATTCTGGAGGGGGCAACATGCCCATTGCTCTTTGTCCTGGGGAGAGCAAGGCCACAGTCTCTGGAGTGGGTGAATACCCCACTGGTTCTGGTGGGGGCAACATGCCCATTGCTCTTTGTCCTGGGGAGTGCAAGGCCACAGTCTCTGGAGTGGGTGAATACTCCACTGGTTCTGGAGGGGGCATCATGCCCATTGCTCTTTGTCCTGAGGAGTGCAAAGCCACAGTCTCTCAAGTGGGTGAATACCCAACTGGTTCTGGTGGGGACCGGCCGCACAGCAGCCCTTGGAGGCTGGACTATATGCCGTCCGCCAGCGGTGATGGTTGCACTGTGGTGGTGGTTGTGGGAGGCTCTTGCTCAGCTCCTGCACCCTCTGATGGCTGCACTGTGGTGGTTGTGGGAGGCTACTGCTCAGCCCTTGCACCCTCTGATGGCTGCACTGTGGTGGTGGTTGCGGAGGCTCCTGCTCAGCCCCTGCACCCTGTGATGGCTGCACTGTAGTGGTGGTTGGGGAGGCTCCTGCTCAGCCCCTGCACCCTCTGATGGCTGCACAACCACGGCTGGTGGTGGGGCCCTGTGACAGCTGCTGGTGGTGGCGGTGTTTGGCTGGCAGCTTCCACTGGCGTAGATTGCCTCCTCTCCTCCTGGTCATGGGTTGGGGATCCCTAACCCTTCCTAGCAGGGGTGGATGGGCTTTTCCCCCCTCTGCCTGCTGGTGCAGGCTCCTTCCCCTTCTTTGCAGCTGGTGCAGGCTCCTTCCCCTTCTTACCAGCTGGTGTAGGCTCCTTCCCCTTCTTTCCAGCTGGTGCAGGCTCCTTCCCCTCCTTTCCAGCTGGTGCAGACTCCTTCCCCTTCTTTGCAGCTGGTGCTGGCTCCTTCCCCTTCAGTATTGTTGGTCTGGAATCCCTACCACCACGAGTAGGTCGTGCTACCACTGGGCCCATGGACTGTTTGGCTCAGGTGCTGGTCTGGGTCCTTGCTACCCTGCCCATACGTGCATGATGGGGGGAGGGGTAGGAAAGAGGTCAATCGTGGGAAGGAAAATATTTTTAGGCACGTTGGGGCGGGGAGAGGAAGGAGTAATGGGAGTGGAGGATGAGGGAGTGGTTGTTGGAGGTGTTTGTCTGCTGGATTTGCATGCAGGTGCATAGGCTGTATGCTGTCGTGAGGTGGATTGCTGTTGGGCGTCTGAGTGCTTTCGTTTGTGTCCTTTGGGGGGGTGGCCAGACACGGTGGGAGAGGACACAGGGGACATGTGCATGGATGTTGTGGAGGTGTCTGCCAGTGAGGTGTATGTTCCGCTTGGTGTGGTGATGATGCTGGTAGTGGATATTGATGTAGTGCATGCAGGTGTTAGTGTAGACATAACTGGGGGAGTGGAAGAGGAGGAGGGGGAGACAGTGGAGATAGTGGATGTTGTCATATCTGCAACTGAATGGTGTTTGTGTGAGTGCCTGTGTGATGAAGTGTGGTGCTTGTGTTTGCCTGTGCCACTCTTGGGTGTTGTCTTGTGTGCATGCTCGTCTGGCTGTGTGCTTGGCATGGGTTGGGGTTGAGGAGAATGAGACTGGGAAGTGGAAGTTGGAGGGGGGACAGTTGAAACAGGGACAATGGCTGCCATCAGAGAGGAGGCCAGAGCCTGAACCAATCTCTGTTGGGCCGCCAATCCACTGTGAATGCCCTCCAGGAATGCATTTGATTTCTGCATCTGGGCTGCCAGCCCCTGGATGGCATTCACAATAGTTGTTTGCCTTACAGAGATGGATCTCAGGAGGTCAATAGCCTCCTCATTCAGGGCAGCAAGGCTCACTAGGGTGGGGCCTGAGGTGCCTGGGGCAAAGGAGATGCCCACCCTCCTGGGACAGTGGGCACGGGAAAGTCGCTGAGGGACTACTGGGAGGACGGTGCTGGTATGGGGGTGGCGGCTGTACCTGCAGCTGGGGTGCTCACAGAGGTGTCCACCACCACCAGGGAGCTTCCATCGAAGGAGGTATCAGAGTCTGTGTTGTCCCCACCATGGTGCTCCCCTCGCCCTCCATCCCACTGGTGCCCTCAGCATCGGTGACTCTGCCTCCAGGGTCCTCTGGGATGCAGCTCCCACTGTCACCGGTGCCTCTGCTCCTCTGCCAGATTATGCTAATGCACATAAGGACAGGATGACAAAACAAGAAACGGGGGGAGAGAGACAAAGGATACACTGGGTCAATGACTGCACCAACACCACTGTTGGGGTACGCAGCACCCTCACACACAAGGAACAGGCCTATGCACTATGCATTGCACTACCAGTGAAATGGCTAGTCACCAAGGAATGAGGAGGGGCACACACCACCAACTGCAGCACACCTGGGACCCACACAGCCCTGACCAGGAGTGAATACTAACAAGCTAGGTAATCTGTATTTACCATTCAAACCCTTAGCCACCAGAGGACCTACGCTGCTATGTCTGGCCTGGCCTACGGGCACCCAAGGACACACAACCACCACCGGATACCACCCCACCAGCTGTAAGTTGTCATGATAGCCACTGTACTCACCCCCTTGTGGCTGCTGTGATGCCCTCAAGCACCTATCCGGCTCAGGATAGGCCACCGCCAGTATGCAGGCCATCAGGGGGGGTAAGGGTCTGACAGGCACCCCTTCCTCGTTTGGAGGCCATCCCCAGTGGGTGCTCTGCCTGCCATAGACTCCCAGGGTCCGCACCTCCTTGGCGATGGCACACCATATTCCCTTCTATTGATGGACGCTGACCTACAGAGGCAATACAGAAAGGAGAACACCATGAGACAAACAGTCCAGCCTGTCATACAAATGGCCCACCATACCCCTTTGCATCACCATTGGCACACACATAGCCCAGTGCACAACATGTACACCACCAAGAGGACATCCACCCACCCCCCTTACATGAGGGCCTTCACACACAACTCCATGCATTCATGCCACATGCATCGTGCACAAGCTGTACTCACCTGTTGGTCTGGAGGCCTATAGAGCAGTCCCTACTGGGGTAGGACCCCATCCACGAGTCGCTCCAACTCCTCAGAAGTGAAGGCTGGGGTTCTTTCCCCAGTCACACAGACCATGGTAGGTTCCAGACACAGGTCACAGCAGCACATACAGTGTAGGTCCTCTCCTATGGAAGGTCATGAAACAAGTGAGGAATCAGATAGAAAATGGCGGTCACGTCCACGGCAGTGCATATCGTCACCGCCGGTGTAGATCACCATTGGTCACTGTACCCCATAGGCCCCAATATTAACAAATGAGGAATTGCACAGCAGTTCACGACCGCCTACCACCACTGCGCACAACATCAGCAGCATTACCTCACTTCCACCTGTTCCTACACACAGGACAGGCGGTTGACATTTCAGGGGGTTGAACAGGCCTATTGATTATTGCTGTGTCACAGGATAAATAGGCACATACTTCAATAATTACACTGTCCCATAAAATGTTTGCACATTGCGGACTGCTGTTGTGGCTTTATTGTTCAGTTTGTGACAGCCTACTCACTCTTGTGTCCCTTAGATACCTACCACTGCGGATGAATAGGAAATGGAGACATACCCCGTGTACAGACCCCCTTGTGGACTTAGCTACACTGGAGGACAGGCACATAATACTCACCTATGGACTGGACAGGAGCACAATCACAGAGCTGTGTGCCCAATTGGAGCCTGACCTGATATCTGCTATCCGTCACCCCACTGGGTTCTCCCCTCTTGTTCAAGTGCTATCAGTGCTCCATTTTGTGACAAGTGGTTCTTTTCAAGTGACAGTGGGCTTGGCAGTAGGAATACCACAGCCAATGTTCTCAAATGTGCTAACAAGAGTGTTGTCTGCCCTGATCAAACACGTGTGCAGCTACATTGCTTTCCCCCAGGTTTAGGATTTGGCCACTTTCAAGGCCGGATTCTATGCAATGGGATATATCCCCAATATAATTGGTGCGATAGACGGAACACATATTGCATTTGTCCCCCCCGCCAGAACAAACAGGTGTTCAGGAATCGCAAGAGTTTTCACTCCATGAATGTGCAGATGGTGTACTTGGCAGACCAGCACATCTCCCATGTCAGTGCTAAGTATCCTGGGTCGGCGCATGATGCCTTTGTCCTGAGGAATAGCAGCATCCCAAATGTTATGTCCCAACTACAGAGGCACAGGGTGTGGTTAATAGGTGAGCCCTGGTTCCAAACCACTATATGTTGATGTATGCCTATGGTGTTGGCCATATAGGATAGTGTGTGGCTAAATGTTGTCCCTCAATATATGCAGGTGACTCCGGTTACCCAAACCTATCATGGCTGCTGACCCCTGTGAGAAATGCCAGGACAAGGGTAGAAGAACGTTATAATGAGGCACACGGGCGAACCAGAAGGATAATTGAAAGGACCTTTGGCCTCCTGAAGGCAAGGTTCCGGTGCCTCCATCTGACAGGTGGATCCCTGTGCTACTCACCCAAGAAGGTCTGTCAGATAGTAGTGGCATGCTGCATTTTGCACAACCTGGCCCTCAGACGCCATGTACCTTTTCTGCAGGAGGAGGAGACTGGAGATCCCTCTGTGGCAGCAGTGGACCCTGAGGACAGTGAGGATGAGGAGGCAGAGGATGAGGATGTGGACAACAGCACCTCAGAGATACATCAGTACTTTCAATGACACACAGGTGAGACAGTGCTACTTCACATTTCTATGACTATTGGTGTAGTATGTGTGGCATTGCCATGCTGGCATTACCCACTTCTTTGCCCTACTTACTGTTACCTCTGGATATTCATTTTGCAGATGTTGGTGATATGACACATTCTCCTGGTGTGATCGCAACAGCCAGCTACAGGTAATTAATTCTATGCTCATTCTATGTACAGTTCATTTGCAATGGTTGTAGCTGTTTCAATCAATACAAATTTGCAATACATGAAATACTAGTAGTCGAGTTTTATCTAAGGATGTTTATTGTTGCGCTAAAATATAGAGGGGATAGTGCAATGGAATGGGCTGATGATGGAGGAAAATCCAAGGTATTGTTACAGTCTGTTTGAAGCACAGGTGCATTGTCCATGGGGACATAGGAAGGGGAGCAATGGCAATTCAAGGTGGACAAGGTGACTCAGTGGGACACAAGGGGTACAATCAGGAGAGTCTCATTTCCAAGCGGTGGTCTTGACAAGTGTCTCTGGCGTTTGTCTGGTTTGCAAGGAACATTTGCGTGGTGGTTCACCTTCTGCAGGGGGAGGGGTGCTGTTGGCCTGTTGGTCCTGTGGGGGGCCTCCTGGCCACTAGCAGCAGCGGAAGTGGAGGGCTGTTCAGATGACTAGGCTAGTGGTAGAGGCCCGCTGGTGTGACACTGCCTCCCCCATGATGTTGGCCATGTCTGCCAGCACCCCTGCAATGGAGACCAGGGTGGTGTTAATGGCCTGCAAGTCCTCCCTGATCCCCTGATACTGTCCCTCCTGCAGCTTCCTGTTCTCCTGCACATTGTCTAGGATCTGTCCCATCATGTCCTGGGAATGTTGGTAGGCTCCCAGGATCTCAGAGAGTGCCTCCTGGAGAGTTGGTTCCCTGGTCCTGTCCTCCCCCTGGTGCACAGCAGTCCTCCCAGTGTCCCTGTTGGCCTGTGCCTCTGTCCCCTGAATGGTGTGCCCACTGCCACTGACCCCAGGCCCCTGATTGTCTTGTGTACAAGGTGTGGCCTGGGGTCCCATTACAGGTGGGCATACTGCTGATTGATGTGTACTGGGGATGCTGGGTGGGTGCTGTGGTGTTGGATCCTGATGGGGAAGGCTCTGTGGTGGTCTGTGACTGAGCTTGGGTGACCGACTGTCAAGTGGTCTTTGATGGGCCAGGTAGATCATCCAGATCCTGAAGTCCGGGGTTACTGTCATCACTGTGGGCCTCTTCTGTTGGGGGACTGGATAGTGGTGGCACCTTCTCACCAGTGACATTGGCTAGGGTACCTATGGGGATGTAAATGATGTATTATGCTTCAGGTGTCTGACATTTGTACTTCTGTAGCTTCCCTTCTGTGGTGTTTGTTCTACTGCTAGCTTTTGCTTGAGTATGTTGGTGTATAGTGGTTATGATAGTTTCACTATGCTCTGCATGCTTTTGTGATGAGTGTCCATGCAGGGCTGGGAGGGGTGTTCATGCATTGGTATAGCATGCACCGCCTGGCAGTGCGATTAGTGTGATGTGATGGTAGAGTGTGTGGGATGGAGTGGAGTGATGGGAGTGAGGGTAAGGGTGTGTGATGGCATGCAGGTATGGGGGGTGATACTTGTTAAAAGTTGACTTACCAGTGTCCAGTCCTCCTCCAACTCCGACCAGGCCTTCAGGATGCAGTATTGCCAGTACCTGCTCCTCCTATGCTGTGAGTTGTAGGGGAGGAGGTGGGGGTCCACCACCAGTCCTTTGTATAACGAGCTGGTGCCTGTACCTTCCCCCGTAGGTCGGTCCACCTCTTCCTGATGTCATCCTTTGTTCTTGGCTTCTGTCCCACAATGTTGACCCTGTCCTCGATTCTCCAGCATAGCTTCATCTTCCATGCTATTGATATCTGCTGCACCTGTGCTCCAAAGAGCTGTGGCTCTACCCTGACGATTTCCTCCACCATGACCCTTAATTCCTCCTCAGTGAAACGGGGGTGCCTTTGTGGTGCCATGGGTGTTATTTGATGTGTGTTGATGTGGGTGTATTGGGTAATGTGTTGGGATGTGTGATGTGGAGTGCGTGAGGGGTGTATGGGTGTGAGTGGTGTGTGTGTCTGGTTGTCTCTTTGCTGTTTGTGTCAATATCCTGGCAGTAATTGTTGTTGTTAAAGGGTTGTGGTCAGTGTGTGTGTGTGTTTTATAGTGGTATGTGGGTGTGCGTGTGGTGTGTGTATGGGTGTCATGTGTGCGTTGTTTGAATTGGCCAATGTGGTGGTGTTTTGTTTGTGGGTGTCCATTGTGAACCCAGCTGTATCTACTGCCAATGGTTTACCGCCATTGAATGTCCGCCGTGGTGATTCGTGGGTCATAATGTGATGGGCATTTTTCTGTTGGCGTAACGGTGTAGGTTTTGGGACCGCCAGTTTATCACTGACCTTTGTACTGGCAGATTTGTGTATGTGGATGTATTCCATCGGATTGGTGTGTGTTTGCCATAATATGGTGAATGGATATTCGCCAGCGCGGTGGTAAGTTGGCGGCCATCAGCATGGCAGTAAGTGGCATTTACCACCAATGTCATAATGAGGGCCATAGTTTGTCTCATAATTAACACAACCCTAAATAAATAATTTACCTTTCTTCACTTGTCATTCATATTTATGCAAATTAGTTTTTTTCATGAAAAATTTAACCTTTATTTCAGTTGTCTTATAAACACAGCATAAGGCATGATTCCCTAATCATGAGCAGAATAACCCAAGACAGCATATTGCTGACGCCAAACCTCTGAAGAGGTGTATTACTTGAACACTAATGTGTTCTTATAATTCCCCCCAAAATTGTTACACTTATGTTGAGAAAGCGGCTCTTTTTGAATTGTGACCCCATTTGTTGTGGACTGATGATGCTGTTTTTTAACTCTGCACTGCAGTCCACACCCCAATGTATGTCCTTTTACCCCAAAAAGATTGTATAATTATTGACATATTTAACTTTCCAGTAAGGCCAGAGTAGGTAGTGGAGTAACTACACCAATTGCATGGAAAGTTAAATGTCACCTGTGCACGACAGCACACATAGGCGGTCATTCTGACCGCGGCGGTCGGCGGTCGCCGCCCGCCAAGTGGTTCCCGCCGAAAGACCGCTCCGCGGTCAAAAGACCGCGGCAGCCATTCTGGCTTTCCCGCGGGGCCAGCGGGCGACCGCCAGAAGACCGCCGGCCGGCCCAGCGGGATAGCCCCTTCAACAATGAAGCCGGCTCGGAATGGAGCCGGAGGAGTTGCAGGGGTGCGACGGGTGCAGTGGCACCCGTCGCAATTTTCACTGTCTGCAAAGCAGACAGTGAAAATCTTTGTGGGGCCCTGTTAGGGGGCCCCTGCACTGCCCATGCCAGTGGCATGGGCAGTGCAGGGGCCCCCAGGGGCCCCACGGCACCCGTTCCCGCCATCCTGGTTCTGGCGGTGGACACCACCAGAAACAGGCTGGCAGGAAGGCGGTTGGAATCCCCATGGCGGTGCTGCAAGCAGCGCCGCCATGGCGGATACCCTGGGCCAGCGGGAAACCGGCGGGAAACCGCCGGCTCCCCTTTTCTGACCGCGGCTTTACCGCTGCGGTCAGAATCGCCCAGGAAGCACCGCCAGCCTGTTGGCGGTGCTTCCGCCGCCCTCCGCCATGGCGGTCATGGACCGCAAGGGTCAGAATGACCCCCATAGTCCCACCCATTACAAAGACACATGGCACACGTGTGTAGAACTGACTCATGCAGCTTCTAAACCTACAGCGGGACCTGTAAAAATAACCTTTTTATGACAAGAAAAAACACTAGATTTCAGTATTGAATATATCACTTCTAAGTAGTTCTTGCAGTCTGCAATGCAGGGTGCCTAGTATTTAAAAGTGGCACACACAAGCATTTAAGTGTTGGCATTTTCCTAAGTCACAAACCATCTAAATCTGTTTTCACTGTCCGAGGGTTTGAGAAAAACTAAAGCTCATATAAAATGATAATTCTGCTAGCATTGGTGTGTGATAAGTTACATAGATGATTCAACCACTATTTTTAATGCTTATTAAAAATGAATCCACTTTTGAAGTCAGGTTTCTAATAAATATGTGGGAAAAATACCTTTAAAACATTTTTTCTGCCTGATTCTTAGTAGACTACTTAGTATTATCCTGCCAGAAGCTGGCTTCTGTCAGTGCTTCCCCTCAATAAGGTGTCAAAACTACTCGCAGTTGGCTGGCCTCATGTGTGGCTATAGGGACACAATATGCTGCAAAAAAACTTTCCCTGCAGTGACCAGTTACCAATAATAATTCAACTGGATTGGGCCTTGCTTGTGACCACTAGTGGAGTAAGACCTGGCTTCCAAGTGCTGCCCCTGTGGTCATGAAAGCCTTAGAAGTAACCAAGAAGAGCCGGTCCACAAAATCGGAAAAGTTGGGTTTTAAAATATTTTAGACTTCCAGACCTCCGAAGCTTCAATGGGACATTGCAGCAAGGCTATCCAACTTCAACAGAACGTCAGCACATATGGCCAGCCTGTAGGCTTACTCTACTAGAGGATTTTGAGATCAACAAAAGAGACTATGGATGTGATTTCGAGCTTGGCAGATTGGCACTCCATCACAAACATGTCAGATAACCCATCCATTTAAAGTCAACTGCATTATTATATACTTCACGTGTAATAAGGTGGACAGGATATACGTCACATTTATTATTGATTACCCATCCAGCAAAATGTAATTCAGGTCCGAGGTCTAAAAGTAGAAATCTGACTTGGGTGGAGGCATGAAAAGTGTCCTACTGCCGAGAATACTTCAACAAGCACAACATTTCAATTTTCCCACTCAGAGCTTTTCTCACCAAAACCAACAGCTTCAGCATGCCATTGTCCAACGGCCATCTGACTTCAAGAGGACTTCATCACATGCAGCCTACAACTTTGCCCTACCAGAAACCTAGTGGGAAGGTAAAAACTTTGCCTGGGATGACCTACTTGATGTATCCGATCTCTGGTCCATTACTATTGACCTCAAATTATGCCTAGGTCTTCAGTCAACTGCGAACAGTAAATTCGTATTGGTGGTTTACTTTTTCTTGCCACTTTTTGTTTTAAAACTTTAAAAAATTGGATCTATGGTTGTTCTTGTTGGAATGTTGATTTTGGTGTGATTTTGTTTAGTGTATTTTTCTTTACTTCTAGGAATTGGTTATAGGATTTTTGTTGTATTATGTTTTGATTCTTCAACTGTTTTGCCAAATAATTTAAGCATTTTGATTAGTTAAGCCTGTGTGCTCTGTGCCATAGGTAGTGGAGCTTGAGCCTAGGTTTAAATTATTGAAACAGTGTGTTTACTCTGACACATTTGCAGCCTTATTTCTTGTAGTGAAGTCACATGCAGCTTAATTAATAAGCGGCTTTCGTACAAATAAGCAGTGCCTTAAAGACAACACCTTAAAAGGAGGAAATAAAATAATACTATTCAGGAGGCCAGCAGTCACTTGAATATTTCAAAATCCTCAGTGCATTTCAACAGTCCAAATAGCTAGATATATCCAAGACCACTGTTGAAAATGCGGTCACTCCTTCAGTGATACTTCATATATTTACCCATCAGCATCTGCAATATAATTAATGCCTGTTCTACACATTTAAAGGCATCAAACCCCTCATTGGGATGGATAGGTGACCCCACTGGGCTGTCAGAAGAGGGGCATGGTGGAGCATTACACCTCAGCTCTAAGTTCTCTAGTGCTCATGCAGCAAAATGTATTTAGCAGAATTTGAAACAAGTCTGCCCTGTTATGAAACAGCTAAGCACAACCATATCATCGGTGGAGCCAGATGCTGGAACTACCATGTTTTCTATTTCATGAAGGATATTTTTCAGCATAGAAACAGATGTTTTGCAATGTGGACCCTATATGAAGTTTTGACCCAGGCTCCTCAAAACCTCTGGTTTGCCTTGACCTCATGAAAGTAAGGGAATTCCCTTTACCTCTGCACTTCTGCCTACAGAAGCATGCATATTGGAAATGAGGCATAGGTAGAATGTAATTTGAAGGGTGAAGATATTTGTCACTCACCTCAGGTCTCCCTTTAGGAAGAGACATTGGAAGGTACTGGCGCCTTTTAGTTACCCCATTATTACAGAGGGAGGCCAGACATGCACAGCTTGAGCAGCACTGACAGTAATTGCCTCATGCGCAACTTGCATCCATCCTATGTCGGTGCCCTAAAATATCCTGTGAAGGTGGATACAGTCTGAAACTGTGCCCACCTTGTCGGTAGCATGAGCCTTCCCTTCTAAAAGTCAAGGAGGAAAATGATATAGAGTCTTGGGGTGGTAATTTACCTGTCACTCAGTACTGCTGCATCGTCTGCTGTGCATGCCATTAGACAGTCTGTGAATGCCTCCATGGATGAAAGGTTTCCTCTCTCTATGGGGTACACTATCGAGAATGTGAGAGTTTTGTAATTTGAGTGAACATGCCTATACATACATTGATTTTTAGTATTGTTGCCCTTGTGATAAAATGAGGTTATTTCCTATTAGCATATGTAACTGGGGGAAAACAGCAATAGAATGTCCTACTGCCTCTCGTTTCTGCTCGCCTGTCTATGAGGGTTCCCAAAGTCTTTAAACATTTAGGGCCTCATTACAACCCTGACGGTAAATGCCGCTTTCCACTGTGCAGAAGACCGCCCACATGCCGCTGCGGCCGCGGAATTCCGCTACAGGTATCACGACCCACATCTCGTAATGCGCCACAATACAGACACCCACACAAGTCCGCCACACCAAAGGTCATTGATAAACTGGCGATCCCAAAACCTACACCATCACGCCAACAAGAATACGCCCACAGTTAAACGACCCACGAATCAACGCGGCGGTCATTCAACTGCGGTAAACCATTGGCGGTACACACCGCCACGCTCAAAATACACACACATTTACAAAACACAACCAAATTGGACAATTCAAAATACACACACCTGATACACATACACACACCACACCCACACACTCAATCCAATATAAAGCACACACCCACAAACCCTTACACCCAAAATGTTGAAAGAAGGCCAGAGAGAGAGAACACCTAAAACAACACCAGCATACACAGACAGACAACACCATCGCTTACACAACATCCACGCACCTCAAACAACACAAACCAACACATCCCCTCACACATCACACACACCACATCATGGCACCTCAAAGACACCCCAGGTTCTCTGAGGAGGAGCTCAGGGTCATGGTAGAGGAAATCATCCGGGTAGAGCCACAGCTATTCGTATCACAGGTGCAGCAGACATCCATTACAAGGAATATGGAGCTGTGGCGCAGAATTGTCGACAGGGTTAACTCAGTAGGACAGCATCCAAGAACACGGGATGACATCAGGAAGAGGTGGAACGACCTACGGGGAAGGTACGTTCCATGGTATCCAGACACCAGATTGCTGTACAGAGGACTGGCGGTGGACCCCCACCTCCTCCCCCACAACTAACAACATGGGAGGAGCAAGTCTTGGCAATACTGCATCCTGAGGGCCTCGCAGGAGTAGCAGGAGGACTGGACTCTGGTAAGGCAAATATTTACTACTTTATCCCCCCCAACCCACCTGCATGTCATTACATACCCCCATCCTTACCCTCACACCCATCATCCCAACAACCCACAGATACCCCACTAACACAACACACACATCCCAAAACCAAGCCCTGCATGTAACACCAATGCATGGACAACCATCACCAAAGCATGTTGTAGGAAGTTGGCTCTGTATGTGCTATTTCAAAGTAAGGAATAGCATGCACAGAGTCCAAGGGTTCCCCTTAGAGGTAAAATAGTGGTAAAAAGAGATAATACTAATGCTCTATTTTGTGGTAGTGTGGTCGAGCAGTAGGCTTATCCAAGGAGTAGTGTTAAGCATTTGTTGTACATACACATAGACAATAAATGAGGTGCACACACTCAGAGACAAATCCAGCCAATAGGTTTTGTTATAGAAAAATATATTTTCTTAGTTTATTTTAAGAACCACAGGTTCAAATTTTACATGTAATAGCTCATTTGAAAGGTATTGCAGGTAAGTACTCTAGGAACTTTGAATCATTACTTTAGCATGTATACTTTTCACATAAAACACAATAAGCTGTTTTAAAAGTGGACACTGCAATTTTCACAGTTCCTGGGGGAGGTAAGTTATTGTTAGTTTTCACAGGTAAGTAAGTCACTTACAGGTTTCTGTTTTTGGTCCAAGGTAGCCCACCGTTGGGGGTTCAGAGCAACCCCAAAGTTATCACACCAGCAGTTCAGGGCCGGTCAGGTGCAAAGGTCAAAGAGGTGCCCAAAACACATAGGCTATAATGGAGAGAAGGGGGTGCCCCGGTTCCAGTCTGCCAGCAGGTAAGTACCCGCGTCTTCGGAGGGCAGACCAGGGGGGTTTTGTAGGGTACCGGGGGGGACACAAGATAGCACAGAAAGTACACCCTCAGCAGCGTGGGGGCGGCCGGGTGCAGTGTGCAAACAAGCGTCGGGTTTCCTTCAGTTTTCAATGGGAGACCAAGGGGTCTCTTCAGCGATGCAGGCAGGCAGGCAAGGGGGGGGCTCCTCGGGGTAGCCACCACCTGGGCAAGGGAGAGGGCCTCCTGGGGGTCACTCATGCACAGAAGTTCCGTTTCTTTAGGGGCTGGGGGCTGCGGGTGCAGGGTCTTTTCCAGCCGTCGGGAAATGGAGTTCAGACAGTCGCGGTCAGGGGGAGCCTGGGGATTCCCTCTGCAGGCGTCGCTGTGGGGGCTCAGGGGGGACAACTTTGGTTACTCACAGTCGAAGAGTCGCCGGAGGGTCCTCCCTGAGTTGGTTGTTCTCCACCAGTCGAGTCGGGTCGCCGGGTGCAGTGTTGCAAGTCTCACGCTTCTTGCGGGGAGTTGCAGGGGTCTTTAAATCTGCTCCTTGAAACAAAGTTGCAGTTCTTTTGGAGCAGTGCCGCTGTCCTCTGGAGTTTCTTGTCTTTTTCGAAGCAGAGCAGTCCTCGGAGGATTCAGAGGTCGCTGGTCCCTTGGAAAGCGTCGCTGGAGCAGGGTTCTTTGGAAGGCAGGAGACAGGCCGGTAAGTCTGGGGCCAAGGCAGTTGGTGTCTTCTGGTCTTCCTCTGCAGGGGTCTTTCAGCTCAGCAGTCCTTCTTCTTGTAGTTGCAGGAATCTAAAATCTTAGGTTCAGGGAAGCCCTTAAATACTAAATTTAAGGGCGTGTTTAGGTCTGGGGGGTTAGTAGCCAATGGCTACTAGCCCTGAGGGTGGGTACACCCTCTTTGTGCCTCCTCCCAAGGGGAGGGGGTCACATCCCTAATCCTATTGGGGGAATCCTCCATCTGCAAGATGGAGGATTTCTAAAAGTTAGAGTCACCTCAGCTCAGGACACCTTAGGGGCTGTCCTGACTGGCCAGTGACTCCTCCTTGTTATTCTCATTATTTTCTCCGGCCTTGCCGCCAAAAGTGGGGGCCGGGGCCGGAGGGGGCGGGCAACTCCACTAGCTGGAGTGTCCTGCGGGGCTGTGACAAAGGGGTGAGCCTTTGAGGCTCACCGCCAGGTGTTACAGCTCCTGCCTGGGGGAGGTGTTAGCATCTCCACCCAGTGCAGGCTTTGTTACTGGCCTCAGAGTGACAAAGGCACTCTCCCCATGGGGCCAGCAACATGTCTCTAGTGTGGCAGGCTGCTGGAACCAGTCAGCCTACACAGATAGTCGGTTAAGTTTCAGGGGGCACCTCTAAGGTGCACTCTGTGGTGTATTTTACAATAAAATGTACACTGGCATCAGTGTGCATTTATTGTGCTGAGAAGTTTGATACCAAACTTCCCAGTTTTCAGTGTAGCCATTATGGTGCTCTGGAGTTCGTGTAAAACAGACTCCCAGACCATATACTCTTATGGCTACCCTGCACTTACAATGTCTAAGGTTTTGCTTAGACACTGTAGGGGCACAGTGCTCATGCACTGGTACCCTCACCTATGGTATAGTGCACCCTGCCTTAGGGCTGTAAGGCCTGCTAGAGGGGTGTCTTACCTATACTGCATAGGCAGTGAGAGGCTGGCATGGCACCCTGAGGGGAGTGCCATGTCGACTTACTCATTTTGTTCTCACTAGCACACACAAGCTGGTAAGCAGTGTGTCTGTGCTGAGTGAGGGGTCTCTTAGGGTGGCATAATACATGCTGCAGCCCTTAGAGACCTTCCCTGGCATCAGGGCCCTTGGTACCAGAGGTACCAGTTACAAGGGACTTATCTGGATGCCAGGGTGTGCCAATTGTGGAATCAAAAGTACAGGTTAGGGAAAGAACACTGGTGCTGGGGCCTGGTTAGCAGGCCTCAGCACACTTTCAATTCAAAACATAGCATCAGCAAAGGCAAAAAGTCAGGGGGTAACCATGCCAAGGAGGCATTTCCTTACACATGTCCAGTAGAGAGACTCACTCATGCCCCAAAATCACCAATCACACAAGGGCCACAGCAATAATGCAAGCACAGGAGAAGAAGGTACCTCACCCATTGCACAAGATGGCACACACAGATACAATAACTATGCATTAACACCCCCAACAGGACCCCTACCCAACGTCACCGGACAGGACTTTCCAGACATATCCAGTCCCCCCACAGAAGAGGCCCACAGTGACGACAGCAGCTCTGCACGCCTGGATCAAGATGACCAGCCCGGCACATCAGGGACCTCGGGATAGTCGGTTCCCCTGACACAGTCACAAACCACCACTGAGCCTCCCCCCTCAGGAAACACCACCACAGCACCCACCCAGTGGGCCCATACCTCTGTCCTCAGGACACATCAATCAGCAGTGTGTCCACCACTACAGGGAACCCAGGCAAACCCACTAACACAGGACGATCGGGGACCTGGGGGCAGTAGCAGTGGGCACACGGTTCAGGGGACAGAGGCACAGGACAACAGGGAAGCTGGGAGGGCTGCTGTGCGACAGGGGGAGGACAGACCCAGGGAACTGACACTCCAAGAGGCACTCTCCAACATCATGGGAGCTTACCACCATTCCCAGGGGACCATGGGCACGGTACTGGCCAAGTTTCAGGAGACCCAGCGGCTGCAGGAGGAACACTAGCTGGGGATCAGGGAGGACTTGAAGTCCATCAACAACATCCTGGTCACCATTGCAGGGGTGCTGGCAGACCTTCTCAAAACCAGGAGGGACACAGTGGCACACTGACGGGCCCCTGACATTAGCCTGGCCAATGAGAAGCCCTCCACCAGCGCTAGCGGACAGGATGCACCGCCACAGGAACAACAGGACACCAGCACCCCAACCCCTGCAGATGGAGAACCACCCCGCAAACGGTCCCTGAGATCCAGGAACAAGACAGAGAACATTGCCAAGACCCCGCCAGGAAATAAGACCCCCCTGAATGTCACCCTTCTGTCCCACTATGTCACCCTGTCCACCTTAAACTGCCATTGCTGCCATTCCTATGCCCCTTTGGACAATGCACCTGTGAAACAAATACACTGGACTCTGCCATGGACATTCCTCCACCATCACCCCAGCCCATTTTACAACCCCCTCCACGTATTTGCACAGAAATAAACACACTTCAATCACAAAACAATCTGGAGTCAGTCTGTGCTTTCACAAATGTGTAATTGCAATATCTCTGGAATATAGCTATGTCAATGTACTTGTTCACATGCCAATGTAACACAGCTGTAGGCCATCAATACGCATAGCAGAGGGCACAAAGTGGGACCCAGATCTGTGAAATGGAAAGGCAAAGTGACAAGTCAGGGTCCATACACTGAGTGAAAATGACAGACTTATGCTAGCTCCAACAATAGTATGAGATGTGGGAAGCAGTTACATCTTCTTACCTGTGTCTCACTGGAAGTATTGCATGATGATGTTGTTTCGGTTGTCGATATCCTCTTCTTCTGCCACCTCTTCTTCACTGTCAACAGGCTCCACAGCTGCCACAAGACCACCATCTGGCCCATCCTCCTGCAGAAAAGGCACCTGGCATCACAAAGCCAGGTTGTGCAGCATACAGCAGGCCACGATTATCTGGCACACCTTCTTCGGTGAGTAGTATAGGGAACCACCTGTCAGATGGAGGCACCGGAATCTGACCTTCAGGAGGCCGAAGGTGCATTCTATAATCCTCCTAGTTCGCCCATGTGCCTCATTGTAGCGTTCCTCTGCCCTATTCCTCAAAATGTAAGCGTCATGCACTGAGCCAGGATGGCATTCACATGGGAGATGTACTGGTCTGCCAAACACACCATCTGCACATTCATCGAATGGTAGCTTTTCCGGTTTCTGTACACCTGTTCACTCCTGCGGGGGGTGACAAATGCCACATGTGTGCCATCAATGGCACCAATCAATGATGTTAGGGATATGTCTCAGGGCATAGAAGTCACCTTTCACTGTGGGCAAATCCTCCACCTGAGGGAAAACAATGTAGCTGCGCATGTGTTTTAGCAGGGCAGATAACACTTTGGACAACACGTTGGAGAACATTGGCTGGGACATACCTGATGCCATGGCTACTGTTGTTTGAAAAGACCCACTGGCCAGGAAATGGAGTACAGACAGGACCTGCACTAGAGGGGGGATTCCTGTGGGATGGCGGATAGCTGAAATCAGGTCTGGCTCCAACTGGGCACAAAGTTCCTGGTCTGTATGTGATTATGATGTGTCTATTTTCCATTGTCGACAGGTCCACCAGGGGTCTGTACACCGGAGGATGCCGCCATCTCATCACCTGCCCCAGTAGACGTGCCCTATGGGGGATAACAGCGAGCAGAGAGTCAACACTGAGGTATCACAATGTGTTATTTGCAG
Organism: Pleurodeles waltl; assembly: GCF_031143425.1. NCBI lineage: Eukaryota > Metazoa > Chordata > Amphibia > Caudata > Salamandridae > Pleurodeles > Pleurodeles waltl. Next base: position 797,116,721 of record NC_090443.1, on the reverse strand, counting down.
AAACGGTTGTAATTCGCAATGTCCCGGTATCTGTCTGTATTCCCGGCCTAGATAGGTGTGACGCAGTTTTTATCCATCCCATGTGGCCCCCTGAAATGGCAGCTGTCTGACCTGTAAGGGGGGACAAGGGGAAATGAGGTAACTGTGCTGATGTTGTACACCGTTGCGGTGGGCGGTCGAAGACCGCAGCGCAATTCAGCATTGATTAACATTGGGCCCTATTGGTCCCAGGAGCCAATGACGATGTACGCCGGCGGTGACGGTACGCATCGCCGCGGACGTGACTGCCATTTTCTGTCTGTTCACTCACTTGATACCTGACCTTCAACAGGAGAGGACCTACATTGCAAGTGCTGGTGTGACCTGTGCCTGGAAGCGACGATGGCTACAGTGTCCGGGGAAAGCGCCCCTGCCTTCACTTCGGAGGAGTTGGAGAAACTAGTGGATGGGGTCCTCCCCCAGTACATGCAACTGTACGATCCTCCAGACAAACAGGTGAGTACACTGTGATCATGCTGCGTGGGCAATGCCTGTTTTGAGTGGTGTGGATGGAAGATACATGGGGGGGCCGAGGCCTGCATGTGCGGATGTTGAGTGTATGTGCGTCAGGGCATGGGTGGGAACTGGTCGGCAATGAGTATGACGGTCCGGACGGGTGAGTAATTTCCTTTCCCCCTATACCATTCCTCTAGGTCAGTGCCCACCAGAAGAAGGGTATTTGGCGTGCCATCGCCAAGGATGTCCTGACCCTGGGGGTCTACCACAGATGGAGCACCCACCTCTGTAAAAGATGGGAGGACCTGCGCCGCTGGAGCAAGAAGACGGCTGAAGCCCAGCTGGGGATAGCCTCCCAACGTGGAAGAGGTGCCCGTCGCACCATGACCCCCCTGATGTAACGGATCCTGGCGGTGGCCTATCCGGAGTTGGATGGGCGCTTGAGGGCATCACAGCAGCCACAAGGGGGTGAGTACACTCTCATTCAGCTGACTCTGCGCGCATTACAAGGTGTCTGGGTGGGGGAGGTGGTCAGTGGGTTCCCCTAGGCCAGGGCGAACTTGGTAGGCAAGGTCCTTTGTGAGGCAGGCTCTATCGCACCCCAACCCCACTAGTGGTAATAGCCATCTACACCTAGTCAGGCTCCTGTGACTTCCAGGTGTGCAGCAAGTGGGCTTAGGCCTCGTCTCCCCATGGGCATGTGAATTTGCTAGGAGTTATTAGTGCATGGCCTAGTGCTGAGGGCTGCTCCCTGTGTGTTGTGTCCGCCAATGGTAGTGGTGTTGCATGCACTGAACATGTTTTTCTTCTGTATCCCCCCCCCTTTTTGTTGTCTCCCTGTTCTTGTTTGCAATAGAATTATCAGGTAGAGGAGCAGTGGCACCGGAGCAGGAGGGAGCTGCAACCCACTTGGCCCTGGAGGCTGAATGTACAGAGTCTGAAGGCACCAGTGGGACGGAGGGCGAGGGGAGCTCCACGACGGGGACAGGAGCATACACCAGTGACAGCGACACCTCCTCTGATGTGAGCTCCTTTGCAGTGGCAGGCACCTCTGTGCCCACCGCATCAACAGGTACAGCCGCCACCCCCCCCTACCAGCACCGCCCTCCCAGCAGCCCCTCAGCGTGTGTCCCATGCCCGCTCAACCAGGAGGGTGGGCATCTCCTTCGCCCCAGGCACCTCAGGCCCTGCCCCAGTCAGCCCTTCTGCCCTCAGTGAGGAGGCTATTGACCTCCTGAGATCCCTCACTGTTGGGCAATCTACCATTTTGAATGCCATCCAGGGTGTTGGGAGGCATTTGCAACAAACAAATGCATAACTGGAGGGCATTCATTCTGGGAAGGCGGCCCAACAGAGACCCTTTCAGGCTCTGGCCTCAGCACTGATGGCAGCCATTGTCCCTGTGTCCAGCCTCCCCACTCCAACTTCCACTACCCAGAAATAATCCCCTGTACCTCAGCCTATCCCAAGTACACCATCAGGCCAGCATACACACTCATCAACACACAAAAGTGGACATGGCAAACATAAGCACCACACATCCCACAAGCACTCACACAAGCACCATCCCCATGCAGACACAGCAACATCCACTGCCTCCACTGTGTCCCCCTTCTCTACGTCCTCCTCCTCCCTCCCTGTCTCGTCTCCACTGACACCTGCATGCACTACATCTTCATCCACTACCTCCATCACCAGCACGCCCATCACCACACACCGCTCACGTGCACTAACTGCCCCCACTACCATGCACACATCCCCAGTGTCCTCTCCCAGTGTGTCTGTAAGCCCTCCTCCCAAAGTACACAAACGCAGGCACACACCCACCCAACTGCCATCCATCTCACAACAGCCTCTGGCCGATGCACCTTCACCCAAATTCAGCAAACGGACACCTCCTACAACCACTACCTCGTCCTCCACTCCCAAACCCACTCCATCTTCCCGTCCCAGTGTGTCAAAAAAACTTTTCCTGGCAAACCTTGACCTCCTCCCTTCACCTCCCCCGTCCTTTCCCTAGGGCCAGGCTTTCCAGGTCCCAGCCCAGCACCTCAGCCACCAAATCCCCAGGCACAGTGGTGCCAGCAACTGCGGGGTCATCGAGTGCGCCACCCATCAGGGCTGCCAGTGTGCCATGTAGCGAGGGCAAGGACATTCTGCCACCTGCCAAGGTGAAGAAGGTGCCTACATCCCAGAGGGAGAAGCCACACCTACCAGCCACCAAGGGCTCTGCAAAAACAAAAGGGGATAGTGGCAAGACACCTGCGGCACCATCAAAGGTGGGGAAGGGACAAAAGCAGAAAAGCAGGTCAGGACAGGGCACAGTGGCACCGACTGAGGGACCAGTGTCACCCCTTCTGTCCATGACAACACCAACCTGTACGGCGACGAACAGCGCAAGCTGCACCGCCACCAGCACTGCCACCTGCACCGGCACAGCCACTGGCACCGCTGCAGCCTCAGCGACAGACCCCAGCATCTTCCCCAGTGGGCAGCTGTCCGAGGCTGCAGGAGACATCCTGCTGTGTCCCTCAGCAGGTGCTGACCCATGCACCGCCGCCAGCACCGCCGCCACAGACCCTGCTGCAAGCACCACTACCAGCCCCGCGACGTGCTCAGACAGTGGCACCACCGCTGACATGGCTACCATCCCCAGTGGTCAGTCGTCCGAGGCTGGAGGAGACTTCCTGGACCCTGCCCAGCTTCCGTGAGGCATGACTTCCATCACTGTTTGCACCTGCAGGTGGAAGGCGAAGCCGCAGCAGTGTGGGGTATGTTGCTGCCTCCATGGCGTATCATGCTACCTGTTCCTCGGCAATCTTGTGGCACACACACCCAGGTGAAGGAATGGTACCGGCCACACTGTACGTGGAGCACTCTGGGCACCATGCCCCCTCCAGAACCAGTGCAGAAAAGCATGCACTCACACAGTCCTTGGCAGGATGAAGCACTCTGGGCACAAAGCCCCCTCCAGAACCAGTGGAGAATGACATCCACTACCTCAGTCCTTGGCAGGATGAAGCACTCTGGGCACAAAGCCCCCTCCAGAACCAGTGGAGAAAAGCATCCACTACCTCAGTCCTTGGCAGGATGAAGCACTCTGGGCAAAAAGCCCCCTCCAGAACCAGTGAAGAATGACATCCACTACCTAAGTCCTTGGCAGGATGAAGCACTCTGGGCACAAAGCCCCCTCCAGAACCAGTGGAGATTGTTATCCACTTGAGAGACTGTAGCTTTGCACTCCCCAGGATAAAGCAGTGAGCAAACCACCCACTGGAAAGACTTAAGAGACTGTGGCTTTGCACTCCCCAGGATAAGGAAGTGGCCAAACCACCTACTGGAGAGACTTGAGAGACTGTGCCTTTGCACTCCCCAGGATAAAGCAGTGGCCAAACCACCCACTGCAGAGACTTGAGAGACTGTGGCTTTGTACTTCCCAGGATAAGGCAGTGGGCAAACCACCCACTGGAGAGACTTGAGAGACTGTGGCTTTGCACTCCCTAGGATAAAGCAGTGGGCAAACCACCCACTGGAGAGACTTGAGAGACTGTGGCTTTGCACTCCCCAGGATAAGGCAGTGGGCAAACCACCCACTGGAGAGACTTGAGAGATTGTGGCTTTGCACTCCCCAGGATACAGCAATGGGCATGGAGCCCCCTCGTGCATCAGTGGCGTTGTGCGTTCATCTGGCTGAGGTGCCTGTTTATTTTCGATCTGATGCCTCAGCAGTGTTCTCTCCGTTTCCAGTCAGGTATCATGTGTGGGCTTCGCCCATGCATTTGGGGACCAGTGGTCCACAGACAATGGGGGTGATTCTAAGTCTGGCGGGCGCCGGAGGCCGCCCGCCAGACTTCCCCCTCCAAAATACCGCTCCGCGGTCGAAAGACCGCTGAGGGTATTTTGGGTTTTGCACTGGGCTGGCGGGCGACCGCCAAAAGGCCGCCCGCCAGCCCAGTGCAAAACACCCTTCCCACGAGGACGCCGGCTCAGAATTGAGCCGGCGGAGTGGGAAGGTGCGACGGGTGCAGTTGCACCCGTCGCGAATTTCAGTGTCTGCAAAGCAAACACTGAAATTATTTTTGGGGCCCTCTTACGGGGGCCCCTGCAGTGCCCATGCCATTGGCATGGGCACTGCAGGGGCCCCCAGGGGCCCCGCGACACCCCATACCGCCATCCTGTTCCTGGCGGGAGAACCGCCAGGAACAGGATGGCGGTATGGGGTGTCAGAATCCTCCATGGCGGCGCAGCTTGCTGCGCCGCCATGGAGGATTCATTTGGGCAGCGGAAAACCGGCAGGAGACCGCCGGTTTTCCACTTCTGACCGCGGCCGAACCGCCGCGGTCAGAATGCCCAGCGGGGCACCGCCAGCCTGTTGGCGGTGCCCCCGTCATTTTAGCCCTGGCGGTCTTGGACCGCCAGGGTTAGAATGACCCCCAATGTTTGGTATACTTACCGGACTTGTGTAGTTGGTGTACATATTTGTATATACTGAATATTGAATTTTGACTATCAGATTTTTCATGATTACAATCGTTACAATCATTTCCTTTTGTCCTTGCGTTCTTCCAGGGGGTGTTGGGGGGGGGGGTGTATATGTAATGTTGCTGCATGTATTTGTGTGTATGTTGTTGTGGGTGAGGGTGGGGGTATTGCGTGTTGCGTATGTGTGTCGCTCTCTTTTCCCTCCCCCACTCCCCTGTGTTGTAGGTGCAGTACTCACCGTGGCCGTCAACGGCATCTGTCCTGCTCCTGATAGAGCAGGAGGAAGAGCAGCATAGGCAGGACGTGTAGTTCGGGCTCCATGGCGTCCTGGTTCCTCGTTGGGTGTGGAGAGGTGAGTGTTTTCCCTTCTGTGTACTGTTTCCACCGTGCTTTTGATGGCATTGGTTCTGCCCCGGAAAAGGTGGTGGATAGGCCTGTTGTGATAGGGTGGGCGGTACTTTGCCCTCCGCCTGTCTATTGGCGTTTAGCGCCGTAGCGGTCAGAGTGTTAAAGTGGCTGTCTATATTGGCGGTTTCCGCCATGGTCGTGATTCCATTTTTTTCCCGCCGGCCTGTTGGCGGTATTACATCCACTTTAACACTAACCGCCAGGGTTGTAATGAGGGCCTTAGTCATTTCACTTTCTTTTGAACCCTAGTAGGCGATTGAGACTGACTCTGATGGGGTATCTGTGAGTTTTTTACAAATACGTGCACTTCCAGGCTGTCTCCCAACACACATTAGGCTGATTTAAGTTTTGAATGAAACTCAGGTCGCGGAACTGTAGTTACTGTCTAAATGTGATACTGATTCATGTGGAGTTATGTTTTTTATAGTCTGGGTATATCTAGTGAGTGAATACTAATAAATCTATGACTCCCGAATGCTGCTTGACGGGTAAATTCCTTTATTTTGAGCACTGTCTCGTTTTTCATTCTGTATGACATCTCTTGATTGCTGTCTCGGTGTGCTTGACATCTTTCTCTTCAACAAGCATTGCCCTGCTGGTGCTATATATTTTATGCAATATGTCATAGTCCTGAAGCTGCAAAATATTTAATTTAGGTCAGGCGTGTAAGCAAAGCAAAGGTACTTAACTTCCTGATGACTTAACTTTTTCTCGTACTAATTAAAAGCTGCACCTCGAGCCTCATTTGCATACAATAGACAGATGATTAAAGACTGTGAGCAGGAAAATATGTTTATGTTTATCACTGTATGATTAAATTGCCTTTAAATAATCTGTATTATTAATCCTCACAAATGATAACATTTGATTCAACATTACAGTGTAGGCAGTTGTCACTAATTTCCTCATTGTATCTTTGGTGCATTTACTACACAGTGTATTTAATGCCAGTCAGAAGCAGTAGTATTTGCTTGCAGAGATGTGCTGTGTGCTAGAGATGTATATATGCAATTTGGCGTGCTACATGTTGTAAAACAGATGTAAGGGCCTGTTAGACCTGGCATCCTTGGTGTGGTTTCCCCTGTCTTTTGCCTCTGCTTCCTGTATTGTTGACTGTGTGCTGATTTTGGTACTCTGGGCACTTTACCATTGCTGACCAGTGCCAAAGTGCAAGTGCTTTCTACCTAAAATGTATTGTTAAATGGCTTTTCCATAATTGGCATATTTGATTTACTTGTAAGTCCCTAGTAAAGTGCCTTAGAGGTGACCAGGGCCTGTAAATCAAATGCTACTAGTGGGCCTCCAGCACTAATTGTGCCACCCACAAGTAGCCCTGTAAACATGTCTCAGACCTACCTGTCTGTGTGTGCAGTTTTAAACTGCCAGTCTGAGCTCACACCTTCCCTTTTACTACATATAAGTCACCCCTAGGGCAGAGTGCAGTGTATCTAAAAGGTAGGACATGTACTGGTGTGTTTTACATGTCCTGATAGTGAAATACTGCTAAATTTGTGTATTTCACTATTCCAAGGCCTACCCCTCCCAAACGGTAACACGGGGATTGCCTTTAAATATCTTGTAAGTGTAATTTCTCATTGGGAGCAGATAGAGATATGGAGTTTTAGGTCTCTGGACTCACAATTTAAAAACGCAGTTTTTAGTAAAGTTGGCTTTTAGATTGTCTGTTTGAAAATGACACGTTTAGAAAGTGGGCATTTTCTTGCTTAACCATTCTGTGACTCTGCCTGCCTGTGGAATCCAAGTCTGGGTCAGACTGACAGTTGGTCTGTTTGTGAATTCCCTCTAGACAGTGAGACAAAGGGAGCTGAGGTGTGTCCTGCATATCCTGACGGGTCTTCCTGGGCTAGAGTGTGGGGGGGAGCTGACACCTGCACTTGAAAGGGCTGTGCCTGTACTCACACATTCCAGTTCCCAAACCCCTGGAGTGTGTCTGGAGCCAGGCCTGGGCAAGGCAGGATCTTGTGAACAAGACGTTCCTTTGAGATTTGCCTACTTCAAAGGCAAAAATGAGTATAAGCAGTGGTCCCAAAACCCAAGACACTTTTAAATACTTTTGGGTCAAGAGGAACCTCTGCCAGGGAGAAGAGCTGGAGAACGCTGAGGAGGAATACTGCCCCTTTGTTGTGTGTGTTTTGCTGGGTTGGCCTGCAGTTGCTGCTTCTGCCAGAGAGAAAGGGCAAATACTGGACTTTGCTGTGTATCCTGCTTGTAAAGTTTCTCCAAGAGCACGGATTGAGCTTGCCTCCTGTTAAGAAGCCTCAGGGACAGCAAAGACTTCACCTGCCAGCAACTAGGTACTCCTGCCTGAGGACCCTGACTGGCCAAGTGGTGCCCATCCAGTTCCTGGGCCCTAGGGAGTGAAACCTGGCCTGAAAACCAAGAATAAACAGGCACACCGACTCCGGATGACTCCAAAACTGCACTGCTGCACAATTCCACGCCGCAACCCAAAGCGGTGGTCCCTGCTGGAGTGCGACAACCCCAACTGACGCCACAAGCCCGATGCAGCTGCAGCCCTACTGAAGTCCCACAACATCGTGAGTCCTGAGTGCTGTGTCACCGACATCTGTGGCACCCGACTTCACTGCTGCGCCTGTAGCCCTGTGGTGTGACTGCGACCCTGAGAGGTCGCTCCACTGCGTCTTGACCCGCCAGATTCCTCAACCCCACTTCCTCGCACAGATGTCGCATTACCTCCTCTGTTCTGCAGTAAGGAGCTGATGCAGCACCGGATCTAGCAATGCCTCACCTGTCCGACTCCATGCACCAGCTTGTTTTCCTTGACACCAAAGTTAATTTACGTGGGGGGTCCATGCGACTCTGTGACCGACACCGCCCTCCCCGCGAGTTGCATCAGACTATTGGGGACAACCCCCTCAATGATATTGTGGTAGCCCCACTTGGAGCTATTGTGTTTCTAAGTGTTTTATTGGGGTGTAATCTTTTAAAACGCATATCTTTGCTTGTGTATGTTGGATCTTTGTTGTTTTGGTCTTGTTTGATTCAGATAAATATTAGCTATCATTCTAAACTGGTGTGGAGTCCTTTAGTGGTGTTTTCACTGTGTTATTGTCTATATTTGTACAAATACTTTACACATTGCTTCAGAGATAAGCCTGACTGCTAGAGCCAAGCTACCAAGGGGGTGAGCAGGGGTTATCTGAGCTGTGTATCTTCCTTACCCTGACTAGAGTGAGGGTCCCTACTTAGACAGGGTGCAAACTGACTGCCAACTAGAGACCCCATTTCTAACTGGGCCCACTTCCAAAGGCATTTTTGGAGTATGTAAAGTGGCTCTCAATTATTACTCTTTAACTTACTTTAACAGGCTTTTTTGAAATGGTTCCAAACTTCTAAAATGGTAATATATGTGGCATATCCTTACAAATTAGTACAAATATGAATGCCCGGACTGTCTTCGGCCTTTTACTAAAAAGGAGTAGAATCTTTTGGGGCTGATTCACAGAGGAATGTAAGAGTATGTAAGAAGTACTCCTGTAGTACTTCTTCTCATATTTATTAGAAAGCAAACATGAAACGACATATATAGTTTGACTGACAAACATAATGTCATACAAACCATACATAGCATACAAAAAAAATAATTCATCACACATCTTAGTCACAGTGCTATAATCGTACTCCCCAATCTAGTTTAAAAAAATAATGCAATACGTTTTCCACTTCGTTAACTGTTGCATGCATTTAAATTGCCCAGCAGCGGGTAGCAAAAATATCTCCTCATTCGTGTGCCCCCTGAATATTAAATCAATAATATCAATGGGACAGAATATTGAGGACAGTATATTGAAAATAAAATATCTACGGGTAAGTCTACAGTTATAATTTTCGACTTCCTATATCACATATATCTTCAAGGTACATAGAAGTGAAGTTAGGAATGGTAAATATATACTTCCCTATATGCACTTACCTTGCAATACTTTGTCCTTTGATATTCTGTCCTCGATATTAGAATGCCACAATACTGTTGGTGTCTATATTCATTAGTACAATCCTTTTCACTAAATAACATTTCCATCTCCTCAGTATAGAGTACACACCACCATTTCATGAGGGCATTTCCAACATATTTTTTAATCACAGGGCAGAATTTCCCTTTCCCATTGTGCTTCATTTCCTATGTACCCTAAGCAGTGCATACCTTTATTTGCTATAGCCTTATTAGGAGCATCGTAGCCCATTTAATATTCAGTTGTTATGCTAATTTAGATTATCCAAGAAAATCTAATATAGTATATGTTTTTTGTTCAGTGTGACTTAAACAAATTTGACCAGATCTATTGTTTGTGCTTTTGGGACTTGCCCATTCAATATCCTAATTAGCAAGGTGTCATGGTATTTATTTTTCTTATATTTCACAAATAGGGAGAGAGAGAGCGAGAAGAAAACAGTTCACTCATACATTCTTCCAAGACAGCGTACCTAAAACCCAGAGTAAAGTGAGTCAATAGGAGACATTATTGACTGTGTGACAAGCCTGTTAGTGTAATATATCCATAATTTGGACATAGAAACCTTACCTGTCTGTGGCATGCTTCTACATTGAGCCCTATCTATACTTGGGCTTTGGCATCCACTTGGGGAGGGGCCCTCCCCCCCAGATTTAGGTACAGCCTGGCGTGCAGGCTCACAGGACAGCGTAACACTAGGACAACCTTAGCATAACGCTGCCTCGGGATGGATGACGTTAAAATTATGCCCCCCACCATGAAATAATTATGCCTCCCCCGAAAATATTTCTGTGGATGCCCATACACTTGGGACTCTTTAATTGCCTGAGTGGCCTCAACCTAATATGGGAGATCTCATGTGTTATATTTGTAGAAGGATCTAAATGTTTAAAATTGTCAGCAAGAACATCTAGATTTATTTTATTAGGGATGCTCCTGAGAAGATTAAAAATATACAATAGGATGTACTGGAAGTGTACTGTTCCTCCAAATTACTACATATTTCCTCCATCAGTAAAACCTTTTTGGGTCAGTCATATTCTTCAGGACATATGTGATCCCTAGTACAACTAACCTATCTAAGGTATGTACAACTATCCTATCTAAGGTACATCTAACCTCAAGCGAAAGGAATAGGGATACTCAAACATAGCACTGACACACATGTGTTCTTGCATTCACTTGGTAACGAGGCTGAGGTAATTCCTAGTGATAAAATATAAAAAGACACACTTTTATTCACACCAACACACTTAAAATTGCAAGAAAACGGTTGTCCAATAGCATGCACTCAACCTTTGTGAACTACTGCTATCCACAAGGTGCCAATCAATTCTTCAGAAGTTTGAGAAAATAGGACTGCAAACTTCATTTTAGACAACGGCACATAGGTCCTAACTTACCACAACTTATGAAAAAGTCGGGCCCCATAGAAGGAAGGATGAGATGCCCCCTCAAAATTGCTAGCAATCCCAGTAGTACCATTAGATCATACTGAGCAAAAAGAAATTACACAAATAGCACTATTAGAATCCTCATTGTTATTGCAGCGACATAAGACTTACTTTGTCAAGGGTAAGTGTCCATTGATAAACCTATTAGCCTTCCTCCTTCTGAATAGCGAGTGAAGCGAGCAGTCAACTCTATTAAAATCCATTGCAATATTGATTGTGCATCTATACACCAATATTGCCTGGAGTGTGTGGTTCTGACGTGTAAAGTCCTTGCACAACTTTGTAATGTGTCAAGACGTTTTAACATGTGATGCCATCATGCAGTGAAATCATGTAACATGCTGGCATTACATGAGATGGCTTAAGAGAGAGAGATCAACGTTAACTAGAAGAAGAAACTTAAAGATGCTTCTTATGGGCACTTCCTGGAGATCAGTGGGCAGATATAAAAAGGGGTAAATAGAAACAACTGGTTTCTTAATTCACAATGCTAAATTGAAAGACCACATTTTTCCGTACCTCAGGGAAAATAATATAACAGGAAAAGCATGTACTTTAATACTGGTTCTTTAATGTTAAAACAACTGAAAAATGCACTGAGCTTGAAGGATATTGTGGAAAGTGTATAGGATAGAGTTCCACTAGTATAACCTTATCCCATTGTAGAGATGACAAACCATGATTGCAGTATACTGGGCCCAGAGCAGAGAAGGACACACTTGTTAACTGGGTAGATACTTATATGATTAGAACCACCACTCTAACCCTGACTATTGAGTTGTGTCCAGGGGATGCCATCATTCAGACCTGTGATATGTGTACTTGAATAGTAAATCTATCTTTTTTCTCTGTCAAATAATAATTTGATAACTTTTGTTGTGGAACCAGCCCTTAATAACTTGTCAATGACCACCCATCAAAATCAGGTTCTGTATTGCTGGATTCCAGAAAGTGGTTGGATAATTCGAATTGTGTTATGTTTGCAGCCTATATTCATTCTATGTTTGCCTATCTTGTGTGTCGTCATTCCTATGCACTTTAGTTTACATCAGGCGTCTCAAACCTTTTCTGTAGTGAGTGCTACTTTTGATAAGTGAAAATCATTGTGAGCTACTGAAGGGCAAACAACTTGTCCATGATTACCAGGCACCCCCATGCCAAGTTACATTGACTTTAAGCCTAATGTCCATAGAGCCAGATACTATAGTTTGAACAAAATACTTTGACTAGGAGCAATATGACAGGGCAGCCATAGCCTCAGTGAGAGCGTGGTCTTTAGGAATGTACGAAAATGTGTGAGTATGAATGGGATATATGTGTATGTGGCACAGGACATACCTATCACCATATGCGGCATAAACATTTTTTTTAATATAAGAAATTTAAAGTGCAGACAAATGTTCTTTACAAATGTTCATAATATGGAATATTTTTCTGCACTTTAAATCTCTCCCATTAAAACAAACTGTATTTTTCATTTATACATATGTCACGGTGTCTGCTGGCCACTGGGAGCAAGAGGCGTGTTTGTAAATGAGACATTTTCAAATGGGAGAAAATTAAAATGAAGAGTTAAGTTAATCATTAAGGTGACCTTTAATTTTAACTTTCTCTCACTTAAAAACATTCAGAAACATCATTTTATTCTCACCTCCAATATGGAGTTGACAAGGACTTTTATTTAAGAGTTAAATACCTCAGTGCTTCACTTGTTCACCTTTGTGCCCCAGTCCCGGTCATAAATTTGAATGAGCAGTGCTCATTTTCAGGCCCTGCTAGCTGAAGCCTGATGATAATAGCATAAAATAAGCACAGCCTCCCTGTAACTTTACTATAATGTGATGGAACTTGGCTCAAGATGTATTTCCTTGTTCTGGTATGAACTAATATGTCATGTAAACTGACACCTCTTTTAATGAAAAAGCATTCGTTTTTCAAATGTTGAATTTCCTAAGACCAAAAAGGCCAGTTTTTGATAAAAGGCTTATTTATCATGATTGTTTTGGGACTATATGTAATAATGTAATCGATCAACCTTAATTTTCCTTTATGTGTTTCCATAGAGCTTTTCAGTTGTTGTTACTTGCTGGTTTTAGGGGTTTCCAAAGCATCTTGCTGGGGTAGTGGCGTTTCTCTAGCTGCTGTGAAAGTATAATTGCTTGTTTCTGACAAACAGTCCAGATGGTTTAAGTACTCCTGAGTCTCAAAAATTGGCTGAATTGAAGCTTTCCCACATATTGTCCCGTAACAAGCATGATGAAAAAGGTCATTAACAAAACCTGCTGCCTTTTGGGTTCAGGAAATGTATGTCTCAGATCTATGCACATTACTGAGCTTGGTACCATTGCTCAAAATCTATAACAGTTCACCGTCAGACAAGAGACTTCCTCGCTAGTAGTTAAGTTTGGGGTATCAATCTTTTCCACCATTTGTGGTAAATGATCACTTTGCATTCTGTGTATCATTTAAAAGAATGTATCTCATGCCATGTTGCATAGGTTACAAAAACATAATTAATAAACACTAATGATACAAGTGGAGGGTCTCCACCTCGTGTTCTTCATTCTCTGGGCTCTCTGGGTTCTTCATTCGCCAGAAGTGATAGCTTGCTATTTCTTCCTTTTTGGATGTGCTGGGCCAAATGACTGGAAAAAGATTATAGGAAGCCCTGTTCAGAAAAAAACCTGGGTTGACCCTATGTTGTAGCCCAGCTATAGATCTATCTCCTAATTGCTAAATGGTTCTAGCATGACTGAGAAATATGTGGCTTAATGGCTATCTCCCCAGCTGGATGGTACAGGCTTGCTGGATGCTGTATTTTAACCGAAAATGTGGTCAGAGACTACCTTGGTGGCAGTGCTTGCTGGCTTACTAATGAACCTGGATGCAGGCCAGCACATGGGGCTCTTACCCTTTAGACCTTTTGCCACCTTTGGTATGGTCGCCCATGCAATTATAGTCAACCATTTGGCTGTGGTTCAACTAAGGGATACTGTTCTTTTTCAAAGGGCCATAATCAGATTTTAGCCCTGTCCTCTTTTCAATCTCACTCAGAACACTCAGCTGTGGAGTTCCTCAAGTGCCCTTTCTGGCTCCAATAATATTCAATATTTATATGGGTCATCACAAAGGCATTTGTTCTGAAATGTTTTTCTTAGCCCGATGGCACACATCTGATCTTCAAGTCCAATCACCCATAAGAAGATCTTTGAGATGGTCTACAGGCTGGTTGTTGGTGGTGAAGACATGGATGAGCTGTAATATACTAAAACTAAATAAAGACAAGACCGATGTCCAAATTTGTGGTCCAGATAATATCTGGAATGTTAGTTTGTGGCCTAGCCAACAGGGTGATCTCTCTGATTGTGCTACTATTGTTAAATATTTGGGCTTGCAACTAGACAAAGGCCTGCTCTGGAACGGCCAGATTAATCTGTAGCTTTTGTATTTTTTTCCATCAACTGTATTAAAGAAATGTTTTGCATTTCTGCTACAGGAGTTGAGAGCACTATTGGAGCAGTATTAGTAGGCATCAGCTTTCAATAGAGGCTGGATTATGCCGATGACTGATATCTAGGGCTCCAGGGCAAGAGTAAAGAAATGCACCAGCAGATTGGGAACTTGGCTCTCAGAGTCATGGCGAAATATTACCATATGTGCGAAGCTGTGTGGAGATTGCATTGGCTACGAGTAGCTTGCTGAACTGAATTTAAAGTTTTTTGTCCGGTACATCAAATCTTCCATGTAAAGGGTTCGATGCCTTGTGCTCTTAAACCACCCATTATCAACCAGGGCGCCGTTTCATACCTTCCTCATTAAATGTGGCAAACACTTCTTGGAGGAAAGGCTTTCTCTGTGCTTGCTCCAAAACTGTAAAACTGGCTTCCTTTGTCTCTGAGGCAGATTCCTAACCTTTTTATCTTCTGTAAGTCATTAAAGAATTAAAGACGTATTCATTCTGCTAGCTTCACAAACTGATTAGTCTGCACAACACCGTCCTTCTTACTTAGCCTACCACCAAGATGCTTATCAGTGGACATGCACTTACCAATTAACCATTCATTCAACCATTCAAATGTGATAAGGGTTCACTGTGCTGAGGTAGATGAACATCTCCTGCACTTAAGCGCATGTAACCTGTGTTTCCGAAACAATTTTTCAAGTCATCGCCCACAACATTTGGGCACTGCATCTGACCATGGGGATCATAAAGTAGGTTCAGATCATTAACCACACCCCACATCCTAGCATTCAGGTCTTCAGTAAGGATTAAGGGCCAGATGTAGGTAGGTTTCCTTTTGCGAGTTGCAAATTGCGAGTCCCAGCGACTCACAATTTGCAACTCGAAAAAGGAAATGCAGAAAGGTGTCTCAGACACCTTCTGCGACTCGTTATGGGGTCGCAAAGACCCACCTCATGAATATTCATGAGGTGGGTCGCAGTTTGCGACCCCATAGCGAGTCTAGGCACTCACTAGGGACAGCAGACCACCATGTCCGTGACTGCTTTCTTAATAAAGCAGTTTTTTTTTTTCTTTTTGCAGCCCGTTTTCCTTTCCTTTGTTTTGGTTTTTTCAGAGTAGGCAGTGGTCCATAGGACCACTGCCTGCTCTGAAAAAATATTTTTGTTTGCATTCACAAAGGGGAAGGGGTCCCATGGGGACCCCTTCCCGTTTGCGAATGAGTTACCATCCACTTCAAGTGGATGGTAACTGCGAGTTGATTTGCGGCCGCTTTCGAGGTCACAAATCAACTCTACATCGCGATGCGGTCGCAAATAGGAAGGGAACACCCCTTCCTATTTGCGAGTCGGAATCACATTTTGCGAGTCGGTACCGACTCGGAAATTGTGATTCTGCATCGCGTAAGGGCTTTTGCTCCTCGCAAAATGGCGTTTTTCGCCGTTTGCGAGGCGCATAAGCCTTCCTACATCTGGCCCTAAATCTTTAAAAAACAGTTTACCACCACAGACAAGATAAAATTTAGATAATGCTCTGTTCATGTTACTACTTGGATAGCAATGTATATTAAACAGTATTTTAATTTTACAAGAATAAATGTCATAGAACATTGTTTAAAAAATCTGACTGTCCCTCGTAAGCTGACCCCATTCCTTTATTGGTCCTTTGGGGAAGTCAACAAAATCTTATACTAATAAGTCTCTGGTGTGCTAACTTTCTGAGAACTGATTGCAAGCAGATTACATGGTCTTTGTTACATAAAATCAATATCAATTAAATTTCAAGACAACCACATTATGTTCTACAGCAAGATTGGTGATTGTCTGACTTTCTAATGAAATCCCTCCTAGAAGCCTCAATAGACAGAGAAACAGGACAAGAAATACCCTTCTTTAAAAGGCCCTCACTCTCAACCCCCAAGTTGACATCTTAAGATGAGCTATAGATAAAGGAAACAGAATTGGATGGGCTAGCGAAGGTGATAAACTAAATATCCACTCATGTACACCACCAGAGACCAGAGAAGAGAGAACCAAGTTCTATTTTGTTATAATGGAACTAATCAAATTAAATCTACCCCCTCCTATTAAGCTGTAAGTGGAACCATCCAAATTAGTGTAAAAGGTTGGAAAGCAAATAGCAGATCTCTCAGCCAGGGCTGCAGAAGAGCATCCACCTTCAGAGCCTGACTGTTTGGAAACATTAAAAAGAATATAGGAATCAGAGTATTGGACTGATTCACAAACAAGTCTGCCTTTGGGGCCCCCAATCTGGCACATAGTGCCTGAAAAAGTGAGTGGCTAAGGAGATAATCTCGGGAGCTGGGAAATATCCTGTTCATTCAACCTGCTTGGATATTCAGAGATCCCTGAATATATACTGCTGAAGTAGACTGGAGATTATGGTCTGTTCATGATATTATTTCAAGTGCTATCTGATTTAAGGACTGAAATCGAGTCCCACAATGGCGATTGATGTAGGCTTTTGTTACTAGATTGTCTGCTCGGACTACCAGAGCAGAGTCCTAAATCTAAGGATGGAAGAAATCAAGGTCTTTCTGGACTGCCATCAACTCCCTCTAATTGTACATGCAGAGTGATTCCTGGTGTGACCAAAGTGGTTGAGTAGACAAGACCCCCAGAATTGTCCCCCATCCTTGACTGCTGGCATCTGCAGCCAATTTCTTTTAACTGAGCAGAGCAATTATATATATTTTGACCATGGATATCAGCCTAGAGATATATATATATTCCAGTGACAGTTGCCACTGGGTAGTTATAGTTATGTCTACGTTTTCATAGGAAGAGTGCTTTTGGTGTTCTAGTAACTTTGGTGTTGTTTGATTAATCTTCATGAAACGTAAAAAAAAAAAAATCATCTGCCTCAGCTCCTTTCTGGAAAATATCAGGGTAATCTGTCATTCGGGGGGCAAGAAAAAAGACCGTTCCCAAAACCAAATTTCTCCATCCATATTCCATAGAGTTTTTTGAAAAGCGATATTAAAAGAAACACTAAATGGAATCACACCAAATTTGCAGGAAACTAGATCTTGGTCTAGCAAGTGTGCTTTTTGTGATTTGGTGTAATTCTGTTCAATAGTTTTGGGTGTATTTAGGTACAGAAATATTTGTTTATCTGGTCAGTTAGAACTAGGGGACACTCGTGAGACTCCCTCAAACCAATTTTAAAAAATAGAGCACTCTGATTGCACAGGAGACTTTTTCCCTTGAGCCAAATTGCTCCCATAAGGCCACCCAGGACAGTCACAGCACTCCCCCGTTTTTGTAATTTATGGGTGCCATCAGGGCACCCACACTACTGGTTCCATTGAGGAATGCAAGGGGAACCCCAAAGGCCCCTGTGGTCCCAGCTAGCTCCCCAGCCAGCACCAATCTAGGTGCTGACCGGTGCCAGCACTTTCTCTTTGCTCCCACCCGGGCAGGAGCAGCATTTTCTAACTGCTCCTGCTGGGCAGAAGCAAAGTTGAGTTCTGTGCCTGGGAATCTCCTGAGCAGGGTATGTCCACTGTTTGGATGGAAAAGTCCTCTGAAGGTCAGGATATTTTGGAGTGGTTTGTGAGCTTTGAAGTCACTTGCAAACCTCAGGCCTTAAAAAAGGAACAACCATTTTTGGGAGGATGCCTGTGGCAGAACAGATGGTCAATGAGTGAATGAAGGAAGTTCTCATTTGAGGGCTTGGGCTGGAATTCTGTGACTGCAAGGCAGTAGATTGTGTTTTGTTTGAGACATGGATTCATGGTGTAATGTGTGATTGGAATGAGTGAGTAAGAGGGATAGAGGCCAAGGATTTTATGGCCCTTAACTAGTTGATAGTTACAGAAAGACTCAAGGAAGAATGATGTACTCCACTTTGACAATACATGTCTGAGCTGACAGGGAGGAATCCAGCAAAACTTGCAATGTTAGCTGATAAGTGGTTGGCTAACATGGTTCACAAAGGGCTGGAGCAGAATGTTTTTAAGGCAAAGGGGGAGAGAACTCTCCACAGACTGGTTCAAAACCGGAGGATAAGGACTATGGTAATTCTCATGGAACTCGAGGAGGGCCCAGGATACATGGGAATAGTAATGGTCTGTCTGAGAAGGAGCATTATGAGAAGGAAGGCACGGAATCCCTTCTAACTCTAACTTGTTCACTATTTTTAAGTGACACAAGGTGGGACATTACAAGAGAGACTGTCAGGAAAAGTAACTTGACACAGCAATCTCCATAATAACAAACATGTTACACGTGAGTGACGGTACCCATGAGGGACCAGTTGCACTCAACCTAGTAGCTATGGACATTTGGAAAAGGGACCCAGATGCTCTGAAGCACATCCATCCTAACGCAATAGGATTTGTGCCAGAAGTTAGTATCAGTGGAAGAAGAGTGCCTGCCCTGAGGGATACTGAAGCTTTCTGCACCATGGTTGAGATGAAGTATCTTAAGCCTGAAGAACTACTCCCTGGAAACAAGGATACAGGGCTGGTAGCCAGTGGAGAGGGCATGGAGTATCCACTTGCAAGAGTTGAGATTGAGCTCAATGTCAAGGTGGCCATGTTGAATGTTGGGGGTTGGGAAAAACAAGAATCTGGATGTCTCTTGGGCAATGATTTGGTTGCCCCTGGCTTGGCACCACAACCAGAAGCCTCTATGTATTGGAAAACACCAGTTTTGTTGACCGGAGCAAAGGCTGCACATCATTCTCAGAGTGAGGCTGAGGTAATCTCTGATTTGCAGGAATCAGGACAAAGTAGTTTACAGGAAAGGGCAGACTCTACGAAGGCAGTGTCTGTGAAGGTCATGGCTTCTTCTCCAGGGGGAGAGAAGGATGAGGCTCCTGAAGTGGACCATTTGCTGGGGTCTGCGTCACTTCCAGAGCTGCAGGATTTGTTAACTGCTGGAGGGCCTACCCGGGAAGATTTTAACAAGGCACAGGGAGTGTGCCCTACACTTGTGGGGCTTTGGACGGAAGCCTGGGATTTAGTCAGCAAAGAAGTGGTTGGAAAACACCATGTTGACTGGGAAGATGGTCAACTTTATAGTGGACTGGTAAATACTGAGCCAGAGACTAGCAAGAGGCTAGTGGTTCCATTAGTGCACAGGAACTTCCTGTTGTCACTGGTCCATGAAAGTCCCTTGTGGGACATTTAAAGATTAGAAAAGCCCAGGATAGGTTGGACCCCTGTTCTACTGGCCAGGGATGTGCAAAAACACAGAGGGGTTCTGTAGAACCTGTCCAGCTGCCAGATGAGTGGTAAGATAGGAAAGAAGACAAAGGCACCGTTAGTGTCTCTACCAGTTTTAGGTGTTCCATTTGAGGGTACCTCTGAGGAGCATGACTGCAAAGGGGGTAGCAAAAGTGCTCCTATAGATTTTTTCTAGAGTCAAATTTGCAAGAATGGTAATTTCCAACCAGTGAACCAAATTCATCTTTTCTTACATTAAAGAGATGTGGGAGCAGGTTAGTGTGGCATACCACTTCTCCAAGGCATACCACCCACAAACCAATTGCTTTATGGAGTGGTTCAACAAAACACTGAAGAGCTTGATGATAATCCTATCAGAAAACCTTAGGAGTAAGTGGGATCATCTCCTGCTATATTTCTTGTTTGCCTACCGAGAGATTCCGCAGAAGGGAGTAGGGTTCTGTCCCTTTGAAATTCTGTATGGACACCCGGTGTGGGGGTCCACTCATCTTATTAAGTGAAGGTTAGGAAGGAACCTAAGAATCTGCACAGAAGGATGTGGTAGACTATATGATTGGTTGATGGAGAAATACATGAGTCAGGCTAAGGAAGACCTTCAGTCTAGTCAGGCACTGATGAAGGAACGGTGTGACCAGAAAGCTACTCTTATTGGGTATCAGGAAGGTCAGAAGGTGTTGGTGCTAAAGACTATTTTTCCCTGGGCTTTGGAGGACAAATTGTGTCTGAGGAAAGTGTCTGAGAAAGTGTCTGTGGTAAAATACTTTGTGGACACAGGTGCCACAAGAAAATCCAAGAGGGTGTTCCATTTGAACAGGCTGGAGTCTTACCACTGGAGAGACTACACAATGAATGTTATGGCAAAGGAAGATGAGAAAGACAGTGGGCCTCTTCCTCACTTACTACGTAGAGACATGAAGGATGACACTGGGAAGAGGTTCTGTTAACCCTTGAGTTAATGCCTAAACGGCAGAGAGAGTGTAGAGAGGTGTTAGGACAGTTTGCACTCTTCTTAATGACTCCAGATTTGACACCTGTGTGTGTATGAAGGGTAGAATGTATAGAATGTATGACCGGGTCAGGGATGCTTTAAGGTGGAAATTGCTAAAATGTTGGACCCGGGGGTCATGAAGAGATTTTGTAGCCCTTGGTCTAGTCCTATGGTTCTAGTACCCGAGAAAAGGTCTACTGACTTGCAGTTTTGTGTGGACTACCGAGCCCTCAATGAGGTAACCAAAACTGATGCCCATCTAATTCCTAGACCCGATGAGCTTGTGGATGGTTAGGTGCTGCAAAGTACTTGGGCACCTTGGGTCAGACAAGTAGATACTAGCAGATCACTTTTGCACCAAATACAAATTGGAAAGTGCATTTTCTATGCCAGTGGGGCTGTACCAGTTTAAGGTGATGCCCTTTCAGTTGAAGAATGCACCTTCCACTTTGTTCTTGCAGAGCTGGAAGAGTTCTGTGTGGCCTACTTGGATGATATTGCAGTATTCTGCAAGTCATGGAAAGACCACCTGAAGCACCTAGTGTTGGCTAGGATACAGGAGGCACAACTGACCATATAGGCAACTGAGTGTCAGGTGGGGCAGTCTTCTGTAGTCTACCTTGGGCATGAGGTGAGGAATGGGAACCTTCACCCCTTGAATGCCAAGATTCAGTATGTGATGGAGTGGAAGATACCTATTGCCCAGACTGAAGTGAGTGTCTTTTGAGAGCTCACTGGGAATTACTGAAAATGTGTGGCCAACTATGGAAGTTGCCTCATTGACTGCTTTGACATCTAGGAAGCAGCCAAGGAAAATAAAATGGAATGCATAGTGTTGAAAGGCATTTTAGGAACTGAACAAAGCACTAGGAATTACACCAGTACTGAAAGCTCCTAACTACAATTAGCCTTTCATTGTACAGGTGGATACCTCTAACAGAGGAGCTGAAGCAGTGTTGGCTGAACTGGATGACAAATGTAGAGATCATCTGGTACCTTTTATTAGTAGGAGATTACTAGCTAGAGAGCAGAACTGGGTAGCTGTTGAGAAAGAGTGCTTTGATATTGTTTGTCCCTTGTGTGTAAGTCCCTCCTATATTTGTTTGGAATTAGGTTTGTGGTGCAAACAGATCATAAGCCACTGACATGGTTGATGGCTATGAAGAGAGAGGCTCCCAAGTTGTTGAGATAGTCTATGTCTCTGCAAGAATTGGATTTGTTTCTCATAGGTGATTCAGATCATGCGTGTGCTCCATGACGGAGGGCTATCTAACAGGTTGCGGTCTTGTTGGACTGGGAGTAGCTCCCATAGTGCTACCTTTATAGTGGTAAAAGGCTACAGTCTTCACAAGGATTTAAACTGCACAAGCACGGTGGTGGTAGCATACCGTACAGTGATCAGTAGTAGTGAATAGGACCTTTTTACCCTGTGTCACTGGAGTGGGGTATACAGACTCACTCACCTTTTTAAAACGTGTGCTGCTGTGTGCTTGTCACTCTTGGCCTACATCAGGTAGGTGGTTGTGGTACTGTATAATGCCAGAGTAGTGACTCTGTGCTGGTTGTATGTGTGCCTGGTAAAGATACAGTGCAGGAATCAAGTAGAACTATGCAGTACATGTAAGATTAAAACATGTACTGAAGCTATGTATTTCTGCGGGGAATACATTACAGGAGAGATGTAGTGTTGTGCAGTACGTGCACATTGGAAACACGCGCTGGATATATGTATATTAGCGTGAAGTACAGTACATGGAGGATAAAGTGTTGTGCAGTGTACATGGTGAGCATGTGTGTGGTGGCAGTGTGTGTTTGTAGAAATCATACGCGAGTATAATGCAGAAGAGCTATAGTGCTAAACAGTGCACACTAGGTGAATGTGTATGCAATGTTTTATTACATGGAGCACCCTGGGTGCCATTTTGTGAAGCACAGAACTGTCTGGTGAATACATGTGGAGGAGAGCAATCCCCTCGACAGATTTGTGGATTTTTGCATTCCTGTGAGCTGGGAGGGACATTCACTGGAGTAAAAAAACTTCCTTTACATTTTAAGAGGTTGCTCTTTGATTCAGTGATTGATCATAAATAAGTGGCATGGGCACGTCTCAGAAAAGGAGATTGGGCTGAAAAGGCAAGATTATGGCTGGGTGCCTTGGATTCACCTTTTGATGCACAAATCACGGTGTCTGACATTCGGGTATAGGTGTAAACTCTTGTCATTCCCATAAATTGTTTTGTGGATCAACCAGCTTCGAAGTACTGCCTGCTGTGACAGACATATTTCATGAGGAAAGAAGAGCGAGAGAAGTGTTCACTTCAAAAGAAGCAGAACCACAACATAAAACTTTAAAGACTCAGGCCCCGAATGACAGTTGATGTCTGGAAAAGGACTGAGACGCGGAGGTTGAGTCCCCAAAAAGTTGTCATCTACCAAGCAGCCAAATGGTTGCTGTGTGAGAAGGGGAAGCTCTGCAAGACTCCTACCTGTGACCAGGACTAAGGCAAAGGCCTACTAGTCTCCCTGCTGGGTGAGGGGACATCAACCAGGACACCAAGATCACCTATCCTGGAGCCTGGTGCACCATCCCCTGCCTTCTTGCCTAAACCAGTGTGCCCTGTAAGGGAGAGGGGAGCGTTAGAGGGAGCGAGGTCCAGTGGGGAGCCCTGCATGAGTATCCCCTGAGTGAGATGTGAGGCTCTGAACCGATAGGGCAGTTGCTTGAATGCAGTATTAGCTCGGTGACCCTTGTATGCCAGGAGAGGGCTGTTTTGTTTTGAGCCATATTGAAAGTCCTGAGCAAGAAACTTAAGCTGCACCATGGGGGCCCTGAATGCCATAATGAATCACTGGAGAACTAAGTTGGGCCAGGTGTGCAGGACTTGTTACTGCCAAAATCAGCGACCCTGTATGCCAGGAGGGGTGGCCTTAGGGAGGGAAATAGCAGGAGAGCCTGTGCATGGATCCTGATTTCCACGACAACCCTATATGCTGAGGTGCTGCCAGTACCAATTTGGTCATGGGTGGTCACCCAGACCAAAGGAGAACTGCTGTGATCAGCAGGTCGAGCCACACCCTGCGATCCACACCTGACAAAGTCCCCGAAGTTCACCAAGACACTGCCAAGGATGTCACACTCTTGTTATAGTTCCAGTCAGAAGCCGGAGAATCACACCAGCATCCCACGCATATGCTAGGGGAAAGAGTGACTCACATTCTTGTGTCTGTCAAGCAGGAGCAGCTTTGATCACTAGAAAGTGGCAGCGCTCCTTGACAGAGAGACCTTGTGTTGCTGGGTGCTGCTGCACCCATTACTAGCTGCTATACTTTGCCGTACAGGAAATGGACTTGGAAGTGCCCAAGGAGAGGGCATTCGTTGCACCACTGAGCACTACCTTACTGCAGTAGCTAGTAAAACTGAAACAGTGCTGTTGATAAACAGCTGGTGTCCCACCTACTAGCAAGCATCTCCCCTCAGCCCCCGCTTATCTTGTAAGAGGAGCCTTGAGTGTGGGCACTAGTAACAGCACACTCCGATCTTTGGGTGCCACGGTCCCACAGCAGTTCATCAAGTGTTTGTGCCGGGATTTGGAGCATGGCCCCCACACAATCCAATGTTTGTCCTGAGGCACACTCAGGAGGCTCAGCATGATCCTTCAGCATTTCATAGTAAGGGGACATGAGGAATCAGTCCTCGGCCTTCTGGGCTGTGCAGCTCAGCTGTGCTCCACTCCTCTCAGGCTAGTGCACCACTAACCACCTTGTTCCTATCCACCACATCAGTGGTCCCATCTAGGGACTCACCACCCACTCCCAGATGTAGAAGAGAAGGTTGCTTTGACCCATTGCTACAGGGGCTGGGAGCTTGATATATACAGATCGCACAGGGAGCTCAAGAGCTATGCATCTGCCATTTTCTGAGGCTTGGCCTCAGCCGCCCACAAGTTCCCTTTTTTATTCCTTTATTGCTGAGGTTTTTCATTCTCAGGTGCTCAGCCCTTTTTCGATATTTGTGATACTTCATGCTTACACATTCATAACTTTTTTGGTCACCTAAGGTATCCATGCCAATTTGCACGTTTATTTCCCATCATCCTGCAGTACCCAAGGGTTAAGAATACCCAAAGATGGAACAGCGAAAAAGGTCATAATATACTTTTCTGAGGGGTAGAAACACGGAAAAAAGTGCTGTAGAAGAAGCCACCTGCTATGCAGGAATCACCATCCTCACAGCTTTCAGGAACATGTTTTGTCTGACAAAACCTTCTAGTGTAAGAATATATAGGGTGTGTAGGTTTTCTAAAAACACACAATACCAAGGGTCAACAACCGATTTGCAGTTTGTAATGATTTTTAATGATGTACATACAACAATTCATATGGTAAAATGTTAATGAATGAAAAATGGATATGAAAGACACATCTATTTCTGAAATGTGCAAAAGATACTTACAGCCAGATGTATCAAAGAAGATTACCCATTCTGTGTCTATGGGAAAATGTTTTAGTACATATGACGCTTAGTGTAGATAGTTCAGATCTGATCAGATAAAACTGTATTCGGTCTTAAAAGACCATAAAATAGTACAATATAAAAACACATAGGTCAATCAAAAATACAATTTCAAATCCATAAAATATATACAAGCCATCATTTACAATCAATAAGATTTGATCCGGCAGAAATACAAAGCAGCAGGCGTGCAAAATGCATGGTATAGCAGCAATGTAAATGCAATAAAAAAATACTAAGAATTATGTTTAATCAGTAACACTGTTGATCACAGAACTGGATTCTCTCCTAATCCTCAAAGCAATAACTGCATGACAAATTGTTACAGTCGGTAAGCAAGGTAAAAACTTCAAACTCTGTCGGGCCCAATTACAATTGCTAGCCAATAAAATGGGTCATAAAAATTTATCTCTAGGGGCTGTATATCATCCGCCAAAAAACATTAAGTGTATGGTGCATTGTAAACTTGTCGTATCACAAGGGCAACAGTGCAAGGAAGAAAACCAACAACCCTGTTGGGGAAAAGCAACAAGGCAATGTACAGTACCTAACCTGAAAGCAGTGAAATAAAATCTATGTTCCTGTTTGGGGATCAGTACTAAATATGGCTCAACCCCCTCAGAGGCAACAAGCTCCAGATGGGAACACCTATGACACAGCAGGCCTCAAAACTCAATGTGGAGAAATCAACATTTCCTGTCATAAAAATGACCTGCACCCAAGCACTGCTCTGGATCAAAATGACTATTTGTCAGATAAGGATTGCAGAGGCAGCCAAGCCATTCAAGGAACAAGTGGTTGACAGACCCTTTTAACAGAGGACATCAAGCCAGTCATAAAACACATGAAAATAATTATATAAAGTTCTACACTCATCGTTCCTGCCTTCCAATCCCCTCCCAAATACTCCGTAATGGTCTCATGTTCTGGTCCATTAATAGATAAAGCCTCATAGAACCTTATTCCGATCAGCTGCCCAGCTCAAGGCAAATTCAGTAAAGGCGCACGCCATATTACTCCTTTTCAATGTGATTTTGGATGTTGCAAATATACTTTAAGCATATCAAGGAAAGAACATTAAAGATAAAATATCAACAGGTAAGCCTAGATTTTCCATACCTAACTCTACATACATATACCTGTGTGGTGCATATACCTTCAAGCTACATAGCTGTGGAGTTAGTAATAGTAAAACTATACTTCCATATATGAACTTACCTTTCAATATTTTGTACCTCAATGTTCTTGCATCTGGTGTCGATATTCAGTAGTACAATCCTACCAACTGACAAATGCATTTGCAAACATAGCCAGCACTGCTTGTCACATTTTACTCCCTGTAAGACCTAAGTCATGACGGCTTCCTTGGTCATTTTTGTAGTGCTCCAGAAAAATAAGCACACACAACTTACAACATCCCAAAAGACCCATCAGTGAACCAGGCGTCCTAGCTAACTTCAAATAAACCTGTGGTTCACCAATAGTGGATGAAGGCCTTGAGATCACTGTCACCAATAATTCTCCTCCCATTCGGAACAGTACCGCCAGTGAATTTCATGGACTACAAACCACACGCTATCCTGGAAAATACTTTTGTTGCACTGAAGGGCAAGCATATGAAGAATTGAAATAGTTAATTCGACAGACACATAGGATGCCATCCACATCACTGAGAAGCACCTGGTTTAGACAGGATCAGTTTACTTTTAGTGGGGCATACGGTTTCAGCAAAAATGCAATATCGTGAGTGGACAAGGATTGCATTATGACACTTTCACTATGCAGTTTGGTCCCTACTGTGCTAGTCAGTGGTGCCCGGTAACACAATGTGCGAAAAGCTGTTGTAAAAGAAGCGGAAATTGTGTTCAGCTCCTCCTTTTTCTCATTTAAGAAATAGACTTGTTAACGCATTTAGAAGGTGTAAAAATTTGCCATGTTTTTGGGTTGAAAAACAGCCTGAAAGAGGTATGAGAAGACTCACAACCCTATGTATTTGTGGGTATTTACATACTTGTGTACAGTGCCCATGGTATCCTGACTTCGTATGTCACCTGACTCAGGATTAACCTGTTGACTCTCCACTACTGAATGTGGATGGTTCTGTAAAGAGTGTTCCAGACTCTAGATCAGTCCAACCCAGTCCCCCATTGAGTGTTCTTATACTGTTTCATATCCTCAACAAGGCTCCAGAAGCAAATTGTTGTTTGGAGTCCTTTTCTAATACTGCACTCCTCACACCGCTGTAACAAAGGCCCCTACAGCCCCTGTGGTGGAGGGGGGTCTCCAAGCTCCAAGGGGCCCCCTCAGCACAGCACCCTGGTCTGAGTGCTCCTGAGTCAGTCTAGGGGAGGGGGGCCCTCCATGTACTGTGCAGGGAGGCACCCTCAACCTGCCTTACACCACTGACTCCTCAATGTTAGCAATGAGTGATTTTTGTATGTACAGCACCTATGACTTACAAAGTACATCGGTTTCTACAAGTTCTGCGCACTCCAAGCTGTCAGTGCAAATCAATTTCAAAACTCTTAGTCCATACGCACCCCTTCTCAGGCGTTCACATATTTGCTGTATCTTTTCAGTTTAGTAGGCTTGCAGAGCACTCTATGACTAGGTGTTACTTTTTGGGCCATATTGCTTCCTTTTCAGTGTGCTCATCGGTTTCCTAGCATATTCTCACTTACAAATGGAAAATCTGTATTGGAACTGCACATCACGCATGGACCTGGGAACCTCGGCAGCTATTATGTTTTCTGTGCCAGTGACAAATCACAAATACCAAAGCAATGCGTCCAAAACTGTGAAGCACCACTTTACAACATCAAATCCAGGAACTGATTCTTCATCACAGTGCCTTCTGCTATGCTCTGCTAATATGGTAAATATTGTATATGGTGAGCTTGTCGCCACTAGTGCCGTACAAGAGGCGACGCATCTCATGTTTTATTTGTACATTTGTCTACGACAGCAGTTCACACTCATGTGACTGTTGCTAGCATTTTTTAAGGCAGCTATTCAGCATTGCAACCCTTCATGTACCTCTGTGAGTAGCAGCATTTTTGGGTAGCACTGTGATTTGCAATCTAGTGTAGTCACTGTCTTGGTTAGCTTTACATCATTTCCATAAATTCTATAAACAGTAAACGGCGAATCACATGTCTGCACGAGTGAGCAGAGAAGAACTGTATGGTTAGACTTGCAAAGACAGCCATTGCCGTCAGTCTCTTTTCTGGGAACTTCACATTATGATCTAGTGTTTGAATAGTATACTTAATTCACTGAAGAAACCCAAAGGTTACAGGGGCATTATAGTTAGATTCTGAATTTACAGATACAAAACCATAGAAATTCAGCAGTTAGAGTACTTTCAAGAAACTATAACTTGCGCCCTAAGGTAACTGTAACTCGTGCCCCACCATGCACAGCTTTGTCTTAAAAAAATTGACTACTAATTTTTTTTTATATTTTTAAGGACGTTATAGAAGTTGTCATGATTGCTGTAATATCTGGGGTAATTAGCAGTGCCTGGGGAGGGCGTGAGTTATAGATACCTTAGGGTGCGTGTTGTAGTTACTTGAAATAACTCTAAGTATAATTGCTGAATTTCTATGGTTTTGTATGAGATAATTCGGAACCTGAACATAACGTCCTTGTAACCTTTGTTTTTTTGCTGACGGTTGGCCGCAGGGCCTGTGGGGAACCCCTCTAACAACCCAACCCTGAGCTGTGCATGGCCTTCGGTCATGCGCAGCAGGGTTGGGTGCAGGGCCTGGCATGTCACCAGTCCCTGCAGCCAACCCCTATAACAACCCATCTCTGCACAGCCTGCCCTCCCCAGGCTGATCTCAGCTCCAGGGAGCCCATTCCCTGGGTGCAGCCTAATTATTTACTTTGGGTAGGGGGGGTTGTGCAGCTCCCCTCCCCAGGCTGATCTCGTCCCTGGCGACCCCATCCCCAGGGCGCAGCCTAATTATTTATTAATTGTTTTTGGGAAGGAGGCTGCGTGGCTCAATCCCACAGGGTCGATCTCGGCCCCGGGTACACCATCCCCCAGGGTCCAGCCATTTGATGTGGGTGCCCCCCATGGCACCCAGTCACAATGTTGGGGACTGTGGGTGGGAGCCTGAAGGCCCCTGCAGTCCCAACTGGCTCCCCGCCTCCTGCGGGAGCCAGCATTGCTGTGACAGAGAGGAAGCTGCTAGAGCACCACGGGACATAGCAGGAGGCGGCCCGGTGGGGGAGCAGTTCCCAGGGCCATCACTTCTACTTGAAGGGGGCCATGTGGCCCCCGGCCAATGAATAGCAATGGGAAGGCTGTGGTCCTAGGGGCTCGGGGGGCGCTGCACGGCTCCCCCGCACTCAAATACAAAACTGCCCCAGAGAGGTTGTGTTTCCTGGGGCTGCAGGGGGCCAAGCAGTCCCCCTACATATATATAAATCAATGCCCCTGCGACTGGTGGGCTCTGTAGAAAACAAGCAGGGGAGCCTGCACTTGTTTTTTTGGGGGGAATTTCCACCAGATCTGTGGGTCCGCCATGAATCATGCCAAAAATGTTAAAGAAATGCATTTTATCTCTGGTGGGCTCCCTCTGGGTCCCCTCCACCAGAGCTAAGGGATCAGGGTGTCCCTACCCTGGCCCTTTTTCTTTTCTTTTTTTACATTTGTTTTTGGTTGAAGCTGAGTCCCAAGATGGCTGCTAACACTTCCTGGTTTTAAGTTTTGGCAGCCAAACAGAGCTGTGCATTTGCCATGTACGAGCTCTTAATCTTTGCGAAGTTGTCATGGCCAGAGATATACACATTTGTTTTCCCATCAACATCTCAATAACTACCGAAAGAATTTACAGGCTGCTACCTTTTTCAAAGATCCTATGGGAATTAATATGGGAAACGCTACTTTTTTGCCACCCCTTTTTCTCAAGGCCAGCTTGATGGATCACCCCGAAACTTTCCGTGTGCAACAAGAATCACTGGGGCACTTTTAAAAAATAAAATTGTGAGGATTCGTCAAACAGTGGCAAAGATATAGGCAAGTTAAAAAAATATTTTTCGATGGAGACATGGTCCTAACTATAACTAACATAGTGGCGACAGCCATTAGGTAATAAAATGCATTTCTTTGTCCTCTCTTCTCCAATTCTACAAAAAGTATGCATATGTCGTTAATATAGCTCCTTTTATTTAAGCTGTCTAAGGCATATTTGGGAACAACTGATAGACAAAGGAATTCATTAGCTTATTATACAGGTTGGTAGACCACAATTTATTTGAATTTTTACCTACCTATTGACTGCCGAACACAAAGTTTTTGATTCTTGTCAGATTGCTGATTAAAAGATGGAATTACAGTTTGAAGGGAAAGTCAGTCAAGTAGTGTACTGTCACATATTCTTGCACAGAGTACTCTGCCACTAAAACATCAGTACATTTGTAATCTAATACGTCACATCATTAAAGGTCCTGGCATCTCACTGTGAATTTGAAGTATTCACATCTCATTCAATACATGAGTAATTTTTACCAGGTAGAACTCGAAAATGGTAAGAAAGCCTACTTTCTCTAAAAAAAAATCCCACTGTGGATAAAGCTGTAAATATTGGGAGGAGTATTGAGAATTCACAGGAAGCTGCCAAGCAATTTGAAATGTCAAAATTGACAGCCCCTGTGGCTAAAGTTTCATCGATTCGCACACAGAAAAATAAAAAACCGTCCTCCGAGCTAAATAAGGGAATGCAGACTAACAAGCACTTTCCCAGGTTTATGTGTTATTGATGTGACTCACCTTCTCACTTCTCTATTGCTAATAATTATCCTGCTGTATGTAAGGAGTGCTTAAGAGTCATTAAAATTGGCCATTTTGGGAAGACTGTAAAGAAAGTAAATGCCTGACATCTGGAGTATCTCTGATGAGAGCAAGAATGAAAGATTAGAAGGCAAACTGAATACATTTGTGTTGTCAATTCATTGTGAGGTTAAAAATGCACAAGAAGCGGGGAGAAATTACACTTATCCCCACATATCTGTTGATATTGAAGACCCTGTGATAAAGCTATTGATTAATTCTGGAGTCATGATTACTACTATTTTGGTAAACCTCTACAAACTATATTGGAATGATAGACTTTTGTTACCCCCTGATATCACTACAAGGGCGAAGAGCTATTTTTGGATTGACTTTGAATTTAAAGACAAGAGAAAAAAAGATATGCTTTTTTAGGCAAAGGAGCATAAATGTGCTTGAATTGTGGCATCAGACGATCTGTGGTATGGCAATAATACCAGTAGAAAGATGTCAAGTATCATTGGTGGCTGTTGATCCTAACAGTGAATGGGTCCAAAAGTGTGCCATGGTATTTAAATAGAACTTAGGTAAAGTAAAAGGCTTTTTGCATGCTTTTGAGATGAAGAAGGATTTTTAGGCCATGTTTTGTCTAGTGAAGGAGACCAAAGAGAAGCCTAGCCTGGCTAAAAGCTTAGTCGAGGCATCTCATCGCAAAACCAATAACATTTATTCTTGGGGCTGTGAGACTTCCATTCAAGTTTTCTGAAGGACTATCTAACTCTATCTGAAAGATTTTTCTTAAGAGGAACAGTCAGTTTGACTTGTTTGAGCAATATCAGACCAGTTCTGAATTTATTAAGCAATGAATAGCCTCCGCTCCTGTAACCCTATGTTGAGGGACTCAGAGCATTTATAACCATGAATGCTACTTACTATGTCTGCCCCGGCTCTCCCTTTGGTACAGTATTGGAGGGAAATGTAAAGTTTATTTAACTAAAACAAACTGAATACATTTCTTTATATTGAATAATAATGAAAAATAACTTTTATATTATTTTGTATGGAACAAAATAAATAAAATCCTTCAGCATTATTAACGTAATTTGGAAATCATGTTTTTTATTAGTTTAAATGTATTACATTAAATAATTATATTTCAGATGTTTTCATTAAAAATATATATTTCCACTAAAAGTTAAAAAAACAAAATGTTATACTGCATTAATAAATAGTAAAAGTAATGTCCAGAACTTTTTTTAAATAAGCTAATTATATTTTAATGAAAAACTGTTACTCTAATTTAAAAATTAAAAAAGGATTGTTAACATTTTTATAATTAAGTAATACAAATGTTTAGCCAGTGGATGGCCATAATTGTGGTGTTGGACTTAATCCAGTTCTGATCTGGAGTAATTGCTCCTGTTATGGGTCACTTTTTGGCTGCAGTAACTTTAGAAGAGCAGTTTGGGGATAGCAATGGGCTTACTCTTTTGTGGGTGGGTGCATGTCTCTCCCTAAACCCACCTCCACCATGTTAGCCCTCCCTAAGCCCCTTCCATTTAGTAGTAAGCATGTCCTTTTTCCAGCCACTCCATCTGGTCTGTGCCACATTTACTACTGAGTAGTCAACATACATGTGTGAGAATCTCCCCAAAAAAACAGTAACAAAGGCAGAGGTGGTGATTCAAACTTCCCTATATTAAAATGTATTGGGAAGATGTGTACAACTAAATAATGTAAAAACTATAGTTAGTAAAAAATATATAAATAAATACATATGTTATATTAAAAATCATTCTAAGCATGTCAACTCCTAAATTAAAAATATTACCAAATGGTAACAGTTTATGACAGTCAGATCTGCTATTCCCAATCCAAAATTATCAGGAAAAGTACTGGACTTTGTATGGGTTATGCTTATTTCCCCCTTCATAACTTAGCCACTCTAGGGAAATTGTTCGACTTTGCAGGGGTCAGGCTTACTATCCCTACCCCAACATAGCCACACTGGGGAAAGGGCCGGTCCTTGGTGCGGCTCAGCCTTCTGTTCCTGCTCCTAACCTAGCTACTTTGTGGAATGATTTTGACTTGGAAGGGTTAGATTTACTGTTTTCCCTCCAAACTCAGTCACATTGGTGAACGTTTGGGTTCTCCCTTTGGGCAGGCCGTCAGCCTCAAACTGGCAGATGGGCCAGCTTGAATTGGCCAGTGGTTTTTTGTACTGTGGGCTGTGAAAGGGCCAAAAGTACTAGCTCACACACTGGCCCTTTCAAGTTGCCCCATCTGACAGTGCCAGACCACCGGACTGCTGAAAAACCAGTCACACGCTGTTTGGAAGGATCAAATTTATTAACCTAACCTCATTGAAGATTGTGTTGGACTTTGGGATTGTCAGATGTACTATTCTCACTCCAAACGTAGGCACCTTGGTAAAAGTGTTGGATTTTGGACCGGTCAGATTTACCATTTCCACTTCAAACTTAGCCACTTGGAGGAAAGTGTTGGACGTTGCAGTGGGTTATATTTATTACTCTCACTCAAAACGTACCCATATCCAGGAAAGAGTTGAACTTTGAGGGGAGGAGGATCAGATTTGCTATTACCATTACAAACATAGCCACATTGAGGGAGAAATTGGACTTTGGAAGGGTCATGTTTACTATTCTGACTCCAAATTTATCTACACTAGGGAAAGTGTAGAACTTTGGGACGGTCAGATGAACTTTTCCAACTCCAAATTTAGCTACATTGGGATAAATGTTGAGCTTTCAGTGAGTGGGGTCAGTGGTGCCCTCATGGGTGACAAGTTGCGCTGTAGAAGCCAACTGATTGATTGATTGGTGTCAGATTTGAAATTCCCACTCTAAGCCTATTCAGAGTGTAAAAGTTTGAGATAGTTTAAGATTTTTTTTTAGTTCAGATTTACTATTCCTAAACCAATATAAACAATCTAAAAACATTACAAAATAGATAAATAAATAAAACTACTAATAAAATACACAGAAAACACTCCAAATTGGAAAGTACAATAATATAGTAAATTCATTTACAAATGAAAAGTATAAAAAATAATATACATTCAAGTCTATATTAAAAAATAAACATATTCATAAAAAATAAAAGCAAAGATTTTAATTTTCACCTTTTAATATTTTGTTAATTTACATTAAAAACATAAATTAATAAATTGAAACGGTAAATTATTAAAAAACAGAATTTTAGACATAAAAATTGCAACAATAAAGGCTATATATTATATGTACAAAATACAAATAAATATTTTATACTCAACTAAAATAAAAACATTTTCTATAAATTAGTCATTTTGAAATTGATTACAACCAAAGTTAAAAATCTAACCTAAAATCATTATCCAAATATAATATAAATAAAAACTATAACATCAAAATAAATGTATCATTTATACATTTTTGAAATCTCATAGGATAAAACCATTAAATCATTTTTTTTAAATGTATTCTTTTTTTTAACATAGTAATATAATCACAAGTATATGCCTCAAAAACGTTACACCTATTAAAACACTGCTATCTATCTATCTATCTATCTATCTATCTATCTATCTATCTATCTATCTATCTATCTATCTATCTATCTATCTATATATACCTACATATGTAAGTATATATATATATATATATATATATATGTATATATATATATATATATTGTTGAAACAAATGAATGAGAAGCATTCCATAGCAGATTTATCTGTTTACGGCGTGGCAGTGGTTGGATTAACATACAGTAATGACCATTACCATATGTTACAAAACCATAGAAGTTCACTGAAAAAAAACAAAGGTTATGGGGACGTTATAGTTAGGAAATAGATTTGAAAAAATAGCAATTCATTAAAAAAAACAATGGTTAGAGGGACATTATAGTTAGGCTCACATTTCAGGCGTGCAAAACCATAGAAATTCAGCAGTTATAGTTGCCCTAGCTAACTATAACTTGCCCCCCCAATGCATTGCTTGTGACTTCACAGATTACATAACTCATGAGAGGGTCAGTGACATCACTGATGACATCTCATCTGTCCTTTAGGCAACCAGGCAGTTCCTCTGTCAGAGTTCAGGGGTAGTTCCAGAAGTGTCTGATTTGGTGGGGTCAGAGACCCAGTTTATATACCCAAAAATGTCTTTGAAGTGGGCGAAACTTCAAAGAGTGGTTTTGAAGTGCACAAGTTCCCCTTTCAGCCCAGTCCTGTCTTCCAGGATCCCTGTGGTGAGTTATTTGTGTGAGGGCAGGCCACTGGCCTTTGAAGTGTAAGAGAAAACCCCCTCCACCCTTCCTGCCCAGGGAGACCCATTCAGTATGCAAATGAATGCAGATATGACTGAGTGTCTTGTGTTCATGGCTGTCCAGGTGGAATGCACAAGAGGAGCTGTCAACCAGCAAAGACCAGATGTGGATTAGAGACAGGCTGTAAGGCACAGATGGCAATAAGTGCAGAGAAATGCCAATTTTCTAAAAGTGGCATTTCTATTATTGTAATATTAAATCCAACTTCACCAGTAAGCAGGATTTTCTATTACCATTCTAGCCATACTAAACATGACAGGGCTACTCCTTCCAGATCAGAATCTGCCACTTAAAAGTGTATGAGGGCAGTTGTAATGCTAGTCTATGAGAGGAGCTGGCCTTACAGTAGTGGAAAACGAATTGGTGAGTTAGTCACTACCAGGACATGTAAAACACATAAGTATATCTCTTGCCTTTTACTTACATAGCACCCTGCCCTATGGGTTACCTAGGGCCTACCTTAGGGCTGACTTATATGTTGAAAAAGGGAAGTTTAAGGCTTGGCAAATAGTTTTAAATGCCAATTCGAAGTGGCAGTGAAACTGCACACACAGGCCTTGCACTGGCAGGCCTGAGACATGGATAAGAGGCTTTTTATGTGGGTGGCACAATCAGTGCTGCAGGGCCACTAGTAGCCTTTAATTTACAGGACCTGGCACATGTAGTGCACTTTATTAGGGACTTACAGGTAAATTAAATATGCCAATTAGGTAGGAACCAATGTTGCCATGTTACAGGGGGAGAGCATATCCACTTTAGCACTGGTCAGCAGTGGTAAAGTGTGAGGTGTCCTAAAAGCATCCAAAAACAGGGTCAGAAAAATGGACCGACAGGGTCAGGCAAAAGGTTTGGGGATGACCATCCTGAGGCTGTCAGGTTATCATCCTGTTCCTAAAACATACATTACAAAAATTAAAACGATCTTTTAAAACAACATCACCATATTAAACACACAAAACAACAATATACATTACACCTCTATTAAACGAAACATTTTAAAAAGCAATAGTAAAAAATACTTAAAATAGCAACATTCTTACCTCTGATATTCTATCCATGATATTCTTCACAGCACAATATGTTTTGACATTTTTTTAAATCAGTGCTATAGTGTTAGAAATGGGGTCTTTGGTTGACGGTCAGGTAACCCCCTTTTCAAGCAAGGACACTCACTCTAGTGAGGGTAAAAGAGAATCACCCTCGGCTAACCCCTGCTTTCCCCCTTGGTAGCTTTGTGGAGCAGTAGGCTTAACTTCAGAGTGCTAGGTGTAAAGTATTTGTACCAACACACACAGTAACTTAATGAAAACACTACAAAATGACACAACACCAGTTTAGACAAATAGAAAATATTTATCTAAACAAAATAATATCAAAACCACATAAATCCACAATACACAAGTCAAGTTATCAATAAAAATGCAAAAAGAGTCTTTAAGTAGTTTCAAACACACACTAACACTGTTAGCGTGAACATATACCTTGGGTGCATCAAAAATAACTCCGCACGGGCGAGGGTGCGTCAAAAAGGGCCTGCGATGCGTTGATTCGACTCATGAGCAGGACCTTGCATCGTTTCTCCTTTCTCTGGGTCTGGCGTGTCATTTCTTCTCTCCGCAGGAGAGCGATGCATCAATCCGGTCAGCACTCTTGGGTCCGGGCAGGCCTTGCGTTGTTTTTACAGGGCCAGCGGTACTTGAGTTGGAAATCGAGCCGCACGATGATCCGAAAACCACGCAGCATGGTTGCGATCTTCCAGCCTCCGTCAGCGATGCTGCGCGTCATTTCTCCTGCTCCGTGCGTCGAGTCTTCGGGTGCATTTCCAGCGAGCGTCAATTTTCAGCTGCGAAGCCGGCAGCGTGTCGTTTCTTCAGCCGCAGATCGGAGTTGCGTCAATCTTTTCCCTGCACGGTGTTCTGTGCGTTTATTTCCTTTTCTTTAGGCTGCCAGCTTCTCCTTTCAGGGTCCCAGGAACTGGATGGGCACCACAGGGCAGAGTAGGAGTCTCTCCAGAGACTCCAGGTGCTGGCAGAGAGAAGTCTTTGCTGTCCCTGAGACTTCAAACAACAGGAGGCAAGCTCTAAATCAAGCCCTTGGAGAGCTCTTCTCAAGATGGAAGGCACACAAATTCCAGTCTTTGCCCTCTTACTCTGGCAGAAGCAGCAACTGCAGGAGAGCTCCACAAAGCACAGTCACAGGCAGGCCAGCTCTTCTTCCTCAGCTCTTCAGCTCTTCTCCAGGCAGAGGTTCCTCTTGTTTCCAGAAGTGTTTCTAAAGTCTGTGGTTTTGGGTGCCCTTCTTATACCCAATTTCTCCTTTGAAGTAGGCCTACTTCAAAGTAATGTCTCTTGTGAATGTGAAATCCTGCCTTGCCCAGGCTTGGCCCCAGATACTCAGCAGGGGGTTGGAGACTGCATTGTGTGAGGACAGGCACAGCCCTTTCAGGTGTAAGTGACCACTCCTCCCCGCCCTCCTAGCACAGATGGCTCATCAGGAAATGCAGACTACACCTCAGCTCCCTTTGTGTCACTGTCTAATGTGAGGTGCAACCAGCCCAACTGTCAAACTGACCCAGACAGGGAATCCACAAACAGGCAGAGTCACAGAAATGGTATAAGCAAGAAAATGCTCACTTTCTAAAAGTGGCATTTTCAAACACACAGTCTTAAAATCAATTTATCAATTTTCTTAAAAGATGTATTTTTAAATTGTGAACTCAGCGACCCCAAACTCCACATATCTATCCGTTCCTAAAGGGAATCTACACTTTAATCAGATTTAAAGGTAGCCCCCATGTTAACCTATGAGAGGAACAGGCCTTGCAACAGTGAAAAACAAATTTAGCAATATTTCACTGTCAGGACATATAAAACACATCACTATATGTCCTACCGTAACCATACACTGCACCCTGCCCTTGGGGCTACCTTGGGCCTACCTTAGGGGTGTCTGACATGTAAGAAAAGGGAAGGTTTAGGCCTGGCAAGTGGGTACACTTGCCAAGTCGAATTTACAGTTAAACACTGCACACACAGACACTGCATGGCAGGTTACAGGGCTACTTATGTGGGTGGCACAACCAGTGATGCATGCCCACTAGTAGCATTTGATTTACAGGCCCTGGGCACCTCTAGTACACTTTCCTAGGGACTTACTAGTAAATCAAATATGCCAATCATGGATAAACCAATCAACAATACAATTTCTAAGACAGCATATGCACTTTAGAACTGGTTAGCAGTGGTAAAGAGTTCAGAGTTCAAAAGCCAACAGCAACAGGTAAGAAAAAATAGGAGGCAAAAAGATTGGGAATGACCCTGCATAAGCAAAAAAGTCCAACGTATAGTGAAACACCTTAGGAGCATGTTTGTTTGTCAGTTTTGGTGTGTCTCCACATGACTGCATTTATATCTGTCTGTCGCAAGCGATATGCTTGGGTACATGTGTATGAACACGTGATTGTATATCTGTATGTGTGCATGTGAGTGCTGCAAATTAAAGTTTTAACCGGGGGGCGGTCGCAGAGTTCAAAAGAAAGGGGTCAAGATCAGAAACAGAGACGAAGAAAAAGAGGAAAGTCGGTAGCCTCAAGATGCCATTAGGGAGCCTTAGGTGTTATTGTACTGGTGAGGAGGAGGAGTGGAAGTTCACAACCAGAGGTGAGGCAGCTATTTTTTCGATATGTGTCACCAGGGAGGAAAGCTAGGTAGAAAAGGTCACAGATGTGAGGCGTAATATTTTGAGAAGGCCTTATTATCTCATACTCCACATTCTTGCATTATATTGAAGTGTACTGCAGCTCAATGGGTGAAAGGTAGAAGGGCTGAAGATGAAGGGGGGAGGTTGTTGGAGAGTGCTCTGGCCTTTTTAAGGCTTCCCCCCAAACCAATGTTTGGGACCCAGGTTGGCTTGCAGGATTTGTCCTAATTGAGGTTGCGTGGATGTCTGGTTTTACTTTCATCTCATCTCTCTAGTAATGCAAGTAATAATCTTCAGAAGTTTGTGAACATCGGCATTTATGACCTCAAAACTATGATCTTTTTTTAGTAAAGGTACAGATGCAGTAGTATTTAACCCATTCTGAATTGGCGTAAAATGGGCGAGCTATTTTCACTTTTTGACATTTTTCCAGTTCACACAGGTATGTGAGTATTTGATCGATGTGCTCGAAGAAGCGCATGAATTTAAAGTGCTTATCGCTAGTATTTATTAGAAATTAAGCTTTTAAAGTTCCCACCTCAACATATTGTGAGGGGCACGTGAACAATAACGAGGTGATACCTGTTACGTAACTTGTGCATTCGCACTAAACAGTCATTTTTATACATATCGGTTCTCTCATGTGTAACAACGGCAAGCCTATGTGAATCTGCTTCGGACTTTTTTTTATAAAAGCCTCTTTATGTCTGAAACAACCATTTTGGAAAAGGGAGGAAATGTAAAGGTTACTCAAAAAGTAATTTTCCTTTGAAGGTCATAAGGCCACCTTAACGTTGGAGTTGCTACTAGTTCTCTGGTAAGTTCAGCATGAATTAATTGTAATTGTTTACTGCTGCAAAATATACGTGCAGGGTAAAATACATGTGCAGGGAATTGTTGGTGTTAGTTCCAAGGAACAAATCCCTTGCCAGGCATACAGGGAGGATGTGGGCAGGCAGCGTTAGTCACGACGAGCAAAGCTGGTTAAAAAGCAAGGAGAGTGGCGCCAACGAGCAGATGGAGTTGCAGTCGTGTCCAATAAAATCACGAATACAAATGTTTCAAAAATGTCACTGCTACAGAAAACATTATTGGTAGAACCTGCAATGAGCATAAACCGCCCTCAAACATTGCAGTGCAGTTCTGCAAAGGTTCTTTGTGGATTGTGAGTGCGCCCTTAGGATCATCCTGTGAAATGATGCATTCACTCGAAATTTGTCAGACTGTTAATTTGCCACTAAAATGATTCATGAAGCCCGCTGAATACTTTTAAATGGAGTGCTCTTATTTACAGATTTAAAACTCAGAACTTGAAAGTGGCTTGTAGGTTTTCCACAAAACTTCTACGAAACTATTTTCTATGAGATTAAAATATAAATGACGTTAATGCATTTTCTAATAACTATAATTCACTTTCATTTAAGGATTTTATGGGCCGTATAATATCTATTCACATCTGTTATGCAAAGTAAGCGCATGATGGATAACTCTAGTCACGGCCCATTATGTGACTGCTAAACCTCGTGGCAGCATGAGTTTTACTTAATTGTAAAAATCGACTGCTCAAATATGCTTTATGGCCGGTTTCCTTGTTTAATTTATTTAAAGAGATTGTCGGCTGTTGGATAACTGCAGGGCAGATATAGCACAGATTTAATCCCACGAAAGGCCTCAAAAGTGGTTTAGTTTAACCACTTGGAGTCATCACTTGGGTATTCAATGAGCAGTGATTAAAACACTACCTCCCAAGGAGGCCATAAGTAGCGACTGATTTGCATATGGCAGGAGAAGTGTGACATTTCATATGTTCACAAGCCCAATATAGACGGTGCAGTTTTTTCCCCTTGAGGCTTCCCCAATTATTCCGAATAAGATAGTTTCAGGATATGAATGCATACACATATGTGCTTATGCTTACAGTCACATTTTCCTGATTTTTAAACGAGATAAGCACCAATGAAGTCGATTGCTAGGATGCGCCAGGAGACTGAAACAAGTTTACAAGGTATGGTATAAGCACACCAGTGATGCATGCAATACCCTTAGGTACTCTCCGAGGCACAGTAATTGGTGTGGTATTTGTCTCACCAGGTAAATCAGACTGCAGAAAAAAATACATGTTTCAGTAAATAGAGGGCATTTCCATCTGATGAATACTGACAGTTTTGACCTGCTGATGCTGATCACAAGCCCCACAATTGTGATATGTGCGCTAACAGGAGCTATGACATATCTCTATTAAATGGTCTCCGTGCAAGGTGGGCCGTAGGGTATGTTTATAACAAAGGAAATGTGCTGGAGTTGAATACTAGGCACATGGCTGCAAAGCAGCTTCAAACTTTTTCATCCATCATTGTGATTAAAGAAGATTAGAGAAAGAAACAACTCTATGTAAATTAGTTCAATCACTCAACTTCCCTCCAAAACGAACAGTGTTTAATGAGATGCGAGGGCCACATCCCTCTTTGCGACAATACTAGCCTTGTTTCATGCTCGACATGTAGGTGCAGAGTGACTATATAGGCAGAGTTTTAAGACGTCTACATCTGGACATAAACAGACTACTTACAGAAGACTGTACAAAGAATATAGAGATGAGGGAAATACCTCAGATAGCACTTCTGAATCGTTGAGAAGATCATGGTTGCTCCTTATCTGTGCTGGTGCAGGAGGATGCCGATCTCATATGGATTAGTCCACTCATCACCACAAATGAAAAAGTTTGTTAAGGGCCTAATATGTTTCATCAATAAATTGCCCCAGAAGCCTCAGGAACAGCCAGTTAAGACCGAACTTCTGGAC
This sequence comes from Pleurodeles waltl, assembly GCF_031143425.1. Lineage (NCBI taxonomy): Eukaryota > Metazoa > Chordata > Amphibia > Caudata > Salamandridae > Pleurodeles > Pleurodeles waltl. The sequence continues at coordinate 797,075,105 of NC_090443.1, read as the reverse complement.
ATATCCATGCTATTGAAATATACTAAATAGTAATAAATATTCTTTTAAGAAAATAGCACATGATTGGGAAAATATAATATGACGATACTATACTGCATTGGGGACACTCAAACTAGGTGCCTCCTTATTGTCAATTGCAGAGGTTCACATGCGCATGCTCAGTGATTCAATGCTTTGGTTAGAACATGGAAAACTATAAATAAATGAATCATGGGCTCTCTAGACTAGAGATTTGGAATTCAGTTTTTTACTGTTCCCACTGTTCTGCACTTAAGAGTGTGGTTAAGGCAAACCTTTCTCCGCCTATTGACAAGACCTAATCCTATCTTCAACTACAACAATCCCGCAGGGGAGCTTGGTAGAGCACCCACTAATACTTGGTTTGCCATCATTTCAGTTGTAACCAGAGAAGTTCTTACCAATGTGTAGCCTTAATAAATGCTTAAATCACTTTTGATTCACCAAAGAACCAAATGAATGCATAGTCCTTTTGGGCTCCGTTGTGCAGCATCATCCTTGCATTATCAATATCTGCACCTATGGTGGAGAGGAAGAGAACCTCACTCCTAGGCAATCCAAAGCTGAAGGAAATCCCAGAGGCAACTCTACCAAATAGAATCTGTTCTCCAATCTCCCATTCCCAAGACCATTGCTTTGGTATATGAAGTTAAATTCTATGTTGTTGTCCTACTGTCACTCTCAAGGACCTACTACATGCTGCTGAAACATGACACATCACCCACATCCCGACACGTCCTTAATGTACACTATGAAAAGAAAAGGAAGGGACTAGGGGCCAGATGTAGCAAAGGTTTTTCTCCATTCTGTGTCTATGGGAAAAAGTGTTCGTACATATGGCCCTAGGACACAATGCTGCCCAAGCCTCTGACACATTGAAGAAGGCTGCACCACCTGTGTCTTATTTCCACTGCAGTGTGTGCCTTAAAAAAAAACTGAATGCCTGGAAAAATGCTGGCTTATACCAAAGCTCGCAGGTGTTGCCCACTACAGAGCACAGACTGGTTGAATCAAAGATCCTCAGCAGTCCTGTTCTCTGTCATTTGCGGCACCAGTAAGATCCTCAGAAAAGCTAGCACCATCTCGTTGCCCTGCTCTTATGTTCTGAGGGTGAGAAATAATTGGTCTCTTTGAAAGGAGGGCTTCTGGGGACAATACATAAATCAAGCAACCAATTCTACATCGGTTGGTCTAGACTGATGAGGTTCCACGTACTTGTGCAGGTTGTGGTTATCTGAGTTTTTCCATTCATGAAAAAGCCTCATCAAAGAGAGGTTAACAATCCATGTTTTCTGTTCATATGAACACAAATAGAGCATCTCCATTAGCATCAGTCATGCTGAATCAAACATCTTGAAAATAGGAAGGACTCAGACAGGATTCTTTGGAGCAACATTGATGCAGTCCTCAAAAAAAGGCGAGTATGACTACCAGGAAGTGAAGGATGGCCTGAGGTGCAATGCTTCTAGTGACTGACAGGTGCAGGTGGCTATGAAAGATTTCTTTCATTGTAACTGTGAGTGGCTGATATTGACTCTGATAGTGGATATGTTTTGTACCAAGGAACCCCATAAAGATATTTATTTATCTGCTCTGTTGTTCAATGAAATGAGTAGCGATCTTAGGTAAAACAGCATAGACTGGCAGCTATGCAGTGGAGTACATTTTCTTTCATGAAAGCCTAGGAGGCCACGCAACACATCAGTGCTTAATTTGTAAAAGAAGAAAACATAATAATATTAAGTTGCCAGGGCCCTCGTCAGGAGACCACTGTCTCTTGCACCCCCCATTTCCCTGCCACACTGCCGTGCTACCATTGACATATACTGCTAAACATCACTCACTGTAAGTGTGATAATGCTGCCTATTCCAGGCCCCCAAAGCAATAGAAATGGCTTGGGTGGTAGGCATTTGTCATTGTTAATGTATTTTACATTAGTATGTTTACGTGAACCTGAAATATAGTTTATTTACATGTATTCAAATTCCTCGCGTGTCTTGCTTTAATTTAGCAATCAGAGGTACTCTCAGGCTAGTAACCATTGCTAATAAATATAAGTGGATGCCTACCAATACATTACACAAAGATTTTCAATGGTAGAAATACAGGAAGAACGAATTGATTACAATTCGAGACACACTCTGCTTTGAGTCCCTTGAAAATATCCCAGTGAAAAGCAAAGCCAGCAGTGTTCAAATATTTAGACAGAGAAGGGTAAGATGGGGGCGATCAAAACGAGGATACACATAGACATCTTTCTACCTACCAAGAGAAAAGACAGGAAGGTATAGCAGTTGGAAGGAGTTGAGACAAATATAACCACAAAGGAGCATGATTCATAAAAGGCAAACAGAAAGTGAAGTGTAAGTTTGAGAAGAGTAAAATAAGTAAAATAAGTACAAATGGTATAATTGACATGGCGAGCATCAATATAAATCATGGGTGTGGTCACAGAGAAAGGGAGCAGGAAGTTAGGTACGGGCTGTGCAGTGAGAGCAAGAAAGCATGGCAAAAGGAGGAAAACAACAGGAAGTATGGCAGGGGTAAACTGCGGGAACTTGGGAGAGGCAACAGAGGAGCTGTGTAACAAAGTGCAGAGGGCTCAGCTGAAAGGGAGGTCATGGGTCATTGTATTAGACTGGCATGCTCAGGTATTTTTCAGGAACCATACCAAAGTGGAGAGAGATCTTCTACCATTGAATTGAAGAGAGTGGACGCCTCCATTATTGTTTCCCTAATTGGGGTTGCAAAGAAACCTGGTAAGGGCATGTTGAACTCCTCTGAGTGAGGCAGGTCTGGATTTTAGTAGAGCATTGTGGAGGTAGAAGTCATAGTCGAGGCATGACATTGCCATGCCCTCATCTGCCACCTTCAAATCACGGGGCAGAGAACATTTTTTAGCTCTTTGAGTTTGTGAAATTTGACAGTTTTCTGGCAAGAAAAAGCCAGAGGGTAGACAATGGAGGGACCAGCCTAAATTGGGCGCTCCCTCCGATGCCAAAAATGATTGTACCACGTAATGGTTTTCCCACCGATGGAGCCTGCATCGAGTCCATCATCAGGCAGATCACAATCGGGCACACTCCAAATTAGACCGGGCATGCAAGGTGTGGGAAAATAGGACAGTTGCCAATTTTTGGCTACATGAAGCCTATAGTTTGTAGCCTGCCTGTGCTTTTAGGTACCTAGTGAGCATGACGAAACACCTCAGTGCCTTTAAAACTACTCAGCATATTGTGTGAAGATGAAGCACAGCAACTGCTAAGAAGCATGTTTTTCTTTGTACCTAACCTTCTCGTTATTCCAATGAAATGTGGTAGAGTGACGTTGTAACATTTTGGCCAGCTTTGCTTTAGGGGCAGTGGGCATCGGACTTATATTTTTGGTGAGGTTCACAGGTGCAGGTCAAAAATGTGCTATAACTGTGAAGGTGACTAAATTACCCAACTGAAGCAGAGTGACTTCTGTGTGCCAATCCGAAAAGTGCCCATATGCCTGAACGTCTACAACATTGCTTCTACCATAAGATCAATTGGTGTAGAGGTCTGGTAATGAGCCCAATTTTTTGCTTGTTTCAATGATATCTTTCCAATTAATTATACGACTACACTGACCCCCCTGTAATTGTAATTAAAGCTCACAAGAGAGTAACATTTATATTTACTCATTTATTTAATTATTTTATTTGATTATTTATGTTTTAATTTCATTTATAGATTTAATTGTATTTATTTGTATTTTTTTTCTCCAGTACAATATGACTACAGTAATAAATAGATATGTAAATACATACTAAGGGAACATATGTGCATGGAGTATAGTAATGGGTATAATAATACGAGAAGTAAAGTTGTACTGTATAAACACAGACCTTCAAGATTTGCAATATTTGACATTAATTGATAAGTGTACTTTTCTAACATTCATTTATCTTTCCTCAGTTTTTCAATAGCGAAAGCTTGCTGTTTAATAGTTAAGATAACATTTGCTCATTGTGATTTTTAAAAAAAAGCAGGGATTCATAAGTTTGACCTGTGAACATGTTAAGCATAGAATAATATACACATATATATGTATATACACACACACAGATATATTTATGTTTATTTAACCATGAGTAAATATACATTTATTAAACAAGCTTAACCCCTTCGCTGCCAGGCCTTTTCCCCTGAGGTGCCAGGCCTTTTTTTGGCTATTTGCGGCAGTTCGTGCTTAGGCCCTCATAAATTTTTGTCCACATAAGCTACCCATGCCAAATTTGTGTCATTTTTTTCCAACATCCTACAGTTTCTAGAGGTACCCAGAGTTTGTGGGTTCCCTTGGAGGATACCAATAAGTTAGCCAAAATGAAGCAAAAAGTTTGTTTTTTAAAAAAAAAAAGGAAAAAGGGCTGCAGAAGAAACCATGTGTTTTTTCCCTGAAAATGGCATCAACAAAGGATTTGTGGTGCTAAAATCAACATCTTCCCAGCTTTCAGGAACAGGCAGATGTGAATCAGAAAACCACATTTTTAAACACAATTTTGGCATTTTACTGGGACATACCCCATTTTTACTATTTTTTGTGCTTTCAGCCTCCTTTCAGTTAGTGACAGAAATGGGTGTGAATCCAAATCTGGATGCTGGACAGCTAAACGTTTCTGAAAAGTAGACAAAATTCTAAATTCAGCAAGGGGTCATTTGTGTAGAGCCTTCAAGGTTTTCCTACAGAAAGTAACAGCTAAAATAAAATGAAATTGAGATGAAAAAAGAGCCACTTCGTGGATTGCGGCATGCATGGCAAACAGAAAGATAACCCCCCCCGGAACAATATAATGATAAAAGTGGCAATAGCATGTTGGAAAAGATGTACGAAAAGAGTGGGAGTTGGTCATCCATATTCCCCAGCTCTGCCACTGGCGGTGCTTGCCATAGAAACTAGGGGGAGGGGGGCCGGGAAACACAGGACTTGGCCCCTGGTTGCCAGCTGGAATAGAAGCAGTGGGAGGACTCTTCAAGGAGGGAGTGTTGAGGGGATTTGTTGATTTGATGGAGGAGGGTGTTCCCGGGGGACAGTTCCTGCTGTACGGGAGGCTAGTACACACTCTTAAAGCTCACTGGGATACGGTGAACGCGGAACCTGACACACATGGGGTTCTGCACTCGCTGTTGACATTAGGAGAGGAAACACATCTAATCACCAAAATATATCGGGCCCAAGTTGAGGCAGCTTTAAACCCCCTACGGTCGCTGGGAGGACGTTGGGAGGGCACAGTTGGGTGGGAACTCACAGACTCAGAGTGGAAGAGAATACTGGCTTACCCCCGGAAGGTATCACGCAATACACGGTTAAGGTACCTTCAATATAATTATTTGCACAGAACGTACCTCACACCCCACAGGCTATTCCGTATATACGGAGGAACCCCAGGGACTTGCCCGAGATGCGGAGGAGGAGGGGCGAATTTTGACCACATGGTTTGGACTTGCCCGGTGATCCAGACTGGCTGGAGGGAAATATTGCCCACCCTAACTGAATTGTTTGAGTTTGAGTTGAGACCCACCCCCGAGATGTGCCTGCTGGGTCTTAGACCAGCTGCACCCTGCGGAATAGTGAAGGAGCGCTTCCTGGACCTCACTCTGGCCCTTTATAAGAGAATAATCTCGAGGGGCTGGAAAGCCGCAGATCGCCCTCTGCTGACCGACTGGAAAAATGATATATCAACATGGTCTAGAGCTGAACTACAAGTCCTAAAAGCAGAAGAAGCCAGGAATATCCACCAGGTTCTTATAGCTCCGGGGTGGGAGAATTTAATGACGAGCTGGGAGAGTATAACTAAGAGACTGGCAAGCCCAGTAAGAGAAACCAGTGAATCCCAATCCACGCCGAGAATGGAACCAAGCGATAGAAGCACATAGGCAGGCACCCAAAACAGACCCAGCCCGCACATAGCTTTCATTGAGAGTAAAGGTTTGAAGACAGATGGACCTCAGACCCCCACCCCACCGACAGACATGGCAAGCAGTGTGAGCAACCCGCCATCCCCACGATGTGCCGGCGCGCCCTGGGCTGACATTTCCCCCCGCTCAAAAATGGATATGTCATAGTACCCTCAAGTCAACAACTACAAAAGCCATTCGCACAAAGCCGTATAGTTGGCCTCCTGGGGTCTGTTCTTTCTTTTTTCACCCCTTCCTCCTTTTCCCTACCCCCAATTAGCTAGCACCTAACCCTTTACACCATCCTCCCAAGTTACAAGGAAGAAGGGGTTTAAGTTTGTTGTTCGATTGTTGATTATGCAGAATAGTGACATGAAGAAAGGAAACGCACTTGAACAAGTAAAAGAACACAGTTTGTTGAATAAAGAAAAATAAGACTAACGTTAATAAAAAGATCAACCAATAAACGAAAAGTACAACATAGAATCAGGAACAAAAATGCATGTGAAATAAACAAGTATGTAACTGTATAACAGCAAAATGTTAATAAAAATATATTTAAAAAAAAAAAAAAATGAAAAAAGAGCCACTTCTGTGTACGTTTTCTTCTATAACTTTTTACAGCTATGGCAGATTTTTTAGAGCAATAAACCGTTACATCTGCTGGACTCTTCTGGTTGCTGGGATATATAGGGCTTGTGGGTTCATCAAGAACCCTAGGTACCCAGATTCAATAAAGGAGCTGCACCTTGCAATGCGTTTTCATTGTATACAACAATTCATTTGGTGAAATATAAAGAGTGAAAAAGAGGTATCAAGGAAACCTTTGTATTTCCATAATGGGCACAAGATAAGGTGTTGAGAAGCAGTGGTTATTTGCACATATCTGAATTCCGGGGTCCCCTAGTAGCGTGTGAATTACATGGCATTTCTCAAATAGACCTCTTTTTTACACACTGTCTAACATTTGGAAGGAAAAAATGTAGAGAAAGACAAGGGGCAATAACATTTGTTCTTCTATTCAGTGTTCCCACAAGTCTACCAATAAAAACTGTACCTCACTTGTGTGGGTAGGCCTAGTGCCCGCGACAGGAAACGCAACATGGACAATTCACATTTTTACATTGAGATCCGATGTGTTTTTTGGAAAGTGTCTAACTGTGGATTTTGGCCTCTAGCTCAGCCGCCACCTAGGGAAACCTACCAAACCTGTGCAGACACCAAGGGGAATCCATGATGGGGTGACTTGTGGGGCTTTCACCAGGTTCTGTTACCCAGAATCCTTTGCAAAGCTCAAAATTTGACCAAAAAAAAACACTTTTTTTCTCACATTTCGGTGATAGAATGTTCTGGAATCTGAGAGGAGCCACACATTTCCTCAGGTCTCCCAATACAAATGGTACCTCAGTTGTGTGGGTAGGCCTAATGTCCGTGACAGGAAATGCCCCAAAACACAACGTGGACACATCACATTTTCCCAAAGAAAACTGTCCCGTTTTTTGCAAAGTGCCTAGCTGTGGATTTTGGCCTCTAGCTCAGCCGGCATCTAGGGAACCCTAGCAAACCAATACATTTTTTTAAAACAGGCACTTGGGGTATTCAGATTGGGGTGACCTGTGGGGCTCTCACCAGGTTCTGTTACCCAGAATCCTTTGCAAACCTCAATATTTGGCAAAAAACACGTTTTCCTCACATTTTGGTGACAGAAAGTTCTGGGATCTGAGAGGAGCCACACATTTCCTTCCACCCAGCATTTCCCCAAGTCTCCCGATAAAAATGGTACCTTACATGTGTAGGTAGGCCTATTGCCCGCAACAGGAAACACCCCAAAATGCAGCATGGACACATCACATTTTTACATTGACAACTGACATGTTTTTTGGAAAGTGCCTAGCTATGGATTTTGATCTCCAACTCAGCCGGTTTTAGGAAAATCTACCAAACCTGTTCATTTTCTAAAGCTAGACATCTAGGGGAACCCAGGATGGTGTAACTTGTAGCGCTCTCACCAGGTTCTGTTACCCAGAATCCTTTGCAAATCTCCAAATTTGGCAAAAAAACACTTTTTCCTCACATTTCGGTGCTGCAAAGTTCTGGAATCTGAGGGGAGCCACAAACTTCCTTCTACCCAGCATTTCTCCACATATCCCAATAAAAATGGTACCTCACTTGTGTGGGTAGGCCTAGTGCCGGCGACAGGAAATGCCCCAAAACACTATTTGGACACATCAAAATTATCAAATACAAAACTACCTGTTTTTGCGGGGAGGGGCACCTGCATTTTTAGTCCTAGGCTCAGCAGTCATCTAGGGAAACCGATCAAACCCAGACATTTCTGAAAACTAGACACCCAAGGGAGTCCAGGGAGGTGTGACTTGCGTGATTGCCCTAATGTTTTCTTACCCAGAATCCTCAGCAAACCTCAAATTTAACTAAAAAAATCACATTTCCCCCACATTTCTGTGTGGGATCACCACACTGGCACAAATTTCTCCCGACAAAAACGATACCTCAATTGTGTAGGTGGGGCAAATGCCTGTGACAGGGAAGAGCCAAAATCATGTTAAAATTGAGGGGGAGCCAAAGCGGGTCCAAAAGAGAAGTTTGGAAAAAAACGTTTTTAGGCTGACAATTGGGGCAGAATTTTTAACAGTATAGATGCGACAATGTTGGTTGGTAGGAATTTTATGGATTCCTACGGATTCAGGAAGGTTCCATCACAAAAAAATGGGAAAATTTGTGATTTCAAGCAAAGTTGGAGGTTTGCAGGGCATTGTGGGTAAGAAAATGGTGCGGGTGCATGTGAAGCACACCACCCTGGACTCACAGAGTCTGTTTAGTTTTCAGATGTGTCTAGGTCTCGTAGATTTTTCTACATGGCAGTGTCCCAAAGTTCAAAAAGTGCAGCCCTCAAAATTCCAAGAGGGACTATTTTGAGAGTTAGACAAGCGCTCATGGACCAAAACCAAAACCCAAAATATTCAAATGTCCTCTTGCTTGCCATGGGATAAGATCTATTAGTGTGCAGGGGGAGAGCTGAAAAATTATTACCCCTTCAGTTGGGGTGGGGGCATAACCATGCCCATAGTGGTTGGTAGCAACCACCCCACTATTTTGGTTTTAATTTCCTGGCATCTAGTAGGCTTTCTGCCCCCCCGGGGAGTGGATCAGGGGTAATTACCCCATCTGCCCACCAATGGGCAAAACAACTTTGTCCCCATTTATTTGGGGTGGCATATGGCCATACCCCAACCCTCTTTTTCGAAAGAAATTCTTCTCTGGTGTCTGGGGGCAGAAATGGCCTAAAATAAATTTGCCCCGCAGGGGAGCGACCCTTGCCTAAGAGGGTCACTCCCCTTGCGTGAAATTGGCCCGAAAGAAAAATCCCTGGTGTCTAGTGGTTTTTGCCCCCCTTGGGGGCAGAATGGCATAAGAAAAATAGGCCAATTTCCCCCCAAGGTGGGCAGAAAGGGCCTAAAATGAAATTGCCCCCAGGGGAGCAACCGTTGCCTGAGGGGTCGCTCTGCTTTTTTTAAAATTGTCGCAAAACAAAATCATTGGTGTCTAGTGGTTTCTGCCTTGATTGGGGGAAGATTGGCCTAATAAAAATAGTCCGATCTGCCCACAAGGGGGAAAGAAATGCCCTAAAAACAATTTGCCCCCCCAGGAAAGTGACCCTTGCCTAAGGTGTTTCTCCCCACGTGTAAAAAATAAAAACAATATCTATCCCTGGTGACTAGTGGCTTCTGCCTCCCCTGGGGACAGATCGGCTTAATAAATATAGGCCAATCTGCCCCCGGGGGGCAGAATAGGCCTAATAAAAAAATTGCCCCCTGGGAAGCGACCCTTGCCTAAGGGGTCGCTCCCCTTATAAATAATAATAAAATAAATCCCTGGTGTCTAGTGGTTTCTCCCCCCCCCGGGGGCAGATTAGCCTAATTAATATAGGCTGATCTGCCTCTGCATTTCTCTTTCGATCGTGCGGGAAGCTCAGCTTCCAGTGCAATGGGGGCGGACTCTGATGAGGTCAGCGCACAATTGCCTGCTAACTTCATCAGACATCACTGTGGGGGGCTGGAGGGTTTGGGGGTTGGAAGGGGAAACGATTTCCATTCCATCCATGCCCATGAGAGGGGGCCGGGTGCATGATGAGGTGGTTATGTCCTTGGCGACTAAGGGCCACGGCTGAGTACATAACCACCTCGTCCCAGGCACCCGAGGGGTTAAAGAATATGTGTATAATTGATTTATTATGAAATAGTAACTATATATATTTCTTAAAGAACTATACATATCTAGAATATACACATAATCAGAATATAAATATTTATCTACATAGGCATATGCAGTCCATTGCTCTTTGGATATGGTGGTTATGAAGGAAAGAGCCAACTCTTGAGTAGTCTTCTGATGACAATATAGTTATCAGTGGACCTCATATTTGGGGGTAATAAATTCCATAGTTTGGCTGCTTGAACACAGAAGGATGTACCACATATTGGGCCAGATGTAGTAAACCTTTTGCACGTCGCAAACAGCAAATTTTGCTGTTTGCAACTTGCAAAAAGCACATTGCGATGCCCAAACCCCGTTTTGCGATTCGGTAACCTGGTTACCGAATCGCAAAACGGGACTGCGAGTTGCAATTAGGAAGGGGTGTTCCCTTCCTAATTGGAAGTCGCAGTGCGATGTTATATTGTTTTGTGATCACGAACGCGGTCACAAAACAATTGCAGTTAGCACCCATTTCAAATGGGTGCTAACCCATTCGCAAAAGGGAAGGGGTCCCCCTGGGACCCCTTCCCCTTTGTGAATGCCATGAATTTTTTTTTTCCAGAGCAGGCAGTGGTCCTATGGACCACTGCCAGCTCTGAAAAAATGAAACGAAAAAGTTTCATTTTTTAGTTTTGTAATGCAAAACGGGCTGCATTACAACAACAAAAAAACTGCTTTATTTAAAAGCAGTCACAGACATGGTGGTCTGCTGTCTCCAGCAGGCCACCATCCTTGTGAGTGCCGCGATTCTCAAGGGGTTGCAAATTGCGATCCACCTCATGAATATTCATGAGGTGGGCCTTTACGACTCCCCTGCGAATCGCAGATGGTGCCAGGGACACCAACCAACATTTTGAATTGCGACTCGCAAATTGCGAGTCGGTCTGACTCGCAATTTACGGGTCGCAATTCAGAATGTACCTACATCTGGCACCAAGTCTTTTTCTTGTCTGGTGGTGTTTTAAGGCGGGGTGCCAATCTTGAGTGGAGATTTCTTTGTTGAATGTATCTGGTTATTTTGTTCCTGATTAAATGTGGTCCTGTTCCATGTATAGCTTTGTGAGTGATACAAAGCAGCTTGAAGGTGGACCTTCTGGGAAGCAGTAACCAGTGTAGGCAGGGGAGATGTGGGCTTGTGGCTTTACATGTAATAGTAACCTGGCAGCTGAGTTCTGAATATGTTGTAGTTTTTTCCTAATAGATAGAGATGATCCATAGTAGAGTCCATTGGCATAATCCAATTTAAATAGAATAAGAGAGATAATAGCCTGCACCTTGTGTGGCAATCCGAGGTGAGTAAGTCTTCAAGGTGATGAAGCTTGATCGTGCTAATTTGTCCACTTGGGCATTCATTGTTAATATGGAGTCCATGGTAATTCCGATGTTTTTAACTTCTTTGGATACTTGAGGAGGAGGTCCCAGATCGTCAGGCCAGGCGCACAGTGGTTCGTCATTTTTTCAGTCACCACATATGAGTATTTTCGTTTTGGAAGCATTCAGTTTGAGATGGCTCCAAGTCATCCACTGATCAACGGCTCTGAGGCAACTGAAGATTTGTGAGTTTTCAATGTCTTTGAGGTAGTCCGATTTAAGTATTATTTGTGTGTCATCTGCATAGTTGTAGCATGTAAGTTTATAATTATTGGTCAGTTCTGTTAATGACATCATGTAGATGTTGAAAAGCATGGGTGGGATGATTTAGCCTTGAGAGACACCTGCTTTTGTGAAATAAGGTTCAGACGAGAAAGGGGGAGTATGGATGACATTTGTTCTGTTTTGAAGGTAGTATGTAATCCAGTCCAGAGCAGTCCCTTCTATGTCGGCTTTATTGAGTCTTTGAATTAGGGTGTCATGGTCAACAGTATCAAAGGCAGCTGAGAGGTCCAAGAGAAGTAGTGCAGCAACTCCGCTGCAGTCTACTGCGTTTTTAAGATCATCCCAGATTGCTATGAGTGCCGATTCAGTGCCTCTTCCTGGGCGGAATCCAGTTTGGTAGTCTGAAAGTATGGAGTTGTCTTTAATGAATTGTGACATTTGGGCGAATGCTGCTCTTTCCATCAATTCCCATTCCTGTCGCCGGCACAAGCACCCCAACACGTTCACACACATTCACACATGCACCCACACCACCACGCACATACAGACACACACCCCACTCATTCACGCACTCGCTACATACACCCCTAATTACTCGTACACACTCACACAAACATGCACACTGGAACATGCATACACGCACTTACACGCACTCTGGCACACCCATTCAAATACGCACATGCACCCCCCTCATTCACACGCACACACAAGTATTCACATACATTCACACACACGCATGCACACAAAAGCACCCCCATTCACAGACATACATGCACACACAAGCACCACACCCCCCCTTACGGCCGATCCACTTACCTTTTCCGGCGAGTTGGTTGTCCGGGAGGGGATTGGTCTTGGCGGTGTTGCATCGCCAACACCAATATCCCAGCAAGACTCCGCCGAGCCGTATTACGGCTCGTAATACGGCGGACAGAGTCTTGGTGGTGTGGCTGTGCTGGTGGTGCACCCACCTCTTTATCTCCGTAGGCTAGGACTTCCGCCCAGGAATGGGCAGAAGTCCATGCACAACTCTTAATATGGCAGTCAGCAGACCACTAGCACGGGCAGTTTGCTGGCTGCAGCGGCTTCGGCAGTCTTTAGAAAAGACCACCGAATTCGTAATGAGGGCCTTAGTATTTAGAATTCTGTCTGAGTAGTACCTTTTTTTGCTTTTTTGATGATTTGTATATTCTGTTAAATTTGTATAGCTGAAGTTTGTCTTAAATGTTTTTTGTTTTGTGCCAAGTCCATTGCAGTCTTCTGATTTGTTGCTTTCTCTTTTTAAGTTCTGTGTTTCTCCAAGGTGTTGGTTTTCTTTTGTCCTGTTTAGTTTTTCTGAGTGGTATTAGGATATCGAAAGCTTTCTGTAGCCACTCGAAGTTTTGGAACTGAATTAATTGTGTCTAGATCTGTGTTGGCTGCTAGTTGTGTTTCTAAGTCTTCAAAATTAAGTTTGCTCCATGGTCGATAGATGCATGTATGTAAGGTGCTATGGGGTGTGTTGATTTGTGGTGTTTTATGTCGGAACGTTACCAAATGGTGGTCTGACCATGTGATTGGCGTGATGCTTTGAACGGAAACTAGTTCAAGGTTTGCAAAAATTACATCTAGGATGTGTCCAGCGATGTGTGTGGGATTGTGGCCAATCTGATGTGGGTTAAATATTTCTAGGCCAGTGGTGATAGCATTTGGATGGGGCATATTGGATTTGTCAAACCAAATGTTTAGGTCCCCAAGAATGCATAGGTTTGAGTATAATGTTATAAGGTTTTAGACTGTATTTATAAAAGTGTCTGGAAATGTTGAATTGTTAGGTGGAGGTCTGTAAAGGAGGAGGAAGTTACAGGAGGAAGTTGGTGTAGGGTTACATCTGGTGAGGAGGGCCTCACATCCTTGTATGGAAATGTCTGTTTTACAGAGATTTATTGTTTGTTTGAACATAATAGCTAGTCCACCTCCTGTAAGACTGGCTTCATGCAACACTGGGGCCATGTCATCTCCCAACCATGATTCCGTTATGAAAAGTAAGTCAGGTTGTGTGTCAGTGAGCAGGTCGTAGATGTGGTGCTTATTTTTTGAGAGTGATGAGCATTTATGAGCAGGCAGTTTAGAAAATGTGTATTTGTGACGGTGTTGTTTTTGTTTTGTTTGTTTCACACTAACCAAATAAGTGACATTTCCATCTAAAGAAACACTGAAGAAGAGCTAAGCTGGATAATTATATAACTAATAAGGAATACAGGATATGACAAGATGACATCATTAATGTTGCTTACCAAAGTAAAGAAATTGGTATATTTATTATTCTTAAATAAAAGAAGACTCTACAATGAGATTTGAACACAATTTTCCCAGCCCCGTACAACTCTCGCAAAGGAGCCATAGGTGATACTGAACATATTCAGATCTAGCAGGATACAAACATACATAAAATATAAACATGGGGTTCCAGACAGCTCTTCAGAGGGTGAACTTTTAATATTATGTATCGACCATTAATTACTATATCCCTCAAAACAACCACAAGACCAGGACTACATATCTCAAAAGATATTTCTCATGTGTAATGACATTTACAACACAACCCACCCCCAACCCTCTCTGTGAACAATAGAACTGGTAATAGTAAAAATACATCTGAGATATTTTTCCAATATATATGACACATATAATCTTTGTTTATTTAAGTGTTTGTATTTGAATTTGATTTATCACACCAAGACCCTAATGAAACAACACAAGTAAAACAAACCAATGCAGATGCACATCTCAAACACATGTGCTGCTCTTTATTACAGATATAGGGGACTTGTAGGAATCACCCTTTCCTGGTACCTAGGGCCTAGGGCCTAGGGTACTAAGGAAGGTCTCTGAGGAATGCAGCACCAATTGTGCCACCCTCAGAGACCCCCTCACCCAACCCATACAGTGCTGCCATTACAAACTGTGTGAGCTAGTGCAAGCTAAATTGAAAACACGCCCTATCACACACCCCTGTGAGGGCATATATGCATTAGCAGATATCCCCCTGCTATGTCTGTTGATTCTGAGACATAGTGCACAGGGAAGCCATTTTAAATGCATGTGCTGGACACTGGTCATTACGTGTTCCTCAGCTACATGATGGCTTTTTCTGAATCCTGGGTTGTTTTGTATCAGACATCTTGTAAAAACTAATGTCTTAATGTGTACCTAGCTTCCCACAATGAAGGATGGGCCAAATCCATAAAGCTATTTGTGGGTATGTTTACAGTTCAAAATGGCTTAATTTATGCCTATCCTTAAAATGATTTCTGGCATGTGTAAATAGGTTTATTAATGTGTAATTGTACACCACAATTGCATACAATTACTCTGTGGTAAACATATACTGTATAGTGTGGCGAGTGAGGAAATCATAGTGGTAGTTTGTATAGAGAGGTGGTGCTCTCCCATTAATACATGAGTATGTTGACATTTACATACTCTTCTCCTACCCTTTCACATCCTGAAAATGGCTGAGATTCAGTCTAGCAGCACTACAGTGTGGTCAGTGTTCTTGTTGAGGGCTTTTTCTAAATTATCGAATTCAGTGTCTAATTTTGTGGCTTCAATGTGTGATTTCACAAAATTCCTCGGATGTAGGTTACTTTTTCAGATATCCATTACTTTACTTTGGGGTCTTAGGCTTGTATGACCCCTGTCTATTGCTGGTAGGTTGCTTACAGCCATAGCTACACTGTGAATTGATTTGGTGTTCCAAGCCTTGACTTTGTACTACTAAAGTATCATGTGAATTGAGGAGTATATTTCATTTTCTGTTGGAAATGCAGTCACACAGACATAACTAAGAGGAACATATCATTATTAGTGGCTGCGTTTGCTTGCAGCCTGTTTTCCTATTTCCCATGGCTTAGAGTGACCAAAAGTAGGAAAGCTGGTGAATTATGTTTGCTCCTTGCCCTCCCATCAGCATTCGCATTAGCATCAGAAAGTGCTTCTGCACCGAACTATATTGTTTACTTCTTGTTCTTTTTCCTTTGGCTCCCTTGCATCAACAAAGAATACCTCCACATTGTCACTGGCAACATCAAGAGCCATTATTTCCTTTAGTGGATCATGCATTTTTGTTGATGGAGGTTGTACATTTTATTACTGGTTCTGAGTTTATCTGTGAGGGATTGGGGGGTTGGTTGATTGGGGTGTTTAGCCTGTTCAAGCAATAGCCACAATCCCTGGCAGGGTGAACCACAAAAAGTCACTAAATTAACCTGTGTTTAACCCTGTACATTAACCTGTGCTCAACCTTGGGTTGCTTGGCACAAAAAACAGGCAGGAATAACTTAGAGGCAAGGTGTAAGCTATTTATGAAGTATACACAAAGGAACAAAGTGAAAACATGTCAGAAGAAAAATTTCACACCAATTTAGAAAAATATAGCAAAATGTTATAAATTACTTGGCACCAAAACAACAAAAATTTGATCAGTAGAACCAGAGTTATGAATTTTAAAAATGATCAGTAAAAACCTAAAAGATCAAAGTGCCAACCATAGACATCTAGTCGCACAAGACCGGGTCAAAGTCGAAATATATGGTCGACAATGCTAGTCGGATACAAGAAGTGGATTAGGCCCCGTCGGCGCTTGCCTTAGAACTTAGTAGAATTTGCAAGAAAAATGATCTGAGAAGGTAAAGTTCAGCGCAGCAAATCTGTAGTCAATTCCCAAGGAGGGAACATCATCGTCGGGGAGCTGCTGGAAGATGTTGCAGAGAAGCTTTCAACATTTGTACTTAGTCACTTTTTTGGAAGTTGAAAATCTCCAGTGGGACAAGGTAGGAGGCTGTAGTGGAAGACAGTTCCAGGAAGTCAGATATACCTTTTGAGAATGACTACTGAACAGGATTTGCTGCTGGAGAGAATAACTCAGCGTGGGCTCCCAAAAACTCAGTTCGACTGGTGGTTCAAGAAGCAGGTTGGTCCCAGTCTTCTCTCGGTTTTTCAGAGCAGTTTTTATCCAACATTTTGTTAAGTCCAAAGTTTTTAAGTTTGGGTATCTGGACACCTTTAGCACCACAACCAAGGATCCAGGACTCTGCAGGCAGCAGTTGGGGTTCAGGACTCACTCAGACTGGGTCCAGGTGGAGGTTTAAGATGGTGGGAGCCTTTTATGTCCCTGTGGCTCTGAGCAGGAGGCCAGCAAACAAGCCCTTGAAGTCAATCTGATAGTCCTAGGCTCAGGTGAAGATGCATAACTCAAACAACAGGACTGGCCTCTGAGGGCTCAAGGTAGTGTCCGGACAGCAAAGCAGTGCTTCCAGGTGCAGCAAAGCAGTCATATGGAGTTCATAGCAAGCCACAGCAGCAGCAGGCAGTCCTCTGAGAGTCCATTCACAGGTCCAAAAAGTGATCTAAAGTGTGGGTCTGAGATTCCTATTTTATACCTGGTGCCTTCATTGAAGTTGGGAGACGTTTCTAAAGGTTTCTCTTTGAAGTGCTTGGAATTTCCTCACTCCCCTGCCTTGGCTCCAAACTCTCTGCAGAGACAGTGCAGTGGTAAGAATCCCTTCGTGTGAAGGCAGAGAGCAGCCTATTCAGTTGCTGGTGGTGCTGTGCCCAACTCTGCCCCCCCACCCTGCCAGCAGATAGCCCATTCAGACACACATACACCCACTACTGTGTGATTGTTTGGGAGGAATTCACAAAGTTCAACTGTCAGGTAACACCCAGTCATATGACACAGGGAAGGCTACATGTGCCAAATGGTAAGGGCAGGAAAATGCCAACTTTCTAAAAATGGCATTTTCAAAATTGCAATTCAAAGTCCAATGTTACCAATAGAGAGGATTTTTTATTATTATTGCATAGATAATGAACATGAAATGTTTATCTGTCCACAGTCAAAAGACAGAACCTATTAAATGTGATAAAGCAATCCAATGTTATCCTATGGGACAGGTAAGCCTCACAGTAGTGAAAAACCTACAATGCACACTGCCTTATGGCCTACCTAGGGCCTACATAAGAGGTGACTTGTATGCAATAAAGGAGTAATTTAAGGCTTGGCCGGGGGTTATATCGCCAAGTCGAATCTACAACAAATTTAAAACTGCATTCAGGCTGCAATGGCAGACCTGGGGCATGTTTTAAGGGGCTACTCAATTGGGTGGCACAATGTGTGCTACAGACCCAATAGTAGCATTTAATATACAGGCCCTGGGTATATGATATACCATTCTACAAGGGACTTATAAGTAAATTAAATATGCTAATCAGGTGTAAACTAATGTAACCATGTTTAATTAAGGCAAAACGTTTGGGGGTGATCCTGTAGAGAAGTCCATGTCCAACAGTACCAGATTTTATATGCCATTTTTTCAGTAAACAATTTTAGAGTGTTTAATCTCAGACTGCACCAAAGCATTGTTTTGCAGATATATTGGTGTATGTAATACCATACCACAGCCACCCATGCCATATCTAGCCCCACAAACAAATTATCATGTTTTAGTTTGAACACTGTCATGCACCACATTATAAAAGATAATTTCCTCCTGTTCCAACCTGTGACCCCTCTTTGCTCCAGCATATTGTCAAGGGAAATTTTAAAGTGTAAAAATAGGAATGGGGCACACAGCAGAACATTCAGTGCTTAATTGCAAGTCACAACAGGAAGTGCTATATGTTCGAGGGTGGGTCACTAGTTGTGTGGCCTGCACAAGTAATGATTCCTCACTCGACCACCACTGGGAACCAAATACCCCATTGTAGCACTTCACTATCATAGGGTAGCGTTGCAGAGCAGTCCAAGACTTACACAAAGGAGGTGGTGTGGGCTGGTAATAACCACTCACAAGCAGACCAGAATAACACTGAATAAATGATGGTCCAGTCTGTGCTTTTTCGTTTCATTAAGTAAAAGTACATTTATTTCACACGCACTACTCAGTACTATGCAACAATTTACAAATATACACATGCTGATGTAATTACGTTTGGATGACATTGCATAATCATTCTTGTCTCTCCCAAAGGGAGATATAAACCAGCAACCCACATGGAAAAATATTCACTTGTATTCCAATGCAATATTTGACTGTAACTTGGAGTGAGAGCACCTAATACTGGCAATAAAGTACATCTACTTTGATCACTAGTAGCTGTCAGTAGCTGTCAGTCTCATTACTCAAATAAGCATCAACAAGAAACATGTATAGGCATGTTGGAATGTTTTGTACTGTTAAAATTATTAGCATAATGATCTATGCAGTCTAACCACACCCTTTAGTGCTGTGGACAAATGTTAATTATATTCCACATTGAAGCATTCAACATAAAAGTGATGACCAGTTGACACAGTACCTAAAGGATATCACTTTGTTGTTACAATTTACGTAATACCATCTTTCACCCCGTAGAGTGTCTTTGCATATGACCATATATATGTTACATCATTGGCCACAATGATGTAGCCATACATTTTTAATCACATTTAGCATAAAATGATACCTTTTGACCATAGTCCGTAAGGACTCAATTTCTGTAAAAACACCTTTAATTACCCTAGAGAGTGTTTACCATTATAACAATCTGTTGTTATCACCATTCAGGCCACAAGTACTGCAACCATGAGCTTCACTCCTAGAAGGCACGGTTCCATTACCCTGAAACAGAATTTCCAGCTGGGCCTAGGCTTGAAAACACTTTGGAACCCCTGATGGGTTAGTATTTCCAAGTCCTCTGGAACTGAGGGTGGGGACATTTGGTAACTTCTTGCGGGGAGTCTGCGCTCCTCCTGCAGCTCTCCCTATTCATTTGCTTTATGTCAGTGGTGACCCCATCCTCCTGAGGCCATTACAAGTCTAAAACAATCAGCTTTTGGCTGAAAACAAGGGCCAGGGCCTGCAGGGCATTATGGGGCACTCCTCCAGCAGCATGCATACTTGATTAGCGTCTCTCACACTGCACTGGGCAGAGCCGCTTTGCTTGTCTTTTGTGATGCCTCTTCATCGGGGGTGTCTAGTCCCACCTGAACACACCCACACCAGGTACAGTTAGTTGGTGAGCGGCTCAAGGAGCTCATCCCGGCCACTCCCGCCAACTCCTGGTGCAGCCAGCACACTCCAGTGCTGCCATGGAAGCCAGCACTCTGCTATGGTCTGCCCGCTTCTGCAGGAAGACACCTTCCTTTTTGTTGATGGTCTGCCTGCTCCTGTGGGCAGACACGGAGGAGGTTGCCATGCAGGTGAGGTGCACTAGCCCTCCCCCGCCTCTTCACTTCAGACTCGATTCTGGCAGCGGGCGGCCTGGCCGCATGGGGGCCTTTTGACCGCACTCACCCCACTAATCTTCAGCCACAGGGGCTCAGGGATGGGGTCCTGGGACCCCCTTTCCACAGGCAAATCTTGGCAGGGAGTGCAACATTGCTCCCCATCTTCAGCATCGGCCATGGGGCCTAGGGATGGGGTCTTGGGTCCCGACCTCCTCTCCTTCATGGGAAGCACGACAGTACTCCCCAGCAGGTCTTCGTTCATGGGCCCCTCTTGCACCAGGATGGCCATCTTCACAGGGGAGGGCGACAACACTCCCCAACTACTCTTCTCACTTTTGGGGTCTAGGGATGGGGTCCCTTCCCTTGCAATATTGAGGGAGCACAACGACACTCCCTTGCACCAGCCTTCTTCTTAGGGGTAAGCCCCTGGGCCCTGACCCCGGGGGCCTCAGTGGAAATAGCGGTGGAGCCCCACACTCTTCATTCCTTTCTTCTGGGCAGTGCCCTTTCCTTGCGCCAGAGCCTGTCTTTCCCCCAACTGGCCCTCAGGGGAGCAAGGGGGCCAGCTTACCTGGTCCTGGGGTGTGCCCTACTGGGTCTAGAGTCACTAAGGGGCAAAGTCCTTGCCCCAGTGTTGTCCATGATGCCCGTCTTCAGTCCCAGTGTTCTGCAGAGGATAACATCCAAGAGAGAGCTCTCTCTCCTTTGTAAGACCTTTTAAGTTGGGGCAGAAGTGTCCATCAGGGCTGCGCCTCTGGCCTATCTTGATGTGCCACATCACTTCTCCGCCCCTGTCCCAACTTTCATGCACAGTCTTCTGGGATAGCTCAAAATGGTGTGGTCCAGGAGTCTGTTTACATGTGCTCTGAGGGACTCAGCCCCTCCTCCTCCTTGACATTCCTACCAGGCCCTCTCCCAGCAATTCCTCCTCCTTGTTGAGGGACCTGGGGCAGGCCCAGTTCCTGGCACGGAATGACAGCTGGCTGATTGCTGCAAGGCCCTGCTCCTGCAGCCGGACAAAGCACTAATTGGCCTTAATCCTGAGCTGAGTCAGAGAAAGATAACATTCCTGGATGCCCCTTAAGCTGTATAGATATTCTTTTGTAACCTACTGCATTATTCTTTTCATACATGTTACAGTGTACATTGGTGCAACTCTTGAGTCTGTGGACCCTAGGGAACTGGAGTTGCGCCCCAGGGCAGCCTTTCCCATTGGCTTATGATTGAGACTCACTACAATGTAGATAGTAAGCACACTGACTATCCCTCACATGTGTGCACCCATCTCATAAGGCCATCTCCAGGTTGCAAGCGCATCTGACCTTATTTAGCTTATTAATGTATGTTGATAAGGGAACTCGTTAGAGATTCGCTTGACCTTTTGACTTGTTTAACATGTTCACACCCTAAGTCCATACAGGCCATAAATATAATCAAATCAAACAATAACATTCTTTTGAGTCAGTAATTTTCACACACCATGACCCATTTAGTCATGAATAACCACACCTTTTATGTAAGTTAGAATGTTTATTTCCCTAGATTAACAATGCTTGAATCACGTAAATTAGTCTCAAAACCACATGATATACATATAAAGACAACACTGGTTGACCAAATCTTTTAAAGAATCTCAACTTGACTAAAGCATTAATAACTAATCCCTCTAAACCCAAAGTACAAACCAACAATAAGAGTAATTGTGCAATGGAAATAACATACATTTGAATTCAGCAATTGAGTAACATCAACTAACAATTTAGTTAAATGGAGGAAAACTCCCTAACTTCAGATTAGCATCAGCACGTTTGGGGTTCATGCAAAAGATTTAGTCAACATGAATTTGGAAAACATCTAACTATGGCTCTTTCAAAAGCAGCAGTTGGTACCTAGAAACTAAAGACAAATCAACAATAAAGACATTAGCAATTTGATATACCTTTCCTTATGGATCAGCAAGCTATGATAATGTTCGTCAGGCAGACATCAGTTCGATCAGCATCGGCAACAGGACATGTGAAGGGGTAATGGTTCAGAATTGGGAACTCTAAGCTCTCTGAACCATTAGACATTAATGTCTAAGGTAGGCAGCATTTAGCATCAAAAGTCTAAGCAAATTAAAGTTAATAATCAAAATTCTCTAAGTAAGAGAATTAAAGGTGCAACGAGCTCTGAGCATTGAGCGCAAAGGTGAGCACCAGCATTGAGCACAAGAAGAAAGTGAACGAGAACCCTTAGTGCGGTCCACTTAACTTAAAGTTGTCCCACGTTGTCATTGGTCAAAGAATCATGCAATAGCCATTAGTCCAATAAAATTAGTATTTCAAATCTAAGATATAACTAAACAGTCTTTCACACGTTGATGTATGGCTCCTCTTCTTATGCACACATCATTCGACTCATCAAGAAACAATTTTAGTATCCATCTGTCCTTCCGTCAGTACAGCCATTGTTAGTTCCTGGGATTATCGCTTTCTCAAACTTCGAGTTAACATTTGTAACAGTTTAGAACATTCAGGTTTCTACACACATTTCCTCACAAAAAACATTTTGCTATTGCTATGATTTGGTCAACCTTCAGTTAGAACAATACATCTTTATTATTCACTAAACATGATATCATATTTTATTCCGACATGGCATTTTTAATATGAGGTTGTGCATTACTAAGGCCTATAACTCGTTAACTTGAGGCCTACAGTTAATTTATGCGAATACAAAGCATTTAATCGTACGTATAACACACTACTACAAATTTCACACTCATATATGCTCTGAATAAACATTATTACGCTTTTAATAAAACATTACATAGTAGGTAGCAGCCATTCAAGTGGGCACATTTTCGAGTTGCGCATCATTTTCTATGTTAATTCATTTTCTATGCAGATTCAAAATACAGAATACATGAAATATTTATTAGTAATAATTTCAGCACTCACAAGGTCACCACCCACTCTGCATGGTCCGTTCTGCGCCAAGCTTCCTAGTCACAGTTCTTTGGCTGCGCATGACAGGAATCCTCCCCGCTCAGCAGTGGCGTAGCGTGGGAGTGAAAAAGCAAATGATTTGCAGAAGAAAAATTTCATAATAAACTTTAGTGAAAATTATTCATCACAAGTTCATTCTATGTATAAAAATGTGACAAAACCCTTTTAGAAAATAATTTGAATAATACTACTTGAGGAGGGCAAAAGCACCACATTTTTCTCTGGAATATGTTTTCGGTGTCCTGATTCACACAAAGTATAACAAATATGCACCTTGATAAAAACAAATCACAATTTTCAGAGTTACTCACTCGAGCAAAAAATGAAACACAGTTGTCTAACTTTTCCAAAGTTTTACAATGTGGCTCAACAGGTTTTCAGAAGCGCAAGCAGAATTCTGTGAATAATAAAGTAATGAGCACATATATACTATCGCCCTTTCAGAATGAGGACTTGAATAATATGCACCTGGACATAATGTCTGTCAGAATTGTCCTAGAACAAGTCAGTTTACGGAACTTTGCAGAAGACAAATTAACCCACGAAAAACCTTTAAGAATCTGAAGGCTTAGGTAAGGAAGATGGAGAGGGCCAGAGGTTAGATTCTGTTGAAAGAATACAAAACTGGATGTTTGTCTTTGTGACATAGCTAACTTGATTTGTATAGTGCTTCTGAAATTGTAACTATGGCTAAGGGCTGATGCTGGTGTGTTCTGTATGGAGGAGTTATTGTGTGCAGATGGTAAAGAGGGAAGGAAGCTCCTACAGATGGCACAGTAGGTTATGAAATTCTCAGAAGGCCCACTCAGAAAATCTTGAGTCACCTATTTTTGTAAATTGCATGTTGGTAATGTTTAATAGTCCACTTTCCTTGACCTTAGAACTTGCAAGGGAGATCCTTTGAACAAACTGATTGAGGTGTTTGCAGGCTTCCTAAGAATAGTATCACCCCCTTGAAGATGATGGACTTCTGATCTGGCAAACCATTTAAAGTGTTTTTAGATATCCCACATGTGATCATTTCTTTGAGTAATTCGAAATGGACAGTGGTATTCTACACCTTTTGCCACCTGTGCTCCTGATTACGAAAAAGACAATGAGATTTCTTTCAAGCAATGCAATCTACAAGATTATTTTTTTTTAATTGAAGGATTTTATTTTATTTTAAATGTATAAATGAAAACGACAAGAACAATAATGGGCGAATAATCAATTTGAACTACTTCAACACTGATGTCATTCAAATTAATAACACGGTTTTGTGTTTTGAAAGAACGGCCTGGTTTAAACAATGCTGTGGGTAGTTCTAACAATGCATAATGAAACTGCTACTATGTAAATAGTGTGCAAAGTATCTGAAAGTATGCATGGCTTATGCTTCAACCTTTATTACACGATTGGATACCTGACGGTACGTAAACAGAAATAAAACACTACATTTTTTCATATCATGGTCACATCTGCACCACAGCAACATTAGTTACATTGACAGAGGTAAAAATCATGAGTCTCATCACATAGTCAATAAGAACACAATATCACATGGATATCGACAGAAGTTCTCAGTTTAACCATGCAAAAGAATAAACAACAGCACAGAATAAGTCATGTTGTGCTGCTAACTCATTTTGTACTTCCATCTGTAGTGCCACATAATCCATCCACCTCATACATTTACTGCAAATACTGAAACTCAGCAGCGAAATTAGACAATTCCAGTCACCACAATGAGGCTGTATGAGGGGGTCAAGATATACAAGCGATGGGTGTTGCCACATACACATAAGTGAACTGAGGGTGGGCCTACAGTGGAAATGGGCAGCAGTGAGGGTGAGGAGGGACCCACAAGAAAGGGATACATTTCCACCAGTAGAAATATTACTGCCGGTCGCCCAGCTCTTCTTTGTATGTTTGCTAGTCAAGTAATAGCATTTCCAACTCCATCGCTATGGGGTGTTTGCACAGTCTGCAAGCCTCCTCTCTCATCAATGCTACTGCCTCTGCCTGCCCCCACTGTGTTGCTGCACACTATTGAACAATACTGGCAGAACATGGGCTTTCCAGGGCATGGCTATTGTCAGTAGTGCCAGATCTATAAATTGGTTGGTTGCTTTATCAGTTTGTGACTGCTTAAACAATCCCAGCAATGCACCCTCCATTGTGCACACATCCATGTGGCCTGCTAATTCCCCTAGCTTGGCGGCTACTGCGCCCCATAGGGACGCAGCCTCCGAGCAGATCCAAAACATATACACCGTGCCAGCTCCTACTTATTGCCATTTTGGACAGTTGGAGGAAGATCCAAACATACGAGACAGGGCTGCGGGAGTGAGGTAGGCTCTATGCAATATATTATGCAAAATATACTGCAACTTAGCATTCTGTGATAACTTCCTAGGATATATAAGTGCTGTCTCCCACTCCTAAAGAGATGTTCCTCAAGAGATGTGGAAATATGTTAGCCACTTATCTTCCTTTGTAATTTTAAGTTAATATGATTTTCCCTTTTATCAAATACATGCATACAAATTTTACATGTTGATGACAAAATCTGTACCTAAAATCAGCCTTGAGAGTTCCCCTTGGCATTGATTGGATTTGTCTCCAATGGCTCTACAGATCCCAAGATTGATTACAAGTGGTATTGGCATACTTTCAGGTACTCATTCATTGAAATATCAATCACTTTTCCTAGTTGAGAGACACCTGAACAAAATGAAGAACATCTTGAATATTATATGCTGTATGGCTATGGAAGTGATCTAATGTACATAGTAAATTACATTTTTATTTTCTAAATGGAAAATGTTCTGGTTGCAAATTGAAGTTAACCTGAAGTCTGTTATCATTCAAGTAAGTTGTTCTTGGGCTCTTGCTGTTCACCTGTGTCCCTTCAACAGTCTATTGCCGTCAAGTGGTACCAGCTTCATAGTTATGAATGAATCTATTATTCAGTAGATGTATCTTGTTCTCATTGGTTGACATTTTGTATTTCACAAATGTGTATTAACATTTTTAAAATAGTAGGCATGTGTTAGACTTGGCATCCTTGGCGTGGTCTCCCCTAACTTTTTGCCTCTGTTTCCCAGGTTGCTGATGTGTGCTGGACTCTGTTTATGTTACTCTGGGCACTTTACCACTGCTATCCAGTGCTAGAGTGCAAGTGCTCCTATATAAAATGTGTATGTAATTCACTTTCCATGATTGGCATATTTGATTTACTGACAGGTCCCTAGTACAGTGCACTAGAGGTGCCCAGGGACTCTAAATCAAATGCTACTAGTGGGCCTGCAGCACTGGTAGTGCCACCCACATTAGTAGCCCTGTCAACATGGTTCAGACCTGCCACTGCAGTGTCTGTGTGTGCAGTTTCAAACTGCCAATTCGACTTGGCAAGTGTGCCCACTTGCCAGGCCTAAACCTTCCCTTTTCTTACATGTAAGACAGCCCTAAGGCAGGCCCTAGGTAACCCCATGGGCAGGGTGCAGTGTATGTTTAAGGTAGGACATAAACTAATGTGTTTTATATGTCCTGACAGTGAAATACTGCCAAATTCGGTTTTCACTATTGCAAGGCCTATCTCTCTCATAGGTTAACATGGGGACTGCCTTTAAATATGAATAAAGTGTAGATTCCCTTTGGGAGCACGTAGACATGTGGAGTTTGGGGTCCTTGAACTCACAATTTAAAATGCATTTTTTTAGTGAAGTTGATTTTTGGATTGTGTGTTTGAAAATGCCACTTTTAGAAAGTAACCATTTTCTTGCTTAAAAAATTCTGTGACTCTGCTTGTTTGTGGATTCCCTGTCTGGGTCAGTTTAACAGTTGGGCTGTTTGCACCTCTCCTCTAGACAGTGACACAAAGGGAGGTGGGGTGTAGCCTGCATATCCTGATGAGCCATCTGGGCTGAGGGGAGGAGTGGTCCCTTACACCTGAAAGGGCTATGCCTGCCCTCACACAATGCAGTCTCCAACCCGCTGGTGTGTGCCTGGGGCCTGGCCTGGGCAAGGCAAGATCTTGAAAACAACAGAGACTTCTCCTTGAAGTAGGCCTACTTCAAAGGCAGAAATGGGTATAAGAAGAGCCTCCAAACCCTTGGAAATTAGATCACTTCTGGAAATCAAGAGGAACCTCTGCCAAGGAGAAGAGCTGAAGAGTTGAGGAGGAGTGCTTCCCTGCCTGTGACTGTGCTTTGTGGAGCTATCCTGCAGTTGCTGCTTCTGTCTGTGAAAGGGGACAAAGACTAGACTATGTTGTGCATTCCTTCTTGTGGAAAAATCACCAAGGGTTTGAACTTAGCTTGCCTCCTGTTGTTGAAGTTTCAGGGCCATCAACGACTTCCCCTGCTAGCACCTGGACTCTCTGCTGAGACTCCTGCCCTGCCAAGTGGTGCCCTATCCAGTTCCTGGGCCCTTGAAAGGTGAAGCTGGCAGACCAAGACTGAAAATCCATGCACAGACTGCATTGCGGGGCAAATTTCGACGCACCTTCCGAGACTCGGCTGAGAAATGATGTGCCACTGTCTTTGCGGTTAAAATCTATGCTCCACCTGCATCGCAGCTGGAGGATCGAAGCAACGTGGCTGGAGAAATGACGCCAACACCCGCGGACGGAGGCTGTTAACAATCGCAACCCCACATAGCGCGGTTTTCTGATACGTGTGACCGGATTTTCGGCGCAAACCACGCTGGGCGCGGAAAAACAACACAAAGCCTGCCCGGACCTGAGGTGCCTGTCCGGATCGACGTATCGCTCTCTTGCGGAGAGGAAAAACGACACATGCCAAACCGACCGGAAGAGGAACGATGCGCGGTTTCGCTTGCGAGGGAGAAATCGACACGTCGCTGGCCTTTTCCGACACAGTCACCCGTGTGATGTTATTTTGATGCAACCCAGGTACGTTTTCACGCTAACAGTGTGCCCACTATTTTCTCAAGGATTTAAGACTCTTTTTGCTTTTTAATTAATCACTTGAGTTGTGTATGTTGGATTTTTGTCATTTGGGTCTTGTTTTGTTCAGATAAATATTACCTATTTATTCTATACCTGTGTTTTGTAATTTTGTAGTGTTTTTACTGAGTTACTGTGTGTGTTGATACAAATAGTTTACACATTGCTTCTGAAGTTAAGCCTGCCTGCTCGTGCCAAGGGAGTGAGCGGGGGTTAACTGATGGTGATTCTCCTCACCCTGAATAAAGTGAGGGTCCTTGCTTGGCCAGGGGGTAACCTGACTGCCAACCGAAGACCTCATTTCTAACATTGGTGATCAGCTGTTGGGACTGGACTTGTATTTGTTCTTGGCATACAGTGATTAAGTGTACACCACCATTTTCAGTGCAGACCATTACAGGGCCACATACAACTTGTGTTTGTGAATTTTTCCTTTTTTCTATTTTTCGGATTTTTTCCCTACTTCCATCTTGTGGTAATCCTTGGTTGAGGGAGCTGGATCAGAGGAGCCAGTCTAGTAGGGATGGTGGCAGCAGTAACACAGTGCAGTCTGAGAGGAGGGTGCACATTCCTAAGGACCCTGTGAAGGATTACAAGAGGGAGGGTGACATACTCTTGTGGTTTAAGGGGTATGAGTCTGCTCTCCATATGAATCTGGTCCCTGAAGTTCATTGGGGGCGGGGGGCAGGTCTGTGGAAGCACTTCGAGGTAGAGGTAAGGGATACTCTGACTACCTTATGGGATCCCCAGAGGCTCACTTACCCTACCATGAAGGACGCCCTGATCACTAGGTATGGTCTCACCCCTGATCAGTATAAGGACAAGTTTAGGTCCTATAAGAAGATGGAATCCTAAACATGGTTGGAATGTATTGACTCTTTTTGCAGGTCGCTGGATGGTTGGGTGAAAGGCAGTAAGGTAACAACGTATTAGGGGTTTTACAATTTAATTGCTTGGGAGCACTTGTACAGTTTGTTTTCCAGAGGTGCGTCAGCACCTAATTGACAGCAAGCTCACTGACCCCAGGAAGCTTATGCAGGAAGTTGACCGCTGGGAGAGCACCAGGGTCCACAAGAGCTATGGGGGAGACCACGCCAAGGTTGGGCAGGGTCCCTCTCAGAAGAATGGGGGGTAATGGTAAACAGGGGGAGCTCTCAAAAGGGCCCCAACCTGTTTTCCAGGGTAAGGATTTCCAGCCCCCCAGTGAAAATAAGCCATGGTTCTCCAAAGGGAAACTTATGGAAAGGGGTGTTATGTATGTGACCAGCTGGGTCATGTGAGGGGTGACCCCAAATGCCCCAAGGGTACACCAGCACCCGCTGGTGCACAGTCCCAGGGTTTGGCTAGTGTAGCGTTTGGGGAGGAGTTGGTTCCAAGGGGGTGGGATCCAGCTGAGATGACCCTTGTCTCAGTAGGGGACAGTGAGATGGTCCAGAGAACCCTAGTGCCTGAGAACACTAAAAAGTACAAGCAGTCGGTGACCATCAACGGACAGAGGGTGGAGGCTCTGAGAGAGCAGATAAATCCCCTAGTACTTCACCAAGTAGTTGTGGTAGACAACTCAGAGTGCCTGTGCAGAGTGGCATAGGTTCCCTTTGAATGGGGGGGGTCTCAAGTTCCTTGAAGGTAGCTGTGAGTCCAACCATGCCTGTAGATTGTTTTCCTGGCAATGACCTGGAAGATTCCCCATGGAAGGAGGTGGAACACAGGTCACACTTGAAAATGTTGGGTCTGCCTGGGTGGGTATGCATATCCACCAGGTCAATGGCAGCGTGTCAGTGTGGTCAAGAGCCCCTGGAGCCTGAAACAGTGGCCCAGGCAACTGCCAAAAAGAGAAAGGGCAGAGGGCACAGGAAACTGGCACTAGAAGTTCCCACGGTCTGAGAGGAGGTGAAGCCTGAGGGTGACGCCCTGGAGCCTACAGGGGAACAGGTGGCTGAACTGGAGGAGTTCCCTGAGCTGTTGCAGTGGCAGCAGGAAGGTGGATGCACCAGGGAGGCATTCTGTGAGGCACAGAAGACATACCCTACTCTAGAGGGGTTGTGGCAGCAGGCTGCAGCCCAGGCGGCTGGCGAGGAGCCAGGATCTCACCTGATCTATTGGGAGGATGGCCTCCTGTATAGTCAGCCTAAGGTTCCTGAGCCTGGGTCAGTCCTTGTGCTTGTGGTACCCCAGTGCTTTAGGACCTTCCTACTGGGTCTGGCTCATGATGTGCTCTTAGCTGGACATTTGGGACAAGGCAAGTCCTTTGACAGGCTTGTCACCCACTTCTATTGGCCCCAAAAGCTCAAGCATTCTGATGCACACTGCAGGTCTTGCCAAACTTGTCAGGCAAGTGGCAAGAGTGGGGTCGAAATGTAAGACTCCCCTCCAACCTTTTCCTGTTGTCAGTATCCCCTTTGAAAGGGTTGGTATTGACATTGTGGGGCCTCTGGATCCCAAGACAGCCATGGGCAACAGGTTTATCCTGGTCTTGGTGGACCATGCTACCCAGTACCCGGAAGCCATTCCTTAAAGATCAATCACTGCCCTTGTGGTGGGCCCTGCCTTGATGCCTTCCCCGCATGGGGTCCACCAAGGAGGTGGCGTCTGATAGGGGTACCAGCTTCATATCAACTTATATGAAGTCTCTGTGGAAGGTGTGTGGGGTAACGTACAAGTTCACCACACCTTACCACCCCCAAAGCAGTGGTCTGGTTGAGAGATTCAACCGCATCTTAAAAGGCAAGATCATGGGCCTGTCAGAGCCCTTGAGGTGGAAACTGGGACGTCCTCTTGCCTTACATCCGGTTCGCTTTCAGGGAGGTGCCTCAAAAGGGACTTGGCTTGTCCTTTTGAGGTGATCTATGGCCACCCTGTGATGGGACTGTTAAGTCTGGTGAAGGAGGCTTTGGAAAAAAGCTCCTAGTAAACCCCCTCACTATTAAGGCATGCAGGTGCTAAATAGGGCGAGGTTCTGTGATGTACTTGGAACAACAGGTAGGGAGTGGCCAGGTGGCACCCCTACAGCCAGAGATTGACACAATTCTGGCTTGGAGCCTTCCAGGACCCAGACTGAGGTGAGAGCCTTTTTAGGCCTCACTGGCTATTACAGGAGGTTTGCCAAGGGGTATGGCACCATTGTTATCCCCTTGACTGAGTTGACTTTCAAGAAGCAACCAACGAAGGTGATCTGGACCGAGGCTTGCCAGACCGCTTTTGATGCCCTGAAGGCTGCCATGTGCACATCACCTGTGCTGACGGCACCTGACTACTCCAAGAAGTTTGTTGTGCAAACAGACGCCTCAAAGCATGTATAGGAGCAGTACTCTCACAGCTTAATGAAGAGGGCCTAGACCAACCTGTAGCCTTCATTGGCAGGAGTTTACTACCCAGGGAACATTGTTGGAGTGCCATAGAGTGTGAAGCTTTTGCTGTGGTCTGGGCGCTGAAGAAGCTAAGACCCTACTTGTTTGGGACTCACTTCCGGGTTCAGACCAACCACCGGCCCCTCAGATGGTTAATGCAGAGGAGGGGTGAGAATCCAAAACTGTTGAGGTGGTCCATTTCCCTACAGGGGATGGACTTTACGGTGGAACACCGCCCTGGCACAGAACACGCCAATGCTAATGGTCTGTCCAGATGCTTCCGCCTTAGTGAAGAGAACTCCCATGAGGTTGGGTAGTTGCTTCCCTCTTTCAGCTGGGGGGCACGTGTTAGACTTGGCATCCTTGGCGTGGTCTCCCCTGGTTCTGCAGCTATGGGTACTGGATTAACAACATGGCATAAGCCTTACCTGTTGATATTGCAAGTACAGGCTATGCCCTGTCTACAGTACTTACATAAGACATGTTGCAAATGGTGTTTGTAGTTGCTGGACTTGGCCCTTTCTGCAGAGGCATCCCCAAACCGTTCGCCTTCACTCTCCTGTTTGAACCTATTTTTAGGACTCTGCACACTCTACTACTGTTAACCAGTGCTAGAATGCTTGTGTTCACTCCTTTAAACATGGTAGAATTGGTTTACATTCAAGTGGCACATTTAATTTACTCGTAAGTCCCTAGTATAGTGGAGTTACATGTACACAGGGCCTGTAAGTTAAATACTTCTAGTGGGCCTGTGGCACCTATCGTGCCCCCACTTAAGCAGCCCTTTTAAACACATCTCAGACCTACTATTGCAGCTTGTGTGCGCATTTTAAACTGACAATTTGACTTGGCAAAATAAACCTTTGCCAAGCCACACCTTCCTTTTTAATACGTATAAGTCACCCATAGGGTAGGCCCTAAACAGCCAATAGTGCAGGGTGTAGTGTATTTTAAAGGCCAGGCATGTACGTTTAACTTTTACATGTCCTGGTAATGAAAAACACTTACATTTGTTTATCACTATTGCAAGGCCTGCCTATCCTGTTCGTTAACATTGGGTTAGCTTACTACATTTAATAAGTGATACCTTTCATAGTAAAGTTGGATTTTAAATGACAATTCTGAAAATGCCACTTTTAGTAATTTGGCCTTTTCTTGTCTAAACCATTTGGTGCCTGCAGTCTGTTTCCTGGGTCATACGACTAGGTGTACCTAGCAGTGGGTGACTGTGTGTTGCCTCCAAGACAGTGAGACAAAGTAGAATAGGTTTTGGCAAGATGGGCCATCTCTGATTTAAAGATGGGGAAGAGCAGTCACACATACACATCAAAAAGGCTAGTCTTTTGTGACCCCAAAAGGAAGCACGAAATTTCAAGCACCTTTGGGAGTGGAACCCTCCAGAACCTTCTCCAACTTCAAATTGGGCACCAG
The DNA here is from genome assembly GCF_031143425.1 of Pleurodeles waltl. NCBI lineage: Eukaryota > Metazoa > Chordata > Amphibia > Caudata > Salamandridae > Pleurodeles > Pleurodeles waltl. The sequence continues at coordinate 797,042,324 of NC_090443.1, read as the reverse complement.
GTGTAAATAATAGCCACTGAGACCTAATTCTTCAGAACACTTCTGAAAGTGTAGATTACTCAGATGCACTGCTGTGCTGCCTGCAAGAAGGACTCCTACTCTGCTGCCCTGCTGCCTAAGTGAAGAGGACCGGGCCTGGATCTTGAAGCCAGCACCACCAGAGTGACTCCAAGGGTTAGTTGCCTAGTCCCTGATCAAAGCTCCAGGCACAGATAAGGCTCTAACAACCTTGAACCAAGCATCTGGACTCTGTCTGCTGTGAGTCCTACACCCCAAGTGGTGCCAACTCAGTCCTGGACTCTTGAAAGTGGAGTTGAAGGTGCTCTGCCAGCTCAGCTGTGGTTCTGTGAGTAGAATTGATGCAGGGCCATGCATATTCTGGCAGCTCCACTCCTGGACTGCTGCAGCGCGACGCATCCCAGATGCCAAACCTCGCATTACAGCCTGCAGTCTCCTCAGAACTGCTGCTGCATTATGCATCCTCAACGCAGGTCTTCACATTGCAAACCCCTTGTTGGCTGCTCCCTCAATAAAGAGCCAGGACTCTCCTTCGCAGCCTAGCAGTTTCGTCAGAATCACCACTGCACGACACATTGTCAGTGCTGGACTTTGCATTGCAAGTTCCTCGTCAACAGGATTCTCAATGGCGACACAGGAATCCACATCACATCCCTGCAGATTTCTCAGAATTGCCCTTGCGCAAAGCATCCTAGAGGCCCGATCTCACAATGCTCCGCAAACCAGGATTCAAGGTACTTTGTCCAGCAGGCTTAACTTAGTCCCTGTATCCAGCCCACGCCCCATTGTGGTTGGCCTAAACTTGTGACTTTGTCTCGGTCCGGCACAGCCCGATGACGATAGATGGTGCATTGTGCTTGTAGGCATTATATTTTACTTAAAACTTTGAAAGCACATATTTCTAGTTCTACTGATTAGATTTTTTGTCTTTTTGATCTCAAATAGTTTATTCAATTGTACTCTATTTTTCAAAATTCATTTGGGATTTTTCTTGTGTTTTTCTTTCACTTTATTACTGTTTGAAGTACTGTGAAAATATACTTTCCACATAGCCTCTAAGTTAAGCCTGACTGTTTTTGTGCTAAGCCACCAGAGTGTTAAGTACAGGTTAATTTGGGGCTGTTGCCTGTGTTTCATCCCAACAGAAATTGTTGTTGCTGCTTGAGTACGGCTTCACACCCCTCAACCACTAACCCAATTTCCTACAGTAATATATATCATGAAAAGATCCAGTAAATTCACTAACTAAAGTTTATTAAATGGTTGGTTTATTTCTACTAAGATTACATACTGATCATACATTATTGAAAATGTGAATACTTTTGAGTTGAGGGATATTATGATTTACATCCAAAACCTAAAAATCATTGGAAATGTGCTAATTTTGTTAACTATGCAATTCCACAGTGCAACACTTATTACGCGTGACAAGACACAGACCTTATCCTAATCCACATGAAAGTTACTTTCCCTTCTGCTTTCTAGTGTGAAAATAGAAACTAAATACTGCCTGCCAATACTTACAGTGAACTCTGGGTCAGCCCATTGTTTGTCATTGGCTAATGTTCTTGTCAATCTCATTTGCTTGCTTCCTTTTTTTGTTTCTGTTTGTCCTTCCCATCGAGCATAGCTTCTATACTAACCTTTTAGTTAGATGAGTTGTATAATTCCATGCCTGGCATCAGGAATCTAGTATTATTTTCTTTCAGCATTCCATGGGAGTACATACATTTTCTTGCTCTCTCTCCTGTGTGCTTCCCCCTCTTCACTTCCCTCCCCTGTAATAGACGACCCGCAGCTTGTCAGTTCCCTCCCTGCTTCAATATTACTTTTTTCATTACTTGTTTCAAGCAAGTGTCAAATAGCTGCATACTGCCACTGGGACACTCAGTTCGCCATCGGTTACTTCACTGTCCCCACTGCTCAACCTTTTCTGGTGCCACTTGCTTCTTCTTTTTAGTGCTCATATGCATATTTTGTTAGTTTACCATTCTAAAATGTTAAATTAGAAATGGCAAAATAGCCACCGGAGCACCGCTATGTCGGCACACACATACACCAACTTACACACACAGTATGCATAATTAATTTAATGTTCAAACTTTGTTGACAGCCATGTTAGTATGGTAACTTATACAAGCATTTGCAAAGCCATTCAGTCTTGTCTTCGGTTCTGGACACTGACTTATTGGCTTTCCACATGTTTTGCATATGCTTATTACTTTTGTTTTCCATAGATGGGTGTATGCTTGGAAATTACCTGTAAAATGTAAAAACAGAGCCAATGGGCCGGTGCCTCTTATCAGAAGTGTGACATATTGGTTTTGCCAAGACTTGTTTTTCATGCTGCATAAATGCAGGCCTGTTACCTGGTGTTGTGAGGCATTGAACAGTGTGATTCAAACTATTCAATCGTTTACATATTTTTTACATTTTTTATAAGGTTGGCTTATATAAAGGGTATGTACAAATGTGAAAAATTATGACAAAGTAGCGGCATTCTTTAACGATACGAAGACCCATAATTAAAATACTGAGGGCCCAATTTACAAGAGGATTATTTAGGTTCACTTAATTCACAAAGAAGTAGGTACAGACAAATATGTGGAAGATGTGCACATGAGTGTAACTTAAGTACAATTTCAGCCTAATTCACCTATATGGTCTCTGCTAGGCCTGGCAGACTCATCTGAAAGGTGGTGACCCCCTACTTACGTGTAGCTTAGTAGAAGCCACTAAAATGTGCAAATTAGTTTCCCACAGTTTTCTCTACATCTATCCACATCTAAAATATCCAGGGGTCTATTCACAAAGGTAAATATACATGGGTATATTTACTCACATGTCTATTTACTACAACATGGAGGTGTAACTGTTCACTTTTATGCTGTTCACCATTTCTGAGCGTTGACTTAAACCTAGGTGCAGACTTATATGCCTCAAACCATTCAATTCAGGAGCTGGACGTTGCTAGTATAGGGGTAGAATGAGGTTTATTAGTCTTGAGAAAAAAATATTTAAAAAAAAATAATGTGAATTATAGATGTAAATAGATTTTGGCCCTGATTCTAAGCTTGGCGGGCGGCTCCTGCCGCCCGCCAAGCGGGAACCGCCAGAAGACCGTACCGCGGTCAAAAGACCGTACCGCGGTCAAAAGACCGCGGCGGTCATTCTGGGTTTCCCACTGGGCTGGCGGGCGACCGCCAAAAGGCCGCCCGCCAGCCCAGCGGGAAACACCCTTCCCACGAGGAAGCCGGCTCAGAATGGAGCCGGCGGAGTGGGAAGGTGCGACGGGTGCAGTTGCACCCGTCGCGAATTTCAGTGTCTGCAAAGCAGACACTGAAATTCTTTGTGGGGCCCTCTTACGGGGGCCCCTGCAGTGCCCATGCCATTGGCACTGCAGGGGCCCCCAGGGGCCCCACGACACCCCATACCGCCATCCTGTTCCTGGCGGGTGAACCGCCAGGAACTGGATGGCAGTATGGGGTGCCAGAATCCCCATGGCGGCGCAGCAAGCTGCGCCGCCATGGCGGATTCCCATGAGCAGCGGAAAGTCGGCGGTACACCGGCGGCTTTCCGCTTCTGGCCGCGGCTGTACCGCCGCGGTCAGAATGCCCGGCGGAGCACCGCCAGCCTGTTGGCGGTGCTACCGCCGACCCCGGCCCTGGCGGTATTTACCGCCAGGGTCAGAATGACCCCCTTTATGTGTTTATCGTTAAGTTAGAACTAAGCAGTGTAACATATCAGATGAAATGTGTATCAGATAATCAACTATTTTATACACATAAATTCATTTATAAATATATCTTTTGAAATAATGATTGAAATAAATTCCCAGTCTCAATAACATGTTTTTATGTATGTATGTATGTATGTATGTATGTATATATGTATTCATTTATTTTATTTAATAATTACTCACTTGTGTGGAGATGTCTGCCACCAGAGATGCAGAGGTATCCATCAGTAGGTTTGCGAATAGCATTTTGCAGCATATGAATAATACTACTGTAGTACTACATCACATACTGCAAAATACATTTCATGAATAGTGTTAGACCTGACATCCTTGGTGTGGTATTCCCCCGAATGTTTTGCCTTCACCCCCTTCTCTTTGCAGAATTTGTTGTTTTGGCTTTAGGACTCTGTGCACTTTACAACTGCTAACCAGTACTAAAGTGATTGTGATCTCTCCTTCAAACATGTTAAAATTGGCCTACACCTAATCTGCACATTTAATTTACTTGTAAGTCCCTAGAAAATAGTACTGCCTGTATTCAGGGCCTGTAAATTAAATGCTAGTAGTGGGCTGCAGCACCCATTGTGTCATCCACAAAAGTACCATTTTAAAACACACCTCCTGGCTGCCACTGCCGCCTGTAGTGCAGTTTGAAAATAAACCTTTTGCCAGTCCCACACCTCCCATTTAAATACTCACCACTAGGTAAGCCCTAAACAGCTCCTAGGGCTGGGTGCATTGTATTTATAAAGTAAGACAGGTTTGCTTTAGTTTTATATTTCCGAGCTTTGAAAAAATCTTAAAGTGCTTTTTCACTGTTGTAAGGCCTGTCTCACCCATTGACTAACAGTGGGTAACTTATTACATATAATTAGTGCTAGCCCCAAATTGGGAGCAGATATATATGCTGGTTACACTCAAATGAATTGTAATTAAAATCCTCTTTAATCGTAAAGTTAGATTTTAGGTTACAGTTCTGAAAATGACACCTTTTTCAAAGCTGGCATTTCCTTGCCCCCGCCAACTGTGCCTATCTGCGGGTATACTTGGTCACAAGAATGTACTTCCAGACAATGACACAAAGGGGCTTAGGTGTGGACAGCATGGGCCATCCTGGCAGGATGACTAGAGATGGGCTGTACTCACCTCACTTACACTTTTAAGAGCTCCAGCACACATCCAATGGAGCCTGGAACCAGGCCTGCTCTGCCTTCTGTCACCCCAGCCAGTTTGGAACCTAGGATCCTTGACCAGGGGAAGAAGAAGATTTTCCCGAGCCAGTTAACACCAGATATAAATATAGGACCTCAAGAACTGCTCTTCAGAACTTTCCTGGACTGTGTAAGATTCAGAAGAAGGATTGCCCTGCTGCCAGAGAACTGTCCTGCTGATTAAAAGACAGCTCTGCTGTCTGAAGAAGGAAGAATGGACCTACTTGCCTTCCTCCCAAGCTACCCAGTGACTCCACAGATCAGTTAGCTGACCTCCTGTGCGAGTTAGCGGGACACAGCAAGCTTCAAAGACCTCCCTGCAACTGCCCAGCTGACCTGCCGCAACTGGACCCGCAGTTGGGCCTGACTGAGCCCTGATGGCCTGGCTGGAGTGAGTCCTTGATTCCTAAGAGGTGTCTTCTCAGGTCATGGACCTGTAGCTAGAATCAGTAGAAGCTCCTCCAAAGACAAAAGGGAATATTCTAAAGGGTGAACTCCTCGCAGCTGTGAAGTGACCTGAATGGATGAAGCTCTGTCACTCGCGACAACTGACAAAGCAAAGCTCCAATAATTCCTGCTGTTTGTTCCAACAGCAGTGGTTCATGACAACCAGCAAACAGGGACTTGCACTTCACATTACAACAACAGCCCATGACGACCCCCATTGTGAAGCTCTAGGATTGACCAGATCTTCATGCTACAGCAACAACTCTCATCCTGCTCTTTGCGCTGAAAGCCTTCTCTTTGTATCCTGTAATGCAAAAGGATCTCTTTGCGCTGAACTTGAGTAGGTAACTCTTGAGCTGTACTAACTTGGTCCCTGTATCAGACCCACGCTCTATCACAGTGAGGGCTGATCCTGTGATTTTCCCCTGGCCTACTGCGACCATATGACTGCGAGTGGTGCTTTGTGTCTTTAGGATCTATTTTCACTAAAGACTTAAAGATGTAATTTCTCTGTTTCTACTAATTAGTTTTTGCCATTTTTTACTGTATTTAATTTACTAAAATTTTCTGTATCTCTAAATTGGTTTGGGTTTTTTCTTATGTTGTGTTCTCACTTTATTACAGTTTCTGTGTTCCATAAATACTTTACACATTGCCTGTAAGTTAAACCTGTTTTTGATCCATGCTACCACAGGGTTAAGCACTTGTTAATTTAGTGACTTTTGTAAGACTTCCAGCTCCCCAATCAAATAACTGAATGTCTTACAAATAGGTTCCCTAGTTAATATTGAAGCTGAAATGAACTGTCGGAACTACCCTCATTTCGAAAGGGGTGCAGGATGAACACTCATTTTAGGGAAAAATGAAACTAATCTGGAAAGAGAGAGGATTTAAAAAGCTAAATTATTTTTAAATAATTTCCTAACCATAGAAAGATAGTTTAATCATAGCCAAAGAACAAGCATGTAGGACGCAGGTCCACAAGAACCCAACAATCAGCAGGTGGCCCACCTCTGAAATACCAGCAACCGGGCATACTGCAATAGATAAAATGCTCACCCTCCATCCACTTTCTAAATCTGAGTAACAGGACCCATAATCTAGCGCCAAGATCCAAACAAATTAATATAGTGTGTTTGTTCAGTAGCCTAAAGCAAGATTATCTATATCAACATACCTGAAAAACAGTTAATTGGGTGCTAGTGTAATTCATGCTATAGAAACAAAAAAAGCTCCCTGGATGGTTCCTGTACTTTTTTATTAAAACTCTCTGAATGGACTATTGTCCAAGCATCCAGAACGGAACTAGTTAGATACAACCATGAGTCTTGTTTGGTCCTATTGAGGCCTCATAAAAGCCACAGGACAGAATACTTGCATCCTTCACAATTCACCTCAGCACCTTCGATCAAAACACCAATTCCAATAATTCACACACAGTAGAATCAGCCTGAATAGCATTCCATTCACCAAATGCCACAGCATACACACTGAACGCGCACTTCCCTTTATGGTGATATATGTTCATTATAGATTCAAGCATAAAGCAGACATTTCAGACCCCATCCCCAAATGTAAACTGATTAGCTTTTTTTTCTCCATGACTCTCCCACCATAATTTAACATGGATTCCATACAATAAGAGAGGAAAAGTGACTGATGCTCACTCGTGTCATTACCGTTTTCAACTACAACGAACAATTTGCAACTCCTTCTAAACTGTTCTCCAACCAGTGCTCAATAAACTACCTCCATAACACTGAATGTTTCTCTCCTTTTCCCTGTCTCCCCCAGATTTGAGAAGCACGTCCGTCTCTGCTCGCCTGTATAGGTACTCCTGGATGTTAATGGTTTTCAGGGGGTCCGCACCCTCCAAATCTGACAGAAGCCTTGCTATTATCATCTATAAAGCAAACAGTGAAAAATTGTTGATACTTCCACTTGCTTTTATGCTTTTCTCGAGCGTGCGTGTAGCGAACTGTTTTTTACAAGGGTTGAATGTAGGGTATCTGGCTTTTTTGGATGAATCATTGACCATGTAAAATTCATGTCTAGGGCTTAGAAATTTATAAAAAATATGGACTCATGGAAGGAGAGAGTCTTCCTCTTACCAATTTGGACTTTATCAATATAGCTCTTTCACCTATAATGCAAAACCGGTCCTTCCAAGTAATACACATTATTTTAACAACTCTATAGTAAAGAATATGGTCATAAATTAAGAGTATGAGTTACCATATTATGTGGACCGGCATACTAGTTTTAATAGAGTTAGTTTGTAGTTGATTGCAACTACAAATAGGAGGATGAAGGCCATCTACAGCATGTTGAGTATTCTATCAGTACATGTAGAGACTGAAGTGGCAGACTGTTGATGCCTTTTTTGATAAAAATATGGCCACCATGTGGGGAACGTTTGCCATAGACAATGTGGCTGATTTTTTTTTATCAAGTCTTGCTAAATTGTTCAGTAAACAATAAAAGGGTCTGAAGGCTGGTATTCTCTCACATTCGCAAATAATGCATCTGTTTGGTTGAGCTTATAGAAGCATCAGATTTGAAGAAAAATGTTTTCTAGGAAGCAAATATTGATGGTAATATGGTAACAGTAGTGTTTTAATTAGAATAATGTATTCATATTAGTAGTGACATTTTGTCCAAGCTGGCAGAAGGATGCATGACTTACAGCCTCACTGCCGATTTGGACCAAACCTTGCTCATTTTATTTTGCTTCTGTTAGAAGGGCAATCTTTAGTCAAATTCATTTTATTTAAATGGCTGTTGCAGAGTAAAATGTCAGTATTTACACAAAATGTATGCTAACATTGCTACTTTTTGCTTCAGATGTTAAAAAGTATTTGAAACTAGCTCCGTTAGAAAATAGTTTATTAGTTGGGGTGAACTGGTGCCACACTGGACCTCCCTAGCTAAAAAGCTACAAAGCCAAGAAGCAATAGCTATTTGATGTGGAAAAGCCCTGTGCAGTGGTGGGGTGAGTTCCAGCCTGACATCCTACTGACAAGCCTATCTGCTGGGGGGAGTTGAACCATGTTAGGAAATGCCTCTTTTTGCATGTTCACCCTCACACTCCGAGAGTGCAACACGGCCTGCTAACCAGACCTCAGTGACAGTATTTTAACCCCATACAGATTGTATGTCAAACTGGATACACCCAATTGGCAAGCCCTGACTTACTCATAAGTCCTTTGTATATGGTACCAAGGGTACCCAGGGCATGTAAGGCAGAGTGTCCACTCAGGGCCAAAACACTGTTTTTGCCACCCTTTGTGTGACAATTTCCAAAAGGGCAAGCTTTAAAGAGGAAGCCGCCTTTGAAGGCCCACCTGGCTCAACACCCCTGAGCAGGTTGCCTTTTGTTTCTGTAGACAGTGTGGAGACAGGGCCAGAGAGGGAAACCCTTCCCAAACCAGTTTTACTGTGGGTGTGTTGCCCTCAGGTAACCACACACTTCTATGGTGGGCTATTTTGCTCCTCAGACCCAAAGAAGGGTTGTACCATCTTGAAAGGGGCAAGAATGTCGCATCCGGGGATAGCCAGATGGCAGACATCACAAGAAATTTTTCACTAGTTAGGACAGACCCAGTAGCCCATTGGCTAGTGTCTGCGTGGTCTCCTTGTTGCACTTTCCTGAGATAAATATGGCACCCCTGGCATGTTGACCCTTATTACTTAGTAATCTGTGAAAGGGGACGAGAAAAAGCCCACTTTGCACCCCTTAAAAGCGCACAAAGAGAGGCTGCGATGCCGGAGTCACTGCACTTTGGTTGGCTCAGGGAAAGGTTTGTTCCCAGAGCCAGTCTGAAGCAGAGACGCCAAGGATCAGTTGGCGGGCCTTCCAAAATGGCACTGGGGACATCAAAGCTGGAAGACCCAAGACACATCTGTGGTACCCACTGCAGAGGTGTTGCAACTACTGGATCGCGGCCACCCCAAAGGACAATTTAGAGATAGCCAAAAGGTGCACCTGTGTCTGCTGGACCTGTGAGTGTTGGTTTTGACTGGATTCACCACCCAAGCTGGACACCACCCTCCAGCAATGATTTGCACCTTGCCTGCTGTGTTGCAAAAGTGCAAGGTCTGCATCGGCAGCCCTTGGAGCCCTGCAAAGAGGACTTTGTGGGACCCTGAGATTCTTGAACAGAGTCCTCCCACTCACCTTTGGACAAGGATAAGACCAGACTTCTTCCCTGTGGACCGTACAGCATCAGGAGCATGCTTGAGCCTCTTTAAGCCTGCATCCCTCAGCATCAGGACTACTCCATTGTCGTCTATGGAGGTCATCCTGTAAAGTTTGGATCTTGCTTAAAAACTGCTCTGGTGACCTGGTAACTGTCCAAAGTATTTGTTCTGGCTGTCCAGACCTATGTTCTGTTGGACTTGTTTGCCCAAGTCGCACCGCAGTTGTGAACTAACTGTTTCAAATGTATCAAAGTTTTCAAACTTTTTGTTGACCAATGCTGGTTTGTGTTTGATTTAGAAGTCACTTATTGCTTCAAAGGTCTGCATCTCCAGAATCCTCTGGTGGGCTTTGATGATTAAGATATCTAAAAATTCATAAAAATAAATTCTATTTTCATAAATTGGTGTCTTGTTTCTTTTGGGTTTGTGTGACTTTCTTATTTTTGTTGTTTGGTGCTGCTAAGTGCTTTATACTTTGTTCCTTTTCTAAGCCTTACTGCTCACAGTTACCAGGGCCGAGCTTAAGGTAAACGTACCAGAATGGACCCAAGACAGTGTTTGCGAGTGTACTACACAATAAGGCTACCCAGCCATAACATACAGTACACCCAAATCCTCACACTCCACATCAACAGTTTTGGACCTACTCTCAAGTTCTGTCTTTGACAGTACTGCCCCTCTGTCAAGCTTATCCCAGCCATTATCCAGGTCCAGAGGTAATGCTTCTCATCTGCAGACCCCACCATAGATGGTGCCAACCCTAGCGTACCCACAAAGGCATCCCAGCAAGTGAATAGGACCATCAGGGCCAACAAGTTGATGTGGCTCATCCTTCCTCCTATGTCAGGCTTCTGTCCATTCCAAATGGAAAGCAATCAATTCAGGCACCTGACAGCTTCCAGTGTCAGGAAGCAGACACCTAACCACCCAGTGACAGGTTGATGCTGAAATCTGGGCTAACAAGAAGTCACCCACTTACTCCTAATATCTCTTTGGCCTCTTAGCTTTCCCCGAGTGTGGAACTACAACCTTAGGCTGCAGACACCCAACTTTCACTCTTACCTCTGCCTTCTCAGGGTCTGTACCCTGAGATTAAGCATATGCCTGCCACTCCAGGACATCTAAGTTGGACGCATTGTCCCCCTCAAAGGTGAGACTCTTTCTTTGACTTGTAGGAGTCAGTTTGGCCAAGGTCTCCTGTCGCTGTGACAAAGCAGACAACACCCCCAGCCCTTAAGTGACCTCACCAGTGTCGGTCTAAGGCTTGTCTCTTGTCAGAACAGGTAACCAAGGGCCCTCTGGTCTTCTCACTGTAAATAGCATCCACCTCCTACACTATACTCTTATGATTTCTCTGGGCCTCTATACTCTATGCCTAAGGGTAGCACTCCCACTACTTTCTGAGATACTGTGGGCAGCTACCACCTCCAGCTTTGTTTCTTGCCTGTGGAAACTCACTACTAAGGACTCAGTCTATGGGCCTGAGTGGACTGACAATTACCCTCCTCCAGGTAAGTACCTCCTCTCATTCTACGGATACTATGGCCATGGGCTAAACAGATTCCCACCTATGGACATTCTTGATCTTGCAAATCTGTTGGGAAGGTATTGGCCTCAGGAAAACCAGCTTTTCCACCACAGTGGTGTGTCTGGTATAGGTATCCCAAAGTGACAGTGATCCCATTCACTGTGAATTCTTAGAACCTTTGGGGATCCCCAACATATCTCAGGGGCCCACCTCCCAGTTAAGCGCTACTAGAGCCTCCTCTGGATAATCCTTCCCCAAAGCTAGACCAGTCACCCCTGTGGAGTGTCCGCTAATGCTAACCTTCCTCTTGGGGCATGAGAAATCTCCCTTTTTGCACCCTGGCTGTAGGCAGTCAAAGCAGCTACCACTCTCAAAGGCCTTCTTTCCATATTGGATTCCATTTCCCTGCTTTTCAGGAGTGGTTCGTGATAAGTATAAAATGGCAAATATTCTGCACGTTGATTTAATGAATATTTATTTGAAGCTACAGCTAAAACCACGAACCCTCAGGGACAGTGATGAACTCTCAACTCTCTCTCCTGTTCAATCTCTAGAACCTCCCAGTGCATGGAATACTATGACCCACAAATGACATACATAGCACTCACACAGGTCAATCAGGTGCAAGCCTCAGCAGGTTGGAACTCTTTTCCCTTTTCAGATGTTTGGGGCCTGGAGGAGTTTTCTATATGATAACATTTGTTCCCCTCCTTTCACTCGTGTGGGCCTGATCCCCCTTCTTGGTCTCACCTCCTGGCATCTTTTAGGCACCTTAGTGCATTCCCCCACATCAGCTGCCCTTGAAATCTTTCTGAGATCAGTCAGCTTGGAGACCATTAGATGCTGGTGTAAGAACAATGTTAGACCTAACAGTCCTGGTGTGGTTCTTCCCCAGACAATTTGCTATAATCCCCCCCACAGCCCCTCATTTTCTCAATTAATTTTTTGTTGGCATTAGGGCTCTGTGCACTTTACCACTGCTAACCAGTGCTAAAGTACTTTCTCCTTAAAACATGATGAAATTGGCCTACGCCTGATTGACACATTTAATTTACTTTTAAGTCCCCAGTAAAATGGTACAACATGTGCCCAGGGCTTGTAAAGTAAATACTACTAGTAAGCCTGCAGCACTCTTTGTGCCACCCTGTAAATGTAAAGTAGCACTGTAAAACATGTCTCAGGCCAGCCATTGCAGCCTGTAGTGCAGTTTTAAACTGCCAGCTCAACTTGGTAAAATAAACCTTTTGCCTGGCCTAAACCTTCCTTTTTAATGCATATGTCGCCCCTGAGGTAGGCCCTAAACAGCCCATAAGGAAGGATGCAGTGTATTTAAAAACTAGGACATGTGTTTTTGAGTTTTGCATGTTCTGGTAGCGAAAACTCCAAATTTCATTTTTCACTACTGTAAGGCCTATCTCTTCCATTGGATAACATTGGGTTGCACTGTCACATTTGATAAGTGCTAACCTTTGATTTGAAATAGATAGGAATGTCCACTTTGGACTTAAATGAATATTAATTAAAAATCATCTCTAATGGTAAAGTTGGATTGTAAGTCGCAGTTCTAAAAATGCCACTGTATAAAATTGGCATTTTTCTTTCATAACCGTTTGGTGCGAGCTGTCTGTGTCCTGAGTCACATGACCCTTAATAGCTTGGTAGATGGCATTTGTATATTCCTCCCAGTCAGTGAGACACAGGGGTCTGGGTGTTGGTGGGTGGGCTGGAGATATTCCCTGTCCCACTTATGCCAGCAAACACACAAAGGAAACTGACACTAGTCTTTGCCCTCCCTCCCCCAGATGTCCTAGAGCCTTTGCAGGGGAAGTTACGAACTTTCCAGAACTAGATGTGCAGTTAGCCTAGATGAGTTCCCCACTGTGTACAAATATTGGACCCTCAGAACAATTTGGCAGTACACTCCTGGACCCGTGGAAGACTTCCAAAGGATTGCCTTGCACTCCAGAAAACAGTCCTACTGCTTGAGTCCTGCCTTGTTCTCCAGAAGACTTCCCTCCTCATACCAGAGAACTTCCCTCCTGCTATCAGAGGACTTCCTTGCACCCCAGAAGACTGCCCTGCTGCTTGAAGCTCACCTTGCTGCTTCAACGAGAAGAGGACCATCTCCTTGAACCAAGGGCTGCTAGAGTGATTCCAAGGGCTAGCTTGATGTGAGCTACAGGGACATAAAAAGCTCCAGAGACATCACTCTCTACACCTGGCCTCTACTGGAGTGAGTAGTAACCTCCCAAGTGGTGCCCCAGGTGCTGAACCCTTGGAAGTAGTGTTAGCGGTGCTGCTCCTGCCTAACCCTAAAATTTGGCACTTAAACAAATTCACCAAAAGGTGCCAGAAAAACTGACAGAAGGCTGGGACCTGCCTGCCAGCCAATCCACCCAAGGTGCATAGCCGGTTGGCCTGACTTCTCAGTAGCTCCTGCTACTTTCTCTTCCTCCGCAGCAAATCCTGTTCAGTGGGACATTGGAGCAATTGTTTACAGCCTCATAGAGCCCTCTTTAGTTACAGTTTGCAGCTTCGTCCCACTGGAGGTTTTCAATTTCCAAAGAGATGTCTAAGTCCAAAGGTAAATATCTTCACTGGGCTTGATGGAGACATGCACCTCATTGATGACGTCTGCCTCAATTGTTCCCATTCAGAATCTTTCCCCACCAATGTCAACAGCTTCACTGACGCTTTGCCCAGTGGCTCCTCCATGATAACAATGATAAATGATAAATCTTCTGAGTACAGTGGTAAGTCGAAACCAAGCCCAGTCCACCAGTGTATCCCACCCATGCTTCATTGCAGACAGCCTTAACTTTTGACTATTCCCCAGTATCATGCAACTAGAGATACCTGTAGTTGGCGCTTTGATCTTTTAGGCACAAGAATTCGCTAAAGACTTTCAAAATTCATAGCTCTGATTCTTCTGATTATTTTTTCTTTGCTTTGGGATTATTTTATTTAATGAGATTGAGACTATTTTTCTAAATCAGTTTGTGATTTTTTTGTGTTATGTTTTCACTTTATTACTATTTGTGTGCTGCATAAATACTTAAGACATTGCTTCTGAGTTAAGCATGGCTGCTTTTGTGCTAAGCTACGAGAGGGTTAAGCACAGGTTAATTTAGTGACTTTTGCGGTTCGCCATGGTTGTTGCTTGAGAAGGGTTTTCATCTCCCGCCCAATCACTCACACAGATTCTTACAATTTGGGTCTACCACAAGTAATAAAGTTACCATCATGTTGGGTCCAGTCTAGGATTTCAGTCATTAGATTTCAAGTCGAAAGCGGTCTAACCTCCTTATCTCTTTCTCTCAGGTCACTCTTAGCCTTTTTATGACCAACGGAGTAAAGATTCTCAGGCCCTAGGGCCTACCTACGTTTGCAATAGTTCCTGTTTGCTTTACTGCAAACAGGCCCAAATGTAATGTGTTGCAGCAAATCCAGGATGGCAAAGGTCTTCAGCCACACTAAATTTGGGCTCTGAGGCTGAGGGTGTGAAAGGGGAGTGTACTATGGTAATTCTAGTGTCGCCCAATCTAATACTAGAATCCAGTACCCACAGCAAACCATTGGCAGAAGTCTGATAGGACAAATGCAGAGTCCCTCAGCAACCAGACAGGGAATGTACAAAATTTATCCCGGCATCCTGTATGCTGCCTTTGAAGGGCACAAAATGTTTGCTTGTGCTTCAGACAAGCCTCTCATACAGAATTTGACACTGTAGTGCAAACCGGTGAGACACAGCCCCCATCTTGTATATTCGATTGAGTTCAGAGGTTTTACTTTTACCCTTTCAGGACAGCCTATGGTATGCTGCCTTTGAAGGGCACAACACTTTTACTTGTGCTTCAGGCAAGCCTCCCATACAAGATTTGACACTGTGGTGTCAAACGGAGAGACACAGCCCTCATCTTGTATATTCTATTGAGCTCAGAGGTGTTATTTTTGCCCTTTCAGGACAGCATATGCTGTGCTCCTGGGAAGAATGTTACGTCACTTTCAGGCCTCTTTCCAGACTAAGCACAGGCTGCTAGTTGGCAGAGGCTAATGCTAATTAGTCTTCTGACAGTTCAAGCAGGTAAAGGGTAACTTTCTAAAAGTTACATTTCCTTAAAATGTATTCAAAATCTGACTTTACAATCACATTGAATTTGAAGAGTTTGATTATTTACTAGCAGTTCTCATCCCCGAGATAAAGTATTAGTATTTAAATTTTCTATTTTTTACATAGAACAGGTAGGCCTGACACAGTGAAAGTAGCTTTTAGGGCTTTGTCATTATAGGGGTATGGTAACATTAATTTTCTACGTGTTCCACTTTTAAATACCATTCCTGCTACATTGTGGGCTACTAAGCTTACATGGGTTGATTTACCAATATTTATATGGGAGATATTTACCTCTTAAAAAAGTTATTTTAACATGTGGCAAAGCTGGCATTACACTGCAACAGTAATGCTATAGTGGTAGGCCTAAAGCAAAGGTTTCCTTTTGCATATTAGTGGATGACACAATAAGGGGGTCATTACGACCCTGGCGGCCGGCGGTAAGGTGGCGGTAACACCGCCAACAGGCTGGCGGTGTTCCGCCAGCAATTATGACCGTGGCGCAAAAGCCACGGCCATACCGCTGGCCCCTCCAATTTACCGCCAGGTTTCCGCCTGGCAGTCATAATCCCCAGGGCAGCGGTGCAAGCACCGCTGCCCTGGGGATTATGAGTCCCCGACCGCCAGCCTGTCCGTGGCGGTAAACACCGCCATGGAAAGCCTGGTGGTAAGGGGACTTGGGGTGCCCCTGGGGGCCCCTGCACTGCCCATGCATTTGGCATGGGCAGTGCAGGGGCCCCCAGGCATAGCCCGTCGCGCATTTCACTGCCCGAATTTCGGGCAGTGAAATGTGCGACGGGTGCTACTGCACCCGCTGCACATCAGCATTGCCGCCGGCTCTATTATGAGCTGGCAGCAATGTTGATGTGACATTTCCGCTGGGCCAGCGGACGGTAACACTGTTACCATCCGCTGGCCCAGCGGAAATGTCATAATAGGGAGCCAGGAATACCGCCGGCAATGGTGGTATTCTGTCTCCCGCAGCCTCGGCGGTCTTCTTGCAAGACCGCCGAGGTTGTAATGACTCCCTAAGTGCAGTAGTCCACGGGTGACATTTTACTCACTATGCCACAGGTGTATTTTCTATACCATATAATAGGGCCTTATAAAAAAGTAAAGTAAGCCAATCATAGATTAACCAATGTTTACATGCTTAGGGTTCAGAACACATACACTGGATGCTGGGCAGCGGTGCAGACCTAACACCATCAATAAACTTCAGCAACAAAAATTGTGATGACCACACAAAAGTGAGCATTTTCTCATAGGCTCCATATGGCTTAGTTGTTTCAAATTAGACAGCATATCAGATAGAGGTTTTCTAGTGCCAATGTTCTTGAATAAACCATTCTGTTAAACTATCCTCACTTGTTAGTTTAAATGAGGGCATAAATAAATTAATTTGTACAGCCATGTGAATTGTCTGCCGAATGATTGTAGAATTTAGAAACACGTCTATGCCAACAGAATATCAGGCTTGGTATAAGAAATGATCAAGATTAGGAAACATGAACAAGCATGTAATTTGGGAAACTTTGGGTTTTAAAGACATAGAGGTGGGATGAAAAATGACTGCTAGCATGAGTTATGTCAAAGTTATAAACAGTGTAATGTTAGATAATATGTAAGTGTCTTTCATTGGGTTACTATGAGCTATGAATTGAAAAAAAGATATTGAATATTTTTATGATATTTATGGAATCTACAATTGTTAAATTAATCAGCCCTAAGGTGGCCTTCCCCAAAACTTCTTGCCTTCCCCTTCCTCTTTCTCTGAATTCACTTTTGTTGGCCTCTATGCACTTCACAACTGATAACCGGTCTTGAAGTGCTTGAGCTTGTTCCCTAAAACATGGTAAAAATGGCTTACACCTGATTGGCATATTTAATTTACGTATCAGTCCCTAGTTAAGTTGAACACTGTACACTCAGGGCTTTTAAATTAAATGCTACTAGTGGTCCTGTAGCCCTTATTGTGCCACCCACTTAAGTAGTTTCTTGAAACATGCCCAAGGTGTGCCATTGTAGCCTGAGTTTAGTTTTAAACTACCAATTTGACTTGGAGAAATCACCTCCTTTGCAAGCCTTAAAATCCCCTTTTATTACATATGAGTCACCTATAAAGTAGACCCTAGTCAGTCCTTAGGGCATAGTGCAGTGTCATTTAAAGGTTGGGCATATAATTTTATGTTTCACATGTCCTGGTAGTGAAAAACTCACATTTGTTTCACTACTGGGAGGCCTACATCTATGGGTTAACATTCAGTTGCCTTATTACATTTGATAAGTGCTAATATTTCATTGGGAACATGTCGAGATTTCATGTTTGGTGTCTAAGAAATTGTAATTTTTAATCCTCTTTAATGGTAAAGTTGGATTTGAAGTTACAGTTTTGAAAATGTGACTTCTAGAAAGCTCTATAGTATACAAAAAGTCATAAATGGAATGCTCAAATTAATCTCAGACACTGTTAATTACTGGGCCACATCCCAGTCCATCAGTATTTTTCACACCATGCTACCTCAGTGTGGACCCAGCTATTTGCAAATAAGTCCTGACTGTGCTTAAATGGGAACAAACCAACCTAATCTGCCAAGCCAGGGTCTCACTCAACTGGAACAAAAGCAACCCAGGACCAGTTTCACCCTTGTTATGGGCTCATCAGCCGGGTGAAGCTTGGCTCCAGTGACACAGTGTGCACATAACCCATGTCTGGGCATACCAAACCCTCTTGGGCAACATACTAAAGGATATAAAAAGTGATGGATGGAGTGCTTCAATTATTCTCAAGCACTGTTAATTACTTGAGCTGCATCCCAGTCCATCGTTATTTTGCACACCATGACACTTAACTTTGGACCCAGCTATATGCAAATAAGACATGACCTTTCTCCAATGGGAACAGTCCAGCTTAAACTGCCAAGCCAGGTCATCCATGAACTGGAACACTAGCAACCCAGGACGAGGCCCTTGTTATGGATTCATCAACCATGTGTAGCTTGGTTCCAGTGACACAGTGTGCGTGGCACCCATGTCTAGGACTACCCGTCTGACTTAGGGAGACATACTAAAGTATTCAAAAAGTGGTGGGTGGAATGCTTGAATTAATCTCAGCCACTGGTAATTACTCGGGCTGCATCCCAGTCCATTGTTCTTTTGCACACCATGCCACCTCAGTTTGGACCCAGCTATATGTAAATTAGTCTTGACCCTGCTCCACTGGGAACAGTCTGTCCTAACTGCCAAGCCAGGTCCTCCCTGAACCGAAACACAGGCAACCCAGGGTCACTCTCACCCTTGTTTTTAGAAAGTTGGTGTTTTTCCTCTCCTATGATGTGCCTAGAGCCTGTTTCTCGGTCACATGACTGGGTGTAGTTGGCAGATGGACTTTGTTTTTTCTTTCTAGACAGCCACACAATGGAGGCATTAGGTGTGCCTGGATGGACCATCAGTGACAGGATGGGGGAGGATAGCTTGGCACACCCAGTCTTACAAGTCAATAGGCTATGTCCTGCCTTCACACAAAAGATTGTTTTTTGTTTTTGTTTGCTTTTGTCGCCCTAAGTGCCCCAGGTATGCCCAGACGTGGTCCTGGGCTCACTGTTCCTATGGATTCATGCTATCCTGGGTGATAAAGGGTGATACCCTGAAACCGGTCCCAGGATGCCTGTTTCTAGTCAGGGACGACCTGGCCTGGCAGTTCGGGCTGGACTGTTTCCATGGGGAACAGGGTCAAGACTGATTTTCATATGGCTGGGTCCAAACTGGGATGGCACAATGAGCAAAAGAACAATGGGATAAATCCAGATCTGTGACTGGGGTTGAGTGTTTGAAAGTTTCAGCACTCCGTCCATCATCCTTTTGTGTTGCTAAAGTTGCCCTAATTTGGAAAGGTATGCCTAGACATATGTCCTGTGCTCTCTGTGCCACTGGAGTCAAGCTAGCCTGGCTGATGAAGGGCGATAACCTGAAAACGGTCATAGAATACTTGTTTCCAATCCAGGGAGGACCTGGCCTAGCATTTAGGGTTGGACTGTTCCTATGGGGAACAGGGACAAGACTGATTTGCATATGGCCGGGTCCAAACTGGGGTGGCAGGGTGAACAAAAGAACGATGGATTAAACCCAGATCTGTGACAGGGGTAGAGTGTTTGAAAAGTTTCAGCACTCCGTCCATCATCCTTTTGTTTTGTTAAAGTTGCCCTAAGTGGGAAGGGTATGCCCAGATGTGGGTCCTGTGCTCACTGTGCCACTGGTTTCAAGCTAGCCGGGCTGATGAAGGGTGATACCCTGAAACCGGTCCCAGGATGCTTGTTTCCACTCCAGGGAGGATCTGGCCTGGCAGTTTGGGCTGGACTGTTCCCATGGTGAACAAGGTCAAGACTGATTTGCATATCACTGGATCCAAACTGGGGTGGCACGGTGAGCAAAAGAACAATGGATTAAACCCAGATCTGTGACTGAGGGTGAGTGTTTGAAAAGTTTCAACACTCCGTCAAGCATCCTTCACTGTTGGCAATCCCCACAATATCACTTAGACCTAGCCCTGACACATTCCACTCTCTGCAACTCAGACCACCTCCCTTCCACCTCATCTGCAGACCTCCTGGGCAGAACAAGGATCTCATTAATAACTGATCTTATCGACTTCTCATCCATCTGACACTTCAGCCCCACCATCTAGGGAGACCTTAATGTCTGAAGTAACACGTTAAAAACAACACAAGACACCTCACTGACAAACACAAAGTATTGTAGCATGGTAGAAAACCAAGACATTTCAAAGTCCACATCCTAAACTGTGTCTTCTAAACATCACACAATTCCATTGTAAACCACTGAAATTGTTAGATTGGACTGACCATCTTGTCATCCCTATCGCCTGATATCCATCCTACCAACAAACTAAGGGAAACAAAAAAGGGAAGACCAAACCTTCAGATTCTTCATAAACTTCTAAGTCAACAACCTAATGCTTGAATTAATTTCTCACTCTAGCAGCTCCACATCTCATGCCAACACCCATCTACAGGACTTCAGTAGTTTTTGGAAAACTAGTTCAACATCCACATTCCAAAATAAAATGTACAAGTACAAGGTAAAACCTTCAGAACCATGGTATTTCAAAAACATTCCCATCCAGAGGCAGGAAAGTAAATTGAAGATAAACAGAACTCCCAATGACCTCACAATAGTCACGAGAGTCCCTCTATTTAAAGTGCAGACAGTTCATCACTTCAACCAAAGTACTATATACACAGAGCCGATGAAGCCACCTTCAAAAGTAGAACACTTTTCAAGAAAATCAAACACTGCATCATTCCCCTGCCTGACTCTCCTATACAATACTCTACAGACAAATCCATTGCCATCACCCACTTCTGCAGTAAAAAAAAATAAGAATCTATGATAGTACATCGACAACAATAAGCCTGCGTCTCCTACTATACTTACCACTTCTCAAAGAATCTTGCAAGAGACATCCGTCACCAGTCTAGCAGACATACTCTATTCTCTCAGAGCCCGTTTTTATGCAGATTATATCCCAGGATGCTTGTTTCCGGTCTAGACGAGGACTTGGCCTGGCAGTTGGGTCTGAACTGTTGCCATGGGGAGCAGGGTTAAGACTAATTTGCATATGGCTGGGTCCAAACTTGGGTGGCGTAGTGAGAGGAAAAAAACAATGGATTAAACCCAGATCTCTGATTGTTGGTGAATGTTTGCATTGTTCAGCATTCTGTCCATCAACTGTTCTATTTGCTGAAGTATTTATGCAGCACACAAACAGTAATAAAGTAAAAACACAACACAACAAAAAATCCCAAACTAGTTTTGAAAAAAGGATACATTTGAAAAATAAAATGATACAAGAATGACAAAAATCCAATCAGTAGAGACGGAGAAATTAAATTTTAGAATTTTTTGTGAAAATAGCACCAAGATGTCCAAAGTGCCACTCGCCGTCATCTGTTTGCTCCAAACCAGAGTAAAGTAAAAAGTTCAGGACAACCGCCATGGAGCACAGGTTGGATACAGAGGCCAGGTTACTCTTACTGAAAAGTTAGCT
This sequence comes from Pleurodeles waltl, assembly GCF_031143425.1. NCBI lineage: Eukaryota > Metazoa > Chordata > Amphibia > Caudata > Salamandridae > Pleurodeles > Pleurodeles waltl. Next base: position 797,021,003 of record NC_090443.1, on the reverse strand, counting down.
TCTCAAGTCCAACACAACAGTTCAGTTTGTGTTGGAGGAGGCCATAAGGAGGAGGCCTTCTGCACAAAGAGCAGCTCAAGCATTGCGGGTGTCATTGCTGTAGGGAGAAGTGCAAGTCTCACATTGCCGATCATCACAGTGGCATTTTTTAAATTGTGACTCAGATTCCATCTTTACTGTTAAAGATGATTTTAAATGACAATTTTGAAAAATTTCGTGTAAACATCACATCTCTATCTTCTCCCTATCTGAAGTTAGTACTTAATAAATGTAACAAGGCAACCAAGTGTTAGTCAATGAGACATCAGCCTCACAACAGTGGAAACCAAACTTATGAGTTTTTCACTGCCAGAACATGTGACACTTGAGTACACATGTCTAAAATATTTAAATACAATGCACCCTCCCCTACGAGTCTTTTAGGGCCTACCTTAAGGGTGACTTATAAGCATTAAAAATGAAGTTTTAGGCCTGTTATATTGCCAGGTCAAAATGGCAGTTTAAAGCTGCACTGCAGGCTTCAGTGGAAGCCTGGAACATGTTTTAGAATGCAGTTTCAGTGAGTAGAGCAAAGAATGCTGCAGCCCACTAGTAGCATTTAATTTGTAGGCTCTGTAGTACCATATACTAAAGACTTACAAGTCTATGAAATGTCTATTCAGATGTAGGCCAGTTATGCCATGTTTTAGGGATAGAGCACAAGCAATTTACTACTGGTTAGCTGGGTAAAGTTGAACATAGTCCTAATGCCAACAAAAACAGGTGCAGCAACAGAAGGAAAAAATCTGGAGAGTGACCCTGCAAAAAGGGCCAGGCCCAACACAACCACTTGAAATTGTGTCCTTATTTTACTTACTCTTGACCAACTGTAATTGTTTCTTAAGAGTTAAAATAGACCTGATACAAAGCTGCACACTTTATGAATTTCCTCAGGTTTCTCAAAACATTTAGCAAATTCACATAAATGTTTAAAATCAAACTTTATAACTTGTTAATAGTGGTCAGTTTCATTTTGTCGAAAAGGTTTTTTAAAAATCGAAACAAAATTATTTAATCTGTAATTCATTCACCTGAAAATCTGATGCTTATAGGACAGGATATATCGAATAACTTTGTACAATTAAAAAATAAAAGCCCAAAGATTCAAATTCAAGTAACTCATTTGTGTTTGCTTAGCGATTAGTGGCTGACTAAGACAGTTGCGTAGTGCATAAACCTATTATCATTGTATTATGAGGTAATGTGTGACCATAATATGAGGAGGAGGTGTGGTTTCTTTGATATGTTTTGTTTCTCAACGAAATGTTGATGTGTACTGTTCTTTTATTCCTGAACTCTAATGACCTTTGTTCCCTTGCTGCATGAGGCCATCGAAGAGTGGTTGTAATGTATATAATAACAATAGTCAGACGTTGAGGTGCTACATGTGGTGACTAATTATTAGCATCTGCAGTGAAATATTGAAAAGCAATAGGTGATAGGTGGAAGCAGCCACTGCCTTACTGTTCACAACAGATTATGAGGAGAAACAGCTGTAAATACCAGTTGCGGCTCAGGCGAAGCAGAAGGGGCAGGGCGGTGTGCGGGGGGGTGATTAAAATTAAAATATTTTCAAAAATGTTAAAAAACACCTACGTTACCGCCACACACCGCTCCTCTCCTCCATCTCCCCGTTACAGGCCCTCATTGCTCATCAGCCCTGTGGCCTTGCCCCTTTTCTTAAAAAACAATACGAACCGCAGTTTCTTATCGTTTTTGGGGAAAACGTTTGCAGCTGCTAATGCTTGCGGGGGGGGCAACGCTCCTCCGCCCTTATGGAGGAGCAGTCCCTGTCAAATACATGTTTGGAAGAGACCACCAAGGAAAGTTTAAAGAAAAAACACTAACATTAAATTAAGCTCAACAAAAGCAATCATTTACCAATACTAGAGAAATGTTACTACTACGCTTCATGCCACTGGTAAGTTTAAAATTATGACACCAACAGTGTCTTAAAATAGCATCTCTCATGCTTACTGTATGTGATACAGTTCAAGGAATTTTCCTTCCCTTATTCCCCACAGTGCATTAATTGGTATCAATTATTGCTATCAACAGGCACGTTGAAAGCACCCTTCATTGGGATCAGATCACCGGTATATATGTATTTATTTCTAAATCAGTGTAATTGTATTGTAATAGGTGTGGTAAATACATAACTCTTACCTCAAATTATTGGTTCTAAAAGTGTATGAATGTCTCTTTCACCCTACTAAAGGTTTTCAAAACAAAATGCTTATTCTCCCCTTTTCCTGTCTTTTCTTTGCCGCATCTCTGGGAGGACATAGGTAATATAGGTTGATTCATGGAAATATATAAGCATGTTGTGCCTGGGGCTTCCTCAATGCATAAGGTTGAAGTTGAATGGTTCGGTCCATTGAACAGTCAGCTCATAGTGTATGTTTGGTGTCAGCATGAGGCTCCTTCTCAGTTAAAGGCTTTCCATGCTGTCCATATTTCTGTCTGTGTCAATAGTTAACGATGAACTGACTATTGAAAAAAAAGGACCATCCATCTTCGATCTTGAGCCTTGAGAAAGCCCTATGTGCACCAGGCTACCAGGGGCGAGGTGCATTGCTGAGCTTACCATTAATAAATTTATTAATGATTCGATCACCCTGCTTTACACTGAAAAGTCTGAAAAAGTAATAAAGGGACTTGCTGATGATGTTGATTTATTGAACTTCATGCAACTATACTAGGAACAGGACAGGAAGTCTAGTGTCATGGCAAGAAGAATACTGGCATGGCAAAGAGACAAGAAATCAACAAAGAGCCTCCCACGTTAACTTACAGAGAATTACGGCATCTAACAATATCACACTTTGTATATATGACTAGTAGTTTTATGTCTAACACAGATTGCTATTTTGAAAATGAGGTACAGGATTTATGAAGCAATAAAAATAATCTTTAATTTTACCTAGGGTACCAGCATATTCTCAAATATTTTTAAAAGAAGCCTGTGTCACTTAAAGGGGCCGTTTCTACGTTAAAAAAAAACATGCTGCATCCTGCAAAAACACGAGGAGCGTGCAATGAGCCCCTGGGCTTCTAGCTGCTGCCCTCGAGGCTGTGTGACACAATGCTCAATATTTAGATGTGAAAGCGCTTAATGGTATCAGGGTCAGGTTCAGTCCATCCAGGTGTATACTGGGATTTCCAGTGAACAATTATACAATTAGAAGAGTGCTCAAAGCTAAGTTAATACATAGAAAAAAAAGTTATTAAATTTCATGGTATCTCATTTCATTGCTACATAGGAGAGTTATATGCCATTCTGCAAGGTATGAAAAATGCAATGTTTCAAATGTGTTTATACATTCAAAGACAAACTCTGAACCTTTAACAATTCAAAGGCAAACTCCTAGCCTTCAGCAGTTGTGAGTTTATTATACCATTCTCCATTTCAATAATGACTGAGTGAGGAAAAGAAGAATAAAAATGTAAAGGCCAACAAAAGGTCGCTATCAGAAAAATATGATCCAATAAAGGTTGTTAGGATGATACTGTTGTTGGCATTTCCTGTTGATTTGTTTAAAATAGTAAACTTTTTAAGAGTTTAGAGCCATACGTTCTTGTCTTACGGGTTAGTTGCACAATTATGTTTTTTGAGTAATGTTATTGCAAGGACCTTCACTTCTGATTTCTTGCAACATAATTTATAGAGTTGATTTTATAATGGAGCTTCTCTTCAATGAAGTGCCCCTGCCGAAATGGGTCTTTCTGGTGGAAGATCTTATACTCTGTAGTGCCTATTGCGATATCAAGGATCTTGATGGTAATTCTGCTTGCTACAAGCAGAAACTTGGGTTGATGTCCTTTGGCTAAAAATTGTTGAGAAGTCTTGCTGCTATTTTATGTATTTATTGGAGTCTAGCAAGAAGGTATTCAGGTGTGCCGAGGTTGAGGGTGTTGGCTTCTCAGATCTCTACCGGAATCAAGGACACTCTGCCAGGAAAAAAGACTGCTGGGCTGCCAGTAGGGGCTGCCACTCTGCAACTGTATTGCTGTAGGAGGTACTGGCAGTTTGCAACTTTCTTTGCTGTGGTGGTCTGCTACCTGGTGCCTCTCGTCTGAAGTGAGAAGGGTGGATTTGCTCTCTACGGCTTTGAACCCAGGAATTTAAAATTTTAATCAGCTTGCTGGCGTGTCCCCTGTTCTTCTGCAGTCTCACGGACAGCAAAGACTGCTTGCAACTCTCACGGTGGAGTCTTTCCTACCTTTTCCTGGTGTCCTGGGCCTCAGAAGTGGGTTCTGCGTTTAAAGTCTTTGAAAAGCGACTCATCGCCCCAAGTGCGCATCACACTCCAGCAGTGACGCAGTTGCTGCCCAATAACAGCGGAATCACTGACTGTGCAGCCCGACGACAACGCTCAGCCTTGCCTGACGATGACGCATCGCATGCATTTCTACATAGCCCCACAACGACGCAGTGCCCCTGATGCAGTAAAAATATTGATTCATTGTGTCCTCACCATCAATGCATTGCTCCGTCAAAGGTACAGTTCAGTGGACCCTGTGTGGGTTCTGTAGCCGGTCTAACCTCCATCACAGTTGACCTGGATTTTGGATTTGCACCGGTCACACAACCTAAGGTCCCCTTTTGACCACTATTGGTTTCTAAGTGCTGTTTTCACATTAAATCCTTAGGAAGTCATATCTCAACTTCTATTTATTAGGTGTTTGTCATGTTGGTCTTGTTTTAATCAGATAATATATTATCTATTTTTCTAAACTGGTGTTGTGTTGTTTTACACTGTGTTACTATAATTAAGTGTTGCACATTTACTTTACACATTGCCTTTTATGTTAGGCTGGACTGCTCTGTGCCAAGCTGCTAGAGGGTGAGCACAGGTTTATTTGGGGTGTGTATCTGACTTACCTTGACTAGATGTTGCTGTCCTGATAAAATTATCAGGATACATAAACCACTTTCACAAAGACAAAACACAATGCATTATTGTTAATTGCTCTATATCTTTTTTTATTTGGAGCAAATCATAAGTACATAGAAGATATACATTTCTCATCACACAAAATAAAACAGAAAGAAAACCTTCCCCAAGCCAAGGTTTGCATTTCAATCCGCAGGCAATAAATGTAGTACAAGGTGCAACTGATCATTAAAATTAACCACATAATCAAAATGAAAGAAAGAAAATACTTGATTGGATTGACACTAATAAAAGGTCATGACCAGCCATGGATAGTCTGCGAATGGCTCAACATCCCCCCTCATTGGATTACTGATTCTTCTTAGCCTGCCCCTAATTTCATCATCATCAACTAAGAGCATTGCCAGCAAACCAGTGTTCATGAATCAGTGCCACCGAAGCATAGGATTAGGGAGTTATTTAAGCAACCAGTGCCGGGCCAGCACTAATCTTGCCGGGGTTATTGCAAACAAATATATCACTGCTATACATGACGGAGTACCTGGAGAGTGTCCTAACAATATTAACTTAGACTCCCACAAGACATTAGTCAGAAAAAGCTGGTTTTGTTTCTTCACAACTGGCTCGATTGATGGGCAGGAAGCAAAAATATGGACAGCTTGTGCTTGATTAGCCATGCAGCAAAAGCATTTTGCATCTGCCTGACCTTCATGACATAGAGATGATATGGTGTAAGATAAAAGTTATTAATAAACTTAAAATTATGAACCTTGACTCTTGAGACATTTCGGACACTGTGCAAGCAGATTAGTATACTTGAGATCCTCAACAGTGATCTCTGATCCGAGATGCCGGGTCCACTTATCTGCTCCCAATTTTAAAGGTCTCAGCCTATCACCTGCCTCTGCTGAAGAGATCATCCTATAGGCCAGAAAAATGGATCCCTTGAGAGGGCCCTTCACCAGACAGTCCAAATAATTACACTGAGTACAGTGTAAATCTTCAGACTTCACACTTCCCAAAAAATTTTGTAACTTTAATATCAGAAAAACCTGTCATGAGGAGAGAAAGACACTTCTCTCAAATAATTGCTCTAATGTGAAAAGTTGAGAGCTTTACCAGAAAGTCAAGAAGCCCTCATGTACTTGGTGGGACAAGTTGGGATTGTAGCCCAAGTGTGTGTATGCATTATAGAGAGTGATATCCAGCAGTATTTTTATGATGTTGGACCAAATAGAATGATAGACCCACATGGTCTTAAACCTTGATCTTTTAAAGTAGATCATATCAATGATTCCACACCGAGGTGCAATGGCCTCGCCCCATGGTAGATACTGCCCGAACATGTGTCCTTGCATCCATGGTTCCCTGCCTAGCAGCTTCATTAATTAGGACATAAATACTGCAAAATAATAAAACCTTAGACCTGGTAAGGAGAGACCCCCCTTCTCATGTGGTAATTGAAGTAACGGAATTAGAGGTCCAGGCCTCCGATAACTCCAGATGAATTTATGCCAAGATGCTTAAATCTTTGAAAAGCATATTTTAGGAAGATAGAGAGGTATACATCTAAACAGGTAAACATATTGAGGCAAAATTATCATTTTAATGAAGTTACATCTCCCGATTATCCCCAGATGGAATCTATTCCACTTATTGAATGTCTCCTCCGTCCTCATGAACAATTAGCCATTATTCGATTGAATTAATTCTTCCATTTCTAATGACAGCTCGACCCCCAGGTATGTTGCAGAGCATACCAGCGTCTGTGTTGTCCCAGGGCAGCGACGTTAAACAAGATCTGGGTCTTCTGAACATTTAACTCGTACCCTGAAATAGAACCAAATTGACTAGCAATTGTATCTATTAGGGTCAAGGCAGAGGTCAAGATGGCTACGTCATCCGCATAGTCTAAAACCTTACTGTTTAACTGATGTATTTGCAATGGAGAGATATCCTTAGCCATTCTCAGAGCTTGGACGTACAGCTTGATGTACATCGTGAATTACTGGGTTGAAAGAGGACACCCATGTTAGGTGCCCCTAGTAATACTTATAGGATCTGATAGAATACCCGAGTAGAGAACCCTAGCCTTTAACCCTCTATATAACTGTTGGATCCTATTGGTTACCCAAGGACCAAAACCAGCGGTATCCATCATTACCCACATGAATAACCAGGAAACCCAGTCTTTTTCAGCATTGAGTATTATCACTCTGACCAGGTTCCCATCGCCTGACCCAACTTTTATAGCAGAGATAGCCTTGTTTATATGGGCTGTGGAGCCTCTACTTGGTAGAAACCCATGTTGATTCTCGTCAACTAGATCTACAATTGCGGAAGATGGCAAGGATCCAAGTGTACATTTTTAAATATGCATTGATAAATGAGATCGGTCGATATGACCCACACAGCCTGGGGTCCTTTCCCTTCTTGGGAAAGATAGCAATATTAGTTTCTGACCAGGTTTGGGGAACCTGACCTGAGACCTCAAAGGAGTTGAAGAGGTCACAAAGGAGCAACACAAAGGGTTCCAGGAAGGTCACGTAAAACTCCAAAGGGATCTGATACAGACAGGATGGGTTGCCTCTAGCTAACTCTCTTACTGTGTTCTCTACTTCCAACAGGGTAATTGAGGCTTCTAGGTTAGAGTGCAGTCAATTGGTCTACACCCTATGGTAAGGCTCGCAAATAAAATGATAGGTAGTTTCCAATGAAGCATCCTCATAGTAAAGCTTTTGATAGTACCTACAGAATTCTTCATGGATAAGTAACTGATCATTGACCTGCTCACACCTTTCATTAATGATTGACTGGATGCTATTAATGCTCATTCTATTCTTAACCTGATAAGAAAGTTTACGCCCCATCTCTTCATTATTTTCAAAGGTATTTATTTGTTTTGCTTGGATCTTCTTTATCAGCACGTTCCAGAGGCTCTACTTGAGTGTAGCCTGAGCAGTTGCAAGTTGATCCAAAACTGTCATAAATGTACTCCGATCCTGATTTTTGTTACATAGCATTCCATAGCAAAGAGAGAAGACATACACAGACCTCTTCCTTAATCAACTCCTTTCTTTGATGAACTGAATACTTCAATGTATAACTTCTTTAGCAGGCCTTAACTGCATCCTATACCACTACAGGAGAGGCAGAGCTGACATTAAGCTGCAAATATCCCCTCAGTTGTTTATTCATGTAAGTGACAAAACCCTCTTCAAATAGCAGCCACCTATCGAACGTCCACTGTCAGGGCCCACCATACTGAAGGAGCTGAACCACTGGAAGAAATAGAGTTAAAGAGTTATGATCAGATATCGCCCTTGGATTCATCTTATCAAAAACATGTTGATTCGTGATAGCAGCTTCTTTGCGACAGAATAAAAGGTATAGCTAGCTTCTTTAGATCAACTATACCATCATGCATCCACGAGTAAATAGGCCATCATTAGCTGTCTCAGAGCATCCCTCAAATTGTGTTTCACTTCACGGGCTCCACTCGCCCCCCCAAAAACGTGTGGAGTCAAAACCAGGATATAGAGTGATGTCAAAATCATTGGCTCAGGCCAGCAATGCAACTCTGACAGCAGTCGATTGAAAACTGTAGGATCGTCCTTGTATGGGCTATAGACTATACGTACCGTAAATCTCAGTTTCTCCCCTATAATAGCAGCGATAAGCCACCAGCCGCTCTGGTCAGAACACTGACTCCCCATGATCCAGGTCCTATCCTGAGCCATTCCCCTTGCTGCGGAAGAGAAGCTAGATGTAGAGAGCACTCCATATCCCATTCTAGATAGGTGTGTCTCCTGCAGGCAATCAACATGTGGACGAAAATAAAGCAGCTCTTCTCTAATCCTTTTGCATTTTCTGTGTGCTTTAATACCATTTAGGTTCCACAATAAGATATTCAGACTTTGGTCATGACTGTTGAAATTACCAGACATCAGTGAAACCTATCCTAGACGAGTCACACCTCACAAAAAGCATGAAAGTCATTCCTGGCTTCCAACGATAACCTCCCTGTGTGTACATCATGCTAGCGCTTTCCTTCAGATTTTTGTTTTCCTCAAAACAACTTGAGTCTTTAGATGTGCTGCTTTTAACACCAGAGGATCCTTACAGTGCTCTTCCTGGTGCTGCTGTAGAAAATCAAAGATTGCAGATAGTGTTGGAGAGCCAGCCTGATTGGAATCCGAACCTCATTGGATGTGACTCCTGGGAAGAGCATCTCATGTGTACGGGACACTTATAGGAGCAGTTGAGGAGGTGGCAATCTCTGAGACTGAGAGAGTGACATTTGTGGTTGTAAGCTTTGTGCCATTAATGTCCCATAGAAGCTCATCATTTGATGCAGGTGCAGATGCAGAAGTCGATGTTGATGGATCCAGAGGCCCCTTGGAGAATGTCATTGTCACAAGCTTGGCCATATGAGAAGTTGCAGAAAAGTCAGTCGTAGCTACTGATCTGCCAGCACTTGATACTGGGTGTCCCTGTTTACTTTTAACTCTGAGAGACCATTGAGTTATGGGGCGCTGCACATTGCCAGTGTTCCCAGATGTGTGAGCCTCTCCTTCTAAATTAGATAGGCTCCCAGTGTCTGATAATGAAAAGAAAGTCTCAGCAGAATCAAATGGGGCAAGGGCTGAGAGCATGAGTTGTAAAGTGGTATTGTAAGTCCTCCCACTGTCATGTGCTGTAGAGTCCATTAAGCCTTCTGTTACCCTCAGAAAATGGTTATCAGTCGCTGGTATTTGAAGCCACCCATGGCTTGATCCTGGGTCAATCAGAGTGGAATCACTTGATGTGGTTATCCCCCCTCCACCTTCAGATCCTGAGATGTGGCTTCTGGAAGGTAGCCCCTGAGGAATGCCCAAGGTTGACTCAGATATACTTACCATTATCCCTACCACACCAGCCTCGGGCTTGAGGGGTGAAATATACTGGTCTAGAGTCCTTTGGAAGGATGACATCAAGGTTGAAATGAGCAAGGAGACTGCCCTGTATCCTCCCTGGGGTTCAGGGAAGTTTCTTGCTTCTTGACCTGGATCCGATCCGACGGTTCAAGGTCAAACTTGGCATCAGACACCTGTAGCCCATCCTTTGCAGATGAAATATTCCCCACAATAGTACCATTAATATTTGCCTTTATGGGTGGAGCTTTAGTGACCTGTGATTTCTTCATCCCCATTCTACGCAGTCTGGTAGAGAGGGTCGGAGGGCTTCTAAACCCAGATCCTCCTCTGGCCATTGCCTCCACAAACATCCAGCCTCAATAACGGTTTAGAGAATACCACACAAATCCCCTTGTAATTTTCTGTAGCTGCCACAGATATCCCGGACCCAGAAAAGAGGAGTGAAACAGTGTTGCAGTGAGAAACACGAAAACCCTACTATAGTCCCTTTTCTGCCAATATTGAAGCCAGGGCCATTCAACAAAAGGTGAGTGTCTGCTGGAAGTACAGAGCTGTTCTAGACTCTGCCTCCCCTTAGGCCTGATGTTAGTTACCTTCTCCCTCACAGTACGGCAGAGCCACAGACTTCTGCCTCTTGCGGCTGAGCGAACCACCTTGCAGTTCATCTGGTATGGCCCCGAGGAGAGGAGATGATGACCCACCTACCTACCTGCTGTGACTGTCTGCCTCCATCAATGATCCTGGTGCCTGTGCTGCCGCTTGATCCCACTGCTTTCACCACCCAGCCGACCTGCGAGTAAGCCAGTGGCTTCCAACACACCGAAAGTCTAGAAATCAGAGCTGTGACTAGCAGAGGTAGGTGACGCTAACCTCCATCAAGCAATTGGAGTTTTTAGTCCAGAAGTTGGCTCAGAAAAGATCTGCATCCTTAACTGGCTAGCCCAGTGGTGCCATCTTCAAAAGAGATGTGTCTCAAGGAGAACAGTTGATTGTCAATGTTTTTTCCTCATTGCTCTGTATCAATCATAATAACTTTCAGCTGTATATGAAATATATCACAACTAGAATTGACCTATACTATCTCATTCTCCAGGTGTTGATGTATGCCCCCTATGTAATTTGAGGGTAGAGTTAAGGCTACCTCATGCTAAGATATCAGTAGGAATAGCATGTGGTTGGAAAAATTTCCCAGTCTGAGAGATTCTAGAAGAAAGATACCAAAACCAATATGTTTTCAGAGCTGGATTGCGTGAGCAGATTACTGACAAAATGACATAATGAACAAAAGTTGTTAGCACAACAAACAAGGCAAAGGCACTCACATCAGAATAGCTAGTGCCTCTCAGGCCCAATACACTTTCAGGGCATTTTATAGCATATCTCCAGCCAACATCCATCCTTATTCAGACAACCCATGGACGAGACCACTTCCCATCACATTCTCGTTTCTTTTCTTGCAGACAGTTAGCATAGTGACACAACAGTCACCTTGTGAAGCTCAATTACTCTATGCAGAAAACCTTGGGTTTACAGAGGGATATGTGTATATGAATTGTTCAAGCATCTGTCTAGAAAATACAAGTGCCCCACACATAGATGCAAAACACTAATAGCCCATTCAGAGGCTCAAACACAAATTCATTTATTCAGATTAGCTACTGACCAATAGCTATCAGCACAACTATGCTACTTAGCGAGTTATAACTGTCATTAATACAGTTAAGGAACTCATAGTGGCATGAGCACTACAACTTTATTGTGATATGTATAGCTGAAACAGGAACCTACAACTTTGCTGGCCATTTGTTGGTGGACGTCTAGAAGTGAATTGCAAGCTATGATTGAGTTGAATGAAGGTCTGAAGTTTGCGTTACATAAACTGCCCAAATCATGATATTGTATACTAATGTGGTATTTGCTCATCATGACATGCTATATGGATGTGCTATTTTGCTTAATTTCTTTGTTGTGATGATTAGTATTGTTTATCAGGAGCACAGATGATTCTACCTTGATCACAAATCCCAGTCCACCCATGTGAGTCCAATGTGGCTCACTTGGTCACCACTGAGTTATGGGGGAGAATTTCACATGGCAAGCTCTTTTGTAGGTGCTGCATTGTCACTTAAATCAAAAGGAAATCAAAATAACCCATATTTGAGGATCTAAAGAGAAAAAAGGGAAAACTTGCAATCCAACAGGGTTTAAACAAATTGAGCAAAAGAGTACATCCCTGCAATGTGTATTATGGTGCAAGATGGTATTGAGGTGCAATTAGTACCATGCAAGTAATTTATCTAACCCCTCATTTTCTGGAGTGTTTTTTTAATAATGTGTATCATTGGAAAATAATTCTACAAAGTAATTATATAAAGCAAAACCTGAGAACTCTGTCTATTGTAGTTTACCTAATATCATGGTGCATTAGTCAATACAATTTTCTCTCAAACAGGTTATTATTTATTGTTGAATGCACCAAAGCCAGCAATATACAGACAAACAGATTGGAACACTTTCAGCAAACCCAGTAACTTTACTTTGCATTTGCCCACTGAAGGGTGATTAACTGTGTGTTAACATCCCCACTGGGGATGAAATAAAAATGTGCAGGACTACTTTTACCAAGATGCACTTTGCAACTCACTTCAGAGGCCCACTGGGGTACACTGGTATTTAACTGAGTGATCATGTGCCTGCAATTAATCTGCTGCACCCATGCATTTGGCCTGTGAATAAGGACGGAAATGTCTGAAACGCATTAGGCCTTGAGAAATGAAAATGCTAAAGAGTTCTCTGTATGTTGCTGGCTTTGCTGCATTCCACTATAAATAATAACCTGTTTGGGACTGCGCTTTCGTCTGAGGACAACTTCTCTTGCACATATATATTTATGTATATTTTTACTGAAGAAACCAAAGATTATGGGCTCGTTATAGTTTGGAAATAGAATTTTAAAAAACATAGAAATTCACTTAAAAAGCTAAAGGTTACAGTGATGTTATAGTTAGGTTCTAAATGTTCTGGTACAAAACCATAGAAATTCAGCATTTATAGTTAGCGTTATTTCAAGTAACTATAAGGTAACTATAACTCACAATCAATGTTGTATGTGCCCGAGGAGATGATGGTCCCTAGGGCCAGTGGTCCACAACAGACTCCCTTCATTCTTTTATTTCAGCCCTGGGAATGTGGAGATTCCCAGGGCTGCGGGGGGCGTGCAGCCCCCCCACATGAAATTGAAAGTTAGCCCAGGGAGATGACTGTCCTTGGGGAGGGTTCTGCAGGTCCCCTCCTAAATATTATATACTCATTTTGCCCCAGGGAGGTGGCGGTCCCAAGGATGTGTGCATACTATGCATACTATTGAAGCAAAGCCTCAGGGAGGTGGAAGTCCATAAATATGCACAGGATGGGGGTCCCATGCACCACCCTCCTTTATTTTTAACATGCTCCCGGGACCTGTCCCACCTGGGGTCTTTATTTATTTATTTATTTTGCCACAGATTTGTGACCCTGTCAAAGTGCTTGTTTGCCCTGTGGGGGGTCCTGAGCTAAGGGGTCAGGGTGTCCCTACCATGGCCCCTTTTCTTTTTTTTTACCTTTTGATGGCTGTCAACACTTCCTTGTTGAAATTTGGCGGGCAATCAGATCTCAGCATGAGATCGGGAGGGTTCGCAGAGCCTTTGCATCCCTATATGTAAAAATTTGAATTTTCTTCAATAATTCAAAAACTACTAAATGGAATTACACCAAAGAACAAAAAGGACGTTTTCTGTACCTAGTGCCATCTTTGTGCCAAATTTGGTGTGATTCCATCCAGCAGTTTGGGCTGTAGTCCTGTTCAAATCCTGATGTAAAAATGGATGGGGAAATGTATTTTGGAATCTCCCTTTTTTCTCTGCCCCCGCTTGATGGATCACCTCAAAACTTTCCGGACAGCAGCTGAAGTGAGCATCGCATTTTTGGGGGAAAATCTCATGAAAATTCTTCAGCTGGCGCTAAGGATATAAGCAAGTAAAAAAAAACATTTTTTCAATAGAAACTAGGCTCTAACTATAACTATAACTATACTAGGCTCTAACTATAACTATAGTGGTCTCCACCAGTTTATATATATATATATATATATATATATATATATATATATATATATATATATATATATATACATATATATATATATATTTTTTTTTAATTATATATATAACTTCAAGATGTGTGGAGTTACAGTTAAGAATAGAAAATCTTTGTTGCCCTCAAATATTTACATTCACAGCATTTTGTTTATCCATATTTAGGTTATAACATGTTGGTAGACCGTTATGTCTGTCCTCAATTTTCTGACAAACAACCATTTCTGATATTCTACTTAAAAGTTGTTAGTATTACGCTTGCAAGACACCTTATCTAGGCATCTCTCTCCATTTTTGCCATTGTCTGAAAATTTTCTAAAGTGGTATTTTGTTATTCATTTTCTGTTTCCAGTCGTGCATTCCACTTGGTTGTTTTAGGAGAAACAGTTTCACAGATGGTTCAGATTGTGACTATCATTATGAATTTGATCTGAATATGTACATGAATGCATATTTTGATACTGTGGCATAATTTCACCAAATTTCTTCATGCAAGGTAGAACATACCATTAAAGCAGAATGGCAAGGTAGAACTTACCAAAAAAAGCAGAAGGGAATTAAGATAAACATGAATATATATTCAGGAACGTAGATGAGTGAAGAGTTTAAAAAGAATACTGAAGCAGTATTGAGTGCGAAGGCAAATCAAGAGTCCTATTTCACAAACTTTGTTAAACCTAGATGTGAAAAAAATAGGAACTGTGATCGGAAAAATAATTGTGGACATTTGCTTGCTTGCATGGACATTAGTACTGCTGGCAGTCTGCCATTGTGGTGGATTGGCTATAGAAATAAATGTATGGCGCCCTACCTGCCAAAAAAAATCAAAAGTACAGCTGGTACACAAAATACGTTGCCTTAACGTCACCTTGCTCTGAGGCCAGGAACTGCAAGATGGGGAAGCCAAGAAACCTCTTACTATGCAGAAAGGATCTGAAATAGCATTTATGGTAGATTTACCTACCACGATTTCTCTTCCACTTTAGTAAAGTACTAATGATCTAACTTTAGAAAGACCACCTCGCCCTCCTGTGCCTTCATTTTCAGGACTAGACATAATTTTATAAGGGCACCTCAACCCTTTATACCTGTGTATTGTAGATTCATCCTGCCATGTACAGTGTTCCATTGCTTCACAGCTAGGTTTGCCCCACAGAAATGCCTTACCCACAGAGTTTGCACGTATATAGGTAGGATTGGAAAAGAAGGCTTTAGAGGGTCGGCCGTGCAAAATGCAGTGAAAACCACAAGGTCATATCTGTGGAGGCTTTCTCAAACATTTTGTGATCGGACCTCAGCATTGCAATGTGAATTAAACTTTCTCAAAAAAGGCAAGAGTGGTTGCTGTTTCATGGTGTTAAGGGAAATGAATACCCCTGTGCTCATAGGAGTGTAAAAGATGGGGTCCGTGAAAAAGGTTGAACAAAGAAATTCAAATTCACATTTTCATCCACCAAAAAAATCACTTTTGGTAGAACATAAATACACAATAGCATAGGGCACTGTAAAAGAAACGTAGCAGTTAAGGGGAAAGATATCTGGAGGGAAATTGAGTGTTTTACAGTCTGGTTCGAAATTTCCACCTCAATTCCAAAAAAATAACTTTCAAAACAGCTTTGCAGGAGATGTAAAGAATCTAAGCGGCAGTCGTCATTCGTGCTTCTGGTGTCAAAAATATCATTATCAGCTGAATGTAGGTGACAGGAAATACAAACAGGCACTAAAAATGATAAATATGTTTTAGCACAGAAAAGCCAAATCATCACTGAACAGCTGCTAACATCATTTATTCATGAGTCAGTGTTTTTTCCAGTTTTAGGTAAATCTTTTTAGGACAAAACACGAGTTTTAATGAGTCACCAATATGAGCAGAGTCTACAAATTAGGAATTATGGTTTTTCGAAAGATCTGAGCACATGGTGGCTATTGAGGGTGATTGATAGCGGTTGTAGGTTGTAATTGTTGCATTGTTGGGTTTTAGGCAGCTGCACATTTTGCAATCAGATAGCTGGATGCTGAAAATATCTGAGGAGTATTGTATGCACTTTACAGTAATTTGAATCGAAATGTAGACTTTATTATGCACGTGCATTGTTTAGCTTCAAACGCTGCATTCAGTGAAGGTTTGTTTGGAAACGATTATCTTAAGTTTGCTTCCTGTTTGATGGGCTTAGGCATTTGTTTGTGGGTTTAGGCTGTCCGCCCAAGCTGTGGTTGCATCTTTCTCTGTAAGTGTGAAATGCTGTAGCAAAGGCAACGATAATAGCTACAGAAGGTTTTTGAAGATTGGTAAATTGTCTCTTGACACATATTTTATATGGTATAGCTTTCTTTCTGGATGGCATGAACCAGGCCAATTTACACAGTGATGAAGTAAAGATGATATTGGGGATGTCAACTTCAATCTCAGACTCTACATTGCTTATATGGTCCCTCAGTGAAGGACTTTACGTCTCCCGACTGGAACTCGCGCCTGAGGTGTATTGTTTGATTATGTTGCTAATGCGTGGCACTTTGACTACTCTGATGTACCTGCGTGTTTGCTTTCTAAATTTTCTGGCCTTTCAGTGAAGTAAAGACAGGAATAGGAAGAGTTATGAATTCAGCATCGGCCTTTCACTGTGAGTTGTGAAACCCTTGTGCCTGCAAAGAGTCCAAAAAGGGATAATGGCAGGAAGCCCCATCAATCTGTATAGCATTGAGACATCAGTGGCTGGACTACATGATAAACACAAATGTTTATCAGACCAACAGTAATTGGAACAGGGGTGACTTTTCATCCTTATTTGCGTTATATCGCATGGAAGGATTCTCAAAGGTAAACGTATATTTTTGTGTAAGTTTTTTTATTTTTTATTTTTTCACAAATAAAAGATTCAATAGAAACTTTATGACTTTTGAGACTTTGCAGTGGAGGCGATGAATCCTGCACTTAAACGTGCAGAGTTCCCAGCAAGACTGCAGAGTCTCCTACTATTAAATAGTTTGTTTCTGAACACCAGAAAATAGTAAACTCACACAAAAGTGTAAATTTACTTTTGTCAATCGGACCCATGAAGTGTGGTAGTTTTCAGCATACAGTTTCAAGCTAAAGTGTGACAAATGTAACATCAAATAACCCACACGTCCATATTATGAGTTTTCAGTGTTAAATTCGCAGAAAGAGATGATTAAAAACTGGAGTAGAAACTACAGCCTTTTTGTTTGGCCTGAAGACCTCACCTGTAGCTTTCTTTGTGGGAAGATTTTGAAGGGAAGCGCTAAAACGTTTGTGGTATTTTTTATCGTATGAAAATTGTGAAATAGAATGTGTTATGCTCTTGGCAAATATGTTTGCCCTCAGAAGCCCGCAATCAAGTTCCTGACATCATTTTTTCCCCAATCAATATGCAAATTAAATTGGTTTGTCACCGTTGCCTGCTTCCGGATTGGCCTGGAGCTAATAATCCGCCATAGTTCTGGATGAAAGTAATATATTGCACACCAAACCTTTTAGTGCCGCCCACCTACCCCCATGAAAATAAATTCATCAGGCTCCCATAAATAACAAAAATATTTTCTCACGACTGTCGTATTAATTTGACAGTTTTGAACATGGTTAGCATTGATAAACATCGTAGTTATGTTCAGTTATCCCTTTTAAAAAATGAAAGCAAATATACATTTGCCAAAATTCAATTGCCAGCCAGGTCTCCCTAAAAGTATAAAAGGATCCACAGTGTCGTCCTTTGTCAGAAATAGGGAGAGGGACTTTAAATGGTGTTCGACTGCCCCATTTGTGACATCCAGGGCATAAGTGACACAAGATGTTTCTGATGACACATTACAGAGTTACTCACTGCCACTCTGCTTTCTGGCTGTAAAAAAGGACACTATCTTTTCGCCAAATGTACAATAAATGGTTCGGTTTGCTAGAGCCTGGCACACCCTGAGATCAATTAAAGCAACGCAAGAGCGGTGGGGGACACCCATCAGTTGGAAGATCTTTACTGTACCCTGAAGTGTGACTGTTCCATGAATTCAGCCATTCAACGTATCTTGTGGATTAATCAAGCAGGGCTCCAGGTTGGCTTTTGTCTAATACTAGGCTCTTCTCTAGACTCTTGGGGGCGCTGGCGGGCCTTCGCAGAGCCGGGCAGGGGAACCTGGCACTGCTCCTTCACTTCCCAAGTGCAGTTTTTTAAATCGAAAACTGAACTGTCTTCACTGAGATGGTGTGGGCTTCTTGAAATACCTCTCTTTCTGAAATCAGTGGAACCTGGTGATCTGTACATGCAAATAGCATGTTCTGCTTTCCTCTAGCTATATTTTATATTGTTTTAATTAGAAAGACTGCTGGTGTCAAATAGATTTGTATGATGGGTGTATTTGAGGTGTACTAACTTAGGGCCAGATGTAGGTAGGTTTCCTTTTGCGAGTTGCAAATTGCGAGTCCCAGCGACTAGCAATTTGCAACTCGCAAAAGGAAATGCAGAAAGGTGTCTCAGACACCTTCTGCGACTCGCTATGGGGTCGCAAAGACCCACCTCATAAATATTTATGAGGTGGGTCGCAGTTTGCGACCCCATAGAGAGTCTAGGCACTCACAGGGATGGTGGCCTGCTGGAGACAGCAGACCACCATGTCCGTGACTGCTTTTAAATAAAGCAGTTTTTTTTTTTCTCTTTGCAGCCCGTTTTCCTTAAAGGAAAACGAGCTGCAAATAGAAAAAATACCGAAACCTTTTTGTTTCGGTTTTTTTCAGAGTAGGCAGTGGTCCTTAGGACCACTGCCTGCTCTGAAAATTTTTTGGGGGGAGCATTCACAAAGGGGAAGGGGTCCCATAGGGACCCCTTCCCTTTTGCAAATGAGTTACCATCCACTTCAAGTGGATGGTAACTGCGGGTTGGTTTGCGACCGCTTTCGCGGTCACAAAGCAACTCTACATCGTGATGCGGTCGCAAATAGGAAGGGAACACCCCTTCCTATTTGCGAGTCGGAATCACATTTTGTGAGTCGGTACCGACTCGCAAAATGTGATTCTGCATCGCGGAAGGCCTTTTGTGCCTCGCAAACGGCGTTTTTCGCCGTTTGTGAGTCGCAAAAGGCTTACTACATCTGGCTCTTAGTTCCTTAAACAATTTGTAACCAGGGAATCCTATTTCTCCGTTTGACCTAACTATGTGAGGTATTCTAAGAACTGTATTTCACTGTGCCTCATGTTTCTTGATTATCGATTATTACATTTGAGAGCACCTTTAAAACATCAGTTCGGATGAATGCAATACATTAACCTGTTTTTATACGAATTACCCGAATTTTACTATCTTTTTGGTCCAAAAAGCAGATAATTTCTGCTTGCACTCCATCACATTTTTGGGAAAATAGGTTAAACAATGCTTGTGAATTGGAATGTAGTTTCCTAAATAGCGTTGCTGTCTTGTGTCCCATGAAGTGTACTAGGCTAGTGTACTATGCTGGAAAAGATGCACAGGGCATGGGAAATTTGGTTCTTCTTCTCCCTCTCTTGCTTAGCACCATACTCCTGGAGCGGTCTGGCCGGTGAAAGGACATTATTGGAGACATAAATATAACCAATGCAGAAGAATCCAGTGCGGGGGAAGTGAGAACCCAAGATTGGGTTGCAGCTCTCAAGAGCCTGTAGCCTTACATGTGCACCACTCACCCAGACCCGGACAGGCATTTCATTCCAATGCGCATTTCCCTTATGGGCTGGATCTCTTTGAGGCTGGTTTTGGAACTGGGCCACTCCTAGTGCGTCTGTCGCTTTTCCTAGCTCCTCGACTTGTAGGGAAAAAATGGTTAGGGACGTAAGAGAGGAGCGAAGGAGAGATAATGAATGGATGTAACGAGAGAGATAGTACAGGAGCCCTACACTCACCAGCTCCCAGCAATCAAAAAGGATTTTAGTGCAGATGCCTGCTGGAGCAGATCCATTGCAGCTGCCACTCTGCCTAAGGACAGACACCTTGAATCCATTGGCTCCTAATTTTGGATCCTGATGAAAGAGACTTCTGCTTTGTGACGGTCGCTATCGTGCTCTTCTGTTCACTCTGAACATTGTTTTCGGGCAAAAGGAACCTGCGCTTTGTTTCTTGTAGGGACGATTCCCTGCTCGTGTTTCTGAATATTGTTCCTGAAAGAACAAATGTGTGCATTTGTTTAGAGATCCTCTCTGTTTGTCCACTAACTTTACAAGTATTCTACAGAGTGGAATCTGCACTTTTGTTTGATGTTTGGAATTACTGAAACGAACTTTCCCTCAAGGATTTGCCATAGTGTCATTGGTGACCCTGAGTTAGGGGGTCACCGTATTTCCCAAATCACACGCAGATCATGCTGACATTGAAGGAATCAAACAGAACCCAAGACAAATTTCTAGATTAATTAAGGATATGGCTACATGGACTTGAAGCTTAACAACAAGACTAAAATTGCTTTATTTGCCCAGCTCAGTGATCCGTGGACCACACACAGGGTTATGGATTTGTATGGCTCTGTTTATTGGATGACTGTCCAATTTATACATGAGTGAGAATTATGGGGATGTGCTGAATAAAAATCTCTCTTTCTAGCATCCTAATACACTAGCTTTCCTGGACTACAGGTTCCAGCACATAATAATATATATTATATTTAAGTACCTCTATTTCCTACTGCCACTAGGGCTAATCTGAGGTCCAACCTGAAAAATGCCAAATATTATTCATGGGCCTCCTAAAATACACATTAACGAGGCGTGAGTCTGCTAAAAATGCTAAAGTCCTACAAAATACTAATTTCCATAAATGCTGTGAAATTCTTTTTAATGAGACACATTTTTCATGACCTTGGCATCCTTGCGCTTCTTCCACTTCCACGCGCATTTAGTTGGTAGAATGTAGTGTGGTCTACAGTCTAATGTTATGAGCCAACAGAATTGTTTCTCACATATGGGAAAGTAGTACATCAGAAATCCGTAATAAGATGTAAAGCTATTGTTTTTATGTCAGGATTACAAGAATTGCAAGTATATGTAAACAAATTACCTAATGTATTTTCCCTATTTATATGATGAATCTCACATTTCTTGAATTCATTCTTGCCATATATTCAACTTTCGGTCTGTTTTCAAAACAAAAAGAAAAGGCAGGCATAATTGATATATGTTGGGAACTAAAACTAGATCGGGAAATAATATAATAAATACTTTGGGCCACGTGGAAATAGGAAGGAGGTTAGATGCAAATACTATGTGCTGCATAATTTGCACATATGCATTTTGATAGAGTACTACTCTGTGTTCATTCCCATATCTCCCCTACAGTGGATGCACCTAGTGCATATGATGCAAAGTATTCACGTGTTTTATGGTATTTACTTGCAGTAATAACTAAAACCTAATTTTCTTACCTGTGAATAACGAATGTATTCCAGTTAAAGGTTTGCACGGCTGGAGTTAGGAAAACGGGTGGGGGGAAGGGGTGTTCTATTTTCCCAAGCACTGTATTTCCTGCAAAATAAATATTTCATTCATGAATACCACCCCTGTCTACTCTCCACGTGATGAAACTGGGCTAAATGTTCACTTTCTCGCACTTGATGCACTACTTAATGTGGAGGATCATTCATTTGAGCGTAAGTAAGGTGTCCAGGTAAGTGTGGAATGGGTGAATGTCCAGCAGTTGCAAACACTGAGGGTGGTTACAACTTCTCTTGCATTTGACTGACCCTTCTTTTAGGATTTCCACTTTTGCATTTTTGGAAACTCCACTATTAGAACTCGCGCAATCGATCTATTATTCATCGTGACCAATCTGCCTATTTAAGAAAATTCTAGTCAAGTAATTTAAAATGAGTTAGGCTTCATGTTAGCTCTCATTGTTATTTTATAACATCTAGGGCCAGATGTAGCAAAGGGTTTGCGCCTCGCAAACGGCGAAAAATGCCGTTTGCGAGGCGCAAAAGCACCACTGCTATGCAGAAATGCATTTTGCGAGTCGGATCCGACTCGCAAAATGCATTTCCGACTCGCAAATAGGAAGGGGTGTTCCCTTCCTATTTGCGACTCGCAATGCTATTTAATTTCATTTGCGACCGCTAAAGCGGTCGCAAATGAAATCGCAGTTACCATCCACTTGAAGTGGATGGTAACCCAGTCGCAAACGGAAGGGGTCCCCGTGGGACCCCTTCCCCTTTGTGAATGGAAACAAAAATATTTTTTCAGAGCAGGCAGTGGTCCCAATGGACCACTGCCTGCCCTGAAAAAACCCGAAACTAAAGGTTTCGGTTTTTTTTTCCAAGTGCAGCTCGTTTTCCTTTAAGGAAAACGGGCTGCAGATGGAAAAAAAAAACTGCTTTATTAAAAAGCAGTCACGGACATGGTGGTCTGCTGACTCAAGCAGGCCACCATCACCGTGAGTGCCCATACTCGCAATGGGGTCGCAAACTACGACCCACCTCATTAATATTAATGAGGTGGGTCTTTGCGACCCCATTGCGAGTTGCAGAAGGTGTCTGAGACACCTTTCTGCATAGCAAATTGCGACTTGCAATTTGCGAGTCGCAGGGACTCGCAAATTGCAAGTCGCAATTTGCTTTGTTGCTACATCTGGCCCGTAGTGACAAAAAGGATTTCAAGAAAGTAACTTTGAAATTTCTTCTCACTACTACAGAAGCATTTCCTTTTGACCTTGGTTATAGTTAAAACCATATTTTACGAACTATAAGCACGTTATCATGCCCTTCCTGTTCAGAAGTTAACCTTTATAACGTATTAAAGGTTTTGGGTTTGTAGTTGCAAGTTGTGATATACGTATAATAAAGGCCAGATATAACATTTAGAATCAGTCACTGTTAGAACTGGAAGGTCCACTGCATCATTTTACGAATGTGCTCCCCCTGCCCTGAGTGTCTGGTATTTTGACCCCTTTTTATGTCTAAGCACATAGAACAATCCTTGAAATGTTTACGAATGCAGTAGACATACAACGGTAACCTAGAGAGGCTCTGTGGTGTGGGCACAGCATGTGCACCACCAGAGTTGAAGTTGATTACCATCAGCTCACTGGATTGCTCTAGACTGGTAGTAGTGGCAGCATTTTGATTTGTAGTGGCTGGAGAGGCCTTTTTCTTGTTGTCTGTAATGGCCAAATAGCCTGCTGGCTGAACAGTGAGGAGGTAATAGAGCTTCCTTTTTTTGTGGATGTTTTTATCACAGTTACTGGTATGCCCTTTTGGCCTTGTGCACGAGAGTCAGATTACTTTTGTTAAAGACTCTATGTTTGTTTACTCTTTTAATAAAATAGCTTAATGAGAGAGTTTGAAGATCTTCCATATGGTTTGAAAGATTTTCACCCACAGTTCTTGCTTTCTTGCATGGGGCTGTGACAATGTGCTCCATGCCCTTTCACGTCTCTGTCACCGTCGTTGCCCTGGGAACCTGGTTTACTGGGCTACAGAGGCATCTACAGTCTCCCATCACACTCCCACCTCACCTGTGGTGGGTGGAACAGTCCTGTGTCTACAAACCACCTGGGTTGTCTGTCTTGTTGGCAGAGGGAGAGTTGCTTATGCCTCTTCTAGCTGATCCAAAGGCTGCAACCACTGATGACCTTGACAGTAATTGCTGAGAAGAGACCCCGAGCAGCACAAGATAACAAGGTGAGGCTCAGGGGCTCAGAGACAACTGCAGTCATGTGTATCAGAAGAGGAATCCCTCTCAAACTAACACTGTGCGGGCAAGGATCCTGGTGTGGCCCTTGCACCTAAGTGGATTACTATTGAACTGGCATCGCCATATTAGAAAAAGCCACAGTTTTGCAGCAGTCACTGCAAAAGCAGCCACCACTGGCTTAACCAAAGACAAGTGTTGAATTATTCAATCTCTGTGATCTACTGCCTGTCTAATTTCCCCATAATTATTCAGATACTACAATTACCTTATCATAGAATGCTAAGCATACCGTAGTGTGGAATTGCACATTGGCTGCTCAATAGATTCCTTAGGCTATATATTGTGTGTCACTGATTTATAAGTCCATCACAGGGCACGGGCAAAATTTTAATTATGCTGAAGTAATCAGATTAATTTCAGTAATTTTGCATTAATCTTGCGATGCAAAATGATGAAAAACTATGTAATCACGCCCATTTGCACAATTGTGGGAAAAAAGCCTTCCCAAGAAACAGGAACAGGCCGCAAGCAGCTTCTGTCTACTGCTGTTCCTGTTCTGTTGGATTTGGTATTATTTTCGTAGTGTAAAATGCAACCCTGAGTCTATTTTGGATGTGGGGATGCATTTTGGGGTAATAAAGCAGCGCTAAATGCAGGATTATATTCCTCATGTAATTCCTCATAATCTCTTAGACATTTGTTGTAAATTTGCGTAATTATGCTAAAGCTAATTAATCAAACCTATCTCTAACTCCACACCAGCATAGGAGTCATCCTTGGGCTGCTCGCCTTCCTACCCTGAGAGTTAAGAAGTGTACTTAGAGCCAGATGTACAAAAAGTAGGAATCGTGATTTCCAAATTGTGATTCTTACCAAATCACAATTAGAAAATTGCAATACCTAATTCTATTCTATTCAAGAATTCTGATATAGCGTATGGCTACCCAAAGGCCTCCCAGTGCTACCCAAGTCAGCAGGGGTGCAGACTGTATGAGAATTAGTGGTCAAAAAGCCAGGTCTTTGAGGCTTTCCTAAAAGCGAGCCCAGGTTGTAGGTGGCACAATTGAAGAGGCAATAGATTCCAAAGTCAGGGCCAGGTAAGCAATGGACCAGCCCCACCGCCGGGTCCTCAGAATCATGGGCACCTTCAAAAGTTGAGCGGAGGAAAAACAGAGCACTCCCTCTGGAAGATAGGGTATGGTCAGAGAACGAAGCATGGCCGGGCCCTTGCTATTGACAGCCCTATGAAGCAGGTAGAGAGTTTTTAACTGAACACAGCGTGCCACTTGAAGCCAGTGTAAATCACGTAAGGCGTTGTCCACAGGCATGTGTCTGAGGATATTCAGCAACAGACAAGCATTAGAGTTTTGTATAGTCTATAATCTTTTAGTGACAAAAGAGGGAGAGCCAAGAAACAAGGCATGCCCAAAGTCTAACCTGGCTAACACCAAGGCCTGTACGACCACTCTTCTGGCTGTGATGGGAAGGAAATGGAGAATTTTCCATAGCATTCGCTGTAGGAGGCTGGACTGGCTTGTAGTGAGTACCAAGGGGTACTTACACCTTGCACCAGGCCCAGGTATCCCTTATTAGTGTAGAAGGGTGTCGAGCAGCTTAGGCTGATAGAAAAGGTAGCTTAGCAGAGAAGCTGAGGCTGAACTAGGAGACGAGTGAAGCTCCTACAGTACTACTAGTGTCACTTGCACAATATCATAAGAAAACACATTACACAGTTATACTAAAAATAAAGGTACTTTATTTTTATGACAATATGCCAAAGTATCTCAGTGAGTACCCTCAGTATGAGGATAGAAAATATACACAAGATATATGTACACAATACCAAAATATGCAGTAATAGCAATAGAAAACAGTGCAAACAATGTATAGTCACAATAGAATGCAATGGGGGCACATAGGGATAGGGGCAACACAAACCATATACTCTAGAAGTGGAATGCGAACCACGAATGGACCCCAAACCTATGTGACCTTGTAGAGGGTCGCTGGGACTGTATGAAAACAGTGAGGGTTAGAAAAATAGCCCACCCCAAGACCCTGAAAAGTGGGTGCAAAGTGCACCTAAGTTCCCCAAAGAGCACAGAAGTCGTGATAGGGGAATTCTGCCAGAAACAACAACACCAGCAATGCAACAACGATGGATTTCCTGACGAGAGTACCTGTGGAACAAGGGGACCAAGTCCAAGAGTCACGATCAAGTCAGGAGTGGGCAGATGCCCAGGAAATGCCAGCTGTGGGTGCAAAGAAGCTGCCACTGGATGGTAGAAGCTGTGGATTCTGCAAGAACGACAAGGGCTAGAAACTTCCCCTTTGGAGGATGGATGTCCCACGTTGTGGAAAGTCATGCAGAAGTGTTTCTGTGCAGAAAGACCACCAACAAGCCTTGCTAGCTGCAAAGGTCGTGGTTAGGGTTTTTGGATGCTGCTGTGGCCCAGGAGGGACCAGGATGTCACCAATTGTGTGAGGGGACAGAGGGGGCGCCCAGCAAGACAAGGAGCCCTCTCAGAAGCAAGAAGCACCCGCAGAAGTGCCGGAACAGGCACTATGAAGTGGAGTGAACCGGTGCTCACCCGAAGTTGCACAAGATGGTCCCACGAAGCCGGAGGACAACTCAGGACATCGTGCAATGCAGGTTAGAGTGCTGGGGACCCAGGATTGGCTGTGCACAAAGGAAATCCTCGAAGAGTGCACAGGAGCCGGAGTAGCTGCAAAACACGCGGTTCCCAGCAATGCCGTCTAGCATGGGGAGGCAAGGACTTACCTCCACCAAACTTGGACTGAGGAGTCACTGGACTGTGGGAGTCACTTGGACAGAGTTGCTGAGTTCAAGGGACCTCGCTCGTCATGCTGAGAGGAGACCCAGAGGACCGGTGATGCAGTTCTTTGGTGCCTGCGGTTGCAGGGGGAAGATTCCGTCGACCCACAGGAGATTTCTTCGGAGCTTCTAGTGCAGAGAGGAGGCAGACTACCCCCACAGCATGCACCACCAGGAAAACAGCAGAGAAGGCGGCAGGATCAGCGTTACAAGGTCTCAGTAGTCGTCTTTGCTACTTTGTTGCAGTTTTTCAGGCTTCCAGCGCGGTCAGCAGTCGATTCCTTGTCAGAAGGTGAAGAGAGAGATGCAGAGGAACTCTGATGAGCTCTTGCATTCGTTATCTGAAGAATTCACCAAAGCAGAGACCCTAAATAGCCAGAAAAGGAGGTTTGGCTACCTAGGAGAGAGGATAGGCTAGCAACACCTGGAAGAGCCTATCAGAAGGAGTCTCTGACGTCACCTGCTGGCCCTGGCCACTCAGAGCAGTCCAGTGTGCCAGCAGCACCTCTGTTTCCAAGATGGCAGAGGTCTGGAGCACACTGGAGGAGCTCTGGGCACCTCCCAGGGGAGGTGAAGGTCAGGGGAGTGGTCACTCCCCTTTCCTTTGTCCAGTTTCGCGCCAGAGCAGGGCTGGGGGATCCCTGAACCAGTGTAGACTGGCTTTTGCAGAAATGGGCACCATCTGTGCCCATGAAAGCATTTCCAGAGGCTGGGGGAGGCTACTCCTCCCCTGCCTTAACACCTTTTTCCAAAGGGAGAGGGTGTAACACCCTCTCTCTGAGGAAGTCCTTTGTTCTGCCTTCCTGGACCAAGCCTGGCTGGACCCCAGGAGGGCAGAAACCTGTCTGAGGGGTTGGCAGCAGCAGCAGCAGTGAAACCCCAGGAAAGGCAGTTTGGCAGTACCCGGGTCTGTGCTAGAGACCCAGGGAATCATGGATGGCAGGATGGCATTGGGGGGGCAATTCCATGATCTTAGACATGTTACATGGCCATGTTCGGAGTTACCATTGTGAAGCTACACATAGGTAGTGACCTATGTGTAGTGCACGTGTAATGGTGTCCCCGCACTCACAAAGTCCGGGGAATTTGCCCTGAACAATGTGGGAGCACCTTGGCTAGTGCCAGGGTGCCCACACACTAAGGGCCAGATGCAGGAAACGATTAGCGAGTCGCAAACAGCAAAAATGGCCGTTTGCGACTCGCTAATCTCATTTCCCTTTGCAGAAATGCATATTGCGAGTCGGGACCGACTCGCAATATGCATTTCAGAATCGCAAATAGGAAGGGGTGTTCCCTTCCTATTTGCGATTCGGAGTGGCATGCAATACCATTTGCGACCGCATATGCGGTCGTAAATGGTATCGCAGTTACCATCCACTTCAAGTGGATGGTAACCCACTCGCAAATTGGAAGGGGTCCCCATGGGACCCCTTCCCCTTTGCGAATGGACCCAAAACAATTTTTTCAGGGCAGGTAGTGGTCCAAGGGACCACTACCTGCCCTGAAAAAATACCGAAACTAAAGGTTTCGGGTTTTTTTTTAAGTGCAGCTTACACTTAAAAAAAAAAACTGCTTTATTGATAAAGCAGTCACGAACATGGAGGTCTGCTGGCGACAGCAGGCCTCCATGTTTGCGAGTGCCTAGACTCGCTATGGGGCCGCAATTTGCGACCCACCTCATTAATATTAATGAGGTGGGTCATTGCGACCCCATAGCGACTCGCAGACGGTGTCTGAGACACCGTTCTGCATACCAATTTGCGAGTTACAAATTGCGAGTCGCAGGGACTCGCAATTTGCAAGTCGCAAATTGGCATTTTCCTACATCTGGCCCTAAGTAACTTAGCACCCAACCTTTACCAGGTAAAGGTTAGACATATAGGTGACTTATAAGTTACTTAAGTGCAGTGGTAAATGGCTGTGAAATAACGTGGACGTTATTTCACTCAGGCTGCAGTGGCAGGCCTGTGTAAGAATTGTCAGAGCTCCCTATGGGTGGCAAAAGAAATGCTGCAGCCCATAGGGATCTCCTGGAACCCCAATACCCTGGGTACCTCAGTACAATATACTAGGGAATTATAAGGGTGTTCCAGTATGCCAATGTAAATTGGTGAAATTGGTCACTAGCCTGTTAGTGACAATTTGGAAAGAAATGAGAGAGCATAACCACTGAGGTTCTGATTAGCAGAGACTCAGTGAGACAGTTAGTCATAACACAGGTAACACATACAGGTGCACACTTATGAGCACTGGGGCCCTGGCTGGCAGGGTCCCAGTGACACATACACTAAAACAACATATATACAGTGAAATATGGGGGTAATATGCCAGGCAAGATGGTACTTTCCTACACACACACCCCCCCAAACGAAGGACAATAAGACTAGCCATGACCTGATGAGTCTTCATTTTCTAAGTGGAAATATCTGGAGAGTCCATCTGCATTGGAGTGGGTACTCCCAGGTCTATGTTCCACTGTATAGTCCATTCCCTGTAGGGATATGGACCACCTCAACAATTTAGGGTTTTCACCTTTCATTTGTTTTAGCCAAAGTAGAGGTTTGTGGTCTGTCTGAACAATGAAGTGAGTGCCAAACAGGTATGCCCTCAACCTCTTCAGTGCCCAGACCACAGCAAAGGCCTCCCTCTCTATGGCAGACCAACGCTTTTCTCTAGGGGTCAACCTCCTGCTGATAAAAGCAACAGGTTGATCCTGGCCCTCAGAATTAAGTTGTGATAAGACTGCCCCTACCCCTAACTCAGATGCATCAGTTTGGACAATGAATTTTTTGGAGTAACGGTGGCTTTTCAGGACAGGTGCAGAGCACATGGCCTGCTTCAGCTCCTCAAAAGCTTTCTGACAGCTAGCTGTCCACAATACCTTTTTAGGCATTTTCTTAGATGTGAGGTCATTAAGAGGGGCTGCTATGGAGCCATAGTTCTTTATGAACCTCCTGTAATACCCAGTGAGGCCTAAGAAGGCTCTCACCTGAGTCTGAGTTGTAGGGGGAACCCAATCTATAATAGTTTGGATTTTCCCCTGAAGTGGTGCAATCTGTTCTCCACCTACCAGGTGTCCCAGATAAACCACTTTCCCCTGCTCTATCTGGCACTTTGAAGCCTTGATAGTGAGGCCTGCCTTTTGCAGGGCCTCCAAAACTTTCCATAGGTGGACCAGGTGATCATCCCAGCTGGAGCTAAAGACAGCTATATCATCTAGATATGCTGCACTAAAAGCTTCCAGCCCTTGCAGGACTGTATTCACCAACCTCTGAAAAGTGGCAGGTGCATTCTTCAACCCAAAAGGCATTACTGTGAATTGGTAGTGCCCTCCAATGGTTGAAAATGCAGTTTTTGCTTTTGCATCCTCTGATAATTTGATCTGCCAATACCCTGCAGTCAAATCAAAGGTGCTTAGATACTTGGCAGATGCCAGTGTATCTATTAGCTCATCTGCCCTGGGTATAGGGTGAGTGTTAGAAATTGGGTTTTTGGTTGGCAGTCAGGTTACCCCCTTTCCAAGCAAAAGCCCTCACTCTAGTCAGGGTAAGTCACACACAATCCAAGATTATCCTGTGCCCACCCTCTGGTAGCTTGGCACGAGCAGTCAGGCTTAACTTAGAAGGCAATGTGTAAAGTATTTGTGCAATAAATCATACAATACCACCATATAGCACCACAAAAATACACCACACAGTGTTTAGAAAAATATATAATATTTATCAGGATAATTGTAGGTCAAAACGAATAAAGTTGCAATGTGAATTTGTAGAGATATCACTGAAAAGTGATATAAAGTGTCTTAAGTCTTTAAAAAAAGCAAACAAAGTCTCTTTCAAGCACAAAGTACCTGGTTTGGAGTGGAAAATCTCCTCAGAGGGCCACAGAAGAAGAGATACGTGGAAAAAGGGTGTGTGCGTCGATTTCTCCCCAGCACACACGGACTTGCGTCGTTATTTTTTACGCGGGGAAGTTGTGCGTCGTTTTCCGGCACGCGGACAGTTTCTTTCTGTGGATCGCGGGGATTACCAGATGTCCCGGGTCTGTGCGTGGATTTTCCTGCTTGTTTTCCGGCTGCGCATCGTTCTGCTGGGCTGCGCGTCGAAATTTCGATCTCACGGCAGGCGTCGCGTCGATTTCTCCTCTGGAGGTCGAGCGGCGTTTTCCTTGCGAAGCCGTGCGTCGAAGTTCCGGTCGTCCCGAGGGCGTCGCGTCAATCAGCGTCGGTGTGCGGTGTTTTTCTCGCCGCGGAACAAGCTGTGCGTCGAAAAGTTCGGCACACGGAGCGTCCAAGTGAAAAAGAGAAGTCTTTTTGGTCCTGAGACTTCAGGGAACAGGAGGCAAGCTCTATCCAAGCCCTTGGAGAGCACTTTCACAGCCAGCCAAGAGATCAGCAAGGCAGCAGGCCAACAGCAAGGCAGCAGTCCTTTGTAGAAAGCAGACAGGTGAGTCCTTTGAGCAGCCAGGCAGTTCTTCTTGGCAGGATGTAGTTTCTGGTTCAGGTTTCTTCTCCAGCAAGTGTCTGATGAGGTAGGGCAGAGGCCCTGTTTTATACCCAAATGTGCCTTTGAAGTCGTGGAGACTTCAAAGAGTGGCTAAGAAGTGCACCAGGTCCCCTTTCAGTTCAATCCTGTCTGCTAGGGTCCCAGTAGGGGGTGTGGCAGTCCTTTGTGTGAGAGCAGGCCCTCCACCCTCCCAGCCCAGGAAGACCCATTAAAAATGCAGATGTATGCAAGTGAGGCTGAGTACCCTGTGTTTGGGGTGTGTCTGAGTGAATGCACAAGGAGCTGTCAACTAAGCCCAGCCAGACGTGGATTGTAAGGCACAGAAAGATTTAAGTGCAAAGAAATGCTCACTTTCTAAAAGTGGCATTTCTAGAATAGTAATATTAAATCCAACTTCACCAGTCAGCAGGATTTTATATTACCATTCTGGCCATACTAAATATGACCTTCCTACTCCTTTCAGATCAGCAGCTACCACTTCAATACTCAGGACCATACAACACAGTAGGATTGAAATAGTCACCAGGAGACTAAAACATAAGAACAAAGCTATCATATTGTCTAACAGTTTCTACTCTCCCTCTGCTTGTTCTATTTAGAGCACAGCATGTTAAGCGTCTAGCTTGCCTATTAGAATCACTGTGGAGACATCAGCCCTCATACCTGAGCAAAGACCTGTGATTTTGGTTCAGCATCTGCAACGAGGCAGTCAGCGTCTAGTTGTGGTTCTCTGGTCGGAATCTCCCTCAGATCAGCAGCTACCACTTCAATACTGTATGAGGGCAGCCCCAATGTTAGCCTATGAAGGGAGCAGGCCTCACAGTAGTGCAAAAACGAATTTAGGAGTTTTACACTACCAGGACATGTAAACTACACAGGTACATGTCCTGCCTTTCACCCACACAGCACCCTGCTCTAGGGGTTACCTAGGGCACACATTAGAGGTGACTTATATGTGGAGAAAGGGGAGGTTTAGGCTTGGCAAGTACTTTTAAATGCCAAGTCGAGGTGACAGTGAAACTGCACACACAGGCCTTGCAGTGGCAGGCCTGAGACAAGGAAAAGGGGCTACTTAAGTGGTTGGCACAACCAGTGCTGCAGACCCACTAGTAGCATTTAATCTACAGGCCCTAGGCACAGAGAGTGCCCATTACTAGGGACTTATAAGTAAATTAAATAGTCCAATCAGGTATGATTCAAGGTTACCATGTTTTAAGGGAGAGAGCATATGCACTTTAGCACTGGTTAGCAGTGGTAAAGTGCGCAGATTCTAAAAGCCAGCAAAAACAGTGTCCAAAAAGTGGAGGGAGGCAGGCAAAAAGTTAGGGGTGACCACCCTAAGGCTGTCAGGTCTAACATGTGTCCCCCCAGCTGAAGTGAGGAGAGCTACCCGACCTCCTGGGAGCTCTCATCGCTAAGGCGGAAGTATCTGGAGAGACCATCAGCATTGGCGTGGTCAACCCCTGGGCGATGTTCCACCGTAAAGTCCATCCCCTGTAGGGAAATGGACCACCTCAAGAGTTTTGGATTCTCACCCCTCATCTGCATGAGCCATCTGAGGGGCCTGTGGTCTGTCTGAACCCGGAAGTGAGTCCCAAACAGGTAGGGTCTTAGTTTCTTCAGTGCACAGACCACAGCAAAAGCTTCTCTTTCAATAGCACTCCACCTCTGTTCCCGTGGTAATAGCCTTCTGCTAATAAAGACTACTGGTTGGTCTAGGCCCTCCTCATTTAGCTGTGCTAGGACTGCCCCTATGCCATGCTCTGAAGCGTCTGTCTGCACGATAAATTCCTGGGAGTAGTCAGGGGCCTTGAGCACGGGGGCCGTGCACATGGCTTCCTTCAGGGAGTCAAAGGCTTTCTGACAAGCCTCTGTCCAATTCACCAACCTAGGTTGTTTCTTGGAAGTGAGTTCTGTCAAGGGTGACACAATGGGTTGACAAATCTGCGGTAGTATCCGGTGACGCCTAAAAAGGCTCTCACCTCAGTCTGAGTTCTAGGTGGTTGTCAGGCCTTGATTGTTTCAATCTTGGCCTGGAGTGGCTGCACCTTGCCACCACCCACTAGGTGTCCCAAGTACACCACGGAACCCTGCCCAATCTGGCACTTACTAGCCTTGATGGTCAGGCCTGCCTGTTGCAGGGCCTGAAGCACCTCCTTGAGGTGGAGCAGGTGTTCCTCCCAGCTGGAACTGTAGACAGCTATGTCATCCAGGTAGGCTGCTCAGAAGGCATCCTTGCCAGCTAGGACCCCGTTAACCAACCGTTGGAAGGTAGCGGGGGCATTTTTCAATCCAAATGGCATCACCCGGAACTGGTAATGGCCATCAGGGGTTGAAAACGCGGTTCTCTCTTTAGCCCCCTCAGTCAGGGCGATCTGCCAGTACCCTGAAGTAAGATAAAATGTACTCAGGAACTTGGCAGCGCCCAGCCTGTCAACGAGCTCATAAGCTCGGGGGATGGGGTGAGCATCAGTCCGGGTGACTGAGTTGAGACCCCGGTAGTCCACACAGAACCGGAGTTCTGGCTTCGCACCTGGGGCAGTAGCCTTAGTGACCAACACCACTGGGCTGGCCCAGGGACTACTGGATTTCTCAATAACCCTTAAAGCTAACATCTTGGAGACCTCCTCCTTGATGCTGGCTTTCACCTTATTCGATAACCTGTAAATTTTGTTCTTCACAGGGAGACTGTCACCGGTGTCAATGTCATGAACACAGAGGTGGGTCAGTCCAGGAGTAAGGGAGAACAGGGGGGAGAACTGCTCCAACAGCTCATAGCAGTCTCCTTTCTGGTTTAGAGTCAGGGAGTCAGAGAGGATGACCCCTTTCACTGACCCATCACCTTCTTGGGCAGAGAGGAGGTCGGGGAGAGGTTTACTCTCCTCTTCCATTCCTTCATCTGTGACCAGAAGCATGTTGACCTCAGACCTCTCAAAATGAGCCTTTAGCCGGTTGACATGGAGCACCCTTAGGGGGTTCCTAGGGGTTTGGAGGTCCACTAGGTAAGTGGCCTCCCCTTTCCGCTCCTTTACTTCAAATGGGCCAGAGCAGCGGTCCTGGAGAGCTCTAGGATCTACTGGCTCCATTACCCACACTTTGTCTCCAGGTTGAAACTCTACCAGGGTGGCCTTCTGGTCATACCAGCGTTTCATTACCTCTTGACTGGCCTCAAGGTTACTTTGGGCCTCTTTCCAGAAGCGGGTCATCTGGTTGCGGAGGGCCAACATGTAGCTGACCACATCCTGAGGGGGTGCCTTTGGAGCTCTCTCCAACCTCTCCTTGACAATGCTTAAGGGTCCCCTGACAGGGTACCCATAGAGAAGCTCAAAGGGACTGAACCCCACCCCCTCTGGGGGACCTCTCGGTAAGCAAAGAGAAGGCATGGTAATAAGACGTCCCACTTACGCCTCATGGCCTCAGGGAGGCCACCAATCATGCCTTTCAAGGTCTTGTTGAATCTCTCCACAAGACCATTAGATTGGGGGTGATAGGGTGTGGTGAACTTGTAGGTGACACCACACGCATCCCACAGGGACTTCATGTATGCAGACATGAAGTTAGTGCCTCTGTCAGACACAATCTCCTTTGGGAATCCCACACGGGTAAATATCCCCATCAGAGTTCTGGTCACCGCCGGTGCAGTTACGGTCCTCAGAGGGATTGCCTCTGGGTAACGGGTGGCATGGTCCACCAAAACCAGGATGAACCTGTTGCCTAAGGCAGTTTTGGGGTCCAATGGACCAACAATGTTGATGCCCACCCTTTCAAAGGGGGTGCCAACGACAGGAAGTGGAATCAGGGGGGTTTTAATCCTTTTCCCTGCTTTACCACTGGCCTGGCAGGTAGGACAAGATCTACAGAACTTATCTGAGTTTGTCCTCATTCTGGGTCAATAAAAGTGGGTGACAAGCCTGTCAAAGGTCTTGCCTTTCCCCAAATGTCCTGCCAGGGGAATGTCGTGAGCCAGACCCAGTAGGAAGGTTTGGTAACACTGGGGGACCACCAGCGTACGCGCTGCCCCAAAGGCCTGAACCTTAGGCTCACTGTAGAGGAGATCATTCTCCCAATATATGTGGTGATCACCAGAGGCTTCACCTGCCGCCTGGTCTGAGGCTTGCTTCCTCAGACCCTCTAGAGTGGGACATTCTTTCTGCGCCTTGCAGAATTCCTCCCTGGAGGGTCCACCCTCAACTTGCCAGCCAGCAAGCTCCGGTAGGTCACCTAGGGTGGCAATGTCTTCCCCAGTTGGCTCGGGAGCCTCCTCCTCAGGAGCCCCGTCAACCACTGCGGGAACTTCTGGGACCGGTTTCCCGCGCCCCTTGCCCCTCCTCTTGGCAGCTCTCTGGGCCATTGTTCCAGGCTCCAGGCTCCAGACGCCCTTGACTTCCCTCTCGGTCAGCCATGGACCGTGTGGTCATGCAGACCCACTCAGGTAACCCTAACATCTCCAGGTGAGATCTGAGCTCCACTTCTTTCCAAGCAGTATGCTCAAGATCATTGCCTAACAGACAATCTACAGGCATGGCAGGACTCACAGCTACTTTCAGAGTACCAGAGACCCCCCCCCCCACTCAAAGGGAACCAGAGCCACCGGTAGGTGACTCTCACGATTGTCAGCGACTATGACCTGGTGGAATGTATTAGGGACTATCTGCTCTGTTGACACCAGCTGACTCTTGATAGTAGTCATACTGGCTCCTGTGTCACGCAGAGCCTCCACCTTCTGCCCATCAATGGTGACCCACTGCCTGTACTTGGAAGTATTTTGGGACATGTGGGCTTTGGGCACCATTTCTCCTTCTCCCAGGGACACTAGGGAAATCTCTACCTGTTCCCCAAAGCTATCTGGGTCCATCTCCCCCCGAGCGCTACACTAGTCAACCCAGGTGTCTGTCCGGTAGTGGACGGTGCTCTCTTGGAGCACTGGGGGTCGCCTTTATAGTGACCATACTGGTAACACTCCATGCATTTGGGATTGGATTTCCCTGACCTATCATATGTCCCTGGCTTTTTCCCAGATCTGGAAAAGGAATGGTTGCCACCCCCTCCCTGGGAATTCTTTTGGGGGCCTTTGGAGAGTTCCTTATCTGTAAGTTTATCTCCCCCCTCTTTCTTCTGTTGGGAACCCTGACCACCTTTGTGGGTGTCCCCCCCAGGTACCTTCTTGGACACTCTGGTGCTAACTCAGAGGTCCGCCTCCTCAGCAAGCTTCCTGGGATCAGTCAGCTTACTATCCACTAAGTGCTGGTGCAACTCTGTAAAAGTAGTATTAAGCATATGCTCTCTCAGAATCAAGTCATATAACCCTTTATAATCATCTACTTTGTTGCCCCGCACCCATCCATTCAGTGCCTTACTGGAAAAGTCAAAGAAATGTACCCATGTTTGTGTGGTTTGTTTGGTGCTGACCCTGAACCTCTGACGGTATCCCTCAGGGGACAGCCCAAACTTGGCAAGTAAAGTGGCTTTCTGAAGTGGGTATGTGTTTTGATCCGGTTGATCCAATGTGAGAAGTGTGTCCCTCCCCAATGGCGGCACATAACCCCACATAGCTATCCCCCATTGCCCTTCAGGAACCTCATGAGCCCTTAGTGCAACTTCATAAGCAGCTAACCATTTATCTATGTCATCTCCCACCACAAAACTGGGCACCACATTTTTGGGTATACAAACCTTCTTTTCTCCAGCAGGTCCTGTCTGTATGCTGCCACCATTATTGCTGGATTCAGACTGTCTCGCCTTGATCTCCGGCTCCTTGAGACTCAGTTCATGAGCCAACAATAGTTTCTTTTCAGCCAAAGCTCTCTCAGCTTCCACCTGATTGGCTGCTCTTTCAGCTTCAGCTTGTTTGGCTTCTCTTTCAGCTTCAATTTGTTTGGCTGCTCTTTCAGCCTCAGCTTGCTTGGCTTCTCTCTCAGCCCTTCTTTCCTCCTGTTGAGCCTCAATTTTCAGTTTTGCCATTTGCAATTGGAACTCCCTTTCCTCCCTCCTTTCCTCTGCGGTCAGGCTTTGCACAGAGACACTGCTCCCTGGTCTGGAAGGGGGCACAATTGCAGTGGTAACATCATCCACAGATAGCAACAAATCCTCTGAAGGGCCATTTTCTGGCTCCTCTTCCTCATCATCCTCTTCAAAATGGGCTTCTGCCCAGGCCCTCAGCGCCACTTAAAAGTCCTCCTTTTTTGAGGCCCCTTGGGTGGGTACCCTCATTGCCCTGCAGAACCCTCTTAGCTGTTTGACCGTATATGTATCCAACAGGACTAGGTCAAAGACTCCCATTTGAGACCCAGTCAGAGACATGTTGAGTGAGGATTTAGTTTTTGAAAATTGTCAGGAAGAAAAAAAACAAGATTTTGCAAAAAGAGATAAAAATCAAGTTGACCTTCAACTGTGGGTAGGTAGTGAAATACTTAGCTACTGTATGTCACTGCACAAACACAAGTCCTATCCTCACCGCTGATCACCAATGTTAGAAATTGGTTTTTTGGTTGGCAGTCAGGTTACCCCCTGTCCAAGCAAAAGCCCTCACTCTAGTCAGGATAAATCACACACAATCCAAGATTATCCTGTGCCCACCCTCTGGTAGCTTGGCACGAGCAGTCAGGCTTAACTTAGAAGGCAATGTGTAAAGTAATTTTGCAATAAATCATACAATACCACCATATAGCACCACAGAAATACACCACATAGTGTTTAGAAAAATATATAATATTTATCAGGATAATTGTAGGTCAAAACGAATAAAGTTGCAATGTGAATTTGTAGAGATATCACTGAAAAGTGATATAAAGTGTCTTAAGTCTTTAAAAAGCAAACAAAGTCTCTTTCAAGCACAAAGTACCTGGTCTGGAGTGGAAAATCTCCTCAGAGGGCCACAGTAGAAGAGATACGTGGAAAAAGGTCTGTGCGTCGATTTCTCCCCAGCACACATGGACTCAAGCCTTTTTTTTTTCACGCGGGGAAGTCGTGCGTCGTTTTCCGGCGCGCGGACAGTCTCTTTCTGTGGATCGCGGGGATTACCAGATGTCCCGGGTCTGTGCGTGGATTTTCCTGCTTGTTTTCCGGCTGCGCGTCATTCTGCGGGGCTGCGCGTCGAAATTTCGATCTCACGGCAGGCGACGCGTCGATTTCTCCTCTGGAGGTCGGGCGCGTTGTCCTTGCGAAGCCGTGCGTCGAAGTTCCGGTCGTCCCGAAGGCGTCGCGTCGATCAGCGTCGGTGTGCGGCCTTTTTCTCGCCGCGGAACTAGCTGTGCGGCGAAAATTTCAGCGCACGGAGCGTCCAAGTGAAAAAGAGAAGTCTTTTTGGTCCTGAGACTTCAGGGAACAGGAGGCAAGCTCTATCCAAGCCCTTGGAGAGCACTTTCACAGCCAGCCAAGAGTTCAGCAAGGCAGCAGGCCAACAGCAAGGCAGCAGTCCTTTGTAGAAAGCAGACAGGTGAGTCCTTTGAGCAGCCAGGCAGTTCTTCTTGGCAGAATGTAGTTTCTGGTTCAGGTTTCTTCTCCAGCAAGTGTCTGATGAGGTAGGGCAGAGGCCCTGTTTTATACCCAAATGTGCCTTTGAAGTGGGGGAGACTTCAAAGAGTGGCTAAGAAGTGCACCAGGTCCCCTTTCAGTTCAATCCTGTCTGCTAGGGTCCCAGTAGGGGGTGTGGCAGTCCTTTGTGTGAGAGCAGGCCCTCCACCCTCCCAGCCCAGGAAGACCCATTAAAAATGCAGATGTATGCAAGTGAGGCTGAGTACCCTGTGTTTGGGGTGTGTCTGAGTGAATGCACAAGGAGCTGTCAACTAAGCCCAGCCAGACGTGGATTGTAAGGCACAGAAAGATTTAAGTGCAAAGAAATGCTCACTTTCTAAAAGTGGCATTTCTAGAATAGTAATATTAAATCCAACTTCACCAGTCAGCAGGATTTTATATTACCATTCTGGCCATACTAAATATGACCTTCCTACTCCTTTCAGATCAGCAGCTACCACTTCAATACTGTATGAGGGCAGCCCCAATGTTAGCCTATGAAGTAAGCAGGCCTCACAGTAGTGCAAAAACAAATTTAGGAGTTTTACACTACCAGGACATGTAAACTACACAGGTACATGTCCTGCCTTTCACCCACACAGCACCCTGCTCTAGGGGTTACCTAGGGCACACATTAGAGATGACTTATATGTGGAGAAAGGGGAGGTTTAGGCTTGGCAAGTACTTTTAAATGCCAAGTCGAGGTGACAGTGAAACTGCACACACAGGCCTTGCAGTGGCAGGCCTGAGACAAGGAAAAGGGGCTACTTAAGTGGTTGGCACAACCAGTGTTGCAGGCCCACTAGTAGCATTTAATCTACAGGCCCTAGGCACAGAGAGTGCCCATTACTAGGGACGTATAAGTAAATTAAATAGTCCAATCAGGTATGATTCAAGGTTACCATGTTTTAAGGGAGAGAGCATATGCACTTTAGCACTGGTTAGCAGTGGTAAAGTGTGCAGAGTCTAAAAGCCAGCAAAAACAGTGTCCAAAAAGTGGAGGGAGGCTGGCAAAAAGTTAGGGGTGACCACCCTAAGGCTGTCAGGTCTAACAGTGAGCATCAGTTTTGGTTACCTGGTTGAGACCTCTATAGTCTACACAAAACCGCATTTCCTTCTTTCCATCCTTGGAATGAGGTTTTGGTACAAGTACCACAGGAGAGGCCCATGGACTTTCAGAGTGCTCAACCACTCCCAGTTCAAGCATTTTCTGCACTTCTTGCTTTATGCAGTCTCTGACATGGTCAGGCTGCCTATAGATCTTACTTTTGACAGGCAAGCTGTCTCCAGTATCTATAGTGTGCTCACACCAAGAAGTGGTGCCTGGCACAGTAGAGAAGAGTTCAGAAAACTGACCCAGGAGATTTATGCAGTGGTCTTTCTGCTCAGCAGTAAGACAATCTGCCAAAACTACACCTTCCACTAGAGCATCTTGTTCTGTGGAGGAGAAGAGATCAGGGAGAGGGTCACTCTCTTCTTCCTGTCCCTCATCTGTTGCCATGAGCAAGGTGAGATCAGCCCTGTCATAGTAGGGTTTCAGGCGATTGACATGGAGCACCCTAAGGGGACTCCTGGCAGTTCCTAAGTCAACTAAGTAGGTGACTTCACCCTTCTTTTCAACAATTATGTGGGGTCCACTCCATTTGTCTTGGAGTGCTCTTGGGGCCACAGGCTGCAAGACCCACACTTTCTGCCCTAGTTGGTACTGAACCAAAACAGCCTTCTGGTCATGCCATTGCTTCTGGAGCTCTTGGCTGGCCTGAAAGTTTTTACTGGCCTTTTTCATGTACTCAGCCATCCTAGATCTTAGGCCAAGTACATAGTCCACTATGTCTTGCTTTGGAGCTTTTAAAGGTTGTTACCAACCCTCCTTAACAAGTGTTAGAGGACCTCTTACAGGGTGTCCAAATAGGAGTTCAAAGGGGCTGAAGCCCACTCCTTTTTGGGGTACCTCTCTGTAAGCAAAAAAGGAGGCAAGGTAACAGGATATCCCATCTCCTGCGGAGTTTTTCAGGGAGTCCCATTATCATACCTTTGAGAGTTTTGTTAAATCTCTCCACCAGTCCATTTGTTTGTGGATGATAGGGTGTGGTGAACTTGTATGTCACACCACATTCCTTCCACATGGCCTTTAAGTAAGCAGGCATGAAATTGCTTCCCCTGTCTGATACCACCTCTTTTGGGAAGCCCACCCTAGAAAAGATTCCCAGGAGGGCCTTTGCCACTGCAGGAGCTGTAGTGGTCCTTAGAGGAATTGCTTCAGGATATCTGGTGGCATGGTCCACTACCACCAAGATAAACCTATTGCCTGAAGCAGTAGGAGGGTCAAGGGGGCCAACTATGTCAACCCCTACCCTTTCAAAGGGAACCCCAACCACAGGCAGTGGAATAAGGGGTGCCTTTGGAGTGCCACCTGTCTTGCCACTGGCTTGACAGGTTTCACAGGACTTACAAAATTCCTTTGTGTCCTCTGACATTCTAGGCCAATGAAACAAGGGAACAAGCCTGTCCCAAGTTTTCATTTGCCCTAAATGTCCAGCTAAGGGAATGTCGTGGGCTAGAGTTAGGAGGAACTTTCTGTATTCCTGAGGAATCACCAATCTCCTGGCAGCTCCAGGTTTTGGATCCCGTGCTTCAGTATACAAAAGGTTATCCTCCCAGTAAACTCTGTGAGAGTCACTGACATCCCCATTTGCTTGTTTGACAGCTTGCT
The DNA here is from genome assembly GCF_031143425.1 of Pleurodeles waltl. Classification (NCBI taxonomy): domain Eukaryota; kingdom Metazoa; phylum Chordata; class Amphibia; order Caudata; family Salamandridae; genus Pleurodeles; species Pleurodeles waltl. The sequence goes on along the minus strand of NC_090443.1, from coordinate 796,979,796 downwards.
GCCTTAGACCCTCTAGTGTGGGACAGGTATGCTGTGCTACACTCAGCTCCTCCCTGGCAGGCCCCCCTTCACCCAAAAGCTCAGCAGTGTCTGCTTCCAGCTCCTCTGGTGTAGGTTCTGCACAGGGTGGAAATTCTTCTTCCACATAAGATGAATCCACTGTAGAGGGAGGGATAGTAGGTAGTGTTTTACCTTTACTAACCCTAGCTTTAGGGAGCACTTGGTCCATTCTTCCAGGATCCAAGTCACCCTGTCCTTTTTGCTTTTTGGCCTGAGCCCTTGTCAAAGCAAAAATATGCCCTGGAATGCCCAGCATTGCTGCATGAGCCTCCAACTCCACATCTGACCAAGCTGATGTCTCTAAATCATTCCCTAGCAGACAGTCTACAGGTAAATCTGAGGCAACCACAACTTTCTTTGAACCAGTAACCCCCCCCCTAGTTGAGATTTACAACAGCCATGGGGTGGCTAAGTGTGTTGTTATGAGCATCGGTTACTTGGTACTGGTGACCAAGTAGGTGTTGTTCAAGGTGGACCAGTTTCTCTATTACCATTGTAACACTGGCACCTGTGTCCCTGTAGGCCTGAACCTCAACACCATTTATTAGGGGAAGTTGCTTGTACTTATCCATATTAAGGGGACAAGCAACCAAGGTGGCTAAATCAATAGCCCCCTCAGAGACTACCACAGCCTCTGTGGTCTCCCTAACAAGACCAACCCCAACTAAGTTACCAAAAGTGAGCCCAGTTACTCCCTTGGATTGGCTATTAGTAGGTTTGCTCCCACCACCACTGCTATTACTAGGGGCACTAGGTGTAGCAGCAGGGGTTGTAGTGGTAGGAGGCTTGGTGCTTTTCTTTGGACAACTGGGATCTGTTGTCCAATGGCCTTTTATTTTACATAAATAGCACCATGGTTTCTTTTCTTTGTTTTGATTTGAAGAGGATTTGGGCCCACCACCCCCACCAGAGTGTTTTTGTGGGCCTGATGAAGACTCATTTTTAGATTTTTCCCCACCCTTGTCAGAAGACTTACCATCCTTCTTCTTGCCATCCTTGTCACCCCTTGTATGAACTTTTCTGTTCACCCTTGTTCTGACCCATTTGTCTGCCTTCTTTCCCAATTCTTGGGGAGAGGTCAGATCAGAGTCTACCAGGTACTGGTGCAACAAATCAGACACACAATTATCAAGTATATGCTCTCTCAGGATTAAGTTATACAGGCTTTCATAGTCAGAAACTTTACTGCCATGTAACCACCCCTCCAAGGCCTTCACTGAATGGTCAACAACGTCTACCCAGTCTTGTGAAGCCTCCTTTTTGGTTTCTCTGTACTGTTCAGTGGTTAAGCCATAACCATCTAGGAGTGCATTCTTAAGAACTGTAAAATTATTGGCATCACTTTCCTTAACAGTAAGGAGCCTATCCCTACCCTTTCCACTGAAAGATAGCCATAGGATAGCAGCCCGCTGCCTTTGAGGGACCTCCTGTACAACACAGGCCCTCTCAAGTGCAGCAAACCACTTGTTAATGTCATCCCCCTCCTTGTAAGGGGGAAGTATCTTGTGGAGATTCCTAGAATCATGCTCTTTTACAGGATGACTATTTGGAAAACTGCTGCTGCCACCATGGGGTCCTAACCCCAATTTCTGTCTTTCTCTTTCTAAATCAAAGGACTGCCTATCTAAATCCAGCTGTTGCTTCTTGAGCTTCAGCCTGGATTCTTCCACTCTCAATCTATTGAGCTCCCTTTCTAACACTCTGTCATCAGGGTGGGTGGGTGGGGCATGCCTTGAAACAGAAGTATGGTGAGAATGAACAGAGGGAGACCTGTCCCTAACAGATGGCACTCTAACATTCTGGCCTACAGAAGTAACACTCCTACTGTGATGGGAACTCACACTCTTGCTGTGATGAGAAGTCACATTAGTACCAGCCATGCTAGGTGGCCTGCTAAGGGGCAGGTTGGGAAGGTTTCCTTCTAAATCTTTTGCTAGGGGTGCCCCAGGGTCAGATTGGGAACCATCAGCTAATTTCTCAACAGAAGTGCCAACTAAGGTCTTATCTTGTTCAATGAGCATATTAACCAGTCGTTCTCTAGAGGGATTCTTCCCTACCCCTAAACCTCTTTCAATGCAGAGACTCCTTGCTCCTTTCCAGCTAAGGTGATCATAAGCAAGTTTGGTCAGATCAACAGTTTGGCCTGTACCAGACATTTTAGAAAGTGTTTAAGGGACAGAAAAAGTAAGAAAAAAGTTTTCAGAACTTTTTAAAGGACAGAAAAAAACTTTTAAAACTTTTAAAGAACTTTTTGGAAAGTTTAGAGGTACTTTTCAGCACTTAGCAAAGAAGTGAGAGAAGAAAAGCAAAACTTTTTGGTTAGGTGTACATACACTGAACTTCTTTTGTATATTTTTCTCTTATGAAAAGTACAATATGACAAAGTGGTAAGTAGTTGCAAAGTACTTATTCCACCGCTGCACAACCAATGTAGGAGGCTGGACTGGCTTGTAGTGAGTACCAAGGGGTACTTACACCTTGCACCAGGCCCAGGTATCCCTTATTAGTGTAGAGGGGTGTCTAGCAGCTTAGGCTGATAGAAAAGGTAGCTTAGCAGAGCAGCTTAGGCTGAACTAGGAGACGAGTGAAGCTCCTACAGTACCACTAGTGTCACTTGCACAATATCATAAGAAAACACAATACACAGTTATACTAAAAATAAAGGTACTTTATTTTTATGACAATATGCCAAAGTATCTCAGTGAGTACCCTCAGTATGAGGATAGAAAATATACACAAGATATATGTACACAATACCAAAATATGCAGTAATAGCAATAGAAAACAGTGCAAACAATGTATAGTCACAAATGAATGCAATGGGGGCATATAGGGATAGGGGCAACACAAACCATATACTCTAGAAGTGGAATGCGAACCACGAATGGACCCCAAACCTATGTGACCTTGTAGAGGGTCGCTGGGACTGTATGAAAACAGTGAGGGTTAGAAAAATAGCCCACCCCTAGACCCTGAAAAGTGGGTGCAAAGTGCACCTAAGTTCCCCAAAGAGCACAGAAGTCGTGATAGGGGAATTCTGCCAGAAACAACAACACCAGCAATGCAACAACGATGGATTTCCTGACGAGAGTACCTGTGGAACAAGGGGACCAATTCCAAGAGTCACGATCAAGTCGGGAGTGGGCAGATGCCCAGGAAATGCCAGCTGTGGGTACAAAGAAGCTGCCACCGGATGGTAGAAGCTGTGGATTCTGCAAGAACAACAAGGGCTAGAAACTTCCCCTTTGGAGGATGGATGTCCCACGTCGTGGAGAGTCGTGCAGAAGTGTTTCTGTGCAGAAAGACCGCCAACAAGCCTTGCTAGTTACAAAGGTCGCGTTAGGGTTTTTGGATGCTGCTGTGGCCCAGGAGGGACCAGGATGTCGCCAATTGTGTGAGGGGACAGAGGGGGCATCCAGCAAGACACGGAGCCCTCTCAGAAGCAAGCAGCACCCGCAGAAGTGCCAGAACAGGCACTACGAAGTGGAATGAACCGGTGCTCACCCGAAGTCGCAAAAGAGGGTCCCACGAAGCCGGAGGACAACTCAGGAGGTCGTGCAATGCAGGTTAGAATGCCGGGGACCCAGGCTTGGCTGTGCACAAAGGAAATCCTCGAAGAGTGCACAGGAGCCGGAGTAGCTGCAAAACATGCGGTTCCCAGCAATGCAGTCTATCGTGGGGAGGCAAGGACTTACCTCCACCAAACTTGGACTGAAGAGTCACTGGACTGTGGGAGTCACTTGGACAGAGTTGCTGAGTTCAAGGGACCTCGCTCGTCGTGCTGAGAGGAGACCCAGAGGACCGGTGATGCAGTTCTTTGGTGCCTGCGGTTGCAGGGGGAAGATTCCGTCGACCCACAGGAGATTTCTTCGGAGCTTCTACTGCAGAGAGGAGGCAGACTACCCCCACAGCATGCACCACCAGGAAAACAGTCGAGAAGGCGGCAGGATCAGCGTTACAAGGTCGTAGTAGTCGTCTTTGCTACTTTGTTGCAGTTTTGCAGGCTTCCAGCGTGGTCAGCAGTCGATTCCTTGGCAGAAGTTGAAGAGAGAGATGCAGAGGAACTCTGATGAGCTCTTGCATTCGTTATCTGAAGAATTCCCCAAAGCAGAGACCCTAAATAGCCAGAAAAGGAGGTTTGGCTACCTAGGAGAGAGGATAGGTTAGCAACACCTGGAAGAGCCTATCAGAAGGAGTCTCTGACGTCACCTGCTGGCCCTGGCCACTCAGAGCAGTCCAGTGTGCCAGCAGCACCTCTGTTTCCAAGATGGCAGAGGTCTGGAGCACACTGGAGGAGCTCTGGGCACCTCCCAGGGGAGGTGCAGGTCAGGGGAGTGGTCACTCCCCTTTCCTTTGTCCAGTTTCGCGCCAGAACAGGGCTGGGGGATCCCTGAACCGGTGTAGACTGGCTTATGCAGAAATGGCCAGCATCTGTGCCCATGAAAGCATTTCCAGAGGCTGGGGGAGGCTACTCCTCCCCTGCCTTAACACCTTTTTCCAAAGGGAGAGGGTGTAACACCCTCTCTTTGAGGAAGTCCTTTCTTCTGCCTTCCTGGGCCAAGCCTGGCTGGACCCCAGGAGGGCAGAAACCTGTCTGAGGGGTTGGCAGCAGCAGCAGCTGCAGTGAAACCCCAGGAAAGGCAGTTTGGCAGTACCCGGGTCTGTGCTAGAGACCCGGGGAATCATGGGATTGTCTCCCCAATACCAGGATGGCATTGGGGGGGCAATTCCATGATCTTAGACATGTTACATGGCCATGTTCGGAGTTACCATTGTGAAGCTACACATAGGTAGTGACCTATGTGTAGTGCACGTGTAATGGTGTCCCCGCACTCACAAAGTCCGGGGAATTTGCCCTGAACAATGTGGGAGCACCTTGGCTAGTGCCAGGGTGCCCACACACTAAGTAACTTAGCACCCAATCTTTACCAGGTAAAGGTTAGACATATAGGAGACTTATAAGTTACTTAAGTGCAGTGGTAAATGGCTGTGAAATAACGTGGACGTTATTTCACTCAGGCTGCAGTGGCAGGCCTGTGTAAGAATTGTCAGAGCTCCCTATGGGTGGCAAAAGAAATGCTGCAGCCCATAGGGATCTCCTGGAACCCCAATACCCTGGGTACCTCAGTACTATATACTAGGGAATTATAAGGGTGTTCCAGTATGCCAATGTAAATTGGTGAAATTGGTCACTAGCCTGTTAGTGACAATTTGGAAAGAAATGAGAGAGCATAACCACTGAGGTTCTGATTAGCAGAGCCTCAGTGAGACAGTTAATCATAACACAGGTAACACATACAGGTGCACACTTATGAGCACTGGGGCCCTGGCTGGCAGGGTCCCAGTGACACATACACTAAAACAACATATATACAGTGAAATATGGGGGTAACATGCCAGGCAATATGGTACTTTCCTACATTCGCAAACTGCTAAAGCAGCTGGCAGCGAGTTTTGTAGCATGTTGACACTTAGACACCCCGGAGTCTAACCAAATGCTGAGACTCTTTATTGACTCTTTAGGGCTGGGAAGGCTACAGAGGTAATCAGGCAGGGGACTAGGGATCGAGAGCTGAGGTGGTTCCCCAACAGCATGATCTCTGTTTTGTCCTCGTTTAACTTCCGTTTGCAAGCGAACATCCAACAGGCAACTTCCTTTAGACATGCAGTAAGAGGGGACTGGCCCAGATGGCCATCCTGGGGGACTGACATCACCAACTGCATGTCATTGGCGTAGGACACCAAAGAGAGCCCATGAGCCTGAACAATCTCGGCAAGAGGGTGCACATAAATGTTTAAAAGGGTAGGGCTCAAGGAGGAGCCCTGAAGCACGCTGCAACAAGATGGAAAGTTGGCTGAAAGAAAGTTCTGTTTCTGGGCCTGAAAGGAACGATTCTGAAGGAAGGACACAAGCCAGCTGAGGGTGGTGTCCATGATCCCAATACTGTCCATCGTTTGCAGTATGATGAAAACATCTACAGTACCGAAAGCCTCACTGAGGTCTAAGAGAATGACGGTAGCCAATTGGCCCTGATCTAAGAAGCTTCTGAGTTTCTCAACCACAGCCACTAAACCTGTCTCTGTGCTGTGCAGTGGGCAGAAGCCCATCTGGGTGGGATGTAACAGTGACTGTGATTCAAGGAAAGCCAAGAGGTGCAAGACACCTGTCAGAAGCCAAATCGGCCTAAAGTCACTCAGGTTCAGAGGGTCCAGTTTTTTTTTTTTTTCAAGAGCGGCTTAACTATTGCATGCTCCCAGTGCTGGGGGACAGGCCCAAGAGTTAACAAGAGATTAAGCACTTCAGTCATCGAGACAGCCCCTTGCTGCAGAATAAGCATAGGTACAAGGTCAAGCGGTGCTCCTGATTTCACTGCCATTAGCAAGTCTGTTACCGTACTGATGGAGAGAGGAGGACAAGTTGGAAGAGTCCGACCTAACCTGGCCAGAGAGACATCTCCAGGATCATCACTAGAGACAAATATGTTAAAGATAGAAATGGTGGGAAATTCTGAAAGAAAGCAGCAAGTTTATTACAATACGTAGTTGATGCTGTTGGAGAAAGGCTGACTAAGGGGGGCTCAATGATACTTTTTAAAATTCTAGAAGATTTCCTTCGAGGAACTTGCAGAATTGACAGTCTTTGAGGAGTAATAAGCAGCTTGAGCAACTTGAATTTCTGAGTGGTAGCTGCGGATGGGATTCCTATGCTATGTCTCTCAAGTAATATTATAGTCTTTCCTCCATTTTCTCTGAAAGTGCTTACATTCTTTCTTAAACAGAAGATGAAAACCAGGGTGACCTATGGGCGTGGGATGGGGCTGATTGTAGCCTAACAGGAAGCACAGTGTCAATGGAGGTGGACAGCCCAATTGTCAAAGCTGTATGCAGCCTTGTCCACCGAATCTGGGAAAGACGGTTAAGAGGATTCCAAGGCTGCTTACCATCTATTTGTGTTTACTTTGGAACAGTGTTGTGTTAGACATTTAGCTGGAGGCTTAGATATGGAAAAACAGTCCTTAGTCACACTAAAAGAGATCAAATAGTGGTCTGTCCAAGTCAAAGAGAGGTGGGACTGGACCTTGCAAACTATTAGGTCATTAGTGTGCCCCTTCACATGGGTGGGGCCTTCCACCAACTGAGATAGTTGCAGGGCGGCCATATCCTGTGAAAGAGTTTTTGAGGCATTATGAGATTGATCATCCATGTGGAGGTTAAAATCACCCAATAGGGTGAGATTGGATCTCACCGTCACAAGATTAGAAATTGCCTCAGGAAGAGAGCAAAGAAATTTGGTTTAGGGACGAGGTGGCTTACACAACAGGACGCAGTGAAAAGAGAAGTTTGGGCAGAGCGATAGAGAAAAAACTAAGCTCTCACAATTGGCGATAGATAGTGATTTGGTAAAACATTTAAATGAGTCTCTGTATATAATTGCGAGTCTATCTCTAGCTTTGCCCACGCTGTCCAATCTAGAGATCGAATAACTGGAGGGCAGCAGCAATATCAGAGCCAGCCTCCTCAATTAGCCACGTTTCCATGAACAATAGAGAATGATGATTTAAATCAGCCAGAAGGGTGAATATGTCAAACTTATCAGCAGGTAAAAAAGAACGACAGTTGATCAGATAGAAGTGCCAGCCGAACTGTGAGGAGGCCGGTAAAACAGAGGGCAAGGGCTGAGCTGACTTGGCCGCACAGCCACAATTATTACAGCACACTGCGGGGCAGCTAGGGTTAATGAGATGGAGGCAGGGCCAGTGAAGCGGAGATCACGCTGCTCACTGCTAGCATAATTAAACATACCTGGAGAAAGAGGGGCAGGGTCTCTGGCCCCTGGGCCCAGCCAGGCAGAGACAGGTGCAGACAGGCTTGTCCTTGGCATGCCACTCAGATGCCATGATCAGAAAAACACTAGAGCGCTGAACAGCACTGAAGTGGGAACTAACCACTTCCAGTCTGAGCCACTAAGACAAATATTATCAAGGTATTCCCCCCACAAAACCACCAGGATTAAAAAAATTTAAAAGGAATTCTTTATCAAAAATATCTGAAAGAAAAAGCAGACTGGGCAGCATGAAGCAGGCTACACCGTTCTCACCTACAGCCGCAGCCCAGTGCTCACCCAGGGCAAGAAATCTTGGAACATTTACTTAGTGATTAATAGTGGGTCACAACTCACCCTACCTCATAAATACTAATGAGGTAGGTCGCAGTTTGCAACCCATTGGGGATGCGAGCCATCACAGTGTTGGTGGCCTGCTGGGGTCAGCAGACCACCATGTCTGTGATTGATTTTAAAGAACACCATTTTTTTTATATGCAGCCCAATTTCCTTAAAGGAAAATGGGATGTATTTCAAAAACAAAAAATTAGAGGTTTAAGTTTAATTATTTAAGATTAGATAGTGGTCTTTAAGAACTACTGCCTATTCTTAAAAAACTGTTTTTTTTTAACATTGTCAAACGGCACCATGGGGGCCCCCTCCCATTTGTGAATGGTTACCACTACCTTCCAGTAGCTGGTACAAAATTAATGTTTTGCCACCATAATTTAGTGACAAAAAAAATACATACCATTGTAGCTCAGTATTTGGAAGGGACACCCAAAACACGCCCCTTCCAAGTACTGAATCGCAAAACAAAATTTGGACTTGTAACACATTGAAAAAGCAAAATGCTTTTTTACAGTCTCAAATGGCCCATTTCTGTGACCCAGTTCGTTTGTCATCTCCAAAAATGTTTTCTACATATCTCTGTAAGTTCTCAGTTTGCAGGGTCCTAATGGGTCAGCTCCTAGACATTAGAAGCAAACAGACCGTTTCACATTGGTTGAGGCCTACTAACCTCTGTGTGCCCCATGGATTCCTAGCAGGTTCTGACAGTCACATTCGATTTAGAATGAGATTATTCTACATCATAGATCATGCTAATTGTCTGAACATTGGCAGTCTTTATTCATTCATTCTGTATAATGCATTTACCTGATAGGCTAAAGCTGTGTTCCTGTTTTTAATTCTGTGCTCATCCACTTCAGCTGACATTGGTTCTGCTGCTCTGGTCAAGTACAAAGGACAATAAATAAAGAAAATGTGGCAAATGTGGATATTGCACCAATTGCACCCATTTTACTCTTATATCTTACGTAGAAAAAAATCCTTTGTGTTTGGTTTTGTCATGTTGTGCTGCGGGAATGTGCTAACCATTTCCCAACCGCACTAGCACTTTCCTAAAAATAAAAAACAATTTTGTAATTAAGATTTGACCAATTGGTAATTCAGGTACAGTTTGCACAGGTGGTACTAGCCGCACATAGTTGATATCTGAAATGTAAGCCTGAAGCAGATCATTTCTGCTATTACATATGGGGAAAATTATAACATAGATTTAAAACAGCACGTGTCTGCACAGGCTGTATTTAAAAAGAGGATACCCACTTTTGCATTAAATACGTCAACTTTACCACTTCGTAATACACAGGCGTATGTGTCCCAACATGTCTGCATAGCGTTGTAAAGAATTCTGAAAGGTAAAATGTTTACATCCTCCCATTCATTAATTTAACATAAGACTCTGCCCATGCTTCATGTAGGGGAAACAGAAAGGTTGCTTTTGTAAGTACAACCTTTTTTTCTGAATCATATCATTGATAACTTTTGTTAAGAAAAAGCACCATCCTTATTTGTGGCTCATTTGGGCACGTATACATAACAAAATCAATAGGAAGATCTACTGAAAGTTTGAAGACATTTAAGGTACTAGTGAGAAAGTTGCAGAATATTTTCTAAAAGTTGGGACTTCGAAAACTTTCAACCCTAGAGGACCAGGAGGAGCAGCCAGCTTGCCTGAACAAAATAAATCAGCATAGCTGGCTTCATTTCCTATATATACATCATTCGGAGCACTTGACAGCAAAGTTTGAGGTTACCACAAGGTAATCTGTATCCGGACATCTGTAGTGTGGCCAAGCCGCACCTTCGAGCATTGCCCAGAAGAAAAGTTTCTGATTGTGAGAGTAAAGGTTTGATCTGCTGCTTGACCACCCTTTCAAATTGTTGCAAGATATCAGGTGTAACTACTGCCCGATTTAATGATACTCAATTTACCAACTTTCAAGTATGGAAGTCAGAGTTAGCCTTTATGGGTTCCAAAAACATGACTTGTAAATCACAGCAAATTATTATTTTTTTATACATTTTATAAAGCAGTAGATGTTAAAGATCGAGTCCAGTTAGATATGAGGATGAACTTAGATCATGTACTCTTTGGGCACGTTCTTGTAAAAGTAGGACTTAATTGTTTGGTTTTTACAAGTCTCTTGAATTGGAGGTAGTCAGACTCTGTTCAAAAAAGTGTTCTTAGTCTATTCTATAAATTCCAACATTTTTGTCTCATCAGTCAATGTCGATTTGCAGAGCAATGCTGCTGGCATATATTAACAGCTTTGATATTTTTATCATTTGTCGCGCTTATTTGACTACACTCACTTCAAAGAGAAAAAGGTCTACTCTTCTTAGGAGCTTCTAGATCATTTAAAAGTACCTGCCTTGAGACACCAGTGGGCCTGTCCTGAGGACAACAATGCATTGCATATGGTGTTAGTACTGTTATTAAGTGGGCATTGTAATAGTGGAGCCCTTGCCTGTAAGAAGCAACTGTCTGGCATATGGTGTTGTTATACGGTACCTCATCCATAAACACATCCAGTCATTAAGCCACACAAATACAAATACAACTCCCTGACCCTATGCTACATGCATGAGAACTCCCCAAACCACATTACTAATCGCTCAACACAAATATATTTAGGGCCTTATGTAGAGTTTTGGCAGAGTGAATGCTGTGTTAACACATGGTGCATGCACAGTCTGCCTTATTACTACTGCAATGTAACCTATGGCTCGTGTAGAACAGTGGATGTTCCAACTGTTAACATTTTGACCGGGGATCCCATCGATCAAAATCTAAATAGCTTCTTACTATTCACCTGCAGACCAAAGAAACAACCCCAATTCTGATTAGCTTGTCCTGTTGCCAGATCAACCCTATAGATCCTGAGCAGTATGCAGGCTCTCAGCTTCGATCAAAAGGGCGGAAACCCCCAAACGCGGCTGGACCCAGATCTCCCTCATGCTCCTATGAAACCTGAAACCTCCACTCTGTCAGTTCAACACTTCTTTGTTAAGTCCCATGTTTACAAACATCAGCCTTTCAAACCTAGTTTACAGACTCCCTACACCACTACACGTGCACATTCCACCGGCTTCAGACAGGTTAGAAACATAAGCACAGAGCAAGAGTCAACTTAAAGTACCACCAATACAACCTCCTGCATCAACTGACTCAGAATCCAGGGGTGTGCAAATTGTGTGATTTTGTTCATTACATTTTTTGGTATTTAGCAAAACTACTCTTTCACAGTAACATCTGTGACTTTGGTCATGTGATGGCATACTTAAATAATATCACTCAAGATGGCAGCAGGAGTCTGGCTTAAACAGAAACTGGCTGCGCTCTTGACGTTTACTATGCAAACGAGTCTCCTGAAGTACAAAATTAGGCAAATACTTTAATGCAAACTTTTCAAGAGTGCCATAGATTGTATGTAACACAAAAGTTTGGATTTTCATGAGTTTTGAAGGTATAGTATACATTCTTTCGAAGCCTACCAGAATACCAGAATTCTACAATTTCCAGAACAACAAATCATCAGTTCTACACACTTTAGGTTCTGCGAACCCAGTAACCTGCAAGTGGGAAATACATCTGCCAACAAGTAGTTAATAGTAGTAGAAGAAGCGTCTGAGCTCTAATGAATCAGATGAAACCTGCAATGGTAATGGCTTAAATCAATGGAGAGATGAAGAAGGCAAAATACGCAACAAGAGGTACATCAGAAAATACTACAGAGAGAGCCAAAAAGGCTTACTAGGCAAAACTTGTCCTTTAAGCACACTAACAGATATAAGACAAAGGAAATATCCACAACCAGAAACTGTAAACACCTCAAACAGTAAGTTTGCTCTTACAACAACATTGCAAAGGCCACCTCGAGCTCTTTGAGGTGAAGATGGTCAAAATCCATACATCTAGTGCTGACTTCCTATATATTTACCTTTTACCCCAAAGAAATGGAGGTACAAACATATTCTTCAAGTTGTGTAATCGTTTTCTTGATTTTCTTGATTTTAAATAGGTAAATTAGAGCTAACCACAAATTAGTTTAATTAGCTAGGATAATTATCCAAACATTGTGCTGATAGTCAAGTATTTCTTATTTCATTAAATAATTCTGTATGTATATTTTGATGCTTTGTGGAACCTACGAACTAAAGCCCAGTTTATAGTCCTGAGACATAAACTGAATTCTGCCCTGAATTTACTACCCAAATTCATACATGAAAATAGCACATAGAGTACAGAGTATAATATTACAGACCTGTGCCAACACACATTAATTAGAATATATTTGTGAAATTAGTCCATTAAATGAATGTGAAAACAATCTCCAGAAGATGTGTAGAATTCTGGATCAACAAAATCTGATTCTGACATACTATACATGTGATGAGTAACCAATTTGTCCATAAATTCCTTATTGGAAAAGATTTCTAAAATCCACCAAAAAAACTACAAGATGTGAGATGATGATGTGTTCCACTTATATAACAATAATGTTTTGAGGATCCTCTGCACAATTCTTGATAGCGTCCTGAAGCAGCAGGTAGAGGCAGGAGGATGTCATTATTACTTTTTATTTTACCAGACACTACTATGTTTACAGACACATTTGTAGTACTGCCAGGAGCTTCAAATATGCTATGCTAGGTAAGGTCTGCTGTAGCATTTCTTGAAACACCCAATCAGGTGAAAGAGATACTCAGTACCTACCAAGAACTATCTAACATAGACACCCTAAATAGTTGTCTCTGTTCATTTAACAACATTACAAAGACCATTTAAGGTTTGTTGAGACCTGGTCCGCCTAATTTCATCAATCTCTTATACAGTTCATAGACGTTTCTTAATGCCACCTCACCTCATTGCTACAATACTCCTTTGTCTCTTTTACAGCTGTGGTTTTGAAATGCAAAGCAAAAACATTTAAATCTGCTCTGGGCCAGTGCTCCATACCACAACTAATTCTCCTCTCAACCATGGTAGAATCCCCTCTTCCCTATGACACAACTACTGCCCCTACTGGAGCATTCCATTATCACTACCCTCCAGAGAAAAAAGCTGCCAACCCGAAGTCCTGGCAAACTAATGACCTAATGCCAAACAACCATTTTCAGCAAAATTTTAGAGTGGAAAAAAGAGGAAAACTTCTGGAACTCTACCATCTCTACCATGACCAAATGTGTGGATTCTACTACACAGAAAGCATGCTGTTTAATATGAGGGAAGAGTTCCTCCTCCAGCTTAGTGAGGTCAACAAACCTCCCTTATACTCTTTCACCTTTTTGCCACCTATGATACCATAGATCACACAAGCTAACAGGAGAGGCTCAAGCAGTAGAGAGGCATGTTTGAGCCTGTACTTCAATGGCTTCATTAACGTCCCATCAGTTGCAGACAAGAAGTCAGGTTCACATAATTAAAATCATACACACAGCCATTACTTTGCGGTATTCTTTAAGGATCGGCCAACTAGTACTTTCTCTTCCCATTAGCTCAGCTCTCCAAACAGTATCAAATGTATGCTCATGTCACATAGATCCACTTATGACTGCATATTGTGTCAGGGCATCTAACAAACATCGCTTCATGCTTCTATTGAATAAAGGAGGGTTCCTGTGCATGAATATTGCCAGACCCTATATCGTAATAACTCGAATCACTGAATCTGAGTCACTACCATTCATGACCCTTAACTTTTGAAATCCTACACATGTCCTCTGTGAATGTATTCTTCTCTGTGAAAGTATTCTTTTTGATTCCAACCAATCTTTTGCCTTGTAAATCAACACTCTGATAAAAGGTTTAAATATCATCTCATTCCTAAAATCTTGCCACTCCTCATACTAGCAGCAGAGATTAAATAATTAAAGCCCGGATCCTCCTGTGCCTCAGTTATTGTAAGATAATTTAATTAGGCTTCTCAAAAAAACTCAGTTTCTGCTCTAAAGACATAGGTACCAGGGAGCCGATTTTGCTTAAATCTATGGAAATGGATCCACATCAACCCTGCTCTAGAGACACTTCACTGTCTCACTATTGGTGCCAGGATTTAATTCAATACTCTAATTTAGGACTCAATTTAATAGTAATTTGAAATCCAATCCGATGCTAATGTTGGATTTTAAATTGTTATTTTGAAAATGTCACTTTTAGAAAGTAGCCATTTTCCTGGCAAAAGCCTCTGGTAACTTTTGTCAGAGTTAATCCCCAACTATCACCTGGCAGCTTGCTAGGAGGTGTTAATTACTCCCAGAAAATGTAACAAAAGGGCCTTTGCTGGGTGAAGGTGTGACCTCCTCCTGACATGATGGCTTGTGGAATGTCCCCACCAACTGCATACACTTCAAAGGGTCATCCCCTGTCACAGGCAGATGTAACTTATACTTAGGCTTGCCCCTGCCATTGTCTGAGTAGACAGAGTGTCATCAATTCACGTTAGAGGGAAACCTGTTTCAGAATTGGTTTCCAAGTGAGTTCCTCATATCCTAGACACACATCAGGGTTGTTCCCATAGCACTGACCGGAGGAAGAAATAACCTGCTATATTCAGTTTTGACAGCACAGTGCAATGCGGAATAGTTTAGGTCCAAACACCCAGGAAGTGATGTCAGAGTGGGTAGGGTGGCTTCTGGGATTGTTTTTCCTATTGGTCAGTGAGGTACCCCCACCCACAAGCTAGTGCAAAGACATACAAGAGGTGCACTGGAAACCCTCCTCAGATCATTGATGGAGCAGAGGTAGGCAGAAGAAGGACTGAACCTGCTGAACTGTGTGGACTTCAGAAGGAGGGTTGCATCTACTTTCACCTGTGGAAAGAAACCCCAAGGGCTGGACCTGCTCCTACTTGAACCCAGGACAGAGAGTGGACTCCAAGGGCTCGTTGTCTAGCCTCCTGTTAAGCTCCAGGAATATATAAGCCTGCAACGTCAATCGCCCGATTGACCTGTCACAACTGGATTTGCACTGGACCCTTCTGGAGGCTTCTAGGAGATTGCTTCATAACCCTTCAAGTGGTGCCCACAAGATCCTGGACTCTTGGCTGGTGCTAAAAGTGTATGTACACATCAAAACTGGACACTTAGAAACTCTTTCCCAACATTTTCTAAAAAGAACCAGAAGCTAATACCAAGCCCCTGACTGGCCGCAGCAGCTGACGTCGAACCACCGGTAGTATTTAACAAAGTTGAGTTTGATGAGGATCCAACTGCTGACAAGACCTTTCTGGGCACAGACTTCAGACTTTGCCTGCCAGGAGCCTTCCTGCCATTGATGATGCGAGCCTTGAACACCATTGAGGCTCCCACTGAGGTTATGTACTTTAGCTGATCAATGACTACAAGCCCTACTTTGGATCTAGCCTGCAGCTCAGCCCACCGAAGAATTCATCTACAAGTTTTTTTCTACAGAAAAACATCTAAGGTAGAAGGTAACCTTTCCAGCTGGACAAATCTGGCTTCTATATCTAATCCCATTAAAACACTTGTATCTCCTAACTTAAAGCAATCTGCTCAGTCTTATAGCTACCAAGTGTTGAGTTCAGGTTTAAATTACTGAAACTTAACTGGACTTAGTAAAGGATTACACAAATATTACTTCAATGAAAACTACAATTCACTTCAACTAATAAACCACTATATATTTATAGAGTTATAGGATGTCCGCTCCTACGTAGAGGAATCTAAATACCCTGAATCTTGATGGTCCAATGAAATGTCCTTAAAACCCCCATTTCAGTAGATGAAGTATTCTATGTTTTGGGGCATCTAAATCACAACGAACCACCGGACCCAAATAGCTACAGTTGAATACTACAAGGCCTTTGGAAGGTTACTTGATCCAAAGTTGGCCGTTGACTTCAGCTCTTTTTTACAAAGCCAATTGACCGCTCCGTCAATGTGTAAAGCCTCTATCATGGGTTTTCCTGAAGCTCTGCAAGGACTCTAAGCAGTGCAGCTCAACCTCCCGATCTTGCTCCTCAACATAGATATAACAATGGTTACAATCTTCCTGACACAATGGCGTGAGGTCATGTTTCCACAAACCCTCCACGCAAATGTAACCGACATAGAACCCTAGCACCGTACATTAGCAGTAACAGGCTAATAAAAGGGATTTGAAAGGGAGGGTTCAATTTAAGTACACACGTAGAATTCCACAATCAAAATACATTTCAGATAATTGGCAGTGCTTTCTCTATTCAAAAGGAGTCTGATTCGAGAATGGAGATTTCTCAATGCTGGAATTCGTAGGTAGACACAAGAGTTCAGTTGACCCTGACAGCTAACATGGTAATCCAGTGTAACAATTCCTAGCTAGCATGGCAAGGTTAATGGGAGTTGCAGAAATTGCGCACATGGGCTTGCAGCTGGTTTAGCCGCATAGTTGTCAAAATGACAACTACTGATATTTTTTTTTTAAGACACTTCATTACATATCAGCCTGGCATCCTTCACTGACTTCAAGTTCTAATTGATGACTGAAGCATAATAGATGATCTAAAATGCAACTGATCCATGGCCTAAGGAAAGGGAAACTGGATGGGGCCAAATATTTTCAAGCAGTGCAGCTTAGATATTTGGCAGACAGGTACGGAGATGAATCCAAAAATCAGTGGTGCTTTGTGGACCACACAATGGCACGTGGTCCACTATGACTGGTCCCTTGGCTTTCAATGACAATTGGATTTACAACTCCCTATAAGGAGGACTTTAGTGTGCTTCTGGGATAGGCTGAGTATTTCTTTGGCTCTCACGTCATTTCCTTTCCCCTTTATGCCATTTGGGAGCCACCTGGGTTTCATCCCTGCTTTTATAGGTAAAGGATGTGAAGACTGGCAGCTGAAGAGATGTATACAAATGGGGAATATCTTTAAATTAGAGCATTTAAACCCTTTTCTCAGTTTAATAGTGACTATGACTTTGCTTAAGCCAAACAGCTTTATTAAAGAGAGATGCTCTCCTGGGTCTTACATCCATCAATACAACAGTAAGATGCAAGAGCACTCACAGACTTTGAGAAATCGATAAAATCAAAAAAAGAGAAATGTTTTTGACACCACATCTATACAAACCTTTGGGCACTAAAAAGGTCCATTCCAGAGGGTACGGCAAAAGGAACTCCACACTGAACTTACAGATGTGCAGTCAGGAAATATACTGACTAAAGGCACTGAAACAGCAAGGAGTGTAGTGAGTAGAGACTTACAGTACAAGTCAATATACTGTAGGTGCTATATTCATGTTAGAATCATAAATGGTGCCTGGGCTTTTCTGAAAGATGTTGATAAGTTGTGGGGGTGAAAGCATCTTCCTATATGTCTTATGGAGCTGTTCCTATTTGGCCGATCTATGGGAGGAGTTACTAGCAGAGGTGCTGGAACATTTTTTTTTAGGGTTTGGGAGCTGTACAAGCATACATTTTAACAGTGTTTCTTTTAAAACACAAACAAATACTGTCAGAAGTTAAACTTTTAAAAGGCCTCTTTTGTTCATTTTCCTTATAAACTTTTTCAGGTTTTATGGGGGTTCTGCAGCACCTCCTGCACCCCCTCATCATCACTAGTTATTAGGCACATTTAACATTGCATTCAACATATCCTTCCATAGGGTCCCCTTGCTGTCTATTTTGAACAATCAAGTGGAGGCTAGGGATGGATATTTTGGCTTCATTCTCAGAAGGGGCAAAAGGTTGCAAAGGTGCTACTGACAGCACAGCAAGCAAAAACAGCTAGATGGAAAATAGAAGTGGTGACAACCGAAATAACTGGGTACAAAGTATAATGCACTTACTAGCTAAAAACTGGTAATGGAGATCACAGGTCAACTTTTTTGTTTTGAAGAGGATGTGAACCCCACTTTAAGCCTTTTATAGCAGGCGATCTTTGAACTCTCATCACCCAAATATTTCAAAGCAGTATGCGTTATTCCGCCCACAATTTGCCAGAGTACAGGAAGAGAGGCCACTAATGTAGATAAACTGATTTGGTTGTGGAGGGGAAACAACCATGAAGACCCTGGAAGGCAATTCCTCTGATTCTCCGCTTTGTAGCAACTAGACCCGGAAGGGAGGCTGTTTGGAACGATGAGGCAAGATGACATGTCAATTGATGATGAAGAACCTTGTAGTTCCCAAATGATGTGCAGGGCTGGAGAGTTGGGGAGTGGCAGTGGTTGCTGTAGGATCATGTTCTGGTTTTCATGGAAATGTTGAATAAAAACATCTTAATCTAAAGTATTGAGACTTGATTGTCATTCCAGTTGTCTTTTACTTTCTGTGCTGTTGTAGCTTTCCTGTATTGCCTTTTTATTAGATGATACTTAGGACTAAGGGCCTGATTATGAGTCTGCCAGTCACAAGACCACCAGACTTACTGTGGGGGTCCAACCACCACATTACAGGTTTGGCGGTGGACCACCAACCGTCCTCCTTCTCCACTAGGATCCAGGATCCCAATGGGGTGACTGTGGTCTTGGTTGTAATCTGCCAGGTCGGCACTGAACATGGCTCTGCACTGCTAATTATAACCTTGTTCTCCACCAGCCTTTCATAGTGGTTTCCCCACCATGAAAAGGCTGGCGGAGAACAAGTGCAGGGGCCACAGGGGGGCTACTGCACTGCCCATGCCCATGGCATAGGCAGTGCAGGGGCCCCCTCCCCAGAATCATCGGAATGCGCAGTGTCCGCTTTGCAGACAGTGCACATTCCAAGGGTGTGATGGCATTAGAGTAAACTCCATGTAGAGCCGAGACTAATAGTGTGGCACGTTTTCCACTGGGCTGACCAGCCGAAACCTTTATTGCCGCTGGTCAGCCCAGTGGAAAACTCGTAATGGTTCTGGGGGGGAGACCACCAGCACCGTTGCGGTCTCCTCATTGCAAGTCTGGCAGTCTGGTGGTCTGACCGCCAGACTAGTAATAAGGCCCTTAGGGCCTGATTACAACCTTGGAAGAGGGGGTTACGCTGTCACAAACATGACGGGTATCCCACCTGCCGTATTACAAGTTCCATTATATCCCATGGAACTTGTAAAATGGCGGACGGGCTATCCGTCATTTAAAATCGTTCAAGCTATTTGGATCTATCCTGCCTTTTTTTCATTGTCAGTCTTGCTAACAAGGTTGAGAAATGTACTGTGGGTAAGATCAATGCAGTGTGTCTTGTATTGGCTTTCTAAATAAAAATTAAACACAGGCGTTCAACACTGATCCAGCCACAGAGTACATGCGCTCAACAAGCTTTAATTAGAGTATGGGGTACTGGAAATAACCTGCTCATAAATCAATACAATGAAGACTGATATCTGTTATTATTATGGTACAAGTGACATATATGAGTACATCATCCCAGCATCATGTGACTAGTCAGATGCAGCGAAAGCCCTAATGACTTGAGAAGAACTAATTGTTCCTTGAGAAAGCTTGATGCATGTGTGTATTATGTGGTTCATGGCTGCACACGGGCTGCATTTGAGGTGTATTATGGAGGTGTACAAATTGTTGAATAATTCTGTGAAACTAGTGATCAGTTCTTTTAAATGTTGCTGGAGGAGCTAAGCCAAGTTAATCCTTGGAGTTGTTGTTATTTGCAACGGTGATACTCGTATCTATGTCAGAAACTAAACATTTTGAAAAGATGCAATCTGTAGAGTAGATCATTAACATTCTCCCTTGAAAAAGGAACAGAGTGCCTAATTTGACAGGGTTTTTGTGGGATAAAATGCTCCTTTTTTTGCCACGATATATGATAATACATTATATTTAGCAGGGGGCTATTTAAAGTTCCCTTGGGAATAGTATTTTTCTGTGTCACTGCAAGGACCAGCACCGGATTTCAGTAAGTGCGTGGGTGATGTTATTTGGCACCTTGTCACACCATACTACATACTACAAGGGTGAGTTATTTCGCCAAATTCATTGTGCAGCAGTAAGTGCTGTCTTAGTGAAGCAAATAACTATTGTTTGTATTTTGTCCTTGTGGACTCAATTATGTCATTATTTGTTTGTATTTTTTTTATGCTGTTGAGTGCAATTAACATCAGAAAAACGAAACTTTACGAAATAGCGCAGAGATACTAATAGGACACGCATTTAACTCTCACCACTTAAATACCATTTGTAGGTCACAAATTTGAGCCCCAGGATTGCAGACTAGGCCAGAGTTGTAATGTTTCAGCTCAACGCCGCTCCTGAACAAGGGGAGAAAACCGTGCAGAGCAATATGTGTATTTTAAACATGGCCTGCTGTAAAGTCTCGCAGCAAAATACAGACGTAAGAGTTGCTGCCTAGCACGGGACTTTTACTGAAAGCATATCCTTCTGGGTTCAGTATGCGTAGTCAAACTCTGAAGCATTGCACACATTGTATGTGTAGTGTGCACTGCAGCACATATGAAATGTGTGGGTTGTTTGGAGAAATTAAAGCATTTCCCTTATTAGCAGCTGCTTCAAGGAGGTGTTATGTTTTGATGCAAAGCCCAGTCTACCGATCTAAAAAGGTCAGGCTTTGTGTCAGGCTGTGCACTGAACCACCACAGTTGCGCTAAAATAACACCTCCTTGATGCAAAGTGACAGAAAGCAGCACAAAACTCGATTTGCACTGAGAAAAAGGCATATTTCTTGGCCAATATGATTTTTGCTCTTCAAACTTGGTGACACAAAGTGCAAGTGATTAGTGTGGGGCCGTTTTTTGTTGTGCTGCCCTACGCCAATGTGGAAGGGCAGGAATGCACTGTATTTGTAGAATACAGTGCATTCCTGTCCTTTCACCCACCTCTGAAGCACAATTTGGTGCCTAGCGCCAATGCAGGCACACTTGCACCATGGTGTTGCATGCAGTATTGTTTTTGTGCAAGAAGGGGCACCTTCCTGCTCAGAAATAATCCAGAGAGGTGTTTTCCTCTTTCTCTGCATGCTGCTAAATGCAGCACACATAGAAAGAAGAAAAACAACGAGAAATAAAAATATTTCTTCTCTTCACACCACCCCTGGGGAGGTGTAAGGTTTTGGTGCTGTCCCAGGTTTATGATATTTAGTAAATCTGGGGCAGTGTTAAAATCCATGGGTGTTGTGTGGGAAAACCCACTGCAATGCCCATGGAACGTCCCCCGGACAGAGAGTAAGGCAACGCTGCCCTGCCTTACTCCATACCTATGAAGCCATGCAAAGTGGTTTTTCGTGGCCTCATAGATATGGATCTGCAGTCTCTGGTGCCAGAGCGTAAAAAAAAAGTGATGCTCTGGTGGCGTATGGGGGCTGTAACTATGCCCCTTAATGCTAGGCCAAGACTTTATAAGGATTTACACCACTTTGCGCCAGCACAAATTTGTAATAAATCTGGGCCCTAAATTGGGTAACAATAGCACCTAATATGTACAGTTCGAACTGCAGAAGTGTGGTATGAAGTGGTATATAAAACAAATAACAAGTCCTCATTAGGATGTGCAATTTTGCCCCACTTCCTATGTGCTTGGCAGTGCTGTTTTAAAGAAGCAAACATCATTGCTAGCATTTGGTCTTCAAAGGCAAATATGAAACAATATTGATTTCTTATGCAGGTAAATTACGTAGTCTCATGCTTGTTTATGTGCTCTTCATGTCTCTTTATGTTTGAATGTTTGAATTTCCATCAAGCAACAAGATATTTGATAAATGATTTGGGGCAGAATTTAATTAACAAGCATAAGCCGAACAAATATTTCTAGCATTTGGGTGGGGAAATGTTTGTGTCACCCCCACATAAACTATCTTACAAAGCACAACCCATAATAAAGCAATGTCTTGGGCTACAACAGTATGCAAGCAGGGAGTATGAACTTAAAAAGTATAATCAGCAAAACATTTTAAAGTAGATACTCTTGAAAGAGGGCCAGTATTTTCATTGCATCTTTAAGGAAGACTATGGGTGTCATTATGACCACGGCGGACGACATTAATATGGAGGAAAGTATTGCCAACGCAAGCCAAACTGCCAATGTACCACACCTCCCATCACAGCAGTAACAACCGCTGGGCTGGAGACTTCAGTCTTCAGCCCGGCGGCCGTCACTAGCCTGCCTGCTGGATTATGACCCCGCCTGCCGCCATGGTTTTCGTGGCAACCGTACCGCCACGAAAACCATGGCGGTAGGCACTATCAGTGACAGGGAATTCCTTCCCTGTCAATGATAGGGGTCTTTCCCCCACCCCCTCACCAGGTTTCTCACACCCCTCCCACCATCTCCAAACCCCACTTCTTTCACACACCTTCATTCACACACGCATTCACACACTCATTCCCACATTCATCCACGCATGCACACATCCATTCACACACATCCACACACACTTACATACATATAAGCACACATGCTTTCACACAACACAACATACACGCACTCACACATCCATACATGCACACACATGCAACACGCACCTGCATTAACGCACGCACAGACATACAGACACACCCCCACACACACACAACAACCCCATCCCCCTCCCCTGTCAGATCACCCGACTTACCTGTTGTGAGGGGGTTCACAGGCAGGAGACGGGACGGGGCGCTGCTGCCAGCAGAACACTGCCAGGCCGTATCATGGGTCATGATACGGTCTGCGGCGGTCTACTGGCGTGTCGCTGCTGCTGGCAGCAGCCCCACCTTACCGTTATCCACCGGCATGGCCACAGCTGGATTCCAGCCACTCTTCTGGCGGAAATCAGGCTGTGGTCATAATTTGGCGGACAGCTGGTAGCCACAGCGACGGTCTTTTGGCGGCCGTCCCCGCAGCAGTAGGCAGTTTTTACCACCAGGTTCAAAATGACCCCCTATGTGTATATATGTATTTTATTTGTGAACAAAAAAGTTGTAAATTCAACATGATATCATGACAGCAAAGCAAAATGAAAACAAGAGCTATTCATTATTCACCCGTGTGTGTTCACTCATGACAAAGGTACCCAAAAAGTAAGTACGTCCCAAACAACAATAGGAGTAAAACAGTAATTAAAATGTCATCTGTCAGCAAAGTGAATACATCAAAGAAAGCACAGTGTGTCTAAAGCTACATGTCACATCTGTAGTCTAACAAAAAGGCTATGTGAGCCCTATTATATTACTAAAGCCTAAGGGAACACAATTGCAACAACGTAACTATCCTCAAATTCCTGGCCATCTTGGAAAGGTCATCCAAGCAATGGAAACACATGACCATGTTCTGTGTTTTATGGAACTGTTGCTAAAGAGGGCTGACCAAACATCTTCTCCCACTCTGTACTTCATAGTGTACTTTTGGAAGAATTGATTAGATGGGTGTCTTAAATACAGCTACTGCTGTCTGTAGTAAGACCTAATGCCAGTTTAGAAGCTTAGACTTTGATGTACAGCTGAAAAGTAATGTCTACAATAAAAGTTGCAGAAACAGGGGAAAGCTCTCTGCTAGCATACACCTTTTATTATGCTATACGGTTTTGGTTTTGGTAAGTGTTGTTAAACTTGTAAATATGACTATGTAAGATGGGTAACAAGTTTGGGGAGGGGAGGAAAAGGGATTGCATTCAATATAGATCTTATCAGACTAATAATTCTTAGCAAAACTGAACAAACCAACACAACCAATCTTTGGTGTGTGTGTCTTTTGACTTGTTCCATCTGCATTCACTTCTTTTAGACTGCTCCTTTTACCACCCCTTCCATTTCACATACACTCAAACCTTGGACTTTCTTTTCTTTAAGTGAAGGCCATATTTCAATAGCTGGGCACCTCCTGCACAGACTTTGAAATAGGACCTTAATTACTTTTGGCATATGTGACAATTGTTCTGTATCCTCTATAAGGAGGCCAAGGATCCAAGCACTGCATAAGCATGTGTTCAGAACTTGTATATAACACAGTGACCAGCACTATCAGAAACTTACATTGCCATCAGCCTCAACACCACACCCCTCAGTTATCCCATTTGATGTATATCCATCCATGCCCTTAACTCACCCAGAGGTGACTCAATTCACATAATACTCATTTGAAAAAGAAAACTAAGGAAACACATCTGGGAAAAATAAAATTATGGCATGTATGCCATGTAACATGAGTTAAAATATGTGAAGTATGCCAGGGACTGCATCTCTGACTTGATTAACTTAAGAGGTCTTGCACAGGTTTGACAAAAAGGTAAGGGTTATTGTTTGTAAAGTTAGTGACGTGAGTATAGGGTCCAGTAGGGACCTGTTTCAATGTCTGTTCAAATTACTAGCAGTGTTAAGTACTGACAGGATACACCTTTCTGATACTTTGGTGTATCATTGTGATGATTTCTCCCATCATAATGAACTCAAGAACTAGTTTTTGAAATTCATAAATAAGACAGTGTGTCATTAAGAGAACTGCAAAGGGGTCAGTAGAGAAAGTATATTTAAAAAGTAAATAAACCTACTCATCATAGCTTTGTGTCAGAGTCACCAGATCCTCGGGGTCTGTGCACGGTCCCAACACTTCCACCACAAGACACCTCCAATACTCTGATTAGATTTATCACAGAGTCTAAGAGAGTCCAAGTGGGGAAAAGGGGATTAGAACGGGAACAGCTGGGAAGGAGACCTGTAGGAAGCAAAAGGTTAAAACACAACATCAAAATTACATCTCATGAAATCAGTACCATGCTACAACTCTAAGCTTCGTCTTTTCCAAAAAAACATGAACAACCCTAGAATAGTCCTAAAACTGACTAGGCTTTAGATGACCGAATACCTGAGGAGGAAACAGGAAAAGTTAAATAGGACTTTCAGATTCAAGTACTTTCTTTAGCATGAGAATCAGGAAACACTCTGAGCAATTTCTAAACAACCGTATGAATCTCCTTTTAAGAATACATATCAGGAACACACAGCATTACATCTAGAAATCTGGTATTGTTGTGTTCATCTCAGAAAAAACATTGGAAAGTGAATTGCACACATTGCAGATTTTTATAAGAGTATTAAACACCATAAAGGATTGTACACCATGAAATCACACAAGGTAGATTCAAGGAATAAATCATGCGACGTGTCAACTTGAAATGCTACCAAGAAAATGTCTTAGAATGGTAGCCCACAGTAATTTACATTATTTATACATGAGGAAAGAATTGCGCGTCTTGCCGATTCAAATGCCACCATACAAATGCCAAGAAATGGTAGCGCACAATGAACAACATGAAAAGCACTCAGGGAAAAAATTGCGCGTCTTGTTGATTCAAATGGCCCCATGCAAATGCCAAGAATTGGTAGCGCACAATGAATAACATGAAAAAACACTCAAGGAAAGAATCGCGCGTGTTGCCGATTCGAATGCCACCATGTAAATGCCAGAAAATGGTAGCGCACAATGAACAGCATGAATTACACACGAGAAGTGAGCCACCATGTAAATGTCAAGAAAAGGTAGCGCGCAACGAACAACAAAATTAAATGCTCATGAAACGAGTTGCACGTCTTGCCAACTCGTAAAACATCATGTAAATGTCAAGAAATATCAGCGCGCAATGAACAGCAATGTAATAACGAAGTCAAATCTTTATGGAATAAATTGCGCGTCCTCCCTATTTGCAAACCACCATACAAACGTCCAAAAATGGCAGCGCACAAGTAATCTGTTATTCATTTAAGAATTAAAATCAAGAATATGAAAATTCTCAATTACGATGTTGGGAAATGCCCAAACACCGTCTTACCGCCTGGAAACAGTGATCACCAATGAGAGATGAGTGCAGAAGACTGGAAAATCCAAATAGGCCGCTGGGACAGGAGCTCAGGAAGAAGCTGCTGCTCTGCACCGGGACCTCTGAATGAGCACTGGAAGTTGGGCTGACTCTCTTTTATAGAGTCTTGGCCCAGCCTAGAACCACGCCCAGGCATGTTGCAGGGAAAGTCTCTAGAAGGCCCTGGAAAGGGACCACACCCTAACACACTCTGAATGTCTGCAGCAATACATTGCAAATGTACAGTATTTATAAGCACCTTAAAAATGAATCTTTTGGATGGAATTCTGCAATGCAAAAGGTTAAACAATAACATACCATCACAATGCATAAATTACATTATCTTGCGAGTGTTGGGTTTTTGCATTCTAGATGCCCGTAGAGCGCGCACTGTCCTGGTGTTGACAGCTTTGCTCCTGTTACGTGAGTAGTTTCCTGGATGTATAGGATTCTCTTAATTCCTTGGGAGTAGTCATAATATGTATGAAGTAAAACATTTCCTGTAATGCTTGTATAGCTCAACCTTCATTTGTACTCACACCTTCAAATAAACTGAAGTTTGATCAATCCACAGTATGTATGTATGTTTGCATGTGATATTTGCCTAATGTCTGTAATGCCCTGAAAGGTGCCTGTGTGCAGTCTGTGAGTTCATGGAACAGGGTTTTGCCACCAACCAACTAGGAGTGCATACACAAGCTTTGAAAAGCAGGTCTGAAATTGCTTTCTAGATTGAACAGTTTCACTTTCTCTAGCAGAGAGAAAAGATATCAGGTTGTCTTGATTTAATTGGTGATTTGTTCCAGGGTGATTGTGACTGACTGTGGGGTCGGGGAAAGTTGGGATTCAAATCAGAGGAAGCTTATGCTGTTCCGTCTGGTTGGTACTGGCTGTTGATACACTATCAGATTGTTAGGATTGACATCTTTGGCATGGTATTCTCCCAAACGTTTTGCCCTCACCCCATTACTTTCCTGAACCTGATAATGTTGACATTAGAATTCTGTGCACTTTACCCCTACTATCCAGTGCTATATTGTGTGTGCTCACTCCTTAAAACATGGTAAAATATTAGGTTATGTTGTGTTGATTTGTCTATTGCAGCTTATCACTCAGTGGGGTATCCAGGCATCCAGGGGTGTTGGAGTAACACCAAGGGTGATGGGAGTCAGCCTGAGGGATTAGTTGAAGAACCAGGTCTTTAGCTTCTTGTGGAATTCAAGAAGTGAGGAGGAGCACCTGATGTGGCGAGGGAGTTTATTCCTTGCTGTGATGTACAAAATGCTAGACTACCCTTTCTATGTGGGGGTTGTGTGCAACTGGAGGATAGGCTGAGCACAATGTCTGTTGGGGTGGTGAAAGTGAAGGCAGTTGTTAAGGTATTTTGGTCCTATGTTGTTCATTGCCTTGTTTGCATGTTTGAGGAGTTTGAATTGGCAGTGTGTATGTATGGGTAGCCAGTGATGCTCTCTGAGATGTGGTGCAATATAGGTGTGTCATGGTAGGTTGAGGATGTGTCTCGCTGCAGTGTTCTGGATGGCCTGCAGTCAGTGGAGAAGAGGGTTGAAGGTCTCAGAGTAGTGTAGTGTCACACTCTAATCTCCTTGTGGTGAGGGCTTGTGTGAAGGTGTGTCTGGAGTTCAGGGGTAGCCATTTGAAAATCTTGTGGAGTGTATGGAAGCAGGAGGAGCCTACACTTTTAATTCCCTTGGAAATCCCTAGTAAATGATAATGCCTGTACCAGGGCCTGTAAATGAAATATTTCTAGTGGGCAGCGGAACTCATTGTGCCACCCATTAAAGTAGCCCCTTAAAACACATCCCAGATCTACCACTGCAGCTTGTAGTGCAGTTTTAAACTGATGCGAAACTGCATTTTGCGTCAAAAAGTATAGCGCCGGCTTGCGCCATTCCAGGACGCCAGCCAGGCA
This sequence comes from Pleurodeles waltl, assembly GCF_031143425.1. Classification (NCBI taxonomy): domain Eukaryota; kingdom Metazoa; phylum Chordata; class Amphibia; order Caudata; family Salamandridae; genus Pleurodeles; species Pleurodeles waltl. The sequence continues at coordinate 796,951,917 of NC_090443.1, read as the reverse complement.
CCATATTAATGGAATGGTGCAATCCGGCGCAAAGGGTGGGCTAGCGTAAAAAAAATGATGTTAGTCAGGTGGGGATGGTAGTATGGGAGAAGAGGGTTTTTACACCGTTAGCCAGGTTTTCTGATGCAAAACCATCCATACAACATGACTCCTGTCTTCGCAAAGACAGGAGTTATGCCCACTACCCCAATGGCCAGCACAGGGGACCAGTGTCCCCTGGGCATGGCCATTGCAGCCTGTGCCATGCAGGGTGCCCCAAGTTGGGCCTCCGATGGCACTTCACTTTAAAAAATAAAATACTTACCTATACTTACCCGGGATGGGGTCCCCCATCCTCCTGTGTCCCTCTGGTGTGGATGGAGGTGTTCCTGGGGCTTGAGGAGGGCACCTGTGGATCCATTCCATGGTGTTCAACTATGGAAATGGGTCCACAGGTCCTCGAATGCCTGGTCTGACCCAGGCATTAAATAATGGTGCAAAGCAAGCTTTGCACCATTATTTAGCCCCTCCTCCAACCAGTGTGTCATTTTAGAACAGGGGATAAATATGGGTCTATGGGGTTAGCACTATTTTTTAGATGGGAACGCCTACCTTGCATCTCATTGACGCACGGTAGGTTAACGCATCTAAAAAATGGTGCAAACTCCAATATTTTGACGTTAGACATGTCTAGCGTCAAAATATAAATATAGAGTTTGTTTTGAGACGAATTTGTGTAAAAAAACAAATTACGCAAATTCCGCACAAATGGAGTATAAATATGCCACCAAATGCTTTGAGCAATCAGTAACCTTTTAATGCGCCAGAATTGAAAAGGGAACACATCAGTGCCACCTACTTTCCCCACTCCTGTTCTCTAGTGTGATGAGCCCTTACCTGTCAGATTTAGGGACATAGCTGGGTAATAGGGCATCCGTATTGGCATGGCAATGGTACTATATCCCTAAATTGAAGACAACATCCTGCTATATTTTTGGGATGCTTAAAGATCCCGATATGACACATTGAAAACCCTATACTCACTCCTGCTGAGTGGGCATGGCTCATTCGCTACACTTGTTCTTTGTTTGACGTTTGGAATATCCCAATCTCTGTGCCTGCAGTGGTATAACACCAATGGCAGCGTCCCCAGTCTAGAAATTGTTTCAGCACCACTTATGCCAAGTACATCCCAAATTGGACTTTTACAATTACAAAGCCCGACAATCAGTGGAGTGCAAGCTTTGTGTTTGCAAACATCTGGCCTCAGGTTCCATCGTTGAATGTAATGGGTCCTAATAATTCTTTGCAACCATGGAAGGCACCCCCTATTGAACCTAGATGTGTAAAGATGTTATTGGTAGCGCTGTGCAAAACCAAGTGATTCATAACTTTGGGAAGTTGTTTCGCTAGACTTCACTACTGTCCGAAATGTAAAGCTGGTGTATTTTCCTTGCAAAAAGGGGGGAGTGGATAAAGAGATCTTCAGCAGCATGTGGCATGTTCCTGCTGACAGACATGGTTGCAAGGTTGTCACTCTACAGCCAAATACTTGAAGCTCTCTGTGCCCGGAGATTATTATGCTCTATAGCCTGCTGCTTCAATTACCACCATAAGACTTCCACCAGCAGTGGATGGCTGTAATTGACAAATGAGGACTGTTGTGTTTCCCAGCTCACATTCAGGACAGCCCTGAGTGACAGGGGGTGTCATCCACGCTTCAGCCAGTTCCTGTATTTTGAGATCTCATTCATCTTGAAAAGGACATCTTGTTATAGGAAATTGATTCAGGTGATTCTAAGCTTTGCTTTTTGCCTGATTTCGTGGTGAAGTTGTGATTTCTCTAATTCTCAGGTTCCACACTGTCACGGTGTTACAAACTAAGAGGAATAGTGATCAAAGATATTTCTCATACTTTAAAGTACAACAGTTGATAAAAATAAGCTATGACAACGGCCATGCAGCTTCAACTGTGTTGCTGCCCGTCTTCTTTAATATATGCTGTGTTCCTACATGTCTTATTTAATATTTGCTATGGAGCAGTATCAGTAAATGTATTGTAAATGTATAAATGTACAGATTTAAATTATATTTTCTTTACCGAAAAGGACCAATGCGACATTTAAAAACATTAACTAGTGTGGAGTTCATATGTGAAGTGCCTTGGTCACGTACATCAAGAGAAGTGTAGTGGTTCCCAGCAACGAAAATTGGTCAATCAAAAGAGACATTTGTTTATAGGTTAATCTCATTAAAAAGTGAATTAAAATGGTAAAAATGTAGAAACAAGGATGCTTGATGCTGATTGTAATTTTCTCTTCTGTTGCAGGTCAATGAGCAAACTCACGCAGCTGGAACGACTTGATTTAGGCAATAATGAATTCACGGAAATGGTAAGACATTTAAATGCTATTACAATTTATGGAACATGCCTTTGTGTTTCTCAAGATACAGTAAATGGATTTTGGGAGGAGCGGTGCATTTTGCTGCAGCAGGTTTTATGCTTGAAACAACATTATCAATAGCTATCAATCAACATGTAAATAGAATGAAGAAAATTGTTGTGGGTTTCTAAATTAGCAATTTATCCAAACGGACGAGTTACAGAGTTCCCCAGTTCACTACCAAATATTGGGCCATATGTATCATTCTTTACAACAGTGATTACCTAATTGCGATGTTTTGTGAATCACAATTAAGTAATCACTATTGGAATGTATGAAACTCCAGGAGTTTCATACTGCGATTCGCACGGGCTCGCAAATGGAACTACCTCATTAATATTCTTGACGTAGGTCGCAATTTGCGAGCCATTGTGAATAGCTACAATCACAGGGATGGTGGCCTGCTGGGCTCAGTGACCACCATGTCAGTGATTGCTTTTCAATACAGCAATATTTTTGTTTTTAAATGCAGCCCGTGGGACCACTGCCTGCTCTTAAAAAATGCATTCACAAAGGGGAAGGGCTCCTTTGCGAATGAGTTACCACCAATTTGAAATTGGTGGTAACTGGGATTGTTTTGCGACTGCATTCACAGTCACAAAACAATCATACATACCCCTGTGACTCGGTATTAGGAAGGGACGCCCTTGACACGCCCCTTCCTAATACCGAATCGGTATGTAGTCGCAAATCCAATTTGCAATTCAGTACCAAGTTACCGAATCACAAATTGGACTTGTTACATACCAAAATGCATTTTTTCAATGGCAAACGGCCCATTGGGCTGTTTGCGATCACAAAAATGTTTGATACATCTGGCCCATTGTGCATTTCCTCTTCAACGAAAGAGAAAACGAAAGAGCAAGTTTAGTAAATCTCTTCAACAAGACGAATAGACTCCCACCAATGTGATTACAACAGCCATACCAAAATGGCTGTTTAAGATTGGAAGTAAATACATCACATTGCGACGTGTTTTTCAGTACTTATAGACAGCAAACTAGCGTACGTGAATCAGAGCACTATTTTTGCAGTTTTCTACACCACAAACTCTGCTCATTGATGATAGCTCATTCATGCTCTACATGAGCACCAGATTGCATTACATAGGGTCAGGCACAGAGAGATAAGTGGTTTGCCCAGAATCACAGATTGTTGAGCCAACACCAAAACTCCAACCCTGTTCCACAATTCAAAGGACCACAGCTCTGACCGTAAGGCCATCTTACCTTAAAAATACTGACATATTAAGCCCGTAATGCTTGACAACTCAAGAAAGTGATGTATGCCATAAACAAGCCACAAAACACAGGAGTAACCACTTTCTCAATGCACCTGAATGCTGTATAGCCTCCGGTGTACTAAAGTACCTATGTACAACTCATGACATAAATATCTGGGTTGTCGTATGTGAAACTGTGATTAGCATAGCTGTCACATTATTATACACATTATATTAATATGCAAATGTCCGTCCACAGCAGGTAGTCAGACACCCCTCTTTTTTGTGATGTCTTTGTCGGTCTGCCCACTGTGGGAATTTGCTCTCAACACCGTTCAGTACACTGGCCTCTCATTTGTCTATGATGCCAGTGTGGGACCATCAGCATGGTGACAAATCTGTTAGCACATACCCTGAGTGTAGCGCTCAAATGTACATTACTGTGCTTCTGGTAAGCGCTGCCTGTTAGAAATGGGGTCTTTGGTTGACAGTCAGGTTACCCCCTGTTCAAGCAAGGACCCTCACTCTAGTCAGGGTAAAAGAGAATCACCCTCAGCTAACCCCTGCTTACCCCCTTGGTAGCTTGGCAGAGCAGTAGGCTTAACTTCAGAGCGCTAGGTGTAAAGTATTTGTACCAACACACACAGTAACTTAATGAAAACACTACAGAATGACACAACACCGGTTTAGAAAAATAGGAAATATTTATCTAAACAAAACAAGACCAAAACGACAAAAATCCGACATACACAAGTCAAGTTATGAATTTTTCAAGATTAAACTCAAAAATAGCGCTTAGAAACAAAAATGCTTCAATGAGATGTTAATACGGCGTCGTGATGGAGTCCTTCCCAACAAGCCGACACCAGCGGCGCCGAACACGGAGTCGTGTAGACCCCCAAGTACAGTACCTTTGGTGAAGAGTGAAAACAAGCCGACTCGCGAAGTCGGGGATCGCGGCGTCTGTGTGAAACGTTGAATCTGTGCACTTCGAGCGGCATCAGTCACGACGTGATGCGGCGACTTCCACGGAGTCGCGGACTTCAGCGGGGCTGCTGCGGCGTCAGGCCTGCGAAGAGCGTCGCGTTCCATTGAAGGTCACGGCGTCAGGTGCAGGCGGCGTTACCGGATTCAGAAGCGGCGTCGGTCCGAAGTCGTCCGAAGTCGATTTCCTTGGATTCCACCAGCTTTCCTTTCAAGGGCCCAGGGACTGGATAGGGCACTACTTATCAGAGCAGGAGTCTCTCCAGAGACTCCAGGTGCTGGGAGAGAGAAGTCTTTGCTGTCCCTGAGACTTCAAACAACAGGAGGCAAGCTCTAACTCAAGCCCTTGGAGATTTCTTCACAAGATGGAAGGCACACAAAGTCCAGTCTTTGCCCTCTTACTCTGGCAGAAGCAGCACTGCAGGAAAGCTCCACAAAGCACAGTCACAGGCAGGGCAGCACTTCTTCCTCAGCTATCAGTTCTTCTCCAGGCAGAGGTTCCTCTTGGTTCCAGAAGTGTTTCTAAAGTCTGTAGATTTGGGTGCCCTTCTTATACCCATTTTAGTCTTTGAAGTCACCTTCCTTCAAAGGGGTCTCACACCTACTTGTGAAATCCTGCCTTGCCCAGGCAAGGCCTCAGACACACACCGGGGGGTTGGAGCTGGCATTGTCAGAGGCAGGCACAGTCCTTTCAGATGAGAGTGACCACTCCACCCCTCCCTCCTAGCAGAGATGGCTAATCAGGAAATGCAGGTTACACCCCAGCCCCCTTTGTGTCACTGTCAAGTGCAAGGTGAAAAACAACCCAACTGTCAAACTGACCCAGACAGGGAATCCACAAACAAGGCAGACTCACAGAATGGTTTAAACTTTCTAAAAGTGGCATTTTCAAATGCACAATCTTAAAATCAACTTTACTAAAAGATGTATTTTTTAATTGTGAGTTCAGGGACCCCAAACTCCACATGTCCATCTACTCTCTAGGGGAATCTACACTTTAATCATATTTAAAGGTAGCCCCCATATTATCCCATGAGAGAGACAGGCCTTGCAACAGTGAAAAACGAAATTGGCAGTATTTCACTGTCAGGACATATAAACCACATTACTATATGTCCTACCTTATCCATACACTGCACCCTGCCCTTGGGGCTACCTAGGGCCTACCTTAGGGGTGCCTTACATGTAAGAAAAGGGAAGGTTTAGGCCTGGCAAGTGGGTACACTTGCCAAGTCGAATTTACAGTGTAAAAATACACTTACAGACACTGTAGTGGCAGGTCTGAGACATGATTACGGGGTTACTTGTGTGGGTGGCCCAACCAGTGCTGCAGGCCCACTAGTAACATTTGATCTACAGGCCCTGGGCACCTCTAGTGCACTTTACTAGGGACTTAACAGTAAAAAAAATATGCCAATCATGGAGAACCAATTACGTACACATTTTAAACAGGAGCACTTGCACTTTAGCACTGGTTAGCAGTGGTAAAGTGCCCAGAGGAACAAAAACAGTAAAATCAGAGTCCAGCACACATCAGGAACCTGGGGAACAGAGGCAAAAACTTAAGGGAGACCACGCCAAGGATGAAAAGTCTAACACTGCCCCTCTGCAAGATCTCTAGCTACATTATTGTGTGGCGGTCTATAAAGAGTTATAAACAAGGAGAAATCATTGCATCTAGTGCATGTTTTGCATTTAGGGGCAGTGTTCCACCCGCATACCCTCTCCATACATACGCTAGCAGCCTCAGGTCGTTGGTCCATTCAGTATCACACAGGGGCCAAGATACCCCTTCTCCATAACCAAAGTAAGCCAGGACGCACAGGTGTTTATTAAATACTCTTTGATGTTTAGAGTTTTTTGTATGTTTGTATGTATGTATGTGTATAACATTTCTGTAACACAAACCTACCCAAAAATCAGTAGAACACTGTAGATTCATCTTTTTTATAAAACCATAACTTAACCTAGTCAATTTCATTCTTACTTCAATATTATATACTCATTAGTGTGTGAAAAGGATTATGTTTATCCTTATAGAGACACTATGCAACTGGACCTTATTAAATTCATTTTTGACCAATGCAGTTACCAACGTAAACTCTTTAACAATACCACCATCCCTTAATCAATGTAACATTTCTTTCCCCAGGGTTTATTGACTTTAAATCAATGAGTACAGCAGTTTTGCAAAAGCACCCATATGGTAACCATGGTAAAATATATTGGAAAGAGTGTGAGAGTTTCAGTCTGTGCTCTGTCCTTCTAGTATCCCATACAGTGAGCCAACAACCGAAAACAGCAGAAACCCAGTCTATACAGCATTTCTATACAGCCAGCTGGCAGTTCCACTGCTTACATCTAATATGATGCATTCAAATTCGGGATGACTCATTAAAATAACGTTTGTGAGAGAGTACCAATCCACCAAATGATAAGTCAGTCTCTTATATTTATCCAGAGTACGTCTTTGAGAACAAGATCCTCGATAATTCCTGATTAAAGCATAATGAACTCCTGGCAACATGGTTCTAGCTGAACCAACAGAGTCACAGTTTCCTAGCAAGGAATTCTCTGGTACAAGAGGAACATTTACTCAATGGATCTTAGATGGCTGACACCATTGCAATTCTCGAGAGAGCGCTATGGCACTTTAAGAAATGCAGCGTTTTTCAAATCCACTTACATTTTTTGTGTACTACAAGCAATGCATCCATAAAAGCTCACACCAAGCGGCACTCCACTCCGCATGAACTACTAATCTCCTATTTAGTAGAAGGCTCGAGCACCTTTGAAGTTCAGAGGAGTGTATTTCTGTGCCTGCCTGCCATAGAGAGGTGAGTGTGGTCCATGGATTATGACATTGACCCATATATGTTATTATTAGGAGTGACTTGTCACAGGATTGCCCCGTGAAAGAAACTTAAGTGTACACCTCTTTGTGTATCAGGAGGTTAAAGAAGAATTAATGTTGTGGAATTGCAGAATCATTAAGGGCGATAGAAATGGGACACTGTTGTGTTTATGTGGAGAAAGTGTGGAGTTGTCTCAGGAAGGACATTGTGGTCTGTAAAGTACCAGGAGGGAGGCAAGGGAATATTTTATTGTCCTGGAAAAGTTGTTAGGATTGAGAGCTGGGAGGTAAATTGTGTAGTGAGAGTTAGAAGACAACAAAGGTGTCTAGTGAACCAACAAACCAGTAAAATTACTGAACGACCTGTGAAAGAATGCAACAGAAGTACAGTGACTTTGGAAGGGCAAATTCTGGGGGCTTCTTCACTCTCTGAAGCCCCAAAAAGTACAGCTCATACATGTTGGTGGTACCCCTGCCAATTCCGGGGCCCTTAAAAAGAAACTTGTATCCCCCTCATTGGGGATTTGGGGCGTGTCATATTTAAATATCCTGAATACTTGATGAGCTTCAAAAGCTGTTCATATCTTTTATACAACCTTGCACTGCATTACATTTTTCTTTTCATTTTTTTATTTTTCTTTGCCGCAGCCCCACCTAGAGGAACCAGCTGCTGTTGCAGACTGTTGTGTAGATTGTGTTTAGACTGTTTACATTGTGCGTCTGTTTTGTTTGGCGGTAGTATTGTAGTAGGTGGTTGTTGATGCGCAAAAGGGGAAGATTTGTTATATTCTTGATCAGAATTAGAAATATGTGGTGTGGAAGGTACGTCAACGCTTTGCCAGGGGTAGTAAGTGCTATGTCAATACAATTACAATGTGAAGTGTTGGTATGTATATGTGTGTTAAGGTGAATGCCAGTTGTGGCAGCCAAGGGATCTTACCTGCTCATTTATTTGTTGCTCCTTATGTGGTTCTTTTCTTATTAAACTGCTTCATAATGCTTGGACCTCGACTATTATTGATCACACTAATGTTGACAAACTTCTGTTTGGTGTAACTCACTTGCACACGAAGGTGTCTGTTTCAGGCAGCTGTGCCAGGTGTGCTGCTGCTCGGCTCTCTTGTCCTCCTAGCCCTGATTGCTGCATTTCTGGTATTCATCTGCTGCCAGCCTCCTCAAAGGTTACCTCTGCCTTACACGTGTGGAGTTTCTAATATTTGGATTAACAGTTTTAATCAGAGTTAATTACATTGTTAGAACTGTTCAACATGGTCGGTTTACCGACCAATTCAATGGAAATATGATACTCATGTTGTATGGATCAGTACTGACAATCATGAAATCCCCAAAGCGATTAAATAATTGTGTATTTCTTCGGGCTTGAATTCTTTCATACATTTGGAGGTAGCATGTCGTGACAGGTGATTTGCCTCGTATCAGTTCTGTAATTGCACCTCCCACAGATTCTCTAGCAAGTAATTGTTCTGCTTTCAGTTTATTATGGTGAAGGAATATGCAGTTTTTTCCACAGGTTTTTCTAATGTTTTCTTTATTTCTTTTTTGCATTCAATGTTAAATATGGAACCAACATTATTTAACCATTCACCTTTTATTGTTCGGGCTTCTATGGAGTTGTTTTAGTGACCCTGGCTTAAATTAAGTTGGAATTCTTATTTTAGCTACGTTTTCCAATCCTATTTTCTCTCCTATTCGTGGTAATTCCCATAAAGAAATAGATTATTGAATGTTTATTGCCTAATTCGATTCTGTGCTGCCACTCTTAAATGCAAATATCTGTACTTTCAGTATGTAATACCTTTACTTTGACTAAATAATAGGAACATTTATGATCAAACGCTTCCATTCTTGAGCCAGATGTGATGTTGTGCCTCCATGGTGGCTCCATGTTGCTTATAAAAAGCCCTACATTCTTCAAGTACCCTGAATAGTTCGTCTTCAGACACCACTGCTTTGGTTTCTTGTTCCACTGTGGCAGCTGGTTCAAATAAACTCATTGTGAAAATTCCATATTTACCAGTTGTCTTTTTCTAGGACAGGAGGATCCGGGTGATAATTTCTGCCCTTCGTAGAAGTAATTCTTTTTTTCCCTATTGCCAGTCATTTTGGACTTTCCTCCTGTTTTTAACTCTCTGTAGTGGCCTCAAAATGAATTTTCGAGGTAAGTTACAAAATGGATGCAAACTGTTTTTTTGCCTGATATATTGTTACACTTGGTCCTGGGCTTTTGCCTAAGCAGTTTCATCCGGGAAAAAATGTGCATGTTCAAAATGGTGTTCAAAGTGGAATTCTGTGAGGTAAAAAAACTTGGTGGTGAGTTAATCACATTAATTCTTACTCAACCACAAAACATAATGGAATTCCAACTATTGACAACTAAGTTTGAAGAAGCAGAATGCCCTTAATCTGACAGGTCACAAACGCATTCTTCAAGTGGCAGTTCAGAATAAAAACTAGGATCAGGTAGAGGAGGAAACCAATTATGAAGGTAATTGTGCTATGGAAGCCAATATAATAAGATGTCCTCATAGAAAACAAGACTTTCCAAATCTATCCATGATACCAGCTATTTGCTGCCCCTGTCCACTTTTGTAACAGGGATTGAAAAATGGTCTACCTAAAACTCTTCTGGGTTTACCCCCAAATTGATGACAATACTATAGAATTTAGTATCAATTATTATCTTTGCGCTTCTATTCGACAAGAAATGAGTACCCTGCTTTACAGGAATACGTTCAGTCTGTCAGCTGTGAATTCAGAAGTGGTGATGGGGCACTGAACCCATTGCCAAACCAGGATCTCTTTATGATAGCATAGATAAATTAACCCTGTGTGCTATCAGAGACATTTGCTAAAATACACATTTAATTTTTTTTAGAAAAAGCTCACAATTTCCTCTTTAAAATGTAAGTAAAATGGGTGAATCTTTAACATTTATATAGGAGAAAGTGATTACTGATGCCTTATTTTATAGAAGTTCATGGCCAATGCATGTCCCATCTTCTTCCAATATGACTTTTTGTATATATTAATACTTTATTCGTTAGTTCATAGATAGCACTTGCTCCTTGTCAATCAGCTATGAGCAACAGCAAAGCTATTTCAAATAGAAAATTCCACTTTCAGCAAAAACAAGAAGGTATTTTCAAAGAAGTGTGCAACAATCTTACTACAAGAAGTTGTAAAATGTATAGGAGTCAAAGATGTCTGAACTTGCTTCACTATGGCACCAGTAGAAGATTAACTAGTGCCCACTTTGTACTATCAGAACACTTACCAGTACCGAAGTCATTCTGGTCAGGTTTTTCCATTCAAAATTTAAGCAGGCATAACTCATATTAAGCCTTGTTTGCCCAGAGGCCTGGCTTCTGATGCTGAAAAGAGCATGTTGTATCCCTTAGTTATATTTACATTTTTTCTTTCGGGAATCAGATATTTGATTACAAGAATATATTCTCTACTAAGAGTTGTCTTCCCCATTCATAAATGGCCGAGCTTTGTACATCAATTTCTCTCGGTTAAAATTTAATCTGGGCATTCATATCAGTGTACAATGGCTAACACTGTGCCGCCGGAACAGGAAGCAAGAATGGGTTCTCCCTGATGTAAATCTGTTTTATTTCGATGGAACTCAAACTCTCTCTCCCATCGTTTACAATCTTGTTCCCACTATAGCTAAACTGAACTAATAAAACCAAGGTTGTGTTCTTAGAATAGCCACTGTCTGTCTTTTCTGCAACCTAACAGACTGACTTGTTAACTCCTTCCTCACAACTGTCATTCAACGTAAGCAGTCTAGGGTTTTTGTTTGATTATTAATTATCTTTCAAATTCCAAGTCAAAACAATCCATTTCTTCCCGATTTTCCTTTAAAAAATGTTAAGGAAAATTGCACCCCTCCTACCACGGCAGGAGTGGGGGTGGGGATAATTGGCCGTGCTCCGAGCCAATATTTTGTCTTGGATAGATTAAAAAATGCCCCACATTTGTGCGAACCAAAATATGTAATTTTCATTCTATAACACATTCAGAATGTGGCTGCTTGATTGACAATGAATCTTTATCAGCTCAGCCTTTTATCCTCACTCTTCTTGATGAAACTACAGTGCCTTTCCTTTAGGAAACATAGGCCCTCATTATGACCTAGGCAGTCAGGTGACCACCACGCCGACAATGGCGGTAGTACCGTCGCCAGGCCGGCGGTATTGACTGCCAAATAAAGACCATGGCAGTGATTCCTCCCATAGACAGCCAATGTACCACATCAACCACCAGTGCAGTACGAACATTGAACACGGCGGTAGCAAACTCCAGGCAGGCGGAAGACAAGGATCTGCCCACCATATTCTGACAAAGCACACCGCCAGGATTTCCGGTGCGGTACCAACTCCACCAAAAGCCTGGCGGAAACACATCATATAAAAGGAGACACTCACCTCCAGGGACACAGAGGAGTCAGCGCCCACCATGGAACCTGACCTGCAAGTGTTCCTGATGCTGTACCACTCCATGGTCATCCTGGAGCACCAACGCTGATGAACACAATGACGGTGAGTACAGCCGCCTAGCACACAAGGGAGGGAGGGAGAGTGACACACACAACACACACCATACACACAGCACACACCCAGAACCAGCTGCAGGGTAAACCAACAGTAACATGACCCAGGAGCAAAGAAAGCCAGGACACATACCACTCTTCCAACCACTGTAATCTAATTGGGTGAAGAGCCCAAATCCTAAAAATACAGAATTGCATATTTACATGCAGGCCCAATGGCCATTTCAAAGTCTGTTTTACCCACAGGGCAAAGTCCAAGCCCCAACTTGACTCCTGACAACATCGGGACTCCACTGTGAAGGGGCATTGTGTTGGAACTAGGCAGGCACATCAGGGGCAGGGGTGGGTGAGGGCAGCTTCTCATTGGGAGGGGGGGTTCCTTGGCTTCTTGTTTGGGAGGGGGCTCCTTGGTTTTTGGTTTCGGAGGGGTCTCCTTGGCTTTTGGTTTAGGAGGGGGCTCCTTGGATTTGGCTTTGGGAGGTGTCTCCATGGTTTGGGATTTTGATTTGGGAGGGGGCAGCACTTTAGCCTTCCATTTTGGGGGCTAAGGAGTGTGCTTGGCGCAGGGGGTCTGGAATCACACTCATGTGCCCCTTTGTGGCAGCTGAAGTCTTTGGGGGTGGAACAGGGTCAGACTGGGTCCTGGAGGTACTGGGCTGGGGAGGTGGGACCTTTCTTTTACGGGCAGGACGGGGGAGGGAAGAGTTCAAGGCGGGAAAGAAAAAGCTTCTGAGGGCCAATGGGGTGGGATGTGGGAGGAGGGATGGGAGTGGAGGTAGAGGGAGTGGTTGTAGAGGAGGAGGTGTGCTGGACTTGGGTGGAGGTGCATGGACAGTGTGCATGTTTGAGGTGGATGGCTGGTGGTGGTCTGAGTGCGAGTGTTTGTGTGTCTTTGGAGAGGGCACACAGGGTGGGGGAGGTCAAACAGGATGTGTGAATGAATGTTGTGGTGGTTTCTGCAAGTGAGGTGGGTGTGCTGGATGAGGTGGTGATGGTGGTGGTGACTGCACATGTGGTGTGTGGGGTGACTGTGGGTCTGCTGTTGTGGTGACTCTGGGCAAGGCTATGCAGGTGGCAGGTGGCAGGTGGCAGGTTCAGGGACTGTTGATGCAGTGCATGGAGGTATGAGTGTGGATGTGACTGTGAGGGAGGAGGAGGGGGAGGAGGAGACAGTGGAGGCAGTGGATGATGTTGTGTGTGCATCTGTGTGTTGACTGTGTAAGTGCTTGTGGACTGAAGTGTACTGTCTGTGTTTGTCTGTGTGAGTCTTGTCTGTTGTTTTGTGTGCAGGCTTGTCAGAATGTGTTCATGGGATGGGTTTTGGGTGAGGATACTGGGACTGGGAAGTGGTAGTTGGAGGGGGGACAGAAGAAACAGGGATGCTGGCTGCTGTCAGGGAGGAGGCCAGAGCCTGCAATGATAGCTGTAGGGCTTCTAAGCCACCGTGAATGCCCTCCAGAAAGGCAGTGCATTGCTGCATCTGGGTTACCAGCCCCTGGATGGCATTCACTATGGTTGACCGCCCTACAAAGATGGATCTCAGGAGGTTAATAGCCTCCTCACTGAGGGCAGCAGGCCTGACTGGGGCAGGGCCTGAGGTGCCTAGGGTGAAGGAGATACCCACCCTCCTGGGGAGCGGGCACTGGCAACTCTGTGGGGGGCTACTGGGAGGGTGGTGCTGGTACGGGGTGGTGGTTGAACCTGTGCCTGGGGTGGTCAGAGAGGGGTCTGCCACCACCAGGGAGCACCCACAGAGGAGGTATCAGAGTCACTTGAATCAGCTCCTGTCCCCCCTGTAGCGCTCCCCTCTCCCTCCATCCCACTGGTTCCCTCAACCTTGGTGGACTCTGCTGCCTGGGTCCTGTGGCCTGCAGCTCCCTCACTCGCCGGTGCCCCTGCTCCTTCACCAGATGATGCTAATGCACACATGGACAGGATGACAAAAGGAGAGTGGGGGAGGGAGCACCAGGTCAATCACAGAAATAACAGCACAGATCGTATACACATCACCATCACACACAGGGACTAAGAATAAGCACTTTGGACCACACTGTCATACCATTGGCTATGTACCACAGCAGGTAGGAGTCAGACACAGCCATTTGCACATCAATTGGAACCAACTAAGCCCTGTCTGACATGGAAGGCCTGCTACCTAGCCATCATAAATAAGCATTACACCCAAAATACCTAAGCTGGACCATGCTGCAATGTCTAAGCTGGCATATTGGGGCATCCATTGACTAGAACCCTGCACCAAAATCCCAGGCAACATAGATGGTTGTCACACACATTGTACTCACCCTCTTGTGGCTGCTGTGATGCCCTCAAGTGCCCATCCAGTTCTGGGTAGGCCAATGGCAGTATGCGGGCCATCCAGGGGGGTCAGATTCCGACGGGCACCCCTCCCTCATTGGGAGGCCTTCCCCAGCTGGGCCTCCGCGGTCTTCCTGGCCCAGCATCTTAGGTCCTCCACAGTTTTCTGCAGTGGGTGCTCCACCAGCTTTGGACCCCCTGGATCTGCATGTCCTTGGCGATGGCATGCCACAACCCCTTCTTCTGATGGGTGCTGACCTGCAGAGGAAACACAGACAGAAGGACACCATTAACCATACAATCCAGCCTGTCAAAGATATGGCTCACATACTGATTGTGGCCCTCCTCAATCACAAACTTGACCCGTACCACTGCACAGACACTGCCATCAGCCATACTCCTCAGCAAATGACACACTGCCAGCACACATACATCTCCAAGCAGCCAACTCCTCTGACGTGAAGGCTGGGGCCACTTCCCCTGTTGCACGGGCCATAGCAGGTTCCAGACACAGGTCACAGCAGCAAACGCAGTGCAGATGTGGTCCTGTGGAAAGTCAGGAATCAAGTGAAGTGGTAGAAAGAAAATGGCGCTCACGGCTGCGGCGGTGAACACCTTCACCACCCATGTTGATCATCATTGGTTCCTATACTCCATAGAGGCCCATATTAGTGAATGAGGAACTGCAGGGTGGTGCAGACTGCCTCCCGCCATGACGCCTAACGCCGGTGGAGTGAGGTCACTTCCACCTGCCCCTGCATACAGGACAGGCGGTTGCCATTTTCTGCTGCTAGTATACATGTACTGATTTAAAAGTGAGTTATTGTTGAATGTACACACCTAGACAATTCCAGTGTCCAACATACAAACATGTTCTATGTACACTGATGTAGTGTGTTCATTGTTCCTGTTGTCACTCCCTTCTTATTTCTGGGCCCCTTAGGTACCAACCACTGTGGAGGAATTGGAGGAGGAGGCAAGCACCCATGTACAGACCCCTTGTGGACATGGCTACACTGGAGGACAGGCACATCATACTCGCCTATCGTCTGGATAGGGCCACAATCACAGAGCTGTGTGCACAATTGGATACTGATCTGCTACCTGCTTTCCGTTGCACCACAGTAATACCCCCTCTTGTGCAGGTACTCTCAGTCCTCCATTTTCTGGCAGCTGGCTCTTTCCAGGTGACAGTGGGCTTGGCTGTAGGAATGTCACAGCCAATGTTCTCTATTGTGCTTGCTCAATCACGTGCAGCTACATCGCATTCCCCCAGGTACATGAATTGCCCACTGTGAAGGCTGTATTCTATGCAATGGGACATATACCACATGCTATTGGGGCCATTGACAGGACCCATATTGCCTTAGTTACCCCCCACCCCAGGGCCAATGAACAAGTGTACAGGAATAAGAATAATTTCCACTCACTCAATGTCCAGATGGTGTGCCATGCTGACCAGTACATCTCCCACGTCACTGCCAAGTATCCTGGGTCGGTACACAATGCCTTTGTCCTGAGGAACAGCAGAGTCCCACAGCTGATGACACAACTACAGAGACACAGAGTGTGGCTTACAGGTGAGCCTCAGTCCCTACCCAATGTATGTCAGTGTATGCCTTCAGGAGTCATACCCACGGCCGTTGTGCAAGGCTAATGTGTGTCCCTCACTTCTTGCACGTGATTCTGGCTACCCAAACCTGTCCTGGCTCCTGACCCCTGTTAGGAATCCAAGAACAGGGGCTGAGAATAGGTACAATGATGCTCATGGGCATACCAGGAGGATTGTTTAAAAGACCTTTGGTCTCCTGAAGGCCAGGTTCAGGTGGCTCCATCTGACAGGTGGATCCCTTTGCTACTCCCCTGAGAAGGTCTGCAGGATTGTTTTTGTGTGCTGCATGTTACACAACTTGGCACTTAGATGCCATGTGCCATATCTGCAGGAGGAGGGGGGTGACAATGCACCTATGGCAGCAGAGGACACTGAACATAGTGAGGAGGAGGAAGAGGAGGAGGATGTTGACAGCAGGTCACATATGATACAGGAGTACTTCCAAGGACACTCGGGTAAGACTGTTGAACTAAACATTTCTCCATTTCAGTGCCGCACTGTGTGGCTGTAGAATAATGCCAGTCACTACCTTTGCATCCCACCTGACTGTCACCTATGCCTTCCCTTATTGCAGATGTTGCTGTGGGTACAACAGTGTAATGCTGTTATGTGTACAGACTGCTGAGACACATTTGTAGGATGGATCATCATATTGCTGGACATATGCACAGGACCATGCAGTTCAAAACAGTTCAATACATTGTACTTGAAGTTTAGATACAACACTCAGAAGGAATATATCATTAGTTCTTTTATTAATTGTAATACAACATTTGTGATCTACGTCTTAGGCTGTTCATGTGGTAAGTTATATATTGGCAGTAGCACACGGAGTTTAAAGATAAGAGTGATGGAACATGGAAGAGCTATAAAGAATGGAGATGTGAGATATCCTGTGGCTACACATATACAATTGATCCATCCTACTAACACACAGATATGGTTTCATGGAGTGGAACATGTACCCCATGATGAAAGGGGAGGTAATAGAGAATTGGCATTGAGACAAGCGGAGGCAAAATGGATAAGTAGATTACGAACAGTACAGGAAGGATTAAGTGTCAACAATGAATTTCATTATTTTTTGGAGATTTAAAGAGAGAAAGGGCAAATCACAGGTCATTTTATGCTACATGCCTGGCTAGCTGTTTCTGATTTCCTTATGGTAATTAGAATCAGCTTAGAATTATCCTCTACTGGATACTTATGACATATGACATAAGGTGGCACATAAGCTGTATTTTCTATCTAGACAATTAAACATTTTATAATTGTCCCCAGATTGACGAAGCCATATTATGATAAAAATCATGGACTTAGTTATATGCAGTCGATTATAATATGATGGTGCATAATAAGATCAGTTCTGTGGTCATGATCGTATAAATGTAATAATTCCACATTTAGTCAGAATATATGTAATATCTGGCTTACACAAAATAGATTAATGTTATGAGTACGATATTATGGCTATAAGAATAATTGCCATTTATATATAAAATGGAAAATAAAAAAGAAATATTGGAGATTTGAGGCACATGCTAAAAATCTATTTTGGATGAATTAATCACATTTATGTACGTTTAATTCTGAGGAAATTATGAAAGTATCATTATGATTCGAATAATGTACTATTTCTTTGCACATAATTGTAGGAAAACACCAAAGTTGGCAAAAGTTGGGGATTTGTAATATGTCCATTTTGAATTACCGATTCGAATGGATAAACATCGGAATATGGTCTTTCATTGATGTTGGTAAGAGCACAAATAAGTATACAAAAAACGTTATAATTAATAAGGATCTATAATATATTGTGTTGGCTTGAAAGAATTTAATTGAAATTAACATCCTAATTTTGACACTTAATCTGTCATTATAAACCAACCTTGTCAAAAATATACCATTGTATGAATGTAAATGTCACTTCAAAATGGCCGCCACAGATATACGGCCTGAAACAAGGCTTTTAACGAACCTCCCAAGTGTAAGCGTTTAACGTAAGTACATAAATAGCATGAGAGAACACGACTAGTTTTGCTGGTACGTCGTCCAGATGGCGTTCTGCCGTGGAGCGCGTTACATGTTCTGACTATGAGGTAGGAGTTTGGGTTGTCCGATAATATAATTATTACAAAAGTTGTACGACGATGGTGTATATAGTCTTGACTCAGAATGTATCGGAATGACATTATATTTCCAAACAAAGTTCATTCTGTCTAAAATTAAGTCTAACAAAAGCTCTGATAATAGGGTTTGTAATGAAGTTAATGAATTATACTTTTCTAACAAAGTTGCAGTAAGATATAATGCAATTGATGCACAAGTAAAATCAGACAGCTTATCAATATCGGATGTTTTAACAAATGTCTGCAATAATGGGGCTGGGTTGGTCCAGAAAAAATAATAATAACGGATCTTAATATGGCCACCATTATTTGCATTAGGTGTTAACAGTATGTCGGTAAATCTTTGATACAGGTGTTTTGATTTGTAACAGGTTAGCTAGAAGAATTTATTGTAACACAAGGGTATTCTCAATTTATTTACCGCTTTTTCTTCTTATTTTGTCTGTCTCCGGCTCATATAAACGTTATCTCAATGGAATTTTAGATGGTGTTGAATGTAAAACTAAAAATTTGAGGGGCATATTTATACTCCGTTTGCGCCGGAATTGCGTCGTTTTTTTTTACGCAATTCCGACGCTAAACTAACTCCATATTTATACTTTGCTGTTAGACGCGTCTAGCGCCAAAGTCCATGGAGTTTGCGTCATTTTTTTGCGTGGACACCTACTTTGCGTTAATTATATGCAAGGTAGGCGTTCCCGTCTAAAAAATCGACTCCGAGGCATGTGCGCCGTATTTACACTCCCGGGCAAAAATGACGCCCGGGAGTGGGCGGGTAAAAAAAAATGACGGCGTTAAGGGACCTGTGGGCTCGGAAGGAGCCCAGAGGTGCCCTCCCATGCCCCCAGGGACACCCCCTGTCACTCTTGCCCACCCCAGGAGGACACCCAAGGATGAAGGGACCCATCCCAGGGACACTAAGGTAAGTTCAGGTAAGTATAATTTTTTTTTTTTTTGGGTGGCATAGGGGGGCCTGATTTGTGCCCCCCTACATGCCACTATGCCCAATGACCATGCCCAGGGGACAGAAGTCCCCTGGGCATGGCCATTGGGCAAGGGGGCATGACACCTGTCTTTGCTAAGACAGGAGTAATTTCTATGGGGGTTGGGAGTCAAAAGAAATGGCGCAAATTGGGTTGAGGCGAAAAATTTGCCTCAGCCTGACTTGCCCCATTTTTTGGCGCCCAAGCTCCATTTTCCCCTACGCCGGTGCTGCCTGGTGTACGTCGTTTTTTTTTACGCACACCAGACGGCGCCGGCGGCTAACGCCGGCTAACGTCATTCAATAAATACGGCACCCGCATGGCGCTTCAGAATGGCGTTAGCCGGCGGTAATTTTTTTGACGCAAAACTGCGTTAGCGCAGTTTTGCATCAAAAAGTATAAATATGGCCCTGAATGTATATATATACTGATTGTGCAAGAGCTTAGCAAAATCTATTTGCTCTATTATTACTGATCGTTAGTTTTGTACAAAAATTATAAATACATAGGATAATTAAATATTATTTAATTGAATACTAGGAAGACGGTGATGGTAATATGTGGTTTTAATATTTTACATAGGACTTTAAATTTATAGTAATTTGGGATTTAGATATATTGTTATATTGATTTATGGTTTTATATGTTTATATTCCTTTAGCTCTGAAGAAGTCCGTTAGGACGAAATGCGTTGGCTATGGCTATGGATTAGTTATTTTCAATTTGGATTAATAAAGAACAGTGATTTTACAAGACTTGACTTTCGAACAATGTGATTTGTGATTACATTTTAAGATATGGGACAATCATTTTTTGGATACTAAGATTATTTGATGTGCAGGGTCCTCTTTTCAACATTGTACATACACTTAAGATAAAACCCTATTACTTACATTGTGTCCAAGGGTGTTTATTAAATATCCTGGTATACAATGCACAGTGCAATAAAGTCGGGTGATGGTTGGGAATAGTCCAATGTAGTGGGCCAGTCTGTTTGTTGCACAAGTCCAGTGTCCAAGGGGCCATAGGAAGGGGAGAAATGGCAGTTCAAATTGGACAAGGTGACACAGTGGAACACGAGGGGGACGTTCAGGAGGGACTCATTTCCTGGCGGTGGTCTTGGCAACTGTCTCTGGTGTCTGTCTGGGTCACAGGGACCGTCTGTTGGGTGGTTCACCTTCTGCAGGGAGAGGGCTGCTAGTGGCCTGTGGGTCCTGTGGCAGGGTCTCCTGTCCACTAGCTGCAGCAGATGTGGAGGGCTGGTCAGTAAACTGGAAAGGGACGCGCTGGTGTGCTGTATACTTCCTTATGATGTTGGCCATGCCACCCAGCACCCCTTTAATGGAGACCATGGTGGTATTCAAGGCCTGCAATTCTTAGTTGATCTCCTGGTGGTGTTCCCCCTGCAGCCGATGGTTCTCCTGAATGATGTTTAACACCTGACCCATCTTGTCCTGGGATTGTTGGTAAGCCCCCAGGACATTAGTGAGTGCCTCCTGGGCAGTTGGTTGCCTGGGCTGGTCTTCCCCTGGCACATCACTGTCCTCCGACCGTCCCTGGACCTCTGTGCCTTTGTCCCCTGAATGGTGTGCCTACTGCCACTGACCCCAGGACCCTCATTGTCTTGTCTGTGAGGTGTGGACTGGGGTCCCTGTATAGGTGGGAACATTTCTGATTGACGTGTCCTGGGGACAGAGGTCTGGGGGCGTTGGGTGGCTGCTATGGTGCTGGATTCTGAGGGGGGAGGATCTGTAGTGGACTGGGTGTGGGATGGGGTAGCTGACTGACCAGCAGTCCCTGATGGGTCAGGGAGTTCATCCAGATCCAGAGTTTCTGCGTTGCTGTTATAACTGGGGGCATCTTCTGGTGGGGGACTGGGTAGCCGTGGCACCTCCTCGCCGTTGGCATTGGCTGCGGCACCTGTGGGGATGTAAAGTGTGTATTATGCTACATATCTGTGACATATTCTGCATCACTAGCTTCCCCAATGTTATTACTGTTGCCCTGCAACCTTTGCTTGTGTATGGTGATGGATTATGGGATTGTTAGTTCTCCATGCTGTGCATGCATTGGTGGTGAGTGTACATGCAGGGCTGCAAGGCATGTGTATGCTGTAGGTATGGCATGCAGGGCTTGGCATTTCATATTGGTAGTGCACTGTGTGGGATGGAGTGGGGTTATGGGCGTCAGGATGAAGGGTCGTGGGGCAATGAAGGTATATGGGAGTGATAGGGAGTAAATGTTGACTCACCAGTTTCCAGTCTTCCGGCTATTCCAGTGAGTCCCTCAGGATGCAGGATTGCCAAGACTTTTTCCTCCCATGCTGTCAGCTGTGGGGGAGTAGGCGGGGGTCCAAAGCCAGTCATCCTGATGGTGAGCTGGTGCCTTGCTGCAATGGAATGCACCTTCCCCCTCATTCCACCTCTTCCTTATTTCGTCCCTTGTGCGTGGATGTAGTCCCACGGCTTTCACCCTGTCCACGATCCTCCACCATATCTTCATCTTCCTGGCAATGAAAATCTGCTGGACCTGTGCTCCAAACAGCTGTGGCTCTACCCTGACTATTTCCTCAACCATGACCCGCAATTCCTCATCAGTGAAACAGGGGTGCCTTTGTTGGGACGTGGGTGTTGTGTGGTGT
Source organism: Pleurodeles waltl (assembly GCF_031143425.1). Classification (NCBI taxonomy): domain Eukaryota; kingdom Metazoa; phylum Chordata; class Amphibia; order Caudata; family Salamandridae; genus Pleurodeles; species Pleurodeles waltl. The sequence continues at coordinate 796,930,174 of NC_090443.1, read as the reverse complement.
GTGTTCGTTGTGCAGAGGTTGATGTGTGAAGTGGTGGGGTGTGTGGTACGTGGTGCGTGTTGGATGAATAGGTAGTTGTGATATGTGTGTGCAGTTCTCTATAGAATTGGCGTAGCAAAGTGTAGCCGTCTTGTTGTGTTTGCAAAGGATTGTGGGTGTGTTTTTTATAGTGCTGTAGGTGGGTGTGTGGGGTGGGTGTATTTGTGTCAGGTGTGGGTTTTTTGTTCTGGCCAATGTTGTCTTGTTTTGTATTTGGGTGGCAATTTCCACTGCAGTAGTGTTTGCCGCCAATGGTTTACCTCAGTTGAATGTCCACTCTGGTGAGTGGTGGGTCATTATTTGGAGGGGTAGTATTGGTGGGGTAATGGTATGGGTGGTAGTACTGACAGTTTATCACGTTCAGTGGGTCTGGCGTATTTGTGGTTGTAGCTGTTTTCTGTCGGTTTTGTATGTATGTGTCATAACTGGCATATTCGGTATTTACTGCCAAGGTCATAATGAGGGCCATAATGTCTGCCTCCATAGTCTAGTGCGTCTCTCGTCATTCATTCCATGGCAGAGTCCAACTAATATCTTCAGCCACCTTCATTCTTATGTCTCTGCCTTACTGTTTTCTGAGGGTTCCCATGTCTGGCTTTGTACCTTCCACTACCTAGCCCCCAAACATTGAAATGACATTTCCTCCAAATTTCTGACTATAGAATAATATTTCAGAATTAAGTAAACACGTAAAGATTTTGAATTGTATAGCATAACAGTTGGTTTTGCCAAGTTTCCTTCTAATTATTGTTTGTTACAGTGCTCTTTAAAAACCATTTCTATGCCCTATTTAGAGTGTGTTTACAGTGCATATATAGACTCATTATGGGGCAGATGTTCTGCATCGGCCAGAGTCTCAGTAGCCCAGCGTCTGTATTTTACAAAAGCATTTAAAGCATAATTTGTCAATGTTGGTTTGATGTAAGCTTTAAAGCAGGTATGACTCTTTTAACATATAATGTTCCAGTGTTCGTAATTTAATGAACGGGTAACTCTGAGTGCTGACAATTACATGACCATAAATACTATGAAAATATTGCATCAAGAATTACTCAGGCTCTGCTCAGCAGATCTTTCTCGCAGCTGTGTGACACCGTGTTCTTGAAATGATAAGCCACATATTTATGAGGCGTCTGCCTCATACATTTGATTAAAGTTTCCTGTAGTGAATGCATCAGTGTCTTCATAAACTTAATACTCAACTGCATGTCAGGGATAGTGACCGGGTGTAGTCACACTGTGCAGTTTAACAAGTTTGACTAATTGTGGGATAGGTCCCTCTTTCATTTGCAGGCCTGCATTCCCAAAGGTTTGGGGGTGTGGTGTGCACACTTTTTCATTAGTCCACTGCATAAAATGTAATCCTATTTGAAAAGTAGCGTGTGCGCTCTATTGCTGCAAGTGAAGTCAAGTATTGTTTTTTTGTAGAAGTGTACAGGTTACTTTTTTAGGGAGGAAGTGCCTGTTATTCATAAGGAATTTGTGCATTATTTAGTCGGAAGCTTAATTGTTACATTCGTTGTATCACTGACCCTTGAAACACTGCTGAAAGCAATGTAATAAAGAATAGTTGGCATTCTCCAGTCAACACTTGAAATGTAGCAGACAGCGATAACAATTGTTGGTCATGGTTTTCGCAAGACAACAGTTTTGTTGTTGCATTTGATGCACCAACAGCTCTTTAATCGAGGCAGGAACCCCCCCGCGCTATGTTGGCATTGGTTCAGTCAATCACAAGTTTAGGTTGCATGCGCCAGCTCATGCTAGTTTTCCTGTACCTTAGAGTTAGGCAGAGTCTGGAGCGAGGATATGAAGCAGGAGGGGCCAGTAGTCTCCATCTGTAGAGGGGAAGTGCGATTGGAGGCTAACTCCAGGTATTTACAGATCATTACAAGAGCAAGACAGGGACATGACGCAGAGAACCGTGTTATTATCAGTATTATTGTAATGGTGATGATGACATGGTGATAATTGTTATTATTTCCTGATGCTGCATGACAGTAACAGATGGTAATTGCCATTTCTTATGAATAAAGGCTCTTGCCTTCTGCCCGGGCTTGTGATTAATTTGAGCTGATACGTGTTCTTCTAAAAAGGAAACATAGAGTGTGCCCGCTGAGCAGTGGTGAAGATCTGCAGAAGTTCAGCAGATAACACTCTGCGTCACCGACCCACAGGTCTAGTGTCCGATTAAGTGGCAGCCTGCCCTCGGGAGGAACTTAGGGCCTCTCTGGCCTGGGGTCCTGAAGCAGCTGCAGAGCGCAGCTCGTCCCCTTTCCGAGCACCACTGAACACAGCTGTCCACACTGCTCATAGGAAGAGTGGACATCTCCCCTGTGCGTTGTTGGATGCACGCGCCGCCCAAAGATGCAGAAGAGAGTGAATCTGTCTTTGAGGCGCAGGGGTTGAACAAAGGCAATTCATGCATTAAGTAGGCGTTTCGGGCAACACAAACAAGTGATGCATACTAAATGCAGAAAGAGCTTTGTAGCCAAAGCCACATTGCTCGAAGCCTTACATTAAATCGGGAAAAAGTCACGAGGAATGAGAATAATCTTAGTAGCCACCATGTCTGTACAACGAGACAAGAGTGCATAAGAAAAATAGAGGCCCATCAAATACATGATATACCCCACACCATGCCCATGCAAGAGCTGTTGGGCCACAGTCCTACAACTACTATAGCTCCACCTCTGAGGCGATTGATAATGAAACTACAAAAGCGATAAAAGAGGTGCACCTTGCTTTCAGTCTGCAGATAAATCATTTGGAGTAGAAAATGCTACCGATGTAGCAATATTTGCATAATCTGTGTGAAATGGCGGCTGACAAAGAAACTAAAAAGTAATCAATTTGAGCGAGAAAGAGGGAGTGAACTGCATACACAGAGAATCATAAGCAGCACAAGTTTGTCGACTAGATGAAGAAAACAGCTGAAGGCGAAATAAAATGAAAGCGAAGGTAATCGAGCTGAAGAGGCAATTGTCTCAGATGATTTCATTGAGAATTATGAACATTTCGGTGCGAAATAATGGGTTATCCGAGGCAATAAAACAGATAAATTGCATGGGACACCTGCAAACAACCACCCCATCCTGTAACTTGCCAGATCTAAGAATTGCTCAATTTAACAGTTATAAAACAGAATCTGACTGTTTGAAAAGCTGGCATATACTAACACGGTTTCCACATTTAGGGCGCACTAAGAAAATAAAGAAGCAGTATGCGCATTTTTCATAAGCGAAGAAATGGATAAGGAAAAATTAGATTAGTTACTTTATGGAATGGCCATCTGTGCTATAACTTAAATGTTAGGAGCATCACTTTATTCCTAAATTAAAAGGAAACTTTGCTATAAATGCATTATTGGTTCCACTATGGATACTGTAGGAGGCTGGACTGGCTTGTAGTGGGTACCAAGAGGTACTTACACCTTGCACCAGGCCCAGGTATCCCTTATTAGTGTAGAGGGGTGTCTAGCAGCTTAGGCTGATAGAAAAGGTAGCTTAGCAGAGCAGCTTAGGCTGAACTAGGAGACGAGTGAAGCTCCTACAGTACCACTAGTGTCATATGCACAATATTATAAGAAAACACAATACACAGATATACTAAAAATAAAGGTACTTTATTTTTATGACAATATGCCAAAGTATCTCAGTGAGTACCCTCAGTATGAGGATAGCAAATATACACAAGATATATGTACACAATACCAAAATATGCAGTAATAGCAATAGAAAACAGTGCAAACAATGTATAGTCACAATAGAATGCAATGGGGGCACATAGGGATAGGGGCAACACAAACCATATACTCTAGAAGTGGAATGCGAACCACGAATGGACCCCAAACCTGTGTGACCTTGTAGAGGGTCGCTGGGACTGTAAGAAAACAGTGAGGGTTAGAAAAATAGCCCACCCCAAGACCCTGAAAAGTGGGTGCAGAGTGCACCTAAGTTCCCCAAAGAGCACAGAAGTCGTGATAGGGGAATTCTGCAACGAAGACCAACACCAGCAATGCAACAACGATGGATTTCCTGACGAGAGTACCTGTGGAACAAGGGGACTAAGTCCAAGAGTCACGATCAAGTCGGGAGTGGGCAGATGCCCAGGAACTGCCAGCTGTGGGTGCAAAGAAGCTGCCACCGGATGGTAGAAGCTGTGGATTCTGCAAGAACGACAAGGGCTAGAAACTTCCCCTTTGGAGGATGGATGTCGCACGTCGTGAGGAGTCGTGCAGAGGTGTTTCTGTGCAGAAAGACTGCAAACAAGCCTTGCTAGCTGCAAGGGTTGCGGTTAGGGTTTTTGGATACTGCTGTGGCCCAGGAGGGACCAGGATGTCGCCAATTGCGTGAGGAGACAGAGGGGGCATCCAGCAAGACAAGGAGCTCACTCAGAAGCAAGCAGCACCCGCAGAAGTGCCGGAACAGGTACTACAAAGTGGAGTGAACCGGAGCTCACCCGAAGTCACAAGGGAGGGTCCCACGATGCCGGAGGACAACTCAGGAGGTCGTGCACTGCAGGTTAGAGTGCCGGGGACCCAGGCTTGGCTGTGCACAAAGGAAATCCTGGAAGAGTGCACAGGAGCCGGAGTAGCTGCAAAACACGCGGTTCCCAGCAATGCAGTCTAGCATGGGGAGGCAAGGACTTACCTCCACCAAACTTGGACTGAAGAGTCACTGGACTGTGGGACTCACTTGAACAGAGTTGCTGAGTTCAAGGAACCTCGCTCGTTGTGCTGAGAGGAGACCCAGAGGACCGGTGATGCAGTTCTTTGGTGCCTGCGTTTGCAGGGGGAAGATTCCGTCGACCCACGGGAGATTTCTTTGGAGCTTCTAGTGCAGAGAGGAGGCAGACTACCCCCACAGCATGCACCACCAGGAAAACAGTTGAGAAGGCGGCAGGATCAGCGTTACAAGGTCCCAGTAGTCGTCTTTGCTACTTTGTTGCAGTTTTTCAGGCTTCCAGCGCGGTCAGCAGTCGATTCCTTGGCAGAAGGTGAAGAGAGAGATGCAGAGGAACTCTGATGAGCTCTTGCATTCGTTATCTAAAGAATTCCCCAAAGCAGAGACCCTAAATAGCCAGAAAAGGAGGTTTGGCTACCTAGGAGAGAGGATAGGCTAGCAACACCTGAAGGAGCCTATCAGAAAGAGTCTCTGACGTCACCTGCTGGCACTGGCCACTCAGAGCAGTCCAGTGTGCCAGCAGCACCTCTGTTTCCAAGATGGCAGAGGTCTGGAGCACACTGGAGGAGCTCTGGGCACCTCCCAGGGGAGGTGCAGGTCAGGGGAGTGGTCACTCCCCTTTCCTTTGTCCAGTTTCGCGCCAGAGCAGGGCTGGGGGATCCCTGCACCGGTGCAGACTGGCTTATGCAGAGATGGGCACCATCTGTGCCCATCAAAGCATTTCCAGAGGCTGGGGGAGGCTACTCCTCCCCAGCCCTGACACCTTTTTCCAAAGGGAGAGGGTGTAACACCCACTCTCTGAGGAAGTCCTTTGTTCTGCCTTCCTGGGCCAAGCCTGGCTGGACCCCAGGAGGGCAGAAACCTGTCTGAGGGGTTGGCAGCAGCTGCAGTGAAACCCCGGGAAAGGTAGTTTGGCAGTACCCGGGTCTGAGCTAGAGACTCAGGGGATCATGGAATTGTCTCCCCAATGCCAGAATGGCATTGGGGTGACAATTCCATGATCTTAGACATGTTACATGGCCATGTTGGAGTTACCATTGTGACGCTATACATATGTCGTGACATATGTATAGTGCACGCGTGTAATGGTGTCCCCGCACTCACAAAGTCCGGGGAATTCGCCCTGAACAATATGGGAGCACCTTGGCTAGTGCCAGGGTGCCCACACACTAAGTAACTTAGCACCCAACCTTTACCATGTAAAGGTTAGACATATAGGTGACTTATAAGTTACTTAAGTGCAGTGGTAAATGGCTGTGAAATAACGTGGACGTTATTTCACTCAGGCTGCAAGGGCAAGCCTGTGTAAGAATTGCCAGAGCTCCCTGTGGGTGGCAAAAGAAATGCTGCAGCCCATGGGGATCTCCTGGAACCCCAATACCCTGGGTACCTCAGTACCATATAGTATGGAATTATAAGGGTGTTCCAGTATGCCAATGTAAATTGGTGAAATTGGTCACTAGCCTGTTAGTGACAATTTGGAAAGAAATGAGAGAGCATAACCACTGAGGTTCTGGATAGCAGAGCCTCAGTGAGACAGTTAGTCATAACACAGGTAACACATACAGGGCACACTTATGAGCACTGGGGCCCTGGCTGGCAGAGTCCCAGTGACACATACAACTAAAACAACATATATACAGTGAAATATGGGGGTAACATGCCAGGCAAGATGGTACTTTCCTACAGATACCTATTGTGGTGAAACATTGTTGGCAGACTCACAAAGCTCTTAGAAGTTTCAAAGGTTAAGTGAGGAGTACTATAAAAACGAGTTAGTATAATAGTGCATAAATTGGGACTCAAAGAAATCATGCGTTAATAGTTCAGTCATGCTTAAACTTTGTTGAGCACGTTTGCACTTCTGTGGGCTTAAGGATGAAGAACACATACGTTTCTAAAGTTCAACTCCTCATAATAATAGTGAATCAATTGAGACAGCAAGTATGCCTTTGTTGAAGCAGATATGCTAATTAAGTGAATTATTAATGATGTATATGTGTTTACTAATGAGAAATGCGTAGAGAAATTAATCATAGAGAAAAATAATGTGCACGTTTGAAAATGTGCCCTCTGGGAGTGATCACCATGTGTACTAATAGAACTAAAGCTGTATGAAATAATGAAAATATATGAAAAATGGAGTAATGTGTCATAATGAGATGTATAATCTAGGTTTGCATTAATTTGTAGTGCTAAGTTAGCTGAACTAAAGGCCTAGTTTTTCTAGGCCTCGCACACGGAGAGCTGAAATACTGAATGCTTTTTCAAAGGACAGAAAGCATGCACTGACCCCAACCCGCTCGATGTTAAAGTTGCTTAGCTAGAATTTTCTGCAATGTACCAGCAGACAGGAGATGATGAAGACAATTTGATACAATTATGTGAAGGGTAGGCTAAATGTACTTTCTCAGGACTTGAACAATGATGGCACTGACTGAAGAGGAACATGCAACAATTTTGACGCCAGAAGAGCCGGATGATAAGAAGATCGTAAAGTGGACAAATCCACATCTTGAGAATGAACTGATATGGAAATTAGTAGATTCGGTAAACAAATACTATAGGTTAAAGTTATATCTGCTAACTGACTGACCAATTAGGAATTAGGGGGATGGACTGGGAGACCCTAATAAAAAGTCATGACAAGGGGCTAAAATTTCAGATGATGCAGGGAGATGCGAGGAGTGAATTGATGACGTCAGGAGACGTCGTCCGAGGTGCTGACATTGGGCTCATACCCTGTGAGCCTCATCTGTGGCTGACTAATTGATGACCTGAAGACGAAGACTGACTTGTTGCCGACCCATCCTGGATAGGTAGCTATAAAAATGTGACTGATGATTTTTATGCCTTTTCTTCTAGGTACCAACTGCGCTGATTATAGAAATTCTCATTTAGATAGATTTTTTCCAAATTCATGTTTTCTCTAAAAGGTTTTTTTGCATGAAGACCCACATGCTTATGCTAATCTTGGTTAGGTAGGCTGTTAAGGGTGACGTTGACAGTGACAAATGACTGACAAACTTATTTGTTGAACTTCGCTATTTATGCTGGTATTATTAGTTTATGAAATTGCATTGTCGCATATATTTCCTTCAAGTGATGATGTTTTCTAATAATGAATTAATAAATGGATTGGTTTGAATAAAGATTGAACTAACGGATGATATAGAATTGTAATCAATAGGGAAATAAAATTGTTTTACTGATTACTGAGTTGTGGTTATTCATGAGTAGAAGGTTTTAAGCTGTTTTCCATAGAATGTTTCTTGATTATTGATGTTAGCTATCGATTCAGTAGTCACTGCATGACTAGGATACTCCATGAGATTCAAAAGGTTCATCTGCCTATACGCGTCCCCTTGTAAGTTTAGTTACTAAGGATCAGGCGCACTAGCACCTTGATGGAAAACTACTGCAAGAATGCAGATGAATATACTGGGATCTGAGGGCACAGTGCAACCACCAGGCAGTTCCAAGATTGTGCTGTCACCTCACAAAGTCCAGCTGCCCAAAACGGACACAGCCAATAGGAGGCACAACAGGAACAGAAGTGAAATAAATGGTCTGGAGGGGACAATAGCTAAGAAAACAGAATTTAGGAAAGCTGGGACCAGTTCTGATACAGGCTTATGACAACTGAAAGCTCTTTTAAAGATGGAATGCTCTGTGATAGGGAGCCATTGTAGAGAGACCAAATGGCTAGAAAAGGGGTTTTGGTGGACAAAAGGCCCACAATGGCATAGCCTACACTTTCACATGTAGGGCTTGATTCACAAAGGTAAACTTAGACCTGAAGTCTAAGTTTAGACCTGAAGTCTAAAATTAGAGAGCAAGGCTAAAGTTAGACTTCAGATCTAAAATTAGACTTCAGGTCTAAAGTTAGACTTCAGGCCTAACTTAGACTTCAAGTCGAAAGTTACACTTCAGGTCCAACTTAGATTTCAGATCTAAACCTAGACTTCAGGTCTGAACTTAGACTTCAGGTCAAAGTTTACCTTCATGGATTGGGCCCCAAGCATTTGTCAAGACCCAATAAAGTAAATTGTCATTATGTAGGCAAAATTGTATGATTTCCTAGAGCAATGTTTTGTGACAGAAATTTGGCATTCGCTGAAACTTGTGATTTATGATTTTTAGAAGTAAGAAATAAGTAGAAGTCTTTATCCACTTTATTGACTTTCAGTGGTGCCAAGACGAAGTCAAAAATAAAGCCAGCATTGCAAACAGTTGTGGAAGAGGTAAATAGTCTTATTAAGGGCTACACGTCATCCAACCAGTAGAATTGAGAGCCCCTTGTGAGAATTAATCTCTGGGTTATTGGATGTCACGAAGTTTGCAAAGTCTGACTGGCATTTTCTAAAATGGATTTAGTGATGGAGAAGTTGGTGCTATCAAAACAGGAGAAGAATAAAAAGTCAAAGTATACATGTGTGTGAGAAGAGGCAAAGGATGGCTGCAAGCAAAACCTGGCAGACCCCCCCCCTTGTGACACTACCAACCAAATAAACAGCTGAAGCACAAGAAGATTATCTTGAGTAGCAGCAAGAGAACAAGACAATATTTATAAGTGTTCATAAGCACAGATAGTGATGGCAAAGAGCTCAATAGATGGATGGTGAGATCTAAGACACGCAGTTGACTAAGTGCTATATTCAGAAGTGAGTGACAACTAGAAAATGGTGATCTGAGGAGTACAGGGTCTGAGAGGGAACTGACACTTGACTTTGTCCTTGAGAAACTACTAGGAGTTTCCATAAAGAGTTGGTGTGTCACACACACACACAACTTTAAAAGGCACCTACTAAGAGAAGGGTAGCTAATGTATAATCCTCCAAGTGAACCTGGCCTTGGATACCCAATATCTGGCTGCATTTTGGATAATTTGTCAAACTCATTTGAAACTGATAGTACAACATGGTTCCCTGAGCCAACATTAAACTGACCAGAACAGTAACCACTGAGATCAATTTAGGACGAGTAAGACACAGAACACTGTGAAGAATGTGTAGTTGTAAGAAGCAGGTGGAGAAAATAGCAGCCATCTGATATATCAAATGTTGCTGACAGAGCTATTTATGCCGGGGATAGGCACTGCTGGGCCTGCATCGAGAATGCCCAAAGGTTCACTGTGTTCAGATTTAAGGCTACAGTCATTCTTATTATATAAATCTGTATTTCCATATCAATACCCATCCTTTTCCCCTTTGAGAATCATGGAAAGTATGCCAATGTCTAACTTGTATTCTAGAGCATTAGAAACTATTCCTTATGGCCCTTTCACCATTTTGTGAACTATGACTTCTGTGTATGCCTGACATCATTTTGTCACATTCAGGTATGAATTTTACTTCTGACTCCTCAGGCCACTAGAATTAGATTGACAGAACGTTTGTCCATGATGTGCATATGTCCTCTTCTTGGACATCCACAGATTCACACAGATTTCCTTTTTTGCATAATGGTGCACCAAAACTCTCAATACGATCTGGTATAGCACACATATTCTTCCAAAAGTGAATATAAATCTGGAATCCCTAGATAAACCTTTGGATGACTTTGGAAGCAGAAATAAGTAAAAAAGTAATCATTTCTATGCAATATGATGCATTATAGCACAGAGATACCATCTGAATAAGCCTGCAGGACTGTTACTCATGGATGCCATTTAGGGGTAACCAGGGGTCGCAGGTGCGACCCCTGGCTTGCCATTTGCTACCCCTGGCACTGCCTTTGTGATCCCTGGCCTCAAAGGTGGCAAATTCAGTGCCTGGAACACAGGGGCAGCTCATCCTTTTGGAAGTCAGTGGGGGCTCCACTCGCTTTGGTGTCTCTTAATTTGTTATGACACCAGTAGTGAATAACAATGCATTCTTCTCTACTGGTGTAATAAAAATGGATTACAGTTAGCTGGAACAATGCCCTTCCATTGCAGCTGAAGTAAGTAAAAAATGTGTTTAAATGTTTGTTGTGTGCACACTTGCAGGTGAGAGTGTGTTTATGTGAGAGAGAGTGTATGTAAGTGAATTCGTGTGTATAAGTATGTGTGTGTGAGTGAATGTGGAGGTCAAAAGGTGTGTGATGTCACTTCTGCTTCCCCTGGCATTTCGGTGAATTGATGTCCATGCCGTTAATCCCCAGTATTGTATGTTTAATTTATTGGGGGCTTACATCTAAAATGCAAAACATTATGCAGATAGGATAAAAACAGACGAGCACTACAAATTAAAAATGTGAATGATATGCATTAAAACTATTTGAAAAGCACAAGCACATGCTGCAACAATTAAACAAGCAGAAAAGTCCTGAGAAATGTTTCAGACAGTAAGTGGTTCTTCAAGAGAACATGAACATTAGCCAAAGCTGAATATGAGTGATCAGGACGATAGAGAGGCTTCCAGTACCGAGGAAAAATTAATAAAAATGAATTAGAGAAAGGACACAAGGTGGGGAAGGCCATAGTGGATGGCTTAGGTATGACTGAGAGCTGAAAAAGAGAAGTAGATATGTTATGTGTAAAGCGCACTATCACCTGCGAGGTGGGGAAGACCATTAACGCATGTGCACCACAAACCAAAGAAAGTGACACTTAAGACAAAAAGGAAGAGGACAAGTTAGGGAAGTCAGAGAGGAAGAAATGTATGAGGAAAAGGAAGTTGTGGAAATTAATAATAATATCTTTGTTTTTACATTCTTCGTCAAACTAAACCTGTCCCATTTCCAAGTGCTGTAAATAAAAGGTATTGCCATTACACATGCTATTGGCGGAAGAGTGACTGGCGAAATGGAAGAAGACTCAGGCAGAGCAAAAGAGCAGCAATTAAGACATCAGAGACTATTGGGGAACTACAATATTTACTCCTATGACTTGATACTTGCTTCTGTGCTCAGCATAAATCAAATAAAAGTGATTTTATGCATTCTATGGAAAGGGGCATAGTGATTTCTGATTATCTTAGACCAAGCAGAAGTATTTTCTATAGTTGTTTCTAATGGGATATCCAGTGAAGGTCTTCAGAGCACATGGGATCAACTGCGACGGGTCGTCAGGTGTTTACATTGCTATATGATTGCTCTGTAGTGGTGACAGGCTTGTAGCACTGCCTTGTGTCTTAAATAAATAGTGTAAAAACTGAATATAATGGAAAATAAAATGTATTTACTCTTCCACCATATTCATAGGGAAGAGACTTCACATGCTGAAGATAAGCATTTGTGAAGATTCGCAGTTGATATGTTTTATCACCAAAGTCATGCTTGATTGAGCTTTTGCAAAGCAAGATCATATTCATTAGACAAAGCACATCATCATTCCATCCTATCTGTACATCTGTGATGTGATACCTTATTCTGATTACAGTCCCTGTAGTCCAAATGGGCAGAGATTTATGCCATCATGGTGTCCTCTTGTTGCTATATAAATGTTGTTGCAAAAGAAGTTGAATCAAAGTGAATTGTGCAGTAGGAGGAGTGGTCTAGGACTAACATTGCCCAGGGTCAAAGTCTATGGCTGCCAATTTGGAACACAGTCAATAAGAAGTTCTGCTGACATATTTAGATGTGTCACACTAGAGTGTACACTATAAAATTCACAAACAGATAGTATACATTCAAAGAGGCAGCAGTATTACTAGATTTATGTTTCGAAGACAGACAAGGTTTTTCTCAAGTAGTATTTCCTCTAAGAACCATAATAAAGTAGCATTTTAGTTCATTGGTCAAATCTACCTTTCATGGGATGCAGAGCCAAAGATATTCTAATTAGTGTTTGTGGGGAAGGAAGAGGAGCACAACTTTCTCTTGGATTGTTAGTGAAATATTTCTTTCTTAACAGTTAAAATCTTGAGGAGAAAGAGTTTAATCAGTATCTCAAAGCAGGTATTAAAAACGTTTTTTTTTAGAAAAGAAAACTTTTATAATGAGCATTTAAATATGTTGTTCATTTTAAACTGTATTAATTTTTGTATTGCTTCATTGAGAAAAGTAAGTTTACAGTTACTTATAGTTACCAATATCAAGTGTGCTAATGCATAATAGCATTTATGTAGCGCCTTGTACCAGTGACAAGGTCCCAAAAAGCTTCTGTGTTGTTGAGATGGAGACTGCTCCGTTTGTTTTGCATGATGAACAGAGCTTGGGTTCATAGACTGGTGTTTTAGTTGGAGAACAAGGACAAGGTCTTCACATAAGAGACTGGAGCCACTCAGGCAGGATGTAAGCTCTTTATTTCATGGTAGGCCCTTAGGGTACAGTCACAGCCTGATAGCGCCTTTTAGGGCATCTTTCTATTTCCAATTGTCATCAGCACCCAGACACCAACTTTCTATGTATCATCACATTCTCACAACATCCAAACTCAATATGCTACAGAATGCCTGCTCTCCCCATGCAGACGCACATCACATCACTGCAACTGCATATCTAGAAAGAAGTGTGGCATGTGTAAGGTTCACAGGGGTATCCTAAATGTTTAGTAACAAACTTGTGGATGATGCAAGCACAGAGAAGGAAGAGAGATCATTACATTTTCATAGAGTTGTCATTTTTGGGTCAGTGATTGTTCTGTTGGTTGATTGGTAGTGTGTGGGTTTTTAGAGCAGCATATATGGGAATATTCTGGATGTCATGCATGAGGTTCTGAGGGGTTTCCCATATATGTGGTGTACTCTAATCACAGAATAACACAGACATGTGCAAGGGAGGGCTGTAATCAAGATTCAGATCCACCACTAACATATCATGAGATAGGAAAGATCACAAATGTTCACGAATTTAACTTTCACATCTGAAGCTGCAATTTTAACTGCCATGTGAGGGATGATGAAACATGGTCTGCTGACATTTCACCAATGCATGTAGTGGGCATAACAACCTGAAAGTCACCTTTGCCCTATATTGAGGCCTGTGTAAAATTGCAAAATTGTAGCAAAATTAAATTTTGCAATTTTCAACCTGCTTAATTAGACAGAATCCATCACATTTAACAGATAGAACGCAGAATCGTGTTTCAAAGTTGAACACTTCTGCCTACCTCTTGGTCAGAAGTGAAGCAAGATGCCCTGTGTGAAATTCACGGAATGAAGAATTTGCATAGTCCTTTGCGGTCATCATATGACATTTTTATGGTGGGTAACCCAAGTGGCTCCATATGCTCACTACAGTGTAATGATGTTCAGCTTCTTTGGAAAACATTAGAAACATTTGACTTTCTGCACCCCAAGAATTACTTCATATGTGATTCAAATCCTCATCATCTCAGAATCTCAGGCCTTGTTTTATTATGCAAGAAAACACCATATACATTTCGCTGTTTGGGGATCCACATTTATCACACACCTGAAGACCCTCTGGGATGCAACTTGGATTGAGCCGTCTCTGCACTGTGGGCACAAGTGTCACTTTGGCAGACCCTACCGTTGTCACTGGCAGGAAAGGTGGCTCTGCTAGAAATGGTGATCCTGCCGAGGCTTTTTTGTAATATTTTGCTAACCTTCCTCTCTTTATACATTGCCCTTTCTTTTATTCTTTGGAACGAATGGTGGGTGACCTCAGTTGGCATAACTCATGTCTCAGACTAGCGCTGTTCAGGCTTTGTCTCCTTGTGGACAGTGTCGGTACTCCATGTTTCCAACCTTGAACATTATTATTTGGCCTTCCAACTTAAATGAGTCTTGCTCTGGTTTATGGGTCAGGACCTGGCAGACACTGCAACAAACCTCCCTCCCTTGGACCTGGAGCTTGTTGCACTCCATCCCCTTGCTAGGACCCCAGTCCCAAATGTGCCTCATTTCCAGGTCGCCTACCATTGCTACCACAGGGCTCTGTTTATTGCCTGTTCTACCAAGTGGTGTGCTCCAGTACTACCTCTGCTTAGTATGCCGTGTAGATGCAAACCTATACCCTAACCAAAATCTCCTTTCCATAGAGCACATATTGGCTTACTCTGGACTTCCTGCAGGTCAGTTCGCTGTTGCACGTTTCCTTCCTTGGTGTGCTGAGCCATTCCTGGGGGGATATACAGCTGGAACCCACACACCATATTGTCATTTAATACTTACACATCAGAGGCACAGGTGGCCACCGGACTAGTTGGTTAGCTAGTGCCTTGCAACAACATACAGCAGTTCCTCTCACCACATTGCAGAGACATTGGGATGTGAACCTTGGCCATTCTAGCACTGACAGCGAGTGGCAACGTATTATAACCTACCCTTCCTTGGTTTCACAACATGCCCATTTTAAACTACTACAATTCTACATAATACACCGCTCCTAATGAACCCCCAGTAAAATAAATCATTACTTTCCCGGCACTGACACTGCCTGTCCCCGATACTTAAAGCATGACCTGAAATTACTGCACATGTTATGGACCTGCCCCTCATTGGCCACTTTCTGGAAAGATGTCATTGCACACCTTACACACTGTATGGGTACTGTTGTGTTCTACTCTTGGGAGCCTTCCAACCTGGGGCTCTACCGTTGACCCAAAAAACACAGAGCCATAATGCATTTCTCAGACCTGGCCCTTTTACTAGCGAAACAACTGATCATGCGTAAATGGAAGGCAGCAGATCGCAAGTCGGCCTCTGCATAGATCTTTGCTGGTGTCGGCACAGGTACAAAGTTCACTTCTGCACAAAGAAAGGGAAAGGATCTTCGCAAATACCCTATTTCTGAGACGTGGGATGTACTTGTGGAGACGCTAAGTGAGTGAGGTGCCCACTACTCAACACCCCACTTGAGGGAGACCCACATGTTACACCGTTCCTACCCTTCATTTCTCCTTTCTTTTATCACACATCATCATGTGTTTACTACAACACCTGAATCTTCCATATCATTGACACTATCTTGTGTAGCCCTAACAGTGCCCTCTGTGTATTTGCTCATAATATACTCCTCCTTTGTCAACTTAATTGAGTGCAGTCCCTGTTTAGTTTCTCAGTGTCTTTCATTTACCTACTGTTTCTTTATCAACATGCTTTCATAACATTAATGCCATTTGCATCCAGTGCTGGATTACCAAATAGGCAAAGCAGGCACCAGCCTATCGGCCCCACTCCTTTTAGGGGCCCGTGACAGCTGATCAAAATAATATTGATTTGATCCTGAAAGAAAATTACAATCAAGTGTTCTTAAATAGTTTCCAAAAGATAGAAAAAAATAAATCAACTCAAAGAAACGAAAACTTTACATTAAATACTCTATAGAGAAAATCCTAAATTATTGTAATGTACCCATTAACAACTTAAAGTACATAAACCATACACATCAACATAACAGTTTGTCTCTTAAAAGCTCATCTTCTGTCAGCTGTCAGTTTGTAAAAAAAATCGTGCAAACTACTTATGTGTAATGTTTAGTTTTGTGCAATAAAATGGTTTATTAAAATTGTTGGTTGTTAAAATTAAAAACGTACTAGGAGATCATTTGCGAGGGGGTGCGCGAAATTTTACTGCCTTGTGGCCTCCACAGGATTTAATCCGCCACTGTTTGCATCACTTGACACTTCTATTGTCCAGCGACCCTTTTTTTGTGGGTTTTTTGACCCACCATTTCCTAATTGCACTGTTAGTACTCATGATCCTACTTGGTGTATGTGCATGGACGTTTAACCCATCTTATCTACAATGCCGCACTTTGTTGTACTGCAAGGACGCTCCTCTGGACATATGACTTTAATGCATACCTCTCTGTAACATGTTGAATTACACTGTTTTGAAACCTTTGCACCAAATGCCAATAAAAACCATTTACAAAACAAATAGGAGCCCACGTGACATTTCAATTACAGGCATAAAGGCGTACACGCTTGCTTAGCTCCTTACAGAGCTGGCTGGGAGGCACATAAGAAGGCTGAATTGATTGGTACGGAATCGATTGCTTTAAAATGTGAGTCATCCAAATCAACCTCTAATTGGCTACTTCTATTGGTATTTTGCTCTCCGTTTTCCTATGGAGTTCGTGTATATCGACCCTTCCACTAAATTCGCAACACACAGAAACAGCTTGTGTTCATTAAACCTAGAGATCAGTCGACAAAAGGTTGTGACGATCATAATATAATTCTTACTTTATTTTGTTTATGTTAATATACTGCTTTGGGTCTAGAGTCGTCTTATACAGTGCAGACGGAGGGGACGTGTACAATGTACGTTTTCTAACCTAGCTCGTTTGATTTGTTCCACAGCCTGAAGGTCTGGAACAGATACAGAACCTAAAGGAATTGTGGCTGGACAATAATTCACTTCAAACGGTTCCAGGGGTATGTATATTTTAAGCAGTAGCATTTCTCTCTTTTATGTACTGAACAGACCATAAATGTGCATTTTCCTTGTACGATACTCGTGGTAAGAACAAGTTTTTAAGATGACTGTTACATTGGCGGACTAGTGCATCTAGGAGGTTACTGCAAGGAAGAAGCAGGGATGCATTAAAGTTTATTGAAGTTCACTTTATTGTCGAATTAGGGAAACACTTATACAGTTGCATCATCAGACTCATCAACGTAGAGACTATTACAAGTATTGAAATGTAAAATGTAAATCGTAGGATTTATTCTCTATCACATCTGCTCACTCCTAGACACAATAATCCCAGTTTCTTCTGCCTCTGGGGCGACCACCTGGTCAATTGCAAGGCCTACTGTCCATCATGCAGTCTACTGATCTACTGGTTTTACCTCACTTTGACCTCCCTCTCCTCTGTCAAGCCACCCAATCAGGGGATCAAGGCTGCTTGACCTAGTCAATCTCTTCCTCAAATATACCTACGATTCCTCAGGCTGACATGCTCACTCTTTGGACCAGCGCTGTTTACTGACATATTGGTCTTTTCCTCAATTGGAGAGACCAGCCCTACAGCAAGCCTGCAACCCAACCATTCTTTTCATCACTGGGGTCTAAGTTCCTTTGCTGTGCTTGCCTGCTCACTCAACTGGAATGGTGTACCTAAAACTTTCTTTGCATATCTTTGACCCCCTACACCTTTAAATGATTATAATTAAAATGTCCTTAAGTAATCAAATTTTCCATCCCTTGGCAATGTGAACCGCCCACTTGCTAAGTTCCAAGCAGCCCAGTTAACAGCTTCCTGGCCGACTCTGCCTCAGAAATCCTGGACCTATAACCTGAGCCGAATACAAGAGACAGTGGTTGGTCCATCCAAAGCCACGAGAGTGAAAGGTACTCTTTCCCACTGGCTCACATTCTCACGAACGTCACCTGCCCACCTGCTGTCCTTAGATGGTTATATTTCTGTCCCCCATACGTATTCTTATTTTGAAATCTATGATGACCTGTCTAAGAAACAGTGATCTGCAACCTGTTCGAAGACAAGTGTGTACAATCCCCATGTATAAATTACTTTATATTATTTGATAAAAGGACTTAGAGATCCGAACTGCATAATCGTGCTGAACCCCTGCCTTAAATCAACCTGGATGACTTTAAAAATATTCTAAGCATCAGCCAGTTGGCTGATTATTTATTGCTTGTGAGACATCAAGGAGAAATGTTGAAATGTTTTCACTTGCTTGTTATTTAAATTATTTTTATCAATATTACACTTTCACAACGAATTGTGCATTATCATACAAAGCAACATCAGACAGAAAGCCTTTAGGGCTGGCAGCTTTGCACTTGGCAGAAAATAAATGGACAATAAGATTCCTGTTCCAAAGGAACGAAAGGCTTTCCATATATTATACACGCCCCCCACCTGCTCTTCAATACCTCCTTCCCACCTACTCCTCCTTTGCTAGGCTGCTCTGCTATTAAAAAAGCACAGATAAAAAAAAAATATTTACCTACTTTACCAGTCCAAAGTGCATCTGCCATCGCGGATCAGTGAAGAAAAGAAATTTAGAAAACGGTGCCACAGGCATGTGTGTCGATGCATGCCTGCGCATGTGCATCACATGTATGCACAGCTACAAAATGACACAATGATGTATTCACACTACACTATGCACGCATTACATCATGTTGCATTTTTCTTTTTCTGTTTTCATTTTAATTTGCCCGATGATGCACAGCAGCAGCAAAAAGCTTTGGCAAAGCCAATAGGTCACAAAGGCGACACCTGTTGTCTTTGCCAATGCTTCCTGATAGTGTCTCCAGCTGAAATAATTCATCCTTATTTCATCAAGAAGAGCCGAAGTCGGAAGCCCACCCCCAAAGCATACTTTCAATCAGTAAACATTGTTACACGTTTTTGAGCAGCTAAAATGCACAAGTGTGTGAGATCAGTTTGTTCAGCTACTTGAGCAGCTGTGGAAATACACGAGGAAAGGAGAAGCAGGGATGAATACCGGAAATCTTGTAAGAGCTATATGAGATGGAGGCTACAAGAACGTTTCATATCTGGACAGTATTTCATAGAAAGACACTGTGGCCCTCATTACGACCCTGACGGTCTCTTTTGAAGGGCTTAAATTATTGTTATGATATAAAAGTGTGTGTTTTACGTAACACTTACAATCTGCGCTCCTTTCCCTTTCTACTGGCTCTTAAGACCCCCTCATGTGCCCCTTCTCGTGTAACGATTAACATGATTTATCGGCGTGATTGTCTGAAAATCTGAATCTCTCCCCCAACCCCCAGTCGTAAAACCGATCTACGCTGCTTTTTGAGCCCCAGAATGTACTTTGTTGGAAGCGGGTGGATTCTGGTAGATGCCAGTGGGTGCAGAAATGGATCATGGGGCTGGCAGAAGGACAGGGAGGAACACATTCTTGTGCCTGCGTGTTCACTGAAAATGTCACCCCAGAGCTCTCTGCCCCTCTGCCATTTTGCTTGAAAACTCCTTGTGAGCTTTGTGGTGGGTTTGTATGTTATTGGAAGACGTTAGTGCAATAAAAATATCATTTAGTACAACTGTTTAACAACTGAAATGTAATTTTAAAAATACGTCTAAGAATCTCTCACGGAATAGGAAAATGAAAATATTCTTAAGGTATGAAGGTAATGCATCTTAATCGGAATATGCAATGGAAAGGTGAGGTAGTGCTTGTGAATCACATAGCAAGGCTCTTTTCACGTACAGATGTGCTTCTGCAGGTTTTATATTTTCTGCCACCTCTGCTTAGCTCTTTATAAGGGCCTCTCAAGTGATGTACCATGAACATATGGCAAAAGCACTTTGTTCATGTTGGATTTTTCACGATCTAATCAAATGAGGTTTTTAAACGATATTGCATTGAATGTTAGAGAAGTCATTATCATCAATTTTATAATTGCCCTCTTCCCTCACTATGTGCTTTCCACATTAAGCTCTGGACGACTAATTTGGGTTTTGACAATTACTCATGATAATTTCCTCGTGCACGTTCATTGACTGAATAATGAGATATTTCTGGGCACACTATCACACTGATGTTTTATGACTGAAACTACAGAGTCACACATGAAACATTGTAACAAGGTCATCACGCTAATAGTTAGCTGTTCTTTTTGCATTAAGCCTATAGGAAAGTTAAAGCAATTGATCTACCTGGATGTGTCCAAGAACAGGATAGAAACTGTCGACATGGATATTTCTGGATGTGAATCACTTGAAGATCTTCTGTTGTCATCCAACCTGCTGCAGCAGCTGCCAGACTCTATAGGTGAGAACAGACTCCATTGGAAAACCTTGTTGCTGTACTTATTTATAATGCTGCCGTTTCTTCTTTTTTAAACACAATCCTATGTGTAAATGCAAACTTGAAATGTTGTTATTCTTTTCTGAAAGAGTGTTACCCGAAAGCATTTATGAAATGAAACAGGTGCAATCTGTTTTCAGAATATAAAGTGAGCAGCAGTGCTCACAAATGAGGAGTAGGCCCCTTATGTATGTTAGAGAGGAGAACATAGAACTTCTTTAAATGTGGCGTTGCAAGAGCGAAAATTTGGAAAGTCCAACAGTGTACATGCAGCAACCTACAGTAACTCGTAAAGGAGATTCATCCTGCCTAACCCAAGTTTTCTGAATCAATGAGCAGCCTTGGTCACACCGAGCAGGAAAATTACATTTTATACTATCCATATCTCTGAGGCTTTTACTCGATACAAGATGTCAAGTACCAGAGTTATTGTAGACAACATGATCCTTTGTACTGCACAGGCCAAGTACATCCTAAAAGTGCAGCCTAGGTCATTTAAAGAAAATACCCAAATATCATTAGGTAGCAGTTCACTGTCCCCACTGTTTCCATATTTCATCATAGTAAACAGTTTAGTTCCTAATTAGGATTTCCTAATTTATGGCTTTCTTTTTTCCATGCCAACACTGGTTAGGATTGATTCCCCTCGACCACTTCACTCCAAATGAAAGCTAACTGTGAGGAAGTGAGTTACTCATTTGAGAATAAGGGGGAATCCCTACTAATTTAACAAACACACTCTGATTAGGTCTCAAAACAAGTCTCAGCGAAACTCTGCTCAACCTCTGTTTGCTACAGAAAGATCTGCAAGCAATTTCCCCGTGAAATGCATGTTACCTTCAAATAATACCAACAATTTTAAAGTCGAAAAAACAACACAATAAAATTCACAAACCCTACCTTTAAAAACGAGAAATTTTAAATTGAAAAATACCCCTGAACAAGAAAAGTATGGCAAAGGGAAATAGTGATATGCGTTTTTAAAATCCGAAGACAAAAAGCACCTAGTAAAAATAAAGTGCCAATGTAAAGTCTCAGTATGTGGTTGGCTTGGACCTAGACATAATATCAGTCTATTCACGCTGGAGTGGAGACCAGATGCCCAAAGCAGGTCGCTGTGGTCCAAGTTTTTATCTTTGACCTAGTATACTTTATAGAGGTCAAAGACTTTAACAGGATAAAGTCAGTGACAGTAACTCAAAGTTGGATACATTGTTGTTGAACTCCGGCAGAATCCATTGGTTTTGGCACCAAAAACTCAGAGTGGGAAAAAGCTGGAATTTGACCAGCAAGATTACTTCGTTGTTCAGGTAGTTTTGCTTGCCCTGGACCAAGCTTTTACCTTCCCACTTTTCTTCAGCTGCTGGAAATTTTCCTCCTGTTTCACTCCTGCAGCCCTGTGGAACCTAGATCAGGCTTCTAGGCAACTGGTCTCTCTCTAGCCAGGACTCATGCAGGGTCCAATCCTAATTGGTCACCTGGGCCTTCTTGGAGTACAGACTCTTCTAAGTTTTGTGTCCCAGAGCAGGCAAACAGGAAGTCACACTTGGGAAACAGTTTCAGTCTCTTAGTGCCATCGGGAGTCCATCAGTCCTTTTCTTCCAGCAGCTTCTTCTTGCTTCAGTGTTTAATGCCCATGTCCAGTAGTGTTGTGATGAGGTGATGATGAGGGGCCATCTATATTTACACTGTGCAGTGATAAAAAAACGTTTTCTACCCAGTCTTGTCTACTTTCCCAACCAGTTCCAACTCCATCTGCAACACTTCTTCTTTGCTTTACCTTCAATATTTTCGAGACACCATAAACCAGTCTCCTATATACATGAGCCCCCCCTTTAACACAGCAAAGAACTGTTCTACCCCTACTGGGGTTTGAGCCAGAATGTCTAGAAGGACCGTGGGAATGAAAGCGAGCAGACTGTCTCAACCCTATTTGGCATCTTCATGTCTAAAGCCTGTCCTTTGTTCTGCCAACTGTTTCTGTCCCTCTCCCAGATAGCTAATCTCTGTAAAGAGGCCAGTTTTTTACCTTCGCTGAGCCACGGACCAGGACATGGTCCTCTGCAGAGCAGGGTTGTTAACACAACTTCTGGAGATGCGATAAGTGGCCAGCTTTGGTGTCTCAGACAGCACAAAGTATATTTTTCTAACGTTATTTTCACACTAAAGTTACTAAAAATGTAACTCCACCTTTAGATTAGATTTTTAAAGCTAAGTAGAAAATAACTTTGAATCATTTTGATTGCATTTTTGTAAACAGAGATATAAGTTTAAGGAATTTAATAATACCTAGATCTGTTCATGGAGAATCAGTGAAAATAGCTTTTGGTTTGGTCACTGTGAGTTTACACTGTTTCCAATTTGTTGGATGCCACTTTCTTCTAGTTAGTTAGTTAGTTAGCTTTATTTCGGTAAAATAAAATACCATCAAAGCACATGGACAAAAGACATAAATCAGGGTTAAAAGCAAAAAATGATAACACTGCTAGGTGGTAATAACAAGCAATAAATATAACAATTCTCCCATATCACAAACCTAATTTAAAAATACAATAGAATATAATAATAAAACATTTAAGAATGACGAAAAACAGTGTTAAAAGGAGTAACTACGAGCCACAAATGTCACATATTCTCAGTTAGTCTCAGTTAAGAGCTAATTCTCATCTCCTCGCCATAATATTGGCTTTCGATTTACAATTGCTAACTCATGGCAATAATAATACTGAGTGACATACTTATGACTTCGGGGATTTATGTCTGATGGGCCAAATTGCCTCCAAGAACTTTGCCAATGAACATGCCACATTATCATAAGCATTTGATTTAAAAATCCTAAGAGCTAAAAACCCGCTCCCAAAACCCATGGATCTGCAGAGTGGTATAAGCCAACGTGCTCTCTGCTTAGAATAGGCGAGGCAGCAAAATAAAACGTGGGCTATATGTTCAACGATTCCACATCCCATCGGACAGAAATCACTGTCAGTGCCAGAATTAGTCCATTTGCAAGTAAAAGAGCAAAGTGGTAATGTTCCTAACCTAAATCTGATACAAAGTGCATGTGCTAAAAGAGATACAATCAAGTCCATAAAATGCTCAAATTCATAATGACATTTCAAGGATAAAACGCTATTGGTTAAACTAAGCAAGGGGACCTCTGCTATTTTTGTCATTTGTACACTTAGCCAATATGCATCTTTCACAAGCTGCACAGCATTTTTTGGAAGATGAGAGGGGTCCAACCAGAAATCACTCAGCCCAAGATCAAAAAAGGTTTCTTTAACGTAATTGCACCACCTAACTTTCTTTAGGGCTTACGTACTCATCAGGGCACTAAGCCCAGCTCTATATAGGCCAAAGATGTCCAAGGACCATATCCTGATCCAGTGGCCTTAAGGCAGCAATAAACGAAATGGGGTGAAGATTCAAATCCAATATAATGGGCAGAGTCGGGGAACTTGCCGCTATTTTTAATAGCATTTTCAAGATTTTTTTTTAAACTTTCTTCAAGTCATTCAAATTGCAATAACCCCATTACTTTGCACCATATAATACTCCACCCCTTTCTTGGGCTTTGTATATTTCTATTGGAGGAGTAATTGCAAAGCTGGGAGATTTGGCAACATATCTCAGAATACATCCAGATTTTTGTTTTAAGCTCATAACAGAATTTGGTAAGTGGGCCTGCCATTTATGGGAATCCTCCAGTCTTATTCCCAGATAATCAAAATCGGTTACTCTTTCTAAAACCTCTCCCTCCAATAATATCTTCCTTCTTATTTTTTGTTGTTTTTTTGTTCAGGATCGCCAAACACCATATATTTGGTTTTGGAAGTATTCATTTCCAAGCCATGGTCTTTGCAGAAGCAGATTAATAAGACTTGAGGCAGTTTGAGATAATAACAAAGTATTGTCTGCAAACAGCAGACAACTAATCTTCTGTCTAAAGCCAGCCTGTAAATGGCTCAGTACTTAATTATCATCCATCCACACCTTTAGCCTACTCAATACCTGATAACAATTGTTTTTGTAAGTTATCCAGGAGACTAATTGGTCTATAATTTCCTGGTACCCCCCTCTGACCTTTTTTGTGAATAGGTACAATGATTGCTCCCTTCCAAGTTTTAGGGTGAATGGCACTTACTAGAACAGCATTTGACACCCTATTAATAAAGGGACCCCAGTAGGCAAGATCAGATTTAAACATATCCGCGGGTATACCATCCAGCCCAGGGGCTTTGCCTGATTTTTGGACCCTAATAGCAATCTCGGTTTCCTTAAGGGAGAAGCGGGTGAGGTTAGATATAAGTAGCAAATTCTCAGTGGATTCACTCTCAGAGACAAGAGGAAAGGCAGGCTCACGACTGTACAACTTTGAGAAGTGGACAATCCAATCTTCAGGGGAGATGTGACAGTCATGAATAGAGTTTTCACTATGCCCATTTCCGGCTACCAGGGTCCAAAAGTGGTGAGAGTCTGTGTCCCTGGCCGCCAGTAATAACTCCTGCCACGATGTTTCTTCCCATTGATGTTTACTAGTCTTGATTGCAGATGCATATTCACGCCTAGCATGGAGTATCTCAGTTCTATCTTTTGATTTTATTGCTCTTAAGAGACTGCTCTTGACGTCCTTACATATCTTACCAAACCACCTGTGGTGCGTTTTTTTTTCCAAACATTTATTCACACCACTAGATCTGATATATAGCTCTCTTATAGCAAGAAAAACACCCCCATGCAGGTCCATTATCTCATTCGGGGAGCATGGGGAGGAACTAATAGGCAGTTGGCAAGTAAAAACTAGATTGCAGAGTTTTTCCCATAGTTTATTTGAATTTCTAAATGAATCCCATTTCAAGGTACGCCGGTTAGAAGATACCTCTAGGAAAAGGGGACTTCATGATGTAGTTGTGCACCTTTTTTTAAGAAAAGCTGTTTATCATATATTACCAAGAGAGGGGCGTGATCGCTATTATATTGATCACCCACCTTAAGGTCTTTGACAATATACCATAATCTCACATCAATGAGTACAAGATCGAGAATGCTACTATAGGACCCTCTAAAATACGTAGATTTTGCAGGGGCATCAGATGGAAAACGGCCATTACCTGGGTGAAGGCCATGAGTTAACATAAGATCTAAAAATTGCAGGGCCCTGACATTAGATTTTGTCTGCTTTCTCTGGGATGTGTATGGTGGAATATCCCATATCCTATCCTCTATCTGAGTAATTTCTAAAAAGGCAGAGTTAGGTTCCAGGGACACATTAAGGTCACCAGCTATTATAATAAAATGGGTCAAGCAATGGTCTACCAAAAAAACATTCAAAATCTGAATGGTTTTAGACGTTTGGGTAATCTTGTCTGTTGTAGACATTAATACAAAGTAACGGTACGTCTTGCTTTGTCTGAATAGACAGAGTCAATATATCAGGCGACTCCACGTGGACTTCTGTAACTTTACCCACCTCCAATATTCTTACCCAGTGATAAGCCCTCCTGCTGCTCTACCCGCAGAGGACCGCCTGGCTTCCTGACAAAAGGAACTAAACCCCTGTCTATATATATTTGTGGTAACCCAAGTTTCTTGGAACAACCATATACTGAATTTGTCTATGTACTTCCCCCAGTCAACATCTTATTTTTTTGTTTCTGATTCCTGCCACATTCCATGTTACAACATTTTAAGTTAATGTCTCATGGATCCTAGAGCTCTCCTGAGGGATCACAGAAGGGTTCACTCCAACCTGGCTCTGTATGAGTTGTGATTTAGATATAATATATTTAGATGGCAACGCCAAACTCTTCTGAAAGGAAGAATCTAAGATCCAATCTCTAGCTATATTTATGGTGGTTTTAGAAATGGATGAATTGCTGTCCTTAGAGATTGTCCAAAATGACAGTCAATCAACACCTGATGGACCTGGCACACATGGGCTAGACCTCTGTTCTGCGGAATCATATTTCTTAGTTTGAGACTCATCTGGTAAACGACCTCCCGTAAGCTCATAACTTTGGTTTTGAGTCTTGGCTAATAAGCCAGCTCCCACCTTGTAGGGCCTAGTGCTTATGAGAGAAGACATTGCATTCTGCATAGGGCTATTCTCAAGTCAAATGATTTGGAGACAAATACTTGACCCATTTTGCATGGGATGACGAGCTTCCATAGATAACAATACCTTTACCAAGCTTGAGCTGGCTAAGGTTAACTTAATAAAGTCCCATTGACCTATCTTTTTTGTAAAGCGTTTAGCCGAAATTATGTCTGAATAAATAATGGAACCACATTGTCTGGTATGTCTTAGCCAATATACAACCTTATTTTTCAGGGATAAATTATCTTCATGCGAATTTGGAGATAAAGGAGGTAACTTGCACATATAAAGTGAATGATTCTCACTAGGGCATGTACAAAATGTTTGAGTAACCGTAGAGTCCCACATCATTTTTACATGCAGTCGTGGCCCAGATGAAACTCTACAATGGTCCTTAGAACACAATGACCCATTGTGATTGGCCGGAGAATCACTTGTGTTGTATAGTGGCCGAACAAAAGCACTAGGACCAGCTGCGTTCACAATGGGTCCTGGTTGCGAAGAGGAGGGGATATTAATAATCTGAGGTCCTTCTCTTTGAGCAAATACAGTGCCCCCATCAAACTATTTGCACGCAAGATGTTTAATACTTCTTTTAATGCTTGCTTTAATTCCCTAACCTCTTCTTGCAGACCCAGTATAAGAGAAGCCACCTCCAGCTGAGAGGAAACCATAGAGGGTAGATGTTCTGGAGATCAAGAATTTAAGAAACGGCCCCCATGATCACTTGTTTGAACTTGTATGTCCAATGGAAGGAAGCGATTAGAGCATGGTTATGAACAGTCACAATATCTTGCGTAAAATCATCTGAATTTGAATGTGCCGTGCTCCGTCCCATAAGTTTTGTATTTGGACCATCAGGCTGAGATATAAGGATGGACGAAAGGTCTTCATTTGGGGGGACATTTTCTCTAGATGGGAGACTTGGAGTCAAAAAGGGAACAAGAGTACCAGATGTTAACCTTTTCTGTGGGATCTTCTCTTGTTTTTCAATATAGATTCGACTTCTTCAATCAGATTATCGATCTCATTAGATACACAGTTTGAGAAGGCATATGATGGTTGGTGAAGCTTCGGGAATTTAGGTTTTACTAAGCCCATAACAGGGCTTCCTTTCGCCTTGTGCTTACCCATTATAAAACACTGGCACCTTTACACAAATTCAAGTGCCAAACAGAGACCTCCCTGCGTTCCTACCTTAAAACCAAGGGGGGTGGCCCAGCCTGGCCTCACACGGTCTCAGACGGGCGCAGACGGGCCTGCACTTGGCCCGCGCATGTCCTGCACTGCGGGACGGTGTGACGCACTAAAAAGCACTCATTCTCGGGCTCTACCCCTCCTCAATGCACGGGGCTCCTGGGACAGGGAGTCCCCTGCTGCTGCTGCCACTAAAAGGATCCTGCACTGCGGGAGGGTGCGACACAGTACAAAACGCTCGTTCTCGGTCTCTGCTCCCTCCTCAATGCACGGGGCTCCTGGGAAAGGGAGTCCCCTGCTGCTGCTGCCACTGAAAGGATCCTGCTCGTTTATGTACAACCTTCACTTGAAGGAATTGGTTTAATTCAACCTTTTTTTAATGCAGCATCTCACGTTCTCTCTGGTAGAAAGCAAATCAAAACTTTATTACGAGCTGAGGCATAAGCAAATCTGTTAAGTGTAGAAACATCAATGCAACTGTTGTGGCCTATTAACACGTAAGCCCTGAAAACTCTTCTACGAACTATCTGTGGAATATCAGTGGGAGCTGGGAACCTTCGTTAACTGTTCCGATTCATGGCAGATATGGTTAAATACTCTAATTGCCACTCGGTTAATCAGTGTAACCTTGATTTTAGACTGTGCCCATGTAATGAGGTCTCTAGCAAGTCACTGTTACATTTTACATTTTTTGTGGCTTCGTATAAAAGATTCACCAAAATTGTTTTAGTTCCTTTTACCAAATCTAGAAATTTTCGGTATTATCTCTAACAGTTACCCGAAAGATGAGACTTGTTTTATGTAAGCTCTTTGCTTCACGCATCAGTGCGATCTTGGGGTACAATGCATTTTAACAATTTTTTTTAAAAGTGTCTGTACTTTTATATTTTTAATATTTTTTTTATATTTTAATCTGATTGCCATTATGTATCTTTTCTGCCTGTTGTTATCCCAAGGATGGCGCTACGAAGTTGTAGTTGCACGTTTGTTTTTCTTCTTTATTGCACGTTTGCACCCGCAAGGCATAGCCATAAAAATGAGAAAAGTAGACGGATTTGTATACTTTTATGGGTGCTCTGCAACCAAATAAAGTTTCTTGATTCTGATTCTATATTAAGCATGCAGTTCCGTGGGTTACAAAACAAACTTTAGGGTTACTGTAATTAATAAAGTTCGGTCTTCCTACATCACAAAGGCAGTCTTGTCCATGTTTTACCGTGAAGCTTTTTAAGCTGCACAGTGGTGCTCCTGGCAGCCATTTATTCTTATACTTTAGTTGGGTGATCTACGTACACATTGCAACACATACATGACATCAAACTTCCATGCTGTTGGTACATTTTGGGATTTTCCTAATGCAATGCTAATATAATGATTTCCCTTTTCCCAGACATGGCAACTATCCTTTGCTTGCCTAGAAACTGCCCAACTGAAGAAAATCATCATGTCACTTTGCTCGTGGGAATATACCTACATATTTGTGAAAATTGAAGTGATGCTACACCCTATTAAGATCACACGTAAAAAAATAGTCATAAACGGCACTGTCAATATGAAATTGAATTGTTGCTGAAAAGGTAACACAGAATATTGACCCAGTTAAGGTCCTGGAGATTACCCGTTGCTGAAAGGGTTTTACTGACTCACTGTGTGGCAATGCTATTCAATGGTTTGGACCATTACTGAGAGCGTGGTGAAATTTCGTGAGAAGGTGATGCTCTTGAAGTCAACAGAGGTGAGCAAAATTGGGCTTAGTAGTTAATCTTATGTCATGGAATTCTGATGTGGCAGTATAATGTCACTGATGTCAATGCAGCCTGACCATTGTTGGGATCCAAATGCCATGTACATCGGTAAAAAAAATAAGATTTCTGGGGCGGTAATGCATTTGAAATCAATAGATGGGAAGTATTGGTGTTGTGTTCATGTGGTTTGATGCCAGTGGAGATGAACCATTGGAAGTCCAATGCTGCTATATAATGTAATTGAGGTCCGTGTAGCTCAACTATAGTTTGGATGGTGACACTGTTGACATAGGTGGAAATTAA
Organism: Pleurodeles waltl; assembly: GCF_031143425.1. NCBI lineage: Eukaryota > Metazoa > Chordata > Amphibia > Caudata > Salamandridae > Pleurodeles > Pleurodeles waltl. The sequence goes on along the minus strand of NC_090443.1, from coordinate 796,900,459 downwards.
TTATTGTTGAAGAAGGTAAAAGTTTGTGAGACAATAATGCTATTGAAGTGCAAAGTAGTGAACTTGTGTTGGAGGGATGGTGCAGCCTGATGTCATTAGAGTCAATTGAGGTGAACCGCTGCTGTGAGTTATATTGCACTATGATGCCATTAATGTCAGTGGAGGTTAACCTTATTGTGCGGATGAGAAATGAATGTGACAGGTTGATGTTATTGAAATCAATGGAAGCTGGATCCCATTGAAGTCAGGGTGGGTGATCTATTGCTTGGAATGGTGGTAGAGATTTCAAACTAGAGTTTTGCACTTTAAAGTCTAAGGAGATAGTCTGCTTGTTTGAATGGGGATTTGAGATTGGAAGATGATTCCACAAGGGCTAACACTCATTTGCAAGGGTGATGTGCAAGAAATCGAGGTGTATTGCCAATTCAGCACAACGAGTAACGCTCAAAAGGTATCTGTTTCCATGCCTGAGCATCAGTAAGCTTGGTAGCAACACCTATGGTACGAGCAACAAGAAGCAATTCAGATTTTAGGAGTTAGCTATTGAAATACTATTTTTACGGTAAATGTCCTCTAATTAGAAGGCACTCTGAACATGGTATGTTGGTTTACCTTTTTGTTTTAGAGAGCTTCCTGGTAATACTATAGGTTATGGGGAAATTCCAGGGTCCTAATAAGGGTCATAATAAGTCAGAAATCTCAAGTGACCTCACGTTTAAGGTGAGCTATGGTGCAAACACTGGTTCATTCACAACTGCACATTTTGTAGTTCTGTTTCCCAGTTATAAATTCTATCCTAATCCTGCCAGAATGCAGAAACATGAGCTGAAAAGAAGCCAAATATCTTACCACAGAGTTCTGGCTGTATGTTCCAGGTGGTCTAACACTCTCACTTATCCTTTGCATTCTGATATCTTCAATTTTGCATTTCTTGCTGTAAATGCAGGACCTCAAGTATTTGATACAAGGTAGCACGAGCTGGGAAGATACTCATGGCTAATGTTGTGATGCTATAGTCCTGATCACCCTGCAGTTTACATGTCTCACCTCAGTCCTTAGTCACCCCCCTTATTGCATACATGGGGCTTCATACCTCTTCTCTGGATCAATGAGTCTCACCTTCCAGGGTCAATATTTTATTCTTTTTTACTGCAGGAACACTTAGTCACTCCGCCTAGTCTCTGTGAGTCAGTCTCTGAGCTTTGTTCCATTACAAAGTACAACACTTTCATGTACAGTATTAAAGCAAAGTGCTCAGCATCCCAAAGTATGGCAGGCGGGCTTGTAAATCGGACATACAATGCAAAATCATTATTTGTAAATGTTTATGGTAATTGAGATATTTGCAAAGTAGGGGCTTAGTTACAACAAGCGGTATACCACAATATAGGAAAGAGAATGACGGAATATTGTGCAGCACATTACAGAAGCACTGATATGTGATACATTATTAATTTATTGGAGAACGAGGAGTAGCTTTAATGAGTATAGAACTGTGAAATGGCTTTCTCATCATGGAGCTGTGGGGATTTTGTGCTCAACAGTTAAAAACCACATTGCAAACTACATAAAAGATGTTAAGGAGGCAGCAGAACTACTAGTATGCACAGGTTTTGATTTTGCATTTAGATATGCATAATTGTATCTAAAATCAGAAGTATATTTTGCAAATGTAAATTTCCCATTCATGCAGCAATCTTTTCAGTGTTAGTGTAATTGTTCCACATGCTGGGTTACATACTGTTCCCGTGTGAGATTATGTGTGGAGATTTAAGTGCAGTTTCCATTGACAGGAGATCGTGCCCCTCAAACATTCTTAGAATCTGGAGTAGGTCTTCTGGAAGGCTTACTACCCTTTTCTTTTAATGTAATGGAGATATTTATTTTTATTTTCCTGAGATGGTGGGTAGGCCAGAGGGCAGCAAAGACCAACATCATTTGCAGTTGCCCTGTTTCTCCTGCCAGAAAACCAGTAGTGCTCAGTTCTTAATGTAATTAGGCTTTACTTGTCCCTGCACCCATTATTGTCCAGGACAGGGGTGTCAAGGTGTTTTGCTTTACTGCTGACTGATCTGAAATACACACACACTGAAAAGAATCTCTGGAATGCTCCTCATAGTCTAAAGAAGACATTTATTAAATCACACTGCAAGGCACATTTAAAATGTGTGCAACAAAAAGATGAAAACATGTACAAAGAATCTTCAGTCTATAAACAGCAAATATATGCATGCAAAGATACAGATACCTATATTTATATATATATGTTCATACACAATGCAAAGCAAATAATTAGTAAAAATTCATCACCATGGGGCACAGTTGCTCCTTCATCTTTTGCTCAGTAGCTTTAAGCCGCAGACTCCAAGATCAGCTGTTAGGAGAAAAAGAGAGATCTACCCTCATGGGATGTCAAGCATTTGATGTCTCAATTTTGACCGAAGACTCTGAATCTCCCCACAGACAATCCTGGGTCTTTTATATACCTTAAACAAGCCAGAGAGGAGATTTCCAGAACCCCCCCACTCCCTCCCTGTTAATTAGAGCTACTTCAGGTCAGCTTTGAAAGGAACACGCTGGAACTGGCCAGGATCTCAACGTATCCCTCCCAAAATTAAACCAGTCCCTGCTGTACCATAATCATCATCCTAGTACATTCTTATCAGACTAACTTCCCCATTTTATGCGTTAGTTCTGGATGAGAAAGAACATGCAGACATGTAGAATAAAAACATGAGCGAAAACATATTGTGGACGGAAAAATACTTGCAGTTTTAACATGGCGGTGAAGCTAAGGCTAAGATAATTACAAAATGGAGTCTGTAGTTGGTGGCCACTAATGTGACAGTGGACAAGCTAAGCTACGTGCAACGTAGTGCAACATGGAGTCAGTAGTAAAAACACAAATATCATTACACAAGGATTGACTACTTTAGAAACTTGGAGCCACGGGGGTGTAAGGGGCACGTGCACCCATTTTGTACACCTCCATGGCACTATGGTATTACTGAAGAGGCCTCAGACAGGTGTGTGGCCCCTACTGTAATACTAATAGCTCTGGTTCACATGTAGCACTAGAGCTATCTTGAGAGCGCATTCCCTCATTTTCATGGGGGTGTGGCCCCATTCGAACAGGGAATTACTTTTGCAACCTTGCCCTATTACATATGCAGGCGCAGAGGCAAACAGGCCATTACAAGGTACACTGACAGAGCACCACAAAAAGGTGGCACACCATTAAATAGCCATCGGAGGGCAGCCCTTTAGAGAGGGTAAAGAAAGTACCATGGACCCTCCCAGACATTCCCCTGCAGGAAGTGAAGTCACTCACTACACCTGCCTGCAGGGTGATCTCCGTCCCCTCTTTAAAGTGCAGGCAGCTGCTGCCTGCACTGTGAAACACATAGTGGCTTGGAAACAACTGCTCAGTCTTTCACTGAACATGCTACCCTCTGTGCGGCTGAGAGTTCATTGCTGCCCAGGGGGCAGAGCATTCATGATAGTACAGCGCACTATCCAAGCCTACGCCAGGCATACCTTTTGAAAGGTGTACATGGCATAGACCAGGATAGTGCACCCATGTAACACCTAGTGTTAGAGCTGACATCCTAGACATGCTACTCAGGATTTTCACATCTACTTGTTGCCTTCACTCCTTATTTTCCTGAGCTTTGCAGAACTTGTTTTTGTTAGCATTAGGACTCTACCACTGCTAACCAGTGCGAAAGTCCTTTTGCTCTCTTCTTGAAACACTGTAAAATTGTCCTACATCTAATTGGCACATTTAATTCACTTTTCAGAAGCTAGTAAATAGTACTACATGTACCAAGGATCTGTAAATTAAATGCTGATAGTGGGCAGAGGCACTCACTGTGCCACCCACCAAATTAGCCTTTCAGAGCATCTCAGCCCTGCACTGCAGCCTGTAGTCCATTTTCAAAGTGCCGTTTCGTACAGGCAAAAGAAACCTTTTTCCAGGCCTAGACTTTCCTTGGTAATGCTTGTAACACACCCCTAAGTTAGGCCCGAAAGGCTCATAGGGCAAGGTGCATGGTGTTTACAAAGAAGGATACATGTGTTTACATTTTACATGTCTTGACAGTGAACATTTCCTAAACCTGTTGTGCACTCTCCCTTAGGCCAACACTGGGTTACTTAATTACATTTCATAACTTCAGATTGTGGGCCGATAGATATGCTGTTTACACTCAAATAAATTGTAATTTAAAATCACATTTAGAGATAAGTTGTATTTTAGATTATAATTTTGAAAATGCTACTTTCAGAAAGTTTGCATTTTCCTGGCCAAAGTTTCTGAGACCTTTCTAGAAATTTCCAGGTGCCTGGACCTGTTAAAGGTTCTCCCTTTAGGAATGTGTAGTGGGCCCAGACAGTGAACAATAGGACCTGAGTGTAGCTGGGAAAGGGTCTTCCTGACAGGATGGCTGGTAAGGATCTGCCACCTGCCCTGATTACATTTCAAAGGATTTTGTCCACAGCATACACAAAGAAACCTAACACTGGGCTTGCCCTTGCCTTTGTCACCCTAGACAGTTGGAAGCCAAAACCAGGGGAAGAACTGGCCAGAACTTGTTTTGATCAGGGAATTCCCCCACACATAGGCTGGCACCAGGTATAAAATTAGGACCCTTCGAACCATTCATCAGTGTAAGCTACAGGGACACAATGAGATTCCAGGGGCCTTCCTGCAAATGCAGAGCTGACCAGTACCAGCTGGACCTGCCTTGACCTGCCTGAGCCCTAATGCTGGCTTCTGCTGGAGTGAGTCCTTATCTTCAAGAGGTGCCCCCCAGGTCCTGGACCCTTGGCTGGCATCAGTGAGAGCTCCTACACAAGATTTCATCCTCCGCCTCTATTTCCTTCTTTTCCTCCACAACATTGTCATGTTCCTCTTGCTCCTACACTGTAGATTGGGCCTCCTCACAGACTCTGGGGGTTTTCTGTACCTCCTTTTTCTTAAATCTCCTTGATGCTGGTAGCCACTGCTTCTTGCAAAATATTTTCATCTCTGCTGACTTGTAGCTTTTAAAGTTTCTGTGATTTATCTCCATGTTTGAAGCAAGTATCACAGGTGCACAAGTGAGGTAGGACTTAAATTTGGAAAAAGAGAAAGAAAATATGGCCATGCAAGGAGAATTTAAAAAGCTGTCAATTCTGATGTCAGATTATTTTACTGAAGTTTAGTTTTGCACAAACTACTGAGTGACTTTGCACAAACACAAGTACTGGATCCTACAAATGAACAACTAGGTACGAAATTGGGTTATTGGGTAAGAGGTGTTGAAGCCTCCCTGAGGCAACACCCTAAATCCTTGTAAGGGTGAACCATAAAACGACAGCAACAACATCCTCCACCAACCACCAATGTGAATTTCCCGCAATAGCCGGTACTTTGCGCCACAGCGATGTCTATCTTCAATGCTCCAACTGCCCTTCACAGCGAAAGTCTCATCCTCGTAGTCTCCTCCAACATTAACTGGACTCTTTGCATTGGACTTGAGGAGGCAACTCTTCAGCTGGGCTAACCTGGTCACTGTACCTGGCCCACACTCCATCGTAGTCGACCTGCACTTGTGATTTTCCCTCGATCTAGTGCAATCAGATGACTGCAGGTGGCACTTTCTGCTTCTTGATGCTATTTTCAATGATAACTTTAAAATTCACTTTCACCATTTCTACTGATTTTATTGTGTTCTGGTATCATCTGATTTGTTGAAATTTACTCTATTTTTCTGAATTGGTTGGGGATTATTCTTGCATTGTATCTTCACTGTAATACTTTTTGTGTGCTTCATAAATACTTTACACATTGCCTGTAAGTCCACCCTGACTGCTTTGTGCAAAGCTACCAGAGAGTTAACCGCTGGTTAACATATTGACTTTTGTGGTTCACCCTGACAAGGAATGTGGTTGTTGCCTGAGTGCGGAGTCCACCCCTCTCAACCAATGAGCTAGCATTTTGCTAAATCACCTACATGAGAAAAGCATGCCAAAGAGTTTTTCAGGACTAACAAGAGTTTCCAAAGTGAGAATGTTAATTTCCTGAACAGCCACAAAGGCAGCATCTGGTAGATTTGATATTCTAACACTTCATGTCTAGGTGGATGTGTTGGACAGGTTGCTTGCAACCAAATCAAGCAATATGATTTAGGTAAAAATCAATAAGGACAATCGGTGAGGAGAAACAAATGTAGCTGATACAGTATAACTTTATTGAGGACAATAGCACACTCATGTATGTGTTGGCAATGCTGGCTAAACAGTAGCAGAGTAGTTACAAATAAATATTGCTATGTTAGCTCAACAATAGTAAAACAGTCTCAAATCAATTACAATGCAGTAAGTTAAAAGAATATGAATAATTCAGTGAATTAAGATAAAGTTGGAAAAATAGACCTTGCGTCATTATATCCTTGGGTTGCTTGGTTTTAGAAGGCAGCACTGGGAAGCCTGCTCCAAACTCACTCTCTGTCTCTCTCTAGGAACGGCACAACATAGACAGCAGCTGTGGGCGATGGCAAATCGGCATGACTCCATCTGTAAACTTTCCTAAAGGCCCTCCTTTTATGCATTAAAAGCTTGCTTGCACAACATCATGTTCCTTCCCTGTGCCAGTTGTTCTAGTGGTGTTATCAGTTTTTTCGCTAACCCAACTCCTACCAGCTCACACCTTTCTCTAACTGGTACCAATCAATCATCCTCCCAGGGCCTTCAAGATAACCCCAGGTTTGCATGGGTCAGAATAAGCTCAACGGTATGCATCCCCCAATCCACACGCCTTGGCCTTGTACAATAAACACAACACCTTGGAAGCACATGTCATTTTGTCCATTAGGAATGGCAAAAATTAGCATCACAAGATCATCTGCTCTCTCAATGTGGTACATGGGTTTTCTGCATGTATGTTCACTCATCAACACTGCCTAAGCTAGTTAATCCTTTCCTGTCACAATGTCTTCCACACAATAGTCCCGATATACTGCACAGTGGAGAAAATATTTTCCGGAACAAGGTGAGAGGTCCCAGAGAGGGCTCTCTAAATCTCTCAGAACCTCACAATTGTTCCTCAAGACACCACTCAAAAAATGCAGGTGAAGCACTGTTTGCACATGCAGCACTTCATCATTCTTTGTCATGATCCACAGAAGTACTAAAGCTCTTAAGTGTGAGAATTATTCAGCATGAATCCTGTGAACACCATGTTCCCATGTGAAAGAAAATGTTGCTTTAAAAGGTCACCACAGAAACAATCCTATATTTATTCCTGTATTTATTTGTCAGCCATATATCCTGCTCCAGTGTCCGGTAGCACCTGGTTTACCCAAAAGGACTCCAAGGTGCTTTTACCTTGAACAACCATTGACTTGATCTGAGGGTATTGATGCTTCATTTGACACTACTTCGAATGAGCTCCAGCAGATTCTATAAATTTATAATTAGCTATATTCAGTGGGCCCATCCTTTATCTCAAGTTGGCATACTCCTATTTTTGGCCATTAGTGCTGATACTCAATAACACATTGGAGCTCTTAGGCATTCCTGACCTCTGTTCCTTTTTGTATTTATACCGAGACATATTTTCAAATCAAACAGTACATTTAATGTTAAGTACAACTGTTCTTATGTCCACACCATCATTTGGTGATAGCTGGCTAAAAAATTATTGGAATGAAAAATGTTTATTAAAAGAAAAGAAAAAGAAACAAAGGAGGCAAGAAAATGAAAGGGAAAGAAAGCATAGAGGAAGCACATGGGTAAAATGTCTTGCTGTGCTCTTCCATATGAGGTCATTTCATGGTAGAATGTATCCCTTTTACCTTGAGGAAGAACGTCTGAAGGTGAGTGTGCATTCAATGCACAATACCAGTTTAATAGTGCTGCCAGGCAAGTTATGCCTTTTGGGAATTTTGAACCTACTAGTTGCAGGAAAGGTTACCTTTCACATGGATATCTGTGGAGGAAGAATACAAGACAGTTGACACTGTATTGAACTCTAAGCCTAGGAGACAGGGCAGGATAGGGGGAAGTAATGGAAAACTCAATTATTCTCAGAGCTAGACTCAGAAATTCTTCTTAACTTTATTTCAATCAAAGGTACTTAAATCTTTAATTATTTCTTTTTTTTATTTTTAAATTGCATATAATATGTGGCTCCTTGGCTAGCCTAAAATGTATGCTATTGCTTCAGAAACTTGTGGCCAGGAACTTGAATGGTGGAAATAAGAGGTGAAGTGCTTTAAGCGTCAATGTAGCATAAAAAACATACAGGATCTGTAGGAAATTGGGTTTCTATTTGAGGGGGTGAAACCCTTCTCAATCAGCAAACACAATCCTTGTCAGGGTAAGACACAGGCAAACCCCAAATTAACTTTTGCTCAGCCCTCTGGTAGCTTGGCACAAAGCAGTCAGGCTTAAGTTAAAGATAATGTGTAAAGTTTTTAAGCACCACATCAAACAAACAATAGTGAAAACACAACACAAGACAAATCCCAAACCAATTTAGAAAAAGGATGCATAATGCAACTGTGGTTTCGAGGTGCTGTGGGGCTGCACTGCAAAGTCCTGAATTGAGGATGCATTATGCAGTGGATCGGAGTTACTGCTGGGCTGCAATGGAAAGTCCTGCATAGAGGATATGCTGTGCAGCAGTGGTTCTGAGGTGCTGCAGGACTCGGCATCATGTATGCTTTGCGCAGCAGCAGGTCGGATGCAAGGCTATACTTTCAGGTCCCCCTCCAAGGGGGACAAGACTCACAGTATGCAAATTCCATGTGCTGGGTGCAAGATAGTTGGCGCCTTTTCTGTCCCTGAGGCTCTGGTCAGGATGCCAGCCAACTGGCCCTTGGAGTCACTCTGGTAATCCTGGGTTGAAGATATTGGTCTAGTTCTTCTTGCTCAGGCAGCAGAGCAACAGAGTAGCAGTCCTTCTTGCCACAGAGCAGCACAGCCTTGCTTCTGAGTCTGAGGATCCAATAGTTATACTTGGTATCAGCTTTGAAGTTGGAGAAGTTTCTAAAGGGTTCCTTCCTCAAAGATGTCTGGAATTTCCTGCCTTTCTGCCCTGGCCCCAGCTTGTCTGGGACACAAAACACTGGTGTAAAACTCTTGTGAGTGTGCTGAGCCTTTGTGTGTGCAATTGGGGTATGTGACAGCTCCACCACGTATCAAGTCAGAGATGGCTCATCCTGCCAACATATATTCCCCCTTTGTCTCACTGTTTGGGAGTTTACACAAAAGCAACTTCAAGTTACAGCTAGTCATGTAACTATGATATAGGCTGCAGCCACTATATTGTTAGGACAACAAAGTGCAAACTTTCTAAAAGTGGGAATTTTCAACATTATTACTTATAATCCAACTTTACCATTACAGATCGATTTAAATTACAATTCTTTAGAGACTAAACTCCACATCCCTATCTGCTCCCCATTAAACATTAACACCTATTAAATGTAATATGATAGCCCACTGCTATCCTATGGGAGAGATGAACTCACAGTAGTGAAAAATGAATTTAGGAGTTTTTCTCTACCAGGACATGTAAAGCTTAAAAGTACATGTCCAACTTTTTAAACTGCTCCCTGCTCTGTGAGCTGTTTAGGGCCAACCCTGGGGGTGACTTAAACATATTAAAAAGGACGTTTTAGGCGTGGCAGATGGTTTACTTTGCAAGGTCGAAATGCCAGATTAAAACTGCACACACAGGCTGAAATGGCAGGTCTGGGGCATGTTTAAAGGGTCAATTAAGTGAGTAGCACAAACAGTACTGCTGGCCCACTAGTAGCATTTAATTTACAGAGCCTGTAGAACCATTCTGCTAGGTACGTACAAGTAAGCTAAATGTGCCAATTGGCTGTAAGTCAATTTTACCATGTTGAGCCAACAAAAATGGGTTGACAAAACAGGAGGATAAAGGGAAACAGTATGGGGATGACCCTGAAGAGAGGGCCACGTCTAAAAGAGTCCCATCATATGTAGGTTTGCATAGCTAATGGAAATGAATGAGAGAAACCTCTAGCCATATCTAGTTCAGTTTTGGCATGCAACATTTCCTTATCACATGATGTGCACAAGTGTAATGGGAGAACTTTGTATGTGAGCAGTGGATTTCAGTTTACTTTCAGATGATAATATAAAGAAATATTTAGGACCCAACTCAGAAAAGTACATCGGTGGGCAGAGATCTGTACGCATGTAGATTTATTCTTGTGACTTGGCATAAATCACTATCTATGTACAATTCTGGATTTCTGGGTGCTGAGTTAAACCTAGTAGAAGTACTTATCCTACCCTCTTGCAGGAGGCTATGGCACACATGACTCAAAATACATTTGTAGAATTACTTCTCGTAACTTTACAGGCACATTTATGCATAAATCTGCCACATATTGAAATCTTTGCTAATGAATGGGTCAACAGGGATCATCTGAGGAAGATGTTACACACCAGGCAAATATTACTACTGAGAACAGATAAATAGAGCTCACACCCATATCTCTGCCATCTTTCCATTATGCAGTAATATGTAGGGAAATCTCTCATTAGCTACTGTTGTTTTATATGTCATTATCTGTATGAATGTGTGTCATTTGGACATTGTTAGAAATTGGGTTTCTGGTTGGCAGAGATATGCACCCTGTCCAAACAGGACCGGCAATTCTAGTCAAGGTAAGTCAGATACACACCATAAATTAACCTTTGCTCACCCTTTCGTAGCTTGGCACAGAGCAGGGAGGCTTAACTTAGGAAGCAATGTGTAAAGTATTTCTGCAACACTTAAAACAATAAACAGTGAAAACACCAGACCAAAATAATCCACCCCAGCTTAGAAACATAGGGCCAGATGTACGTAGAAAGCAATTTGCGACTTGCAAATTGCGAGTCCCTGCGACTCGCAATTTGCAAGTCGCAAATTGCTATGCAGTACGGTGTCTCAGACACCGACTGCAACTCGCAATGGGGTCGCAATGACCCACCTCATGAATATTCATGAGGTGGGTCGCAAATTGCGGCCCCATTGCGAGTATAGGCACTCGCTAACATGGAGGCCTGCTGTCGTCAGCAGGCCTCCATGTTAGCGACCTGCTTGTCAATAAAGCAGTTTTTTTTTTTTTTAAATGTAGCCCGTTTTCCCTAAAGGAAAACGAGCTGCATTTCAAAATAATCCGAAACCTTTAGTTTCGGTTTTTTTCAGGGCAGGGAGTGGTCCCTTGGACCACTCCCTGCCCTGAAAAAATATTTTGGGGTCCAGTCCCAAACTGGAAGGGGTCCCATGGGGACCCCTTCCAATTTGCGATTGGGTTACCATCCACTTGAAGTGGATGGTAACTGCGATGCCATTTGCGACCGCTTATGCTGTCGCAAATGGTATTGCATCCCAATGCGACTCGCAAATAGGAAGGGAACACCCCTTCCTATTTGCGAGTCTGAAATGCATTTTGCGAGTCGGTAACGACTCGCAAAATGCATTTCTGCATTTGGATACACGTTTTGCGACTCGCAAACGGCAGATTTTGCCATTTGCGAGTCGCAAAACGTTTCGTACATCTGGCCAATAGATCTTATCTTAATTAACAAAATGAGGGCAAACCAACAAACATCCAATAAGTAGAAGTTGAGAAATGAATTTTTAAAGAATAAATGAAACTGCAGTGCTTAGAAACATAAAGCGCCAACCTCGGCTATCTGGTCGCTCTAGCCTGGGCTAAATGTGAAAACTGAGGTTGACCACGATGAAGCATGGGTTGGATACAGGGCCCGGTCTTGGCCCACTGAAATCAGTACCTTGGTTCGGGTTCCATTGGTTTTGGGGGAGGATGCAAAGAGCGATGCGAGGAGCAAGTGAGTCGATGTGTCATTGTCAATTCTGGCAATGTAGGTGATGCATCGGTTCTGAACCACACAATCAGGTGGGCTATGTGCCTGCGGAACCCCATAGATGTAGGTGAAGTGTCATCATTGATCTGCGCAGCTGGCGTTGCGATGTCCCCTGAAGCGGTGATGTGTCGGTGTTGAAGAGGATGCATTGTTTCCAGCTGATGCAAGAATAATGATGCAATGATTTTGGTAACTACAGCACTTTATACCCACTTCCAAGGGGCCAAGACTGAATTGGCACCACTTGGCAGAGTAAGGCTTGCAGCAAACAAAGTCCAGGTGCTGTGAGTGATGATGGACTGAAGATTTCTGTGTCCCTGATACTTCAGAACAGGAGGCAAGTCAGCAAGCCCTTGTAGTCACTCTTGGTTCAAGAGAGATGGGTCCAGCCCTCTCTCAGCATGAGCATGAGGGCAGGAGGCAGCAGGGCAGCACAGCAGAGAAGCAGTTCTTCTAGATCAGCAGTCCAGAGTGGCAGTCCTTGTATCAGCACAGCAGTCGTTCCTCTTGGCAGATTTCTTCACAGGTCCAATAGTGTACTGAGTTGGTAGGGTCAGAGGTCCAGTACTTATACCCAGTTGTGCCTTTGAAGTGAGGGTGACTTCAAAGAAGGGTCTTTGAAGTGCACAGCAGTCCTTTCTTCCTGCCCTGGCTCCAAACTCACTACAGGGGGTTATGCAGCCCTTTGTTTACAAGCAGCGCCTCTTACCATTCTGCCCAGGATGAGCGATCATGTTGTTGACAGCCCATCAGTCACAACTAAGCTCCCTTTGTGTGTGGCTGTCTGGGAGGAATGCACATAGTCGAGCTGTCACCTCAGCCCAGATGTGTATTAAAGACAGGCTGCAGGCACCAGGGTTAAGAACAGGAAAATACCCACTATCTTTAAGTGGCATTTTCAAAATTGTAACAATAATTTCATCTTTACTAATAAAGAGGATTTCTCATTACAATTCCATAGGTACTAAACATGGTATATCTACTCCTACTCAATTAGGAATTACAGTTTATTAAATGTAATAAGAATTCTCCAAAGTTTACCTATGGGAGGTGTAAGCGTCACTGTAGTGAAAAACGGATTTGGGAGTTTTTCACTACCAGGACATGTAAAACTAATACATACATGCCCTACCTTTTAGTTACATAGCACCCTGTTCTATAGGTATATGACCACCCCAATGCAGTTTTCTGCGGTTAAGGGGTGTGTAATGGGTGTTACTGTGGGCGTACCCACACAAAGCCCATAGCTTTCTGACACTGCCTCTGATTTACAAGAAATTGTAAACCTGAAGAAGTACCAAAAACTGATGCCTCCCCAGGGGAAATGCTTTTATTTCTCCTCGTTTTTTGTTCTTTCTATATGTCCTGCATTCTGCAGCACACATACAAGGAGAAAATCTCCATTAAAGATTGTTTTTATGCAGGAAGGTGTCCCTTCCTGCACAGAAACAATCTCCCTGGCAACATAGCCATCCTTGCACCATAGCACAAGGGTGGCTGCATTGGCGATAGACAGCTAACTTAGAGCCAGTGCAGGGGGAAACACAAGGAAGTGCCGTATTCTGTTATATACGTACATCCCTGCATTTTAGAAATGACGCAGCTCGGCGCAGCAAGATTGCTTGCAGCACCACGCTGTGCCATTCCCTTGTAGATGAGACCCTAAATATTCGTAAGTCAACACACTCTTGGCAGAGAACTCCGCAACTAAGAGATACGTCAGGCAGTCTACTGCATACATCTAACCCTGGCCCTATGTGAATCACATTTATGTACACATAAAATCGTGCTGCAGGAGTACTTCTACACATACTTGTTAATACCAATATGAATTGTCTGTACTTTTTCCACTATCAGAATTTTAGCCACAGCAGCATCAGGAATGGACAGTTTCAGGATGCAGATAACTGAATGACTGCACAGCTGGTAGGAGAGGATCAAAAAAGGACAGATTTGGTGACAGGAGCTACATTAAGAGAAACCTAAGAATAACATTCAGGGCCTGGTTCACAAAGATAAACCTACAATTTCATGTAAGTTTATGTTTGTTTGCTATTCACAAAGCAATTTACAAATAGTATCTTTATGAGTGCAGAGTCTCCCCACACAAGCAAAGACCTATCTTTTTACGTGTGCAGACTCCACACTCATAAAGATACTACTCATAAATCCCTTTGTGGCTAGAAAACAATGGTAAACTTACACAAAATTATGAGTTTACCTTTGTGAATCAGGCCCTCAGTGTATAGGAAAAGACTAGACAAAACACTGAAAAGGCAGCAGTAGTCATCATAAGCTGCAAAAGTAAATGCTGCAATACTTTAATCACAAAGCTCTAGGTGCAGCGCCTTGAGACCCTCAGAGGTGAGTAATTGTGCTTTAGAAAAACGGATTGATTGATTGGTTGATGAAGTTGCATTACAGTTAGAAATAAAATAAACTTTTTCCTTGGTCACCTTTGGACAGACAGGCAAAATGAAAAATTAGTAACGATTGTTGTCAGAAAAGAATGATTCTGAAGAACAAATACTGAACTTTTTGAAGCACTGCATCAGTGTGTCTGTGTGATCAACCAAGAAGCAGAAGCTCTACTGTGTCTGACAGAGCGTTTTCTCAGCTTTGCTATGAACATTTACCAATGTGTATATTTGCTGGTTTCTGAGTAGATGCAAACAGATTGAAAAAGAGAGGGTGCAAACAGTATATTCCAGTTCCAGGCCTTCCAGCAAACCTCAAAAGTGCATTGAGTGGGATGAAGTATTAATATGCATCGTATCTTTGGAAATGGTAGAGATTCTAATTGCAAATCTTCCAATACATCTGAACAGTCCATTATGGATGAGGTAGTGGTTTTGTGCTGTGATTTCTGAATAATGTAATTTCAGGGCTATCATGAAGCAGCTCTCTTGACTTTACAATTCAGCCAATCCTTTGTGCCCACTGTGGACCAAGGCAACAGATTGTTGCACATGCATAGTACTAATGAGCATGTCTTTGCTTAAGTCACTGCTGTCCTTGCTCCATTTTTGTAGCAAAAGTCCCATTTTCGTTTTCTAGTTCCCACAGTCTTCAAAGTCTGTGACCCTTGTTTTCATCCGATCATCATCATTAGTAGGGCAAATATTAACCGTTTCAGCATCACATTTCATGACTATGGCCCTGATTACAAGTTGTGATAAATTCTTTAATGGTCTCAGTGAGTGAGTGTTAGTGAGAAAAATATCACAACCTCCAGTTGCACCTGGTGAAATTTGAAAATTGTAGGACATAAGATTAGATCACTATGTATTGCAAATAAGCAAGTAAGGCCGACTATCCATAAGACACCCCACCCGCTTCGAAGACGTTTTCAAAACAATGTGGTACGTTTTCCTGCACAATTTGTTTAGTAAACTGACCGAAAACCCATTGTTTTTGCTGACGTGTAAAGAGCTATTTCAAATAGTTCCTTTCTTGTCAAGAGAAACTGACCCTGGCCTTGGGTTGCGGACAGTATTCCACCACAAGAACTTTTACAATACTGTGGTAGTCAATATTGTGGAGATCTTATGACAGGACACTATTTTGCTATTTGATAGTGTGACGAACAACTGTGCAGACACCATGCTGGGGCACTTGGGTTTGGGTTCCCCCCACTTGAACGTTTTCAAAGTGGTTGCATGCCCTGTAGAAACAAAGAATCCTACTGAACATGGGAGCTCCTCTTGTTATCAATGTGCCAGCATGTCAAACTGAGGGGCTGAGGGAAGGGGTTCTAGTCAGATATGTTGCCAGTTTTGTTTATTATGTAACATGTGTGTTGCATGACTAGTCTGGGGATTCCAATTTTGCCATTCGTTGTGAGAGATAAAAATTGCTTCTAGGTTGGGCATAAAGGTTCTGGGCATGGCTCTCCTACAAGTTATACATATTGTCAGTAGTAGTGAATGTTTCGCCAGCAACAGTGGAAGCTTCACTCCCTCACAGAACAGGTGCATAGCAGTACTGCAAGTTTCCCTCCTTCGGCGACTTTGTACAAAGATGACAGGAGTGAAAACAAGTATTTGTGTCTTACATTTGTGTAGTGCAAGCCTAACAGCGTATCATAGAAGTCATGTGTCCCATTTAGTAATATTCAAATTCACTGTGGTTTTTCACATTTCTTCAGTGCAAGGAGACTTGTATGAGGGTTGAGAGACAACCAAGGGAAACCGGGAGGTCACACGGGAGAGCAAACTACAGGGAAAAGGGAAGGCTCGCGGGTCCCAGGAGGGGGACAGGGTGCCGAGAGAAGAATAAAGTATTATTAATGTGGCTGTACTGCATTGGATATATACTAGTGTATTTCCCTGGGCAGCGTTAGTAGATCAGGAACAGAGGTATCAGGGCCCAGGAGTTTAAAGAGCCATTGAATCCCAGTTGTGACTCTTTTACTATCTAAGGGGAGGTAGATGGGTCCATTTTCCTCGCTTGTGTTTGGGCCCATTACATCATTGCAACACCGGATCTGCGACGTTCACAGTGCATTTTTCCTGTTTCTCCAGCTGGGAGAGACGGGATCGAGACAGTACAGAGAGAGGTGGGATAAACACAGAGTAGAGATGTGGGTCACCTAGAGGAAGCTTAACAGTAGTGCTGACAGTGGGTGAGACAGACTCGGAGAGCAGATAAAACACCAGATCTGGAGATACGAGATGGAGCGTGGCACACATACTGTTCCAGCAGCAAGTTGTAAAGTGCAAGGCAGGCAATGATACCACTGGCATAAGGACGGGGGTCTGACTCTCCTCTCTGATCTCGACACAGGTTGACTCGCTGAGCCACCGTCATGAACATATTACTGCGGGAAACAAGGACTGCTTAAATCTTTTCTTCAGCTACAAGGATTTGAAATGAGTGTTGTTTTAGTTTCTCATTTTAGGGTTGGGAAGTGGGCTCCCTGTAAATGTTCCCTTTGCATGTGCACCCTTTTAGGATAGTGTCTAGAACAGCTGTTTTAAGGGGTCATGTCGTGATGCTACTTTGATGTCTTTGCACTACGGTGGAGATACAGTCTAGGTCTACTCAGGGCAGTTTCCTTAGCATTAATGCACATGTACAAAGCTCTAGG
The DNA here is from genome assembly GCF_031143425.1 of Pleurodeles waltl. NCBI lineage: Eukaryota > Metazoa > Chordata > Amphibia > Caudata > Salamandridae > Pleurodeles > Pleurodeles waltl. Next base: position 796,883,472 of record NC_090443.1, on the reverse strand, counting down.
TGAACTTTACCAGCAGTGCCCAGACACGGTGCTGGTAGCTGCAGGTTATTATTAGTCAGTGTATGGATCCTTAGCAGTACTGTGCAGATACAACAGTATTGCTTTCAAAGGCCATGTCTTGAGCTCCACATTTCAAATATGTTAGTGCACAAGTGCCTGCTTAATTCTCCTAGATATCGCGAAATCCACTCCCAGCTCCATCGTGTGCTCGTTCTCTGGCCCAGATGACGGATGTCTGCCCTGACCGATGAACATTCAACAAGGCCCTTTCCTGTGCCTCCGTCCCCATTATATAATTCCCATTGTTTTGTTTTTACAGCGGCCGCCTCTCCCTCTGTGGTTGTGTTTTCATTTCCTCCAATCCTTGCCTATGGTGTGTATGTGAGGAGTACACAGAGAGCCTCTCAGGATACACCTCCGGGCAATAATAGCAAGAGGGGAGGAGAAAGCAGCAGGATACAGGGTGCTGCAAGGTAGAGATTCAGGATCAGACTGGGGCAGGATATAGGCCCGAGCATCAAATTAAAAGTGGCCTGCCACTTTAACGAATTAGGTAGCTAAAAAGAGGCCCATGCTTGCAATTTGGGGATGTTGTGAACTTGTTGAGCCATGTGGTATAAGTGTGTTTCAAGGTATGGAAGGCTGCATGGATTCAAGCTTTCTACAGGCAATGTTTTTTTAATCAGAGAAATTTACGGTAAGCACCCCATCCTCTGTTCCCCAGACCTCATAGTCCACAAAGCCCACACAAAGAGAGCAGCTCTTCAGCACTGCCTGATTGCCCTATAGACTGTCAAAACCTATACAGATGAAGACAGAAGCAACCAGAGAAGAGAATGAGTCCATACTGAGCAGGGTCCACTGAAGGAAAGTACCATCTTTCTTGGCATGTTACCCCTACTTTTACATATATGTCAGTATGTTTTTGCCTGTCTCACTAGGATCCTGCTAGTCAGGACCCCAGTGCTCATAGTTTGTGTAAATGTGTATGCCTGTGTAGTGCCTAACTGTGTCACTTAGGCTCTGCTAATCAGAACCTCATTGCTCATGCTCTCTCTGCCTTTAAATTTGTCACTATAGGCTAGTGACTACATTTACCAATTCTAATTGGCATACTGGACCCCCCTTATAAGTCCCTAGTATATGGTACCTAGGTAACCAGGGCATTAGGGTTCAGGAGATCCATATGGGCTGCAGCATTTATTTTGCCACCCATAGGGAGCTCAGACAAACCCTTACACAGGGCTGCCATTGCAGCCTGCTTGAAATAATGCACACGTTATTTCACATCCAATTTCACTGCACTTAAGTAACTTATAAGTCACCTATATGTCTAACCTTCACTTGCTGAAGGTTAGGTGCAAAGTTACTAAGTGTGAGGGCACCCTTGCATTAGCAAAGGTGCCCCCACATAGTTCAGGGCCATTTCACCGGACTTTGTGAGTGCGGGAACACCATTACACGTGTGCACTACAAATAGGTCAATACCTATATGTATCTTCACAATGGTAACTCTGAATGTGGCCATGTAACATGACTTAGATCATGGAATTGTCCCCCCATTCCAAATCTGGTATTGGGGAGCCAATTCCATGCATCCTGGGGGCTCAACTATGGACCCCCAGTACTGCCAAACCAGCTCTCTAAGGCTTGCACTGCAGCCACAGCTACTGCCACCTCACAGACAGGGTTCTGCCCTCCTGGTGTCTGAGCTGCCCAGTCCCAGGAAGGCAGAACAAAACATTTCCTCTGAGAGCAGGGTATTACACCCTCTCCCTTTGGAAATAGGTCTTACAGGCCTCTGGAAATGCTTTGAAGGGCACAGATGGTGCCCTCCTTTCATAAGCCAGTCTACACCGGTTTAGGGAACCCCAGTCCCTGCTCTGGCGCAAAACTGGACAAAGGAAAGGGGAGTGACCACTACCCTGTCCATCACCACCCCAGGGGTGGTGCCCAGAGCTCCTCCAGTGTGTCTCAGACCTCTTCCATCTTGTTTTCAGAGGTGTGGGGACACTCTGGAGGCTTATGAGTGGCCAGTGCCAACAGGTGACGTCAGAGACCCCTCCTGAAAGGTGCATACTTAGGTAGGTAGCCAATCCTCCACTCAGGGCTATTTAGGGTCTCTCCTGTGGGCTTCTCTTCAGATTACGACTTGCAAGAATCCACCAGGATTCCTCTGCACTTCTCTCTTGGACTTCTGCCAAGAATCGACTGCTGGCTGCTCCAGGACGTCTGCAATACTGCAACAAAGTAGCCAGAAGACTACCAGCGACATTGTAGTGCCTAATCCTGCCGGCTTTCTCGACTGTTTCCTGGTGGTGCATGCTCTGGGGGCTGCCTGCCTTCACCCTGCACTGGAAGCCATGAAGAAACCTCCCGTTGGTTGACGGAGTTCTCCCCCGCTTCATCAGGCACCAAACTACAGCCTCACTAGTACTCTGGGTCCCCTCTCTTCCTGACAAGCGTGGCCCCTGGAACACAGGTGATGGATCCAAGTGACCCAGACTGTCCACAGGTCCAACTGTCCGAATTTGGAGGAGGTAAGTCCTTGCCTCCCCTCCCCAGACAGTAATACTGTGCACCGTGTGACCTGCAGCTACAATGGCTTCTGTGTACATTTCCAAGAAATGCAAAAGACAGTATGTGTATGAGTGAATGTGTTTGTATATGCAAACGTATGTGAGTGAAAGTAAAGATTAAATACCGTGTGAAGTCACTTCTGCTACCCCTGGCATTTTGGTGAATTGACATCCATGGCCTATGCATAAACTCTACCCTATAAGTGAGGCACCCAGCCTACCCCAGGCTGGTCATGGCAAATTCAACGTAAATATGTGAAGGCTCACACTTGCACACTTTGCTTCACGAAAGTGCCTGGTTGCCTGATTCCCGAAGAGCGGTTCAGTTTAGATTGTGAAAGGAGTGGGACACAGTTATTGAATTGGATGTTTTTCACTGTCTCAGAATTAAGTAGTTGATTTTGCCCAGCACCAAGGAAACGGGCAGGGTGCCGCTCCCACGCCCTTATCTACCGGCCGCTGTTGTCAACCTCACAGTTTTACCCTGAGGGGTTCTGGCAGGCCAAACCTGCCAACATTTATCAAGGAAAAAGACCAGCAATAAAAGCCAAAACATTTGGAACTCAGTCTGTTAAATACCAATTCCACATGCCATGACTCTTTTCTAAGCTGAAAACAAACGCAGAATAAGAGGTATTTACAAGACCTGATAAATACCTTATCTTCGAGTAATGATATTTACGGTATGCAGGAAATGCCCACTCTATTCTGCACATCTTGAATCAGAACCTTCAGCGTGCACCATAACTGAGTCAGGTCTTCAAATGTGAAAACCTCCCTTAAAGATAGAAAAGAGGGGACGGGTATGACATAGGAAACTAATTATTTCTTTATGGTTTTCGCTAAAAGAAACTGATATGAAGCTATGTTAAACGAAAGCAGGTTTTTAAAAAGAAAATACTGGAAATTTTCAGTAGCATCAGAAAGTCTACTTCATCTTTTGCTCAAGTAATGAAATCCATGTCAAACCATTTTTTTTAATGATTAAACTTCAGTCATATCTTGTCATGCATTACTTCTGCTAAATTCTAAATTAATCTTCACTGAAGAATGAAACCCTCCTTAATTAATTGCCTCATGCTTTGAGAAACTAGTACTGCCTGCAAGATTGGCATAAAATATGTAATGTTGCCGCCTGAAGTGTTAAAATTGAAGGGATAATTTATCCCTGCTTAGTTTCTTTCAATTCTTTGAAAAATGCACTAATCAAAGCAGGAAAATCATACAAACATTAGCTAATGTAGATGACCTCCTTTTAAATAAAAAAAGCAGATACAGCTGTGTGTTGCTCTGTATATGAACTATCAAAAGAAAATGATGAATAATAAAATATCTGACTGACTGATGAAAGGCAAAGCTTTGCGAAGCTGCAAGAAATGGCATATGAGCTTGCTGTTTTTGCAACAAGAATCATGCTATATAAAAGGTCAAATAGGATGAGAACATCCCGCAATTTGTGGGGTGTATGGGAAGTGGATTCTCCTGAGGAACATATAATCTCAGAAGAGGGCAAAAGTTAGCAAATATAAATATATTTATGCTGAGCTGTTACTCCTGTACATTTTGTGGGAAATTCACTAAATATTAAACATTTACTCAATAGGCATAGATCTATGTGAGTAAATTTACAATTCGTTGGTGAGCTGTGCCAGTGATGTTTTTATTTAACCGAGTAGTGTTAGCCTTTTCATCCTTGGCGTGGTCTCCCTTAACTTTTTGCCTCTGTTCCCCAGGTTGTTGATGTGTGCTGGACTCTGATTTTGCTGTTTTTGTTACTCTGGGGACTTTACCACTGCTAACCAGTGTTAAAGTGCAAGTGCTCCTTTACAAAATGTGTATGTAATTGGCTTATCCATGATTGGCATATTTGATTTACTAGTAAGTCCCTAGTAAAGTGCACTAGAGGTGCCAGGGCCAGTAAATCAAATGCTACTAGTGGGCCTGCAGCACTGGTTGTGCCAGCCACATAAGTAGCTCTGTAATCATGTCTCAGACCTGCCACTGCAGTGTCTGTGTGTGCAGGTTTAACTGTAAATTCAACTTGGCAAGTGTACCCACTTGCCAGGCCTAAACCTTCCCTTTTCTTACATGTCAGACACCCCTTAGTTAGGCCCTAGGTAGCCCCAAGGGCAGGGTGCAGTGTATGGTTAAGGTAGGACATATAGGGGGTCATTCCAACCCTGGCGGTCGGTGTGAAAGCGACACCCAACCCGCCAACAGGCAAGCGGTAAAAAAAATGGAATTCTGACCCTGGCGGAAACCGCCAACAGAGACCGCCACTTTAACACTCCGACCGCCACGGCGGGACAAACAAACAGCGCGGCGGTCACCGCTAACAGACAGGCGGGATACAATGTACCGCCCACCCTATCACAACCCACCAATCCGCCACCTTTTCCGGGGCGGTAGCCCCGCCGATAAAAACACGGCAGAAACAGCCATTACGAACGGGAAACGCTCACCTCTACACACTCCACGAGGAATCTGGACAGCATGGAACCCGAACTACACATCCTACCAGCTATTGTCTTCCTGCTCCTCTACCAGGAGCACAAACGCCGTGCGCAGAAGACAACGGTGAGTACTGCACCTACGACACAGGGGAGGGGGGAGGCAAAAAATTACGGGGACACACATAAGTGACACACCCACCCTCACCCTCACCCACAACTACATACACATCAATGCAGAGCAACAACTCAGAGTGACACCCCCAAACCCCCCGGAAGAATGCAAAGACAAAATAAAATGATCATGAAATTTGAAGTATATTGTACGGCTAAGTAAAAAAATATATCAAACATCTATAACTATATATACATATGTAAATTGTCCTGTCCAAATTGGGTATCAGCCATTGTTCGTGGGCCAATGGGCCTAAACACATGGGCAAAGCCCACACAGGATACCCGAGTCCAATGGAGAGAACACTGCAGGGGCATCAGATAGCAAAACTACAGGCACCGCAGGGGGAAGGGAAGGGGGGGGCACCTCAGCCAGATGAGTCCACGACGCCAGATCCACGAGGGACCTCCATGGCCACTGTTCAATCCTGGGGAGTGCAAAGCCACAGTCTCTCAAGTCTCTACAGTGGGTGGATTGCCCACTGTGCCATCCTGGGGAGTGCAAAGCCACAGTCTCACAAGTCTCTACAGTGGGTGGATTGCCCACTGTGCCATCCTGGTGCAAAGCCACAGTCTCTCAAGTCTCTACAGTGGGTGGATTGCCCACTGTGCCATCCTGGGGAGTGCAAAGCCACAGTCTCACAAGTGGATTACAGACTCCACTGGTTCTGGAGGAGGCATGGTGCCCAGAGTGCTTCGTGTAGCCCTGCCCGACACAGATGCGGGCCTGCCCCTTCTGCCAATGGGCCAGCGGTGCTTGAGACGGCGGTGCCCAGCGGAGCGGTGCTTGAGTTGAAGGGCCCAGTGGAGCGGTGCTTGAGATGAAGGGCCCAGCGGAGCGGTGCAGAGACGGCGGTGCGCAGCGGAGCGGTGCTTGAGTTGAAGGGCCCAGCGGAGCGGTGCTTGACATGAAGGGCCCAGCGGAGCGGTGCAGAGACGGCGGTGCCCAGCGGAGCGGTGCTTGAGATGAAGGGCCCAGCGTAGCGGTGCTTGAGATGGCGGTGCCCAGCGTAGCGGTGCTTGAGATGAAGGGCCCAGCGGAGCGGTGCTTGAGTTGAAGGGCCCAGCGTAGCGGTGCTTGAGATGAAGGGCCCAGCGGAGCGGTGCAGAGACGGCGGTGCCCAGCGGAGCGGTGCTTGAGATGAAGGGCCCAGCGGAGCGGTGCTTGAGTTGAAGGGCCCAGTGGAGCGGTGCTTGAGATGAAGGGCCCAGCGGAGCGGTGCAGAGACAGCGGTGCCCAGCGGAGCGGTGCTTGAGATGAAGGGCCCAGTGGAGCGGTGCAGAGACGGCGGTGCCCAGCGGAGCGGTGCTTGAGTTGAAGGGCCCAGCGGAGCGGTGCTTGAGATGAAGGGCCCAGAGGAGCGGTGCTTGAGATGAAGGGCCCAGTGGAGCGGTGCTTGAGATGAAGGGCCCAGCGGAGCGGTGCTTGAGTTGAAGGGCCCTGTTCAGCGGTTCTTGAGACGGCGGTGCCCTGTTCAGCGGTTCTTGAGACGGCGGTGCCCTGTTCAGCGGTTCTTGACTTGAAGGGCCCTGTTCAGCAGTTCTTGTCTTGAAGGGCCCTGTTCAGCAGGTCTTGACTTGAAGGGCCCTGTTCAGCGGTGCTTGACTTGAAGGGCCCTGTTCAGCGGTGCTTGGCTTGAAGGGCCCTGTTCAGCGGTTCTTGAGACGGCGGTGCCCTGTTCAGCGGTGCTTGGCTTGAAGGGCCCTGTTCAGCGGTTCTTGAGACGGCGGTGCCCTGTTCAGCGGTTCTTGAGACGGCGGTGCCCTGTTCAGCGGTGCTTGTCTTGAAGGGCCCTGTTCAGCGGTTCTTGACTTGAAGGGCCCTGTTCAGCGGTTCTTGACTTGAAGGGCCCTGTTCAGCGGTGCTTGGCTTGAAGGGCCCTGTTCAGCGGTTCTTGAGACGGCGGTGCCCTGTTCAGCGGTTCTTAAGACGGCGGTGCCCTGTTCAGCGGTTCTTGACTTGAAGGGCCCTGTTCAGCAGTTCTTGTCTTGAAGGGCCCTGTTCAGCGGTTCTTGACTTGAAGGGCCCTGTTCAGCGGTGCTTGACTTGAAGGGCCCTGTTCTGCGGTTCTTGACTTGAAGGGCCCTGTTCAGCGGTTCTTGACTTGAAGGGCCCTGTTCAGCGGTTCTTGGCTTCAAGGGCCCTGTTCAGCGGTTCTTGAGACTGCGGTGCCCTGTTCAGCGGTGCTTGACATGTGCGTCCAGGTCACCAGATCCGGCCATGACATGGATTTCACTCGCCACCTGACATGTGGCTGCCGGGCCCTTCGTGCACATCTGTCTTCTCGCTTGCGGGGCCCTCCTGTGCTGCCGTCCCGGGCCCGTGGGTGTCCTCCTGCACACCTGGAATGGGGCTGGTGGGGCCCTCCTGGGCAGCTCGCCTGCTGCCGGACTTGTCGGGTGTGCTTGCCACCCTTCCCTGCTCCTCTGTGGCACCTTTCCTCCCTTTGGCGGTGTGCCAGGTGGCACCCCACTTCCAGGGTAGTGGTTTTGGAGCCTGCTGTCTTTGGCCTCTCACGCCAGGCACTGGCTTTCTTGGCTTTTTTTTCAGGGGGTGGGCTGGCAGTCTCTTTACTGCTAGCCGAAGTAGCTGGCCTTGAATGTGGTGGACTCCAAAACCCTTGGACTATTGTCCTTGTAGGTCCAGGGTTTGTGGTGGCTGAGGTGCTGATTGGTGTCTTATGAGATGGAGGGGGTGGGTCAGTTGTTGGGAAGAGGTCAAGGTTGGAAAGGAAAATCAATTTAGAAAGACAGAGACGGGTAGTTGTAGTGGGTATGGGAGTGGAGGAAGAGGATGTGGTTGTAGGAGAGTGAAGTCTAGTGTCTTTGGGTGCAGGTGCTTGTGCTGGAGGCTGTCGTGAGGTGGATGGCTGTTGGGTGGGTGGCTGCCTGCGTTTGTGTGGTTTGGAGGAGGGGGTGACAGACACACTGGGAGAGGACAAAGGGGACGTGTAAATGGTAGTGGGGGTGGTGACTGCACGTGTGCGGAGTGTTCTGGTGGGCGTGCTGGTGATGGACGTAGAGGCTGAAGATGTTGTGCATGCAAGTGTGAGTGGAGACGTCACAGGGAGGGAGGAGGGAGACGAGGAGGAGGGGGACACAGAGGAGGCAGTGGCTGTTGGTATGTCTGCATGTGGATGTTGCTTGGGTGAATGCTTGTGTGATGTGTGGTGCTTATGTCTGGATGAGCTTCCCTTGGGTGTTGAGGTGTGTGCAGGCTGGTCTGTAGGTGTGTCTGGGATAGGCAGAGGTACAGAGGAGTGGGACTGGGTTGAGGAAGTTGGAGGAGGGAGGCAGGAGACAGGGACAATGGCTGCCGTCAGTGCTGAGGCCAGAGCGTTGAACGATCGCTGATGGGCAGCCTGACCCGAATGAATGCCCTCCAGGTATGCATTACTCCAGTGCACCTCCCTTTCTACACCCTGGATGGCATTCAAAAGGGTAGACTGCCCAACAATGAGCGTCCTCAGGAGGTCAATGACCTCCTCACTGAGGGCAGCAGGGGTAACTGGGGCAGGGCCTGAGGTGCCTGGGGCGAAGGAGATGCCCACCTTCCTGGGTGAGCGGGCACGGGGTGAACGCTGAGGGGCTGCTGCGAGGGCGGGGCTGGTGCGCTGGGTGGCGGCTGTACCTGTTGTTGCGGTGGGCACGGATGTTGCCGCCACCACAAGGGAGCTCCCTTCCGAGGACGTGTCTGTGTCGCTGGTGTCACCACGTGTCCCCGCTGTGGAGCTACCCTCGCCCTCCGTCTCACTGGTGAAATCCGAGTCAGTTGCATGGCCCTCCATGGCCATGTGAGATGCAGCTCCCTCGTGCTCCGATGCCACTTCTCCTCCGCCTGATGATGCTAATGCGCACATGAACAGGAAGACCACCAAAAAAGGGGAAGGGGGTAAGAAATAAAGAAATGTTGAGTGCATGCATTGGCGACACCGTTGGTGGAGAGGACAGACACAGAAGCCCCCTGCACTACGCCACACACTTGGGGTACACTACTCAATCTGTGGGACATGGCCTACAAGCCTATGGACGACAACTCCACACATAGGTGACACAGGGCCATGAATAGCTGTACTAGGCAACCTACAGAGGTGGGGGCGGGGGCACAGGGACATGCCTAACGGAGGGACCTAGCCTACAGAAATCGCCCAGGCCTAGGGATACCCACAGCCCTCCTCCCCCACCCAGACACCTCCACTGCGCGCAAAGTCAGCAGAATGTATTTGTACTCACCCCCTTGTGTCTGCTGTGATGTCCTCACGCGCCCATTCAAATCGGGGTAGGCCACCGCCAGGATCCGGGACATCAGGGGTGTCAAAGTACAACTGGCACCCCTCCTACGTTGGGAGGCCATGCCCAGCAGAGCCTCTGCGGTCTTCCTGCTCCCGCGGCGGATGTCCTCCCCCCTCTTCCGGCAGTGGGTGCCCCGTCTGTTGTGGACCCCCAGGGTCCGGACGTCCTTGGCGATGGCACGCCAAATGTCGATTTTCTGATGGGCGCTGACCTATGTGACATGTACAGGGGGAGAAAATAAAAATCATCTCCTTCTGCATTCTCGATGTGAGTGGCCCCCCATCCCCACCCTTGCCATGTGGCACATGCTCTCATCTGTCGTTTGATGCATGCCTCAATCGCTCCCCTCCCCACCATCTTTTATCCACCCCACTCAACACAGGCATTGCCCACTAAGCATTGTCCCAGTGTACTTACCTGTTGGTCTGGACGACCGTAGAGTAGCGCATACTGGGGGAGGACCCCATCCACAAGTTTCTCCAACTCCTCCGCAGTGAAGGCAGGGGCCCTTTCCCCAGTCGCAGGAGCCATTGTCTCTTCCAGACCGAGGTCACAGCAGCACTTGCAGTATAGGTCCTCTCCTGTGGATGATCAGGTATCGAGTGATTAAGCAGATAGAAAATGGCGGTCACGCCCGCGGCGGTGCGTACCGTGGCGGTGCGTACCGCGACCGCTGGCGCACATCGTCATTGGCTCCTGAAACCCTTAGGGTTCAATGTTAACCAATGCGGCTTAGCGCCGTGGTCTTCGACCGCCTACCGCCACGGTGTGCCACGCCAGCGCATTGACCTCACATCCCACTGTCACACTTCACAGGTCAGGCAGCCGCCATTTCAAGGGCCCCCATATCTTAATTTCTACTGCATCACACATACCTAGGCCTTGCATCAACACTCATACAAGCCATTCAATGCATTGAGAATCGTGTACTGTGCAAGCTGTGGGAACGTACCTGTGGGTTGATTGACTCTGTGCTCCATGTTGTCCTTCCTAGGCACCGTCCGCTGGGACTTGCGAGGAGATGGAGGAATCTTCCCGTGTACAGACCGCTGGTGGACCTGTCGACAATGGAAGAAAGACATGTCATACTGACATACAGGCTTGACAGAGCCACTATACAGGAACTGTGTGCCCAGCTGGAGCCAGACCTGATGTCACCCATCCGCCAACCCACAGGGATCCCTCCTCTAGTGCAGGTTCTGTCAGTACTCCATTTTTTGGCAAGTGGGTCTTTTCAAACAACAGTGGCCATTTCATCAGGGATGTCTCAGCCTATGTTTTCCAAGGTGTTGTCCAGAGTGTTGTCTGCCCTGCTGAAATACATGCGGAGCTACATTGTTTTCCCTGAGGTGGGCGATTTGGCTACAGTGAAGGGTGATTTCTATGCGCTTGGACATATTCCCAACATCATTGGTGCAATTGACGGGACACATGTTGCTTTGGTCCCCCCCAGCACGAGTGAACAGGTGTACAGGAACAGAAAAAGTTATCATTCCATGAATGTCCAGGTGGTCTGTTTGGCTGACCAGTACATCTCCCATGTAAATGCCAAGTTCCCTGGGTCAGTGCATGACGCGTACATCATGCGAAATAGCAGCATCCCTTACGTGATGGAACTACTTCAGAGACACCGTGTGTGGCTAATTGGTGACTCTGGTTACCCCAACCTGTCATGGCTACTGACCCCAGTGAGGAATCCCAGGACAAGGGCAGAGGAACGGTACAATGAGGCCCATGGGCGTACTAGGAGGGTGATCGAGCGGACTTTCGGCCTCCTGAAGGCCAGGTTTAGGTGCCTCCATATGACAGATGGATCCCTAATGTAGTCACCAAAGAAGGTGTGCCAGATCATCGTGGCCTGCTGGATGCTTCACAACCTGGCTTTGCGACGCCAGGTGCCTTTCCTGCAGGAGGATGGTCCAGATGGTGGTGTTGTGGCAGCTGTGGAGCCTGCGGAGAGTGAAGAGGAGGAAGACGAAGAGGACGACACAGACAACAGGGATACAGTAATACAGCAGTATTTTCAATGACATACAGGTAAGAATCAACCCCGGCATTTTACATTTACTTAAAGTCTCCTGCCTCTCTACTGTCTGAGTTTCCCCCCAGTGTATGTTAACTGAGTTGTGACTTTCCCTTCCAATTTCAGAGATGTGGGCCCCACTCCGTGACCTCTGCTTTGTTTCCCCATGGACTACAGCTGTGTGACAGTGGTATGTTGTCATCACAATGTAACTGGACATTTTGGCACGGTTCTGCATAATACATTTGTTCAAAAATACAGGCAGACTGCAGATTATTTTTGTGCAATAAGTGTGTTTATTAAAGTGCTCAATTCTGGGTAATGGTTGCAATTCGGTGATGGGTGATGGTGGAGGAATGCGCATGGCAGAGTCCAGATTTTCAGTCTCACAGGTGCATTGTCCATATGCCTGTGGAAGGTGGAGCTGGGGCAGTTTAAGGTTGGACAGGGTGACAATGTGGGACAGAGGGATGACAATCAGGGGGTATCCTTTCCTGGCGGGGGTCTTGGCATCTAACTCTGTCTTCTTCCTAGATCTCAGGCCCCACTTGCGGGGTGGTTCTCCTTCTGCAGGGGGTGGGGTTCTGGTGGCCTGTTGTTCTTGTGTCGGGCCTCCTGTCCACTAGCGCCGGCGGAGGTGGTAGCCTGTTCTTGGTCCATGCTAGTGACAGGGGCCCTTTGTGGTGCCACATGGTCCCACAGTGTGCTGACAATCTGATTGAGAGCCACAACTATGGTGCCCATTGCGGAACTGATGTTTCTGAGTTCTTCCCTGAACCCCATAAACTGTTCCTCCTGCAGTACCTGGATCTCCTGGAACCTGCCCAGGACCGTCGCCATCGTCTCCTGGGAGTGGTGGTATGCTCCCATGATGGAGGATAGGGCCTCGTGGAGAGTGGGTTCCCTGGGCCTGTCGCACAGTCACCCTCCCAGTTCCCCTGTTTCCCTGGGCCTCTGTCCCCTGGACCGTGTGCCCACTACCACTGCCCCCAGGTCCCTGTTGTTGTTGGGGTGGTGAGTTAACCTGGGTGCCCTGTAGTGGTGGACACACCGCTGCTTGACGTGTCCTGGAGACAGAGGGATGGGCCCGCTGGGTGGGTGCTGTGCTGGTGTTCCCAGAGGGGGGTAGGTCTGCTGTGGCCTGTGGCTGTCTGAGGGGAACCGACTGTCCCGAGGTCCCCGATGGGCCGGGCTGGTCATCTGGGTCCAGGGAGACAGAGCTGCTGTCATCACTGTGGGCCTCTTCTGGGGGTGGAATGGACATTTCTGGACCCTCCTGGGCGGTGTTGTGGCGTTCGGGTCCTGCAGGGGTATAAGAGTGTGGTTATTGCTTCTGTGTGTGCCATAGCGTGCAATGGGTTGGTGCCCGTGTATCCCAGTGCTGGCATTCCTGTGTGGGGGCTGTTGTGACGGTGGTTTGGGGGGGGATGGGTATGTGCAGTGGGCATGCTTAGGTGATGGGTGTCCATGGTTTGTGGTCGCATGCAGGGCTTGGTGTTGGGATGGGTGGGTTGTGATGGTGAGACATTAGCAAGGAGGATGTGTGATGGGGGTGGGGGGTGAGGGTGGGGGTATGATTTGGCATGCTGGTGGGTGGGGGGGATGAAGTAGTTGAGATTAGACTTACCAGAGTCCATTCCTCCGCCTACTCCTGCGAGGCCCTCAGGATGCAGGATCGCCAAGACCTGTTCCTCCCATGTTGTGAATTCTGGGGGTTGAGGTGGGGGTCCGCCGCCAGTCTTCTGCACCGCGATGTTGTGTCTGGATACCATGGAACGCACCTTCCCCCGTAGGTCATTCCACCGCTTCCTGATGTCGTACCGATTTCATGGATTTCGTGGATGCTGACCCACAGCGTTGACCCTGTCCACTATTCTTTGTCATAGCTCCATCTTCCTGGCAATGGTGGTGTTCTGCACCTGCAGCTGGGGCTCTACACGAACTATTTCCTCCACCATGACCCTGAGTTCAGCGTCTGAAAACCTGGGGTGTCTTTGGGGTGCCATGGGGTGGTGTGGATGAGGTGTGGGGTGGTGTTTGTGGTGATGAGTGTGGTGAGTGTGGTGGTGTGTGGTGTTTTGTGCGTGAATGTTGTGTGAGTGATGGTGTTATGTGCCTGTGAATGCTCTGTACTAGCTGGTGGTGTCTCTCTCTGGCCTTAGTCAATAAATGGTGGTCGTAGGGGTTTGTGGGTGATGTGGGTGTGTGTTTTATATTGTGTTGGGTGTGTGGGAGTGGTGTTTGTATGTGTATCAGGTGTGTGTATTTCAAAATGTCCAATGTGGCAGTATTTTGGAGCTGTGTGTGTATTTTGACCGCAGCGGTGTGTACCGCCAATGGAATACCGCGGTTTAAAGACCGCCGCGTGGATTTGTGGGTCGGAATGGAATGGGCGTATTTCTGTTGGCGTGACGGTGGAGGTTTGGTCATCGCCAGTTTTTAGCTGGCCGTTGGTGTGGCGGTCTTTTGTGGATGTCGGGTTTTTGGCGGTTTGCCTGTTGCGGGTCAGAATGTCTGTGGCGGTTTCCCGCGCCCGCGGGGGTGTTATGGCGGTCTTCTGACCGGCGGTAAGCACCTTTTACCGCCGAGGTCAGAATGACCCCCATAGTAATGTGTTTTATATGTGCTGACAGTGAAATATTGCTAAATTCGTTTTTCACTGTTGCAAGGCCTGTCCCTCTCATAGGTTAACATGGGGGCTACCTTTAAATCTGATTAAAGTGTAGATTCCCTTTGGGAGAGGATGGACATGTGGAGTCAGGGGTCTCTGAGCTCACAATTTAGAAATACATTTTTTAGTAAAGTTAATTTTAAGATTGTGTGTTTGAAAATGCCCCCTTTTAGAAAGTGAGCATTTTCTTCCTTATACCATTTCTGTGACTCTGCCAGTTTGTGGATTCCCTGTCTGAGTCAGTTTGACAGTTGGGCTGGTTGCACCTCACTCTAGACAGTGACACAAAGGGAGCTGGGGTGTAGTCTGCATTTCCCGATGAGCCTTCTATGCTAGGAGGGAGGGGGGAGTGGTCACTCACACCTGAAAGGGCTGTGCCTGTCCTGACACAATGCAGTCTCCAACCCCTGGTGAGTGTCTGGGGCCTGGCATGGGCAAGGCAGGATTTCACATTCAAGAGAGACTTTGCTTTGAAGTAGGCCTACTTCAAAGGAGAAATTGGGTAAAAGAAGGGCACCCAAAACCACAGACTTTAGAACACTTCTGGAAACCAAGAGGAAGCTCTGCCTGGAGAAGAGCTGAAGAGCTGAGGAAGAAGAGCTGCCCTGCCTGTGCCTGTGCTTTGTGGAGCTATCATGCAGTTGCTGCTTCTGACAGAGTAAGAGGGCAAAGACTGGACTTTGTGTGCTTTCCATCTTGTGAAGATCTCCAAGGGCTTGATTTAGAGCTTGCCTCCTGTTGTTTGAAGTCTCAGGGACAGCAAAGACATCTCTCTGCCAGCACCTCGAGTCTCTGGAGAGACTCCTACTCTGCCCTGTGGTGCCCATCCCGTTCCTGGGACCCTGAAAGGAGAAGCTGGCAGCCTAAGAGGAAGAAACCCACGCACTGACAGCCGTGCGGGGAAAAGATCAATCCAACTCCGATCTGCAGCAGAAAAATTGTCGCGCCGCTGGGATCGTGGCTGAAAATCGACACTCGCCTGCAAGGCGACTGAAGAATCAATGCACGGAGCTGGAGAAACAATTGCAGGATCGCTTTTCCGATCATCGTGTGGCTCGATTTCCGACGCAAACACCGCTGGGCGTGTTAAAACAACGCAAGGCCTGCCCGGACCCGAGAGTGCTGACCAGATTGACGCATCGCTCTCCTGCAGAGAGAAGAAACGACGCAAGGTCTTGCTCGTGAGTGAAATTAACGCATCACAAGCCCTTTTTGATGCACACTCGCCAATGCATGGTTATTTTTGACGCACCCAAGGTACATTTTCACACTAACAGTGTTAGTGTATGTTTTAAACTACAGAAATACTCTTTTTGCTTTTTAATTGATAACTTGACTTGTGTATTGTGGATTTTTGCCGTATTGGTCTTGTTTTGTTTAGATAAATAGTTTATATTTTTCTAAACCTGTGTTGTGTCATTTTGCAGTGTTTTCATTAAGTTACTGTGTGTTGGTACAAATATTTTACACCTAGCACTCTGAAGTTAAGCCTACTTCTCGTGCCAAGCTACCAAGGGGGTAAGCAGGGGTTAGCTGAGGGTGATTCTCTTTTATCCTGACTAGAGTGAGGGTCCTTGCTTGAACAGGGGGTAACCTGACTGTCAACCCAAGACCCCATTTCTAACAAGTAGGATGACCCTTGCAGAGGCAGAGGTCATTGCCTTTATTTTGACCAGCATTCAAAGAAAAAGGAAAGGGTGTATTGACACTGTCTGTGAGGTATGCAGCCACTAACACTGTGTTACGGCTGAATTAATGGGGCCCAAATTAGTTATAGTAGTATAAATTCACTTTCTCTCAGTGGCAGGCTTACAACCTCCATCACAATTGATGTAAAATTGACCATGATTTAGGGCCTGATTTTGATCTTGGCAGCTGGAATACTCCATCACAAACATGGCGGATATCCCATCCACCATATTACGATCTCCGTAGGATATAATGGGATTGTGTCAGGAGTAAGGCCAAGCGTAGTCCAGGTCTCACCCGAAATTCTGCTGCGCAACTCTGCGGCGCTTTATGCACACCACTGGTCATCCACGCTTGTTCCAAGAATGCCCATCAGCATCGTCTGCCCTGTGGTAAAGCTCATGTAGCTGCAGGTTCAGGGCATTGGTGGACAAGATGCACTTATCAGTGCTATCCTATAAAGGGACTAAGTTAGCCATGTTTTTAGAGGCGGTGGCCATCTTGGGGTGTGGCAGGCCTATAAAGCCCAGCCACACCCAAGCATGTTGCTCACTATTTTGAAGACTTCGATGCAGCCAGCCCTCTCGGAGGTTTCTCTGGAGAAGTCCCGAGTTTCTGGCTGGCAGAGTATCGTCTAACCAAAGTCCATGGTGCATTCTAAAATGAGTAGGTTGTACTCGTAGCGGTAAGCCCTTGCTGAATCCGAGTTTGGAGGAAGTTATTACTTCCAAAAGGTAACGCACTTTTATGCACAGTAATTCGAGGTGTTTCCATTCACAAATGTAAAGCGCTCTTTTGGCTCAGTAATTCAGTGTTTCAGTTTACAGAGGTAACGCGCTTTGTGCACAAGTAATTCAAGGTGTTTTTCTATTCACAGATGTAAAGCGCTCTTTTGGCTCAGTAATTCAAAGCTTTACAGTTCACAGAGCTAACGCACTTTTGTGCACAATAATTTAAGGTGTTTTCATTCACAGAGATAAGGCGCTCTTTTGACACAGTAATTCGAAGGGTTTCAGTTCACAGATGTAACGCGCTTTTGTGCACAGTAATTCAAGGTGTTTTCCGTTCACAGATATAAAGCGCTCTTTGGGCACAGTAATTCAAAGCGTTTCAGTTAACAGAGGTAACGCGCTTTTGTGCTCAAGTAATTCAAGGTGTTTCCGTTCACAAATGTAAAGCGCTCTTTTGGCACAGTAATTCAAAGCGCTCCAGTTCTCAGAGGTAAAGCGCTCTTGGCATGATAATTCAGGGGCTTCAGTTCGCAGATCTAAAGCGCCCTCGGCATAATAATTCAGGCACTTCAGTTCCCAGATATAAAGTGCTTCAATTCACAGGAGGAAAAGGTCCTTGGCACAATAATCTAAGTGATTTAGACTACTTGAGTAAAAGCGCTTCCTGGTGTTATTAAGTAAGGCGCTTTAGGTTTAATGAGTAAAACCTTTTTGGCATTTATTATTATGAATGTGAAAGTATTGTTGGAGATAAACAAATCAAAGTTTTCATTGTTCTTTGAAAAACTTAAGATATGAAAAGCATATTTAAGTCTTTGAGATTTTCTAGGTCATGATCAAAGGTTTCTGTTGTGAATACATACATGTTACAAGATTGATATTCTGTGTATAATCATAATTCAGCGTTCTTGCCATCGCTTGAATCTGAGCTCGTGTCTTACAAGGGGCTTTGCCCTCATTTTAGAAGAGGTCCACCTGATATCTCGGAGACACATTTAGTCAGGAGTCCATAAATGATTTACATTTCTATGAATGAGTAAATGCATATTGTTCTAACCTTTCCTTTTCAGATCTCTCTCCCTGCTGTTCGCTTCCCTAAAAATTCCCTTCCCCCCGACTGGCTTCACTATAACTCTGTGCTATGATAGTTTTCTGAGTTGGTGACGCCGGGAGGTGGGCCTTTTGTCCAGTGACGAGCAGATCCTGAGAAAAGGACCCCGGGCAGATTGTAATACAGCGGACAGGATATCCGTCACATTTGTGATGGACTATTCCCCTCTGCCAAGAACTAAGGGCCAGATGTAGCAACGTAAACATTTGCGAGGTGCAAAGTGCGAGTCCATGCGACTCGCATTTTGCACCTCGCAAATTGGTATGCAGTACGGTGTCTCAGACACCGACTGCAACTCGCTATGGGGTCGCAATGACCCACCTCATGAATATTCATGAGGTGGTACGCAAATTGCGGCCCCATAGCGAGTATAGGCACTCGCAAACATGGAGGCCTGCTGTCGTCAGCAGACCTCCATGTTCGTGACTGCTTTCAATAAAGCAGTTTTTTTTTTTTTTAAGTCCCCTTCCTATTTGCAAGTGGGTTACCATCCACTTGAAGTGGATGGTAACTGCGATACCATTTGCG
Organism: Pleurodeles waltl; assembly: GCF_031143425.1. Lineage (NCBI taxonomy): Eukaryota > Metazoa > Chordata > Amphibia > Caudata > Salamandridae > Pleurodeles > Pleurodeles waltl. The sequence goes on along the minus strand of NC_090443.1, from coordinate 796,865,223 downwards.
ACCGCGTACTGGTATTGCATACCACTCAGACTCGCAAATAGGAAGGGAACACCCCTTCCTATTTGCGATTCTGAAATGCATATTGCGAGTCGGTACCGACTCGCAATATGCATTTCTGCATTGGGAAACGCGTTTAGCGAGTCGCAAACGGCAATTTTTGCCGCTTGCGACTCGCTAAACGTTTCCTACATCTGGCCCTAAATCAGGCCCCTAGCTTCAATATATTTGAATCATCATTTTATAAAACAACATACATACCACTGCATGGTGTTCTCTCTGATAGTTATATTTTCATGCCTTTTTCATTACCATTCATAGAGCATATTTTCATCGCTTAATCTGTCAATAAATTGGCAGATTATCTGTTTAGGATCGCCTCTTCAGGGATTTGCCTCTGCTTATTGGCAGTAATTATTGCAGATTTAACAAGGTTAGTGTCGTGCAATTTCTATCCATTGCCTCAACTCCATAACCATGGTTTTACTCCTCACAATGGATTTTCTGCACCAACAACATTTATTTAGACAGATTTTCTTTTGTCCTCTTCTAAATTGGGCATCGAAATATGAGAATGTCACTGGTTTGGATCAGTCAAACTGTAACTTCTATGTGGTCTACATGTATAAAATAGTATTTGCCAGTGCAGTCGGTTTGAACTTAAGTACTCATTCAATGCATTCATTTACGTCTGAACCATCCATCTACCCACTGAGGCACCACTTAACGTGTGTACCTATTCATTGTAGAGTGATTTTTGCCTTTTTGTAATTTCAATTGTGACTCACCTAATCAGCACCTTCCAAAACCTCTCAGTGGTGGCAACCATGCCATTTCTAAATGGTGATTCATGCCATTTGTAAATGGTGATAGGAGGCAATTAGCTCCAGGGACAGTGCAGTCGGAAAAATGTTTTTCGAATCATTCAAACATTTTGAGAGTTAACATTTATTAAAGTGACCTACAACAGGGTTAATCGGCATGCTGGTGTCCTGATGTTGCAAATTCCAAAGCGACATATGTATCACAGACGCGTTGTTGTATCCTTATGTATAACATTAGAAAGCAAGTTAGAACATTAGTAGACACAGTCAGCTCAGACATGTTGGGTGCATCTGTTCTATACTTTACTGTCTTTCCCAATTCTAACATTCACAGTAAATGAACCTCCTAGCAGAGAACAGCAAGCCATGTCCTATGCTTAATAACAGTGAGTCCATGAGAAACATTTTAGCCACAATATCTTATTAACTCAATGGTAAACTAAGACACTTCAATATCACACAAGGTAATACGAGGGTGACTTGGCATCTGGACATTTTGCTAATACAGATAAAACATTGCTCCTAGTTCTGCTGACCCAGGTGAAAATATTGACCCTTGTGTTATGTTATTTGTGCATTACCCCCAGATGGGTACCTACAAGTAACAATAAATATACCATGCAACCCTTCACTCCCTCCTGTCATATTGGAGGGGGTTGGGAACGTCTTGGAGGCTTGAAGTAAAGGGTGAAATTATTCAGAATGGTGCAAGTGGTGCGGACATTGGATGAAGTTATTGACAGTGCTCTTGCTGTAAATTGGTTTGATGATTATTTAAATAGCCAAGTAAATCCAGCCTATTCAAATGTTGTTAGACCATATTATGGCATGATTTCATGATTTACATTGTGCTGGTAGTGCCAGAAGTAACCTGGCATCACTGTGCACAAGTCTGTTAGTAAACACTATTACTGACTGTGGTAGTGAGCACACAACAAAAATATTGTGCATATACCAATCATCGTATCATCGTGTAAGGGTATGCTGCAGGCAATACTCAGATTTGGGAGCCTCATACAACCACCCTAATAGCCAGAGTGCAACAGGCATATCAGCAAATACAGTGAGTGCTGTCCTAACAATACTAATAGAGTTTGCACATGTACACCATCTCACACTTCAGAAAAACAGGGCATACTTTGACTACCTATCATTTTGAGGGTTGCCTCAGGAGCTGTTTGACTCTCCGTACTCCATCAGAAAGACTTCAGCATCCTATATGTATACCAGGTTATGGGTGGTAGCTACTCAAGCATTTTTCCCAGTGTGTTTGTTTCTCTACACGATTTCATAATCAGAGCATGTACAGGATCAAATGTTCACCACCCCAGGCAATGAAGTTGACAACTAAACTGGAATACCTGGGTGATGGGTCAGTAGCCCAGCATTACATTTTCTGGAAAGTGTCAATCAAACGCTTGCACAACCAGTGGAATAGCAAACTACTCCCCTGTAGCCCAACTCATCTGCCCTTGGATTGAGAATGTGTGAAACAGTAAACATGGTCATGTAACTCCATGAGCCGTCAGTCAGTAAGGTTCAGCAATTTTTACTTTCTCATGGATGTTCTATAAACATTTTATTGAGAGGCCAATATTAATGTCTGTGCATGTAGATTTTCTCAACATCTAAACTTAATTATGGGCCGGCAGGTATATAATCTGCTGTCTATATAATCTGAATCAAATTTCTAAATCAGATGGTATAACATTGATGATCTATGTCCTAAAGTAAGAATTTTAACAATTCACACAATTTCAAGATATCTCTTTCATTCTATTGATGTAGTCTTAACATTAGTGTTGTTCTTCATGTCACAAAGTCATCAAAATGGGACAGTTTATGCCTCATGTTACTCAAAAGCACTAATGGTTTAAACGTAGAAATTGCACTGACACGTCTTTATTAATGTGCATTTATTTACACTGTAGAGTAGGTGGTATGCAAGATTTAAATAATATGATGTTATAATTTAGGCCTTAGACTAGCAGAATATATTGAAACAATATTGAATTCCTAATGACTAATTAATTAAATATGCATACAAATATCAAAGAAATGTACTTCTCCATCATATTTAATGAAATGGATTAACAGAGTTCTTTTTCATTTGAAATTAATGTAACATGCATATTATTGAAGCATTATTGACGTTTAAATTATACGTTCGCATATTGAAAGTGTGATTATTGAAACATAGGCCCTCATTACAACCCTGGCGGTCGGTGTTAAAGAGGTGGTAATACCGCAAACATGGAAGTGGAAAAAAAAATGGGATTACGACCGTGGCGGAAACCGCCAACATAGAAAGCCACTTTAACACTTCGACCGCCACGGCAGTAAAAACAAACAGCGTGGCAGACACCGCCAACAGACAGGCGGAAGACAAAGTACCGCCCACTGTATTACAAGAGGCCTATCCGCCACCTTTTCCAGGGCGGAACCAACGCTATCAAAAGCACGGCGGAAACAGAACACAGAAGGGAAAACACTCACCTCTCGACACCTAACGAGGAACCAGGACGCCATGGAGCCCGAACTTCGGGTGTTACCCATGTTGGTTTACTTCCTCTTCTACCAGGAGTACGAACGGCGGCGACCACGGTGAGTACTGCACCTACAACACAGGAGAGGGGGAGGAAAGAGAGTGACACACACACGCAACACCCCACCCTCACCGTCACCCACAACAACATACAAACAAATACATGCAGCAACATTACATATACAGCCCCCCACCCCCTGGAAGAATGCAAGGACAAAAGGAAATGATTGTAACAATTGTAATCATTAAAAATCCATTAGTCAAAACTCCAAATTCAGTATATACAAATATGTACACCAACTACACATGTCCGGATAGTGTACTCATCATTGTCCGTGGACCACTGGGCCCAAAATGCATGGGCGAGACCCACACATGATACCTGACTGAAAACGGAGTGAACACTGCTGGGGCATCAGATCGAAAATATACAGGAACCTCAGGGGGAGCGAGAGAGGGGGCTCTTCAGCCTGATTAATGCACAGCACCACTGCTGCACGAGGGGGCTCCATGTCCATTGCTGTATCCTGGGGAGTGCAAAGCCAAAGTCTCTCAAGTCTCACCAGTGGGTGGTTTGCCCACTGCTTTATCCTGGGGAGTGCAAAGCCACAGTTCTCAAGTCTCTCCAGTGGGTGGTTTGCCCACTGCTTTATCCTGGGGAGTGCAAAGCCACAGTCTCTCAAGTCTCTCCAGTGGGTGGTTTGCCCACTGCTTTATCCTGGGGAGTGCAAAGCCACAGTCTCTCAAGTGGATAACAGTCTCCACTGGTTCTGGAGGAGGCCTGGTGCCCAAAGTGCAACATCCTGCCAAGGACTGAGGTAGTGGATGTGATACTCCACTGGTTCTGGAGGGGGCCTGGTGCCTAGAGTGCTTCATCCTGCCAAGGACTGAGGTAGTGGATGTATCTCTCCACTGGTTGTGGAGGGGGCATGGTGCCCAGAGTGCTCCACGTGCAGTGTGGCCGGTACAATTCCCTCACCTGGGTGTGCGTGCCATGAGATTTGTGAGGTTCAGGTAGCATGTTACGCCATGGAGGCAGCGACATACCCACACTGCTGCGGCTGCGCCTTCCACCTGCAGGTGCAAACAGTGATGGAGGAAATGCCTCAAGGAAGCTGCCCAGGGTCCAGGAACTCTCCTCCAGCCTCAGGCTGACCACTGGGGATGGTAGCCATGTCAGCGGTGGTTCCTGTGTCCGAGGGCGTCGCGGGGCCTTTGGCGGTGCTTGCGGCGGTGTCTGTCGCGGTGGTGCTTGCGGCTGTGCTGGCGGCGGTGCTGGCGGCAGTGCATGGGTCAGCACCTGCTGAGGGACACAGCAGGACGTCTCCTACAGCCTCGGATGGCTGCCCACTGGGGAAGAGGCTGGGGACAGTTGTTGAGGCTGTAGACGTGCCGGGGGCGGCGCAGGTGGCGGTTCAGGTGGCGGTGCAGGTGGCGGTGCAGGTGGCGGTTGTGGTGGCGGGGCAGCTAGCGGTGTTCGCCGCCGTACAGGTTGGCGTGGTCGTGGACAGAAAGTGTGACACTGGTCCCTCAGTCGGTGCCACCATGCCCTCTCCTGACCTGCTCTTCAGCTTTTGGCCCTTCCCCAGCTTTGTCTTGCCACTATCCCCTTTGGTTTCTGCTGAGCTCTTTGTGGCTGGTACTTTCGGCTTCTCCCTCCGGGATGTGGGCACCTTTTTCACCTTCTCAGGTGGTGGAATGTCCTTGACCTTGGTACGTGGCACGCTGGCAGCCCTGATGGGTGGCACACTCTTTACCCCGCAGTTGCTGGCACCACTGTGCCTGGGAATGTGGTGGCTGGGGTGCTGGGCTGGGACCTTGAAAGCCTGGCCCTAGAGGAAGGACGGGGGGGAGGTGTAGGGAAGAGGTCAAAGTTAGCCAGGAAGAGTTTATTAGACACACAGGGACGGGAAGATGGAGGGGGTTTGAGAGTGGAGGTAGAGGTAGTGGTTGTAGGAGATGTACGTCTGCTGAATTTGGGTGAAGGTGCATGGGCCGGAGGCTGTTGTGAGGTGGGTGGCTGTTGGGTGGGTGTGTGCCTGCATTTGTGTACTTTGGGAGGAGGGCTCACTGACACACTGGGAGAGGACATTGGGGATGTGTGAATGGTAGTGGGGTGGTGAGTGCATGTTAGCGGTGTGTGGTGATGGGCGTGCTGGTGATGGAGGCAGTGGCTGAGGATGTAGTGCGTGCAGGTGTGAGTGGAGAAGACAAGACAGGGAGGGAGGAGGATGACATGGAGGAGGGGGACACAGTGGAGTGTGCATGCTGGTCTGATGGTGTGCTTGGGATAGGCTGAGGTACATGGGATTGGGTCTAGGTGGAGGAAGTTGGAGGGGGGAGGCTGGACACAGGGACAATAGCTGCCATCAGTGCTGAGACGGGAGCCTGAAATGCTCTCTGTTGGGCTGCCTGCCCAGAATGAATGCCCTCCAGGTATGCATTTGTTTGTTGCAAATGCCTCTCTATACCCTGGATGGCATTCACAGTGGTAGATTGCCCAACAGTGAGGGATCTCAGGAGGTCAATAGCCTCCTCACTTGGGGCAGCAGGGCTGACTGGGGCAGGGCCTGAGGTGCCTGGGGCGAAGGAGATGCCCACCCTGCTGGATCAGCTGGCACCGGACACACGCTGAGGGGCTGCTGGGAGGGTGGTGCTGGTAGGGGGGTGGCGGCTGTACCTGTTGATGCGGTGGGTACAGAGGTGCCCGCCACCGCAAGGTAGCTCTCTTCAGAGGAGGAGTCGCTGTCACAGCTGTCTGCTCCTGTCCCCACCATGGAGCTCCCCTCGCCTTCCGTCCCACTGGTGGCTTCAGACTCTGTTGTTTCGCCCTCCAGGGCCAAGTGTGTTGCAGCTCCCTCCTGCTCCGGTGCCAATGCTCCTCCGCCTGATGATGCTATTGCACACAAGAACAGGGAGACCACAAAAAGCAGGGGGGGAGACAGAAGAAAGGCATGTTCAGTGAATTCAACACCACTACCGTTGGCTGACACAACACAGAGTGAGCAGCCCTCTGCACTACACCATGCACTGACAGTTCCTAAAAATTTCAGCTGACCATGGGTACGAGGCCTAAGACTAATTGCTGCACACCTGGAAGTCACAGGAGCCTGACTAGGTATAGATGGCTCTTACCACTGGTGGGTTTCGGGTGCCACATGGCCTGCCTCACAAGGGACCTTGCCTACCAAGTTCGCCCTGGCCTCGGGGAACCCACTGCCCACCTTCTCCTCTCAGACACCTCGTAATGCGCGCAGAGTCAGCTGAAATAGAGTGTACTCACCCCCTTGTGGCTGCTGTGATGCCCTCAAGTGCCCATCCAACTCCGGATAGGCCACCGCCAGGATCCAGAACATCAGGGGTGTCATGGGCCGACGGGCATCCCTCCCACATTGGGAGGCCATCCCCAGCTGGGCCTCTGCCGTCTTCTTGCTCCAGCGGTGCAGGTCCTCCCATCTTTTACGGCAGTGGGTGCTCCGTCTGTGGTAGACCCCCAGGGTCCAGACGTCCTTGGCGATGGCACCCCAAATACCCTTCTTCTGGTGGGCGCTGACCTAGAGGAATGGTACAGGGGGAAAGGAAATTACTTACCTGTCTGGACCATCATACTCATTGGCCCCCAGTTCCCCCCCTTGCCCTGATGCACATACACTCCCCATCCGCACATGCAGGCCTCAGCCCCCCGTATCTTCCATCCACACCACTCAAAATAGGCATTGCCCATGCATCATGCTCACAGTGTACTCACCTGTTTGTCTGGAGGACCAAACAGTTGCGTGTACTGGGGGAGGACCCCATCCACTAGTTTCTCCAACTCCTCCGAAGTGAATGCAGGGTCCCTTTCCCCAGACAAATGAGCCATCGCCGCTTCCAGACACAGGTCCTGTTGAAGGTCAGGTATCAAGTGAGTGAACAGACAGAAAATGGTGGTCACTTCTGTGGCGGTGCGTACCGTCACTGCCGGCGTACATTGTCATTGGCTCCTGGGACCCATAGGGCCCAAGATTAACCAATGCAGAATTTCGCCGTGGTCTTCGACTGCCCATCGCGACAGTGTACAAAACCAGCGCAGTTACCTCATATCCCCTTGTCCCACCTTACAGGTCAGGCAGCCGCCATTTCAGGAGGCCACATGAGATGGATGTTAACTGCATCACACCTATCTAGGCCGGGAATATAGACAGATACCGGCACATTGTGGATTAATAACGTTTCTGCTAATAACACATTGTGATACCTCAGTGTTGGATGACTCTGTGCTCGCTGTTCTCCTCCATAGGGCACGTCCGCTGGGGCAGGTGATGAGATGGCGGCATCCTCCGGTGTACAGACCCCTGGTGGACCTGTCAACAATGGAAGATAGACACATCCTAGTCACATACAGACTTGATTGTGCAACAATCCAGGAACTGTGTGCCCAGTTGGAGCCGGACCTGATGTCAGCTATCCGCCATCCCACAGGAATCCCCCCCTCTAGTGCAGATGCTGTCTGTACTCCATTTCCTGGCCAGTGGGTCTTTTCAAACAACAGTGGCCATGGCATCAGGGATGTCTCAGCCAATGTTCTCTAACGTGTTGTCCAGAGTGTTGTCTGCCCTGCTGAAACACATGCGCAGCTACATCGTTTTCCCTCAGGTGGAGGATTTGCCCACAGTGAAAGGTGACTTTTATGCCCTGGGACATATCCTCAACATCATTGGTGCCATTGACGGTACACATGTGGCATTTGTACCCCCCCCCGCAGGAATGAACAGGTGTACAGAAACCAGAAGAGCTACCATTCTATGAATGTGCAGATGGTGTGTTTGGCAGACCAGTACATCTCTTGTGTGAATGCCAAGTATCCTGGCTCAGTCCATGACGCTTACATTTTGAGGAATAGCAGCATCCCTTATGTGATGGGGCAACTCCAGAGGCACCGTGTGTGGGTAATAGGTGAGCCTAAAGTCCCCACACAGTTTCCTTTGCTGTCTGGGTGTGGGGCTGTCCCTAAGGGTTAGTGTGTGTCTAACAGTTGTCCCTCGACATTTGCAGGTGACTCTGGTTACCCCAACCTGTAATGGCTACTGACCCCAGTGAGGAATCCCAGGACAAGGGCAGAGGAACGCTACAGTGAGGCACATAGGCGAACTAGGAGGGTGATTGATACTACTCACCGAAGAAGGTGTGCCAGATAATCGTGGCCTGCTGTATGCTGCACAACCTGGCTTTGCAATGCCAGGTGCCTTTTCTGCAGTAGGACGGGCCAAATGGTGGTCTTGTGGCAGCTGTGGAGCTTCTGGACAGTGAGGAAGAAGAGGCAGAAGAAGAGGATATCGACAACCGAAATAACATCATCATGCAATACTTCCAGTGAGACACAGGTAAGAAGATGTCACTGCTTCCCACATCTCATACTATTGTTGGAACTAGCATAAGTCTGTCATTTTCATTTAGGGCCATATTTATACTTTTTGACGCAAAACTGCGCTAACGCAGTTTTGCGTCAAAAAAATTAGCGCCGGCTAACGCCATTCTGAGGCGCCGTATTTAATCAATGACGTTAGCCGGCGTTAGCCGCCGGCGCTGCCTGGTGTGCGTGGAAAAAAACGACGTACACCAGGCAGCGCCGGCGTAGGGGGATATGGGTCTTGGGCGTCAAAAAATGGGGCAAGTCAGGTTGAGGCAAATTTTTCGCCTCAACCCGATTTGCGTCATTTTTTTCGACTCCCAACCCCCATAGAAATGACTCCTGTCTTAGCAAAGACAGGAGTCATGCCCCCTTGCCCAATGGCCATGCCCAGGGGACTTCTGTCCCCTGGGCATGGTCATTGGGCATAGTGGCATGTAGGGGGGCATAAATCAGGCCCCCCTATGCCACAAAAAAAAAAAAATGACTTACCTGAACTTACCTTAATGTCCCTGGGATGGGTCCCTCCAGCCTTGGGTGTCCTCCTGGGGTGGGCAAGGGTGACAGGGGGTGTCCCTGGGGGCATGGGAGGGCACCTCTGGGCTCCTTCAGAGCCCACAGGTCCCTTAACGCCTGCCTTTTCCAGGTGCTAAAAAACGGCACAAAAGCGGGCGTACGTCATTTTTTTTTGACCCGCCCACTCCCGGGCGTGAATTTTGCCCGGGAGTGTAAATACAGCGCACATGCCTCGGAGTCAATTTTTTAGACGTGAACGCCTACCTTGCATATCATTAACGCAAAGTAGGTGTCCACGCTAAAAAATGACGCAAACTCCATGGACTTTGGCGCTAGACGCGTCTAACGCCAAAGTATAAATATGGAGTTAGTTTTGCGGCGGAATTGCCTAAAAAAAAAACAACGCAATTCCGGCGCCAACGGAGTATAAATATGCCCCTTAGTGTATGGACCCTGACTTGTCACTTTGATTTTCCATTTCACAGATCTGGGTCCCACTTTGTGCCCTCTGCTATGTTTACTGCGGGCCTACATCTGTGTTACATTGGTATGTGAACAAGTAAATTGACATTGCTATATTCCATAGTTATTGCAATTACACATTTGTGATAGCACAGACTGACTCCAGATTGTTTTGTGATTGAAGTGTGTTTATTCCTGTGCTAATAAGTTGAGGGGGTTATAAAATGGGGTGAGGGGATGGTGGAGGAATGTCCATGGCAGAGTCCAGTCTATTTGTTTCACAGGTGCATTGTGCAAAGGGGCATAGGAAGTGGAGCAATGGCAGTTTAAGCATGGATAGGGTGACATAGTGTGACAGAATGGTGACATTCATTCAGGGGGGTCTGATTTCCTGGTGGGGGTCTTAGTAATGTTCTCTGTCTTGTTCCTGGATCTCAGGGACTGTTTGTGGGGTGGTTCTCCATCTGCAGGGGGTGGAGTGTTGGTGTCCTGTTGTTCCTGTGGCGGTGCCTCCTGTCCTTTATCGCCGGCGGAGGTGGAGGGCTGTTCATCGTCCAGGCAAGTGTCAGGGGCCCCTTGTTGTGCCACTGTGTCCCTTCTGGTGTTGAGAAGGTCTGCCAGCACCCCTGAAATGGTGACCAGGGTGGTGTTAATGGACTTCAAATCCTCCCTGATCCCCAGGTACTGTTCCTCCTGCAGCCGCTGGGTCTCCTGAAACTTGGCCAGTACAGTTGCCATCGTCTTCTGGGAATGATGGTAAGCTCCCATGATGTTGGAGAGTGCCTCATGGAGTGTCGGTTCCCTGGGCCTGTCCTCCCCCTGTCGCACAGCAGTCCTCCCAGTTTCCCTGCTATCCTGTGCCTCTGTACCCTGGACCGTGTGCCCACTGCCCCCAGGTCCCTGATTTTCTTGGGTTGGTGGGTTTGCCTGGGTTCTCTGTAGTGGTGGACACACTGTGTGTGTCCTGGGGACAGAGGGATGGGCCCGCTGGGTGGGTGCTGTGCTGGTGTTTCCTGAGGGTGAGGATCTGTGGTGGCTTGTGACAGTGTCAGGGGAACCGACTGTCCAGAGGTCCCAGATGGGCCAGGCTGGTCATCTTGATCCAGGCGTGCAGAGCTGCTGTCATCACTGTGGGCCTCTTCTGTGGGGGGACTGGATTTGTCTGGCACCTCCTGTCTGGTGACGTTGGGTAGGGGTCCTGTTGGGGTGTAAATGCCTAATTATTGCATCTGTGTGTTCCATCGTGTGCAATGGGTGGTTGGCCCTCTACTCCAGTGCTTGCATTATTGGCTTGGTCCTTGTGTGATTGGCGATTTTGGGGTTCCATGCAGGGCTTGGTTTTGGGATGTGTGGGTTGTGTTGGTGGGGTATCTGTGGATTGTTGGGGTGATGGGTGAGAGGGTAAGGGTGGGAATATGTGATGGCATGCAGGTGGGGTGGGGGGCATAAGGTAGTAAAGATTTGAGTTACCAGAGTCCAGTCCTCCTGCTACTCCTGCGAGGCCCTCAGAATGCAGTATTGCCAAGACTTGGATGGGCTCCTCCCATGATGTTAGTCGTGGGGGTCCACCGCCAGTCCTCTGTACAGCAATCTGGTGTCTGGAGACCATGGAACGCACCTTCCCCCGTAGGTCGTTCCACCTCTTTCTGATGTCATCCAGTCTTGGATGCTGTTCCACTGCGTTGACCCTGTCGACAATTCAGTGCCATAGCTCCATCTTCCTTGCAATGGACGTCTGCTGCACCTGTGACCTGAATAGCTGTGGCTCTACCCGGATGATTTCCTCTACCTGAGCTCCTCCTCAGAAAACCTGGGGTGTCGTTGAGGTGCCATGATGTGGTGTGGGTGATGTGTGAGGTGGTGTCTCTTGTGATGTGTGAGGGGGTGTGTTGGTGTGTGTTGTTTGAGGTGCGTGGATGTTGTGTAAGTGATGGTGTTGTGTGTCTGGTGATGCTGGTGTTGTTTTAGGTAGTGTCTCTCTCTCGCCTGCTTTCAAATTTCTGGTAGTAAGGGTTTTTGGGTAATGTGGGTGTGTGTTTTATAGTGTTGTGGTTGTGTGGGTGTGGTGTGTGTATGTGTATCAGGTGTGTGTATTTTGAATTGGCCAATGTGGTTGTGTTTTGTATATGTGTGTGTATTTTGAACGTGGCGGTGTGTACTGCCAATGGATTACCGCAGTTGAAAGACCGCCGTGTTGATTCGTGGGTCGTGATAGTGTGGGCGTATTCTTGTTGGCGTGACGGTGTCGGTTTTGTTATCGCCAGTTTATCACTGACCTTTGGAGTGGCAGACTTGTGTGGGTGTCTGTATTGTGGCGGATTCCGGGATGTGGGTCGTAATAACTGTAGCGGAATTCCGAGGCCGCAGCAGTATGTTGGCGGTCTTCTGCACGGCGGTAAGCGGGATTTACCGCCAGGGTTGTAATGAGGGCCATAGTAATTAAATGTATTGCTTTATTTCACTTGTGAGGCCTATTAAATTTTGTAATTCATGATTGTGCTGGAAAAGCTGATTATTTTTTTAATAACGTGAGCTTTCTTTCAGACTTCGTTCCAATGAGAAGACTAGCTTCAGTAACAGGCCCTATTGTTTAGACATAGAGAGAACATGTAATAGTGTCTTTGGAATCAGAACATCTTGAGTAGTTGCAGTAATAAATATATACAAATGTTTCAACCCTGTGTGGACCTACATGGATGGATGACGCTCCCATGACCAGTCCCGGGAATGGAAGCAAACATTTTAACCTGCCGTTGCATGATTGATTACTATTAGATGATGCGCCCTCAATGTAATGTGGACTGCTTTTTGAAGGGAATCAAATTGCTTTATGAACTTTAATATATTATTGACCAATTGGACTTTGTTCAGAGATCCTTCCAGTATGCTGAATCCCTTCGAGAGGTATCTTCCTGTCTGCATGCCCTTTTGAGACTTTTTACCCTAACCTTTGCTGAAAATTCTTGACTAAGTTCTGACATGCTGACTCTTTTCCTTTTTACTTATCTTTTACCCACTTTAGTTAGTACCCTTTTGTCTGAGATTTAATTTTTCCAAATTATTTTTGTCCTCTTTGTACTTTTTGTCTGTTGTCCACGTGTTTCGCTCCACACACGTATTTCGTTGATTTGAGCTAAATTATGGCTCAGCAAAATTGAATTGATTGATGAGTGCTAATCCTGAGCTACATTTTCTGTATCACAGATGTTTTGATGATAAGTATTGTCCTTCTTGAATGCTTAGTTTTATTGATGTTAGTTCACCTGAATTTATATCGTTGCTAACTTGCTAATTATGTATCTTTATAACTTGGTCTTGCGAATTGCCTACATGACTATGTGCTTGCATTTGTAATGCATTCCTTAACTTTATTCCTGACTGGCGTATTCCTTGTGGGTCCAAATGTGTCCTGCTAGCTAACTTAATTGGCTTGTAATTAAATTGAGTTGAATGGTTCTACCACACCCTGTCAAAGGTCCAAAGGTCCATTGGCATTGATGAGCATTGATTCCTGTGAAGATTGAAAATGCTCCATTACTGGTTTTTGTAATTCACATTGGGGAAACTGGTTTAATATTTATATATATATTGAAATTATAGCTATGTCTGTGGTTTCCAATTCTATTCAAATCAATTTTGAGAAATGTTAAATCTCTTTAAGGATATTTTTGCCTCTTTCCTTAGCTCCAACAGTCAACACTTTTAAGCTCTTCTCAAACCGATCTGTGGGGAGAGGCATAACCCAGGATGGATCTAAGTGTGTGCTATAGTTGGACAGTAGATATGTTATCCGTTTGACACTGCGTTTTAGGAATGAATGTGCTATGATACAAATAATGTGACTTTGAGTGGTCTTACTGCTATTTTTAACAAATGTATGGTGTTTCACCTCACATGCACAGCCAAGACTTTTCAGAGTATTAAATACCTGGCATTCACTTATCTCATCAAGACCCAAAAGGAGCAGCAGAGAAGGGTTTTGAGATAGCTTCAAGATGTCATTGGCTGTACTTGTGAACACACTAGTATTATCCAGGCATCATCAAGTAAAAGTAGAAGTTTTTCAAATATTGTCTGAGTGAACGGAGTCCATACATGCAGTTCTGTTTGCTTGCCCTACTTTTATAATAGAACCACTAAATGTTTATGTATTCTAGAAGTATAGTTCCACCTTCTTGAAACAACTAGTCTCTACCAGCAGATTCTGCAAGTTTTTTCTTGGAGATGCAATAGTCCGAGGCAGAGAACCATAGTGAGGTCAGCACTTGAAAGTTTATTGATGTAATGGAGACATGAGAGAAGTACATGAGAGATCTGTGAGTGACAATAGCAACATACTTCTGTTTAGAAAATACAGATAACAGAAATGCCTGATCAGGTAATCAGATGGAGATCAGAGATTTGAAAGAAATCTTTATTTTCAGTGGAAATCAGCAGTAAGGTTTTGCTGCTTTCCACACTGATTTGCTGTTCTTTCAAAAGTGCTCATTGTCATGTCTGTCCATTCATCTATCTATCTATCTACCTATCTGTCTATCTATTTGTTAGACCTGTCAGCCTTAGGGGGTCTTCCCCAAAGCTTTTTTTCCTGCTTGCCTCATATTTTTGCTGTACTTTATATTGTCCTTAAGACTCTGAGCACTTTATCACTGCTGATTAGTGCCTACGTGTATGTGCTTCTCCCCTAAACATGATAAGATTGGTGTATACACAACTGGCATATTTAATTTAATTGTAAGTCTCTTGTAAGGTGGTAAACCATATACCCAGGGCCTGTAAATTTAATTCTAATAGTGGGCCTGCCGCACTGATTGTGCCACCCACTTAAGTAGCCCTTTAAATGTCTCAGGCCAGCCATTGCAGAGCCTGATTGCCACTTTGACGTGGCACTTAAAACCCCTAAGCCTTAAACTTCCCTTTTATTACATATTATTCACCCCTAAGGTAGGCCATAGGTAGTCCGTAGGGCAAGGTGCTATGTAACTATAAAGTAGGATATGTGCTTTTAAGTTTCACATATCCTAGTAGTGAAAAACTCCCAATGTAATTTTTCACTACTGTGAGGCCCACTCCTCTCATAGGGTAACATTTGGAATTCCTTAATTCACTTATAAGCTTTAATTCCTGATAAAGGAGTAGCTGTGCCTTGTTTCATATCTTTGAAATTGTGATGATAACTTCTCTTCACTGGTAAAGTTGGATTTAAGATTACTGTTTTAGAAATGCTACTTTTAGAAACTGGACATTTATCTGCTCTTAGGTTGGAAGTGGGGTGACATACCTGAATACTCAGGGCATGTCCCCACACAAATCACTGATTACCCGCTAGTTGTAGTCTGGAACCAGGGCTAAGGAAGAAAGGAGCCATGTGCACTTTAAAGACCCACCCTTGAAGTCACCCCCACTTCAAAGGTACTTTTGGGTATAAGTACTGGGTCCCTGACACCACCAAATCAGACACTCTGTTATGGGCCTACAGCTGGACTCTGTCAGAAGAACTGCAATGCTGCTTAAAGGGCTCATCTGCTGGACTGCTGGGCCTGGAAGGCCTGCTTTTCTATTGTGTTGCCCTGCTGCTTGCTAACCTCTGATTCTGTTGAAGGAGAGCTGGACTGTGCTTTCTACGTGAAGTGTGCTCCAAAGGCTGTGTGCCTTGCATCCTGTTGCTTGAGATTCAGAGATATCAATGAATCCTGGTTCACTGGAAGTGGACCTAGATATCAATGCATCTCCTGTCTGCGTGTAACAAAACTGGTGCATCAACCCGGTTGCAGCACCAGAATCGGTGCATCACTCTCGGAACCGCTGCATCCCCCTGAGTACCTGACTCATCAGAATTGCGCATCACTGCCATAGCAGTCTATGAAGGGCGACGCATCTTTTGACTGAGTGGAGAAACCTGGTGCATCATATTTTAGATCCAACACTTTTTGGCTCCAGCACTTGCTTTCGGAATTGATGCATTGCCTTCACTGCATGGGACAGGTCAACGCATCACCATCCCTGCTAGGACCCAATTGACACATCTCACCATGGATCTCACTGTTGAGACCAGTGAAGGTGCTTTGTTCACTGAAGCCTGCGTGGGTCCTCTGGCCAGTCTGCGCTCTATCAAAGTTGGTCTGAACTTTGACTTTGACCCAGTCTAGTGCACCCTAAAGTAACCCTTAAAGCTCCATTTGCTTCAAAGCACTATTTTTATACATATTCTTCTAAAATGGATATCTTGACTCGTACTGATTGGATTTTTTTTCATGTTGGTCTTGTTTTGTCCAGAATATAATAATTTATTTTCCTAAATTGTATTACTGTGTGGGGGTGTTGCACAAATACTTTACACATTGCCCCTTTAGATAAGCATGATTTCTCTGTGCCAAACTGCCAGATGGTGAGCACAGGTTATCTCTTAGTGTGTACCTGACTTACCCTGACTAGGATTGTGGTTCCTGCTTGTACAGGGTGCATACTCTGACAACCAGAAACCCAATTATTTACACTTTCTATCTGTTTTATGGTAATTCACCTACTGAGTCTGATTTTAATATGAGATTATACTGATGCTGACATTGTAGAACATATATATTGTAGTCAGATAAGTGCATCTTCAGACGTTTGTAAAGCAAAGCAAGAACTTGTCTCTTAGGTCTATTAAGATATAATTTGAGGTTTTGGGGGCTCTTGATTTAGATTTGTGATGTCCACATGGCAATCCCAATTTTAGCCTATATACACATTGTTTCTTTCAATAGACTTGCCTTGACCAAAGTATTTTGTGAAATAGTATTTCTTCTAATAAAAGTGTAACATATCATTGAGAACCAGTTTAAAGTATTTAAAATCTAACAGGTCTGGATACATTTACATGCATTCTTTAATGTCATTCAGTCTGGAGGTTTCACCTGCAACATTCACAATGCCCTATTTTCCTCCCCCACCCATTGGCGGATCGACACAAAACTTGGCCTGCCAAACCATACTAGGTACACAGTGGAGTTTTATAAACTTTCTTTCAGATTTGTTAAATTGACAAAACAAATGTTATTAGGAAAACAAACCAGCTTTCAAGTGGAAACGTGCACTGAAATGCAACTACAAATTCACAATTTGCAGGCGCTGTAATTTATAAATGTATGCTCTGCAAGTCAGGTTTCATGCAGAACCATCAAGGAGAAGGAAAGGGGATCAAAAAAACAGTGTTTCTAGTTTTATGTCCCATATGAATGTTTGTTCTCCAGTGCAGGAAAAAAATTCTGAACGGAATTATATTAAACTAGACATCAGACTAGAACTTCACTCAAGAAAGTGCCTTCGTTGATTTGGCATAAATCTGTTCAGTTAGAGATACCTGAACCACTAGTGTGAGAGCTGTTCATAAACTTGACTTAGAGGATAGTTCGCAGATTAAAATTAAACAAAATGGACAAGAAAATCTTTTCTCACGTTATCCAGTTCAGGTCCATGAGCTGGCTTGACACACTCAAAAGATCTGATTGGCTAGCAGCAAAAGAGATTGCTATTTTGCTTCTGGCATTACAGGATATGAAGCTCAGTCTGAAATTGTAAAATAAAAAATAAAAAGAGCATCGTTATGGTGGGCACACTCTGGACCCCACGTGTTGGTGGAGGAACCCAATCTCCCCCCAAAATTTAAAAGGAAAAAGAAAATGATTCCCTCAGTGGGGTCCACAAACTCCTGACGTTTGCAAACCCTAACAAGCACAGCTCTTCATGACTATGGTCAGACGTTTGTGAATCCATACAGATTTCACAAACCATGAAACTGTTAGACAAATGGTTGTTTCACTGCTTCAGTTCATGGACTATATACAGAGTTTTTGAACTATAAAACTCTAGGACCTATGTCATAATGAAGTTCCAATCCCAAAATGGAAGATCTAGGAGATTTATTAACCATACGTTCCAGTAGGAAAACCACCAACCATTACAGCAGGCAGTAGTAGTTCCAACTGACTCTTCAAGAACCCTCACCCACAGTTCTTTTCCAGGTGGCATACATACATTCCTATACAGGCACGATATTGCCACAGGAACAGCATTACAATATGCCTTTTCCCCCAATAATAACAATGCAACAAAGTAACAAAGCAAATAAATAAAAAATAGAACAAATTGTAAACTGTCACATGGTAACTTATTGGTAACAGTACAATTTATTAACACAGGAACTTTAATTAATTAAAAAATCTCAGCAACAATTTGGCTATGTGTAGTTTTTTTCTATGAGTTTGACATTAAACCAATTCCAATGGCAAAATTCATGGGTGCTCTTCCACCATTATGGACTGAACTGACTCTTACCAATCTAGACATACTCCATACATTTCCAGAATACAAAAAAACAACAATCTTCCTCACTAATTTAAGGCAAATGGGCCAGTAATATTAGATGTTCCTTTCTTAAAAAATGGTTTCTTCATCAGCACCACATCACCCACTGTTTAACAGAATGCTTTTTGTTAAAGCATAATGTGTATCTTCCTCCTATCAGAAACAACTTGTTCACCCAATGATTTTCATTCTAACACTTTACATCTAGAGTGCAACCAGGCAGCACTTAGCCTTGAGCTCGCTGTACTTCCCCTTAATATAGAAATGGAGACCTCAATGTAATGCTCTTGGGAACATTGCAATGCACCCGCCGAGCCCCACTCAATACATCCTTGAGAGAAACTCTAAATTCCAGTTTTTTTTTAATACAATCTTTCAACATCCTATTCATCCTGTCATCAAGTCCACTAGACTTTGCAATACCCCCCTTAGTTAAGCTTTGTATGCCTACCACACAACGTCTATCCTTGCCGTTCCCTTATTATGTTCAAAGAACGCCCCTGGTTTTGTCTGGATCTCCAAAACCTAGGCATAGAGTGCAGTAGAGTCAAGTTGTGAAGAATGGATTAGTGTAGAGTGGCTTGGCATAGAATTTTGTGCCACAGAGTGGAGTGGCATGTAGAGTCAAATAGCTTGCAGTGGAGAGGCATACAGTAGAGTGGAAAACAGTAGAATAGTGTAGGCTGTAGTTTCATGGAGTAGTGTACAGTGGATTGGCATAGGGTGGATTAGTGTAGAGTGGCACAGAGCTGAGTGGTGTATAGTGGAATTGCATAGAAAGAAGTGGTGTAGTGTGACATATAGCGGGGTGGCATAGAGTGGAACAGTGTAGGTTGGAATGGTGTAGAGTGGAGTGGCATACAATAGAGTGGCATAGAGTGGAGTGGAATAGAATTCAGTAGTGTAGACTGCAACAGGTGTAGAGTGGAGTGATGTAGAGTGGAGCTGAGTTGAGTGGTATATAGTGGAATAGTGTTGAATGGCATAGTGTAGTGACATGGAGTGGAATAGTGTAGAGTGGAATGGTATAGAGTGGAGTGGCGTAGTGTGGAATGGTGTACAGTAGAGTTGCAAAGAGTTGAAGGGCATGGAGTCAAATAGCATAGACTGGACTAGCATAGAGTGGAGTGATGTAGAGTGAAAGAGCATAGAGTGGTATGATGTAGAGTGGAATAGCGTAGATTGGAGTGGCATAGGGGAAAGGGGCATAGAGTGGAATAACATACAGTGTAGTCATGTACAGTGAAGAGATGTACAGTTAGGTGGCATGCAGGTAAGTGGTGTACAGTGGAGTGGTATAGAGTGGAATACCATAGAATCGAGTGGTGTAGAGTTTAATAGTGTAGAGCAGAGGGGCATGGGTGGCATTTAGTATAGTGGTATAGAGTGGAGTGGTGTGGAGTTGAGTAGTGTAGAGTGGGCATGCAAAGATTGGAGTGGCATACAGTGGAATAACTTAGAATGGAGTTGCATCAAGTGGAGTGGCATTGAGTGGAGTGGCATATTATATAGTGGTGTAGAGTAAAGTGGTGTTGAGTTGAGTAGCCTAGAGTGGAGTGCCATTGAGTGAAGTGGCATAGAGTAGAGTGGTGTAGAGTGGAGTGGCGTATAGTCAAGCAGTGTAAAGTGGAGTTGTGTACATTTGAGTGGCATAGAGTGGAATAGCGCAGAGTGGAGTGGCATCGAGTGGAGCGTCATATAGTATAGTGATGTAGAGTATAGTGGTATAGAGTCAAGTAGCATAGAATGGAGTGGCATAGAGGGGAATAGCATGAGTGTAGTGGCCTTTAGTGGAGTGGCATTGAGTGGAACTACGTAGAATGGAGTGGCATAGAGTGGAATAGCATAGGGTGAAGTGGCGTAGAGTGGAGTGATGTAAAGTAAAAGCATGAAGTGGTATAGCATAGAGTGAAGTGGCATAGAGTGGAATGACGGAAAGTGGAATACCATAGAGTGGGGAGGCATAGAGTGGAATAGTATAGAGTGGAGTGGCATCGAATGGAGTAGAGCAGAGTGGTGTACAGTACAGTGGTGTAAAGTGGAGTGGCATAGAATAAAATCTCATTGATTGGATTGGCATAGAATGAAGAGGTGTAGAGGGGAATATCATAGTGTTGAATAGTATAGAGTAGATTGTGTACAGTGGAGTGGCAAAGAGTCAAACAGCATGCAGTGGAGAGATGTAGAGTGGAGAAGTGTAGAGTGAAGAAGCAAAGAGTGGAAAAGTGTGCAGTGTAGTGGTCTGGAATGGTGCAGAGTGGAACAGTTTAGTGGTGTAGGGCAGCACAGAGTCAAGCGATGTATAATTGTATAACACAGAGTGGAGTGGCATAGAATGTTGTGGCATAGAGTGGAGTGGCATACAGCACAGTGGCATAGAGTCTAAGAGTGTTGAGTGGAGTGTTGTAGAGTGGAGTCATGTGTTGTGGAGTGAATTGCCTGTTGTATAGTGGCGTGGCATGTCATAGAGTTTTGTAGAGTGGATTAGAGTAGCATACAGTGGAGGGGCATAGAGTGGAGTGTTGTAGAGTCGATTGGTGTAAAGTGTGCTGTTGTGTTTCAGAGTGTGTTAGAGTGGAATTGCATAGGGTGGCAGACAGTGGAATTGCATTCAGTAGTGTAGAGTGGCATGACAGCGAAGTAGTGTAGGACAAGTGCAGTGCTGTTACATATAGTAAAGTTTAGTAAAGTGACATAGAGTGGCATAGAAGAAGTCGCCAAGAGTGTTGGACTGTGGAGTAGAGTTTCATAGAGTGGCACAGAGTGGAGTACAGTGTCATGTTCAAGGATCGTGGAGAGTTATAGAGTGGAGTTGACTAGAATGTCATACACTGGAGTGGCATGTCGTAGAGTGTTATACACTGGAGGAGCATACAATGGAGCAGAATGCTGTGGAGTGGGGTGGAGTAGATTGTAGTGGTGTGTTATACAGTAGAGTGGAATGACGTGTGATGCAGTAGTGTGTCATGTAGTGTCTTAAAGTGGAGGGGCATAAACTGGAATGGTGTAGAGTAGCATGTCATAGAGTGGATTGGCCTATGGTAAACTGGAGTGGCATGTTGTACAGAAGAGTGGAGTGTCATAGAGTGGAATGGCGTGTTGTAGAGTGGAGTGGCATGAAGTGTCATACAGTAGAGAAGACTGTGGTAGACTTGAATTTCATGCTGTACTCTGAAGTGGCATAGAGTGTAGTGCTGTGTCGTACAGTAGTGTGGGCTGGTGGGTCATAGAGTGGCGTGTGGTATAATGTCTGTTGACCCTGGCCCTTTTTGCAGTGTAATCCCCAATCTTTTTTCCTCCTTCCTCCTATTTCTTTCTAACCTGTTTTTGATGGCTTTAGGACTCTGGGCACTTTACCACTGCTAACCAGTGCTAAAGTGCATATGCTCTCTGTGTAAATTGCATTGTTGATTGGTTTATCCATGATTGGCCTATTTGATTTACTAGTACGTCCCTAGTAAAGTGCACTAGAGGTGCCCAGGGCCTGTAAATCAAATGCTTCTAGTGGCATTCATCACTGATTGTGCCACCCACATGAGTAGCCCTGTAAATATGTCTCAGACCTGCCACTAAATTGTCTGTGTGTGCAGTCTTGCACTGCCAATTTCACCTGACAAGTGTACCCACTTGCCAGGCTTAACCTTTCCCTTGTTATACATGCAGGGCACCCCTAAGGTAGGCCCTAAGCAGCTCCATGGGCAGGGTGCAGTGTATGTTAAAGGTGGGACATGTAATGATGTGTTTTACATGTCCTAGCAGTGAAGTACTGCTAAATTTGGCTTTCACTGTAGCATAGGCTAACATGGGGCTGCCTTTAAATATTCCCTTTGGGAGCGGAAAGAAATATGGAGTGGGGGGTCTCTGAATTCACAATTTAAACATGAATCTTTTAGTGAAGCTGTTTTTTAGATTGTTAGGCCCTCATTACAACATTGGCGGTAAATGCCGCTTACCGCCGTGCTGACGGCCACCATCATACCGTGACCGCAGCGGTATACCGCTACAGGTATTATGACCCACACAGAGAAATCCGCCACTATACAGACACCCACACAAGTCCGCCAGCCCAAAGGACAGTGATAAACTGTTGGTACCAAAACCCACACCGTTACGCCAACAGAAATACACCCACTGCATCATGACCCACGAATCACCGCGGCTGTCATTCAACTGTGGTAAACCATTGGCGGTACACACCGCTGCGCTCAAAATACACACACACTAACAAAACTACACCACATTGGACAATTCAAAACACACACGCCTGACACACATACACACACCACACCCACACACCCAATCCAATATAAAACACACACCCAAAATACCCACAACCCCTTACAACAAAAAACAATATTGCCAACTGAGAGAGAGACAAGCCAGGAGCACCCACTGAATCTGAGCCACATAACACCATCACCCATACACCATCCACGCACCTCACAGCACACACCCCAACACATAACCCGACACACCCTCACACATACCACTCACACTACACCCATGGCATCACAAAGACACTACAGGTTCTCTGAGGAGGAGCTAAGGGTCATGGTGGAGGAAATCATCCGGGTCGAGCCACAGCTATTCGGATCACAGGTGCAGAAGGCATCCATTGCTTGGAAGATGAAGCTATGGCAAAGAGTTGTGGACAGGGTCAATGCAGTGGGACAGCACCCCAGAACAAGGGATGACATCAGGAAGAGGTGGAACGACCTACAGGGGAAGGTGCGTTCCGTGGTTGCAAGACACCAGGTAGCTGTACAGAAGACTGGCGGTGGACCCCCACCTCCTCCCCCACAACTAACAACATGGGAGGAGCAAGTCTTGGCAATCATGCATCCTGAGGGCCTAGCAGGAGTAGCAGGAGGACTGGACTCTGGTAAGTCAAATCTTCACTACTCCCCCCCACCTGCATGCCATCACAAACCCCTATCCTCACCCCCATCACTCCACCACCTCACATATACCTCACCATCACAACCCACCCATCCCAATACCAAGTCCTACATGCAATACCAATGCATGGACCCCCATAACAGACCTGAATGGACATCTATCACCACAGCATGCACACTAGTGACAATCACTTAGCCAAACCAAGCACAACTCACACAAGCCAAAGCTGCCTTCCTAATGACAACCATAGAGGGAAACATATCCATGCACAAGATGACACATGCAGATACAATAACACTGCATTTACATCCCCACAGGACCCCCACTCAACGTCACCGGAGAGGAGGTGCCAGCAACATCTAGTTCCCCCCACAGAAGAGGCCCACAGTGATGACAGCAACTCTGCACGCCTGGATCACGGTGACCAACCTGGCCCATCAGGGATCTCTGGACAGTCAGTGACCCAGCCACAGTCCCAAACCCCCACAGAGCCTCCCCCCACAGGAAACACCAGCACAGCACCCACCCTGCGGGCCCATACCTTTGTCCCCAGGACACATCAATCAGTAGAGTGTCCCGTACTACAGGGACCCCAGGAAACCCCACAAACACAGGACGATCAGGGACCTGGGGTCAGTGGCAGTGGGCACACAGTTCAGGGGACAGAGGCACAGGACAACAGGGAAGCTGGGAGGACTGCTGTGCGACAAGGGGAGGACTGGCCCAGGGAACCCACTCTCCATGAGGCACTTGCTGGGTTCCTGGGAGCATACCACCATTTCCAGGAGACCATGGGCCAGATACTATACACATTGCAGGAGACACAGCGGCTGCAGGAGGGACAGTACCTGGGGATCAGGGAGGACCTGAAAGATATCCACACCACCCTGGTCACCATTGCAGGGGTGCTGGGAGACATGGCCAACACCATGAGGGAGGCAGTGGCACACCAACGGGCCCCTGACACTAGCCACACTGATGAACAGCCCTCCACCTCCACCGGCGCTAGTGAACAGGAGGCCCCGCCACAGGACCAACAGGCCACCAGCACCCCACCCCCTGCAGAAGGAGAACCACCCCGCAAATGGTCCCTGCGATCAGGCAGAAGCCAGAGAACATTGTCAAGACCCCCGCCAGGAAATGAGACTCTCCTGATTGTCACCCCTGTGTCACACTCAGTCACCCTGTCCACCTTGAACTGCCATTGCTCCCCTTCCTATGCCCCCTTGGACAATGCACCTGTGATACAAATAGACTGGACTCTACCCTGGACTTTCCTCCCTCAGCAACCCAGCCCATTGCAATACCCCCTCCACTTATTAGCACCTAAATAAACACCCTTTGAACAAACTCAAGTATGGAGTCTGTGGATTATATGACAAATGTATTAGATTTACAAACTGTAAACATTGCATTTCTAATCTACTGTAATATTAATATGGGTATAACCTGTAGTGGGTGCAGTAAACACACCAGGAGCCAGAGTGGGGCACAGAGATC
This sequence comes from Pleurodeles waltl, assembly GCF_031143425.1. NCBI lineage: Eukaryota > Metazoa > Chordata > Amphibia > Caudata > Salamandridae > Pleurodeles > Pleurodeles waltl. The sequence goes on along the minus strand of NC_090443.1, from coordinate 796,840,742 downwards.
TGAAACTAGAGATGCCAAAGGGTACAGTAAGTGCTCATAGAAATAGGGAAATCAGGCTGCCATGTTCAATGTCAAACACAATACTGCAGTGGAAGGTGAAGTTACAGTGTCTTACCTGTGTTATCACTGAACTTACTGTTGAATGAGTGTACTTCTGTTGTCCACAGCTTCTTCCTCTGCCTCCTCTTCATCACTGTCCACAGGCTCCACCACTGCCACACAACTATCCCCTAGCCTCATCCTCCTGCAGAAAGTGCTCCTGGCGTCTCAAGGCCAGGTTGTGCAACACGCAACGATGATCTAGCACACCTTCTTGGGTGAGTAGTGCAGGGATCCACTTGTCAGATGGAGGCACCGGAATCTGGCCTTCAGGAGGCCAAAGGTTCTCTCAATGATCGTCCGTGTTCACCCATGTGCCTCATTGTAACGTTCCTCTGCCCTTGTCGAGGCATTCCTCACTGGGGTCAGTAGCCATGAGAGGTTGGGGTAACCAGAGTCACCTGTAAATATCGAGGGATACCTGTTAGCCACACACTCACCCTTAGGGCCAACCCACACCCATATACCTACATCAACTGGGTGGGGACCATGGGCTCACCTCTTAGCCACACCGGTGCCTCTGGAGTCAAAACATCACATATGGAATGCTGCTATTCCTCAAGATAAAGGCATCATGCACAGAGACAGGATACTTGCCATTGCCATGGGATATGTGCTGGTCTGCCAGACACACCATCTGCACATTCAGAGAGTGAAAACTTTTTTTATTCCTGAACACTTGTTCATTTCTGCGGGACAAATGCAATATGTGTACCATCAATGTCACCAATGATGTTGGGGATATGTCCCAGGGCATAAATGTCAGCCTTCACTGTGGCCAAATCCTCCACCTGGGGGAATATGATGTAGCTGCGCATGTGTTTCAGCAGGGCAGACAACACTCCGGTCAGCACATTTGAGAACATTTGCTGGGACATCCATGATGCCATGGCCACTGTCGCTTGAAAGGAACCGCTTGCCAGGAAATGGAGCACTGACAGGACCTTCACTAGAGAGGGGATACCTGTGGGGTGGCGGATAGCTAAAATCTGGTCTGGCTCCAATTGGGCACACAGTTCTTGGATTGTGGCCCTATCAAGTCTGTAGATCAGGATAATGTGCCTGTCCTCCATTGTCGCCAGGTCCACCAGGGGTCTGTACACGGATGTCTCCATCTCCTATTCATCCTCAGAGGTTGAACTCTAGGGTGAAAAACGGTGAGCAGAGGGTCATATTCACACATATGTTAAAATAAATATGCATTTCTTCCTTTACAGAAATAGTATGTGAACTTGAGAGTTAGTTGATGTGCCAATGTCTGCTGTGACGCAGTTAGGTGCCATGGCCTGTGCACCCCTGAAATGGCGGCTGCCTGACCTATGAGGAGAGACAAGTGAAAATTAGGTAATTCCGCTGGCGTTGTGCGCCGTTGCGGTCGACGACCGCCGCATAACTTCGCATTGGTTATCATTGGGCCCTATGAGTTCCAGGAGCCAATGGCGATGTATGCCGGCGGTGACGGTATGCCCCACCGTGGACGTGACCGCCATTTTCTATCTGTTCACTCACTTGCTACCTGACCTTTAACAGGAGAGGACCTACACTGCAAGTGCTGCTGTGACCTGTGTCTGGAAGCGACAATGGCTCAAGTGTCTGGGGAAAGGGCCCCCGCCTTCACTTCCCCAGTACACTTTACTCTATGGTCCTCCAGACAAACAGGTGAGTATACTGTGCGCAAGATGCATGGGCCATGAATGTATGGATTGCTGTGTTTTTTTTAAGCCTCGTGGGGTCTGAGGAGTCCTGGGCAGAGTGCTGCATATCTGGTGGTCAATGTCTGTGAGTAAGGGGATGGGAGGTATATGGTGGGCCATGAGTGTTACAGGCCGGGCAGTATGACTCATACCTTTTTTTATGCATATTTTTCTGCAGGTCAGCGCCCATCAGAAAAAGGGTATTTGGCGTGCCATCGCCAAGGAGGTGCAGACCATGGGGGTCTTTGACAGGCGGAGCATCCACTGCCGCAAACGGTGGGAGGACCTGCGCCGCTGGGCAAGGAAGATGGCGGAGGTCCAGCTGGGGCTGGCCTCCCAATGAGGAAGGGATGCCTGTCGTACCCAGACCCCCCTGATGTTCCACATCCTGCTGGTGGCCTATCCAGAGTTGGATGGGCGCTTGAAGACATCACAGCAGCCACAAGGGGGTGAGCACAGAATCAGAATCATGAGTTTGAGCACATTAAGGTTTTACCTGGGTGGGGAATGTGGGCTGTGGGTGCCCCTAGGCCAGGGCGAACATGGTAGGGTAGGTCCCATGTTGGTCAGGCTCTGAAGCAATCCAACCCCATTAGTGTTAGCGGGCATCTACTACTGGACAGGGTCCTTTGGGTTTCAGGTGTGCAGCTAATGGCATTAGGCATGATACCCCATGGGCTGGTGACTAGCATTGTAACTGGTAGTGCATGGCCTAGTGCATAGGGCTGATCCCTGTGTGTTGTGTATGCCAACGATAGTGTTGTTGCTGGCATTGACCAAGTATATCCTCTGTCTCTCCCCCCCTTCTTGTTTTGTCACCCTGTCCTTGTGTGCATTGCATCATCTGGCGGAGGAGCAGAGGCACCAGCGATGGAGGGATCTGCCTCCCACATGCACCTGGAGGCCGAATCCGACAGTGAGGGCTTCAGTGGGACGGAGGGCGAAGGGAGCACCACGACGGAGACAGGAGGGAACACTACCGACAGCAACTCTTCCTCCGATGGAAGCTCCAGCCGGTGGCAGACACCTCTGTGCCCACCCCAACAGGTACAGCCGCCACCCCTGTACCAGCATCGCTCTGCCAGCAGCCCCTCAGCGTGTTTCCCGTGCCCGCTCACCCAGGAGGGTGGGCCTTTCATATGCCCTAGGCTTCTCAGGCCCTGCCCCAGTCAGCCCTGCTGCCCTCAACGAGGAGGCTAGTGACCTCCTGAGATCCCTCACTGTTGGGCAGTCAACCATACTGAATGCCATCCAGGGTGTAGCAGGGCATCTGAAACAAACAAATGCATACCTGGAGGGCATTCACTCTGGTGTGGCGGCCCACCAGAGAGTATTCCAGGCTCTGGTCTCCACACTGATGACAGCCATTGTCCCTGTCTCCAGCCTCCCCCTCCAACTTCCTCTACCCAGTCCCAATCCCCTCTACCCCAGCCTATCCCAAGCACACCTTCAGACCAGCAATCACCCAAATCAACACACAGAAGTGGCTCAGGCAAATACAAGCACCACACTTCATCTCACAGGCACTCACACAAGCACCATCCCCATGCAGACACACCAACATCCACTGCCTCAACTGTGTCCCCCTCCTCTTCCTAGTCCACCTCCCTCCCAGTAGCATCTCCGCTCACACCTGCATGCACTACACCCTTATCCACTACCTCCATCACCATAACGCCTATCACTACACGCCCCTCACTGGCAGTCAGCACCCCCACATCCATGCACACGTCCCCTGTGTCCACTCCCACTGTGTCTATGACCCCTCCTCCCAAAGTACATAAACGCAAGCACACACCCACCCAACAGGCATCCACCTCACAGCAGCATCCAGCCCATGCACCTGCACCCAAACACAGCAGAGTGACACCTCCTACAACCATTCCCTCTTCCTCCACTCCCAAACCGTCCCAAACCGTCACCCTCTTGCCGTCCCAGAAGGTTTTCCAAGCCACCATTGACCTACTGCCTACCCCTCCCCCTGTCCTTCACATCGGGCCAGGGTGGCCAGAACCCAGCCCAGCACCTCAGCCACCCAGTCCATGGCCACTGTGGTTTCTGCAGCTATGAGAGGCTCCAAGGAGCCACCAGTCAGCCCCGCCAGTGTGCCACCAACACCTGCCAAGGCCAAGAAGGATCCGCCACCTGTCAAGGGCAAGAAGGGGACAGCATCCAGCAAAGAGAAGGAGGCACAACCAGCCAGCAAGGCCAAGTCAAAGACTCCAGCTGGCAGAAGCAAGGCGGCATCACCATCTGCCAAGGGCAGGACGGGGCACAGAACACCAGCCATGGCACTTCAGCCGTCCGAGGCTGCAGGTAAAGGCCTGAAGGCTACCACTACAACTGCCAGTATCGACACCTGCACCGCCACCAGCCCCGCCGCAAGCAGCACCACTGCCAGCAGCAGCAGCCCCAGTGTGCAGCCGTCCGAGACTGCAGGTGAAGACCTGGAGGCTACCACCACAACTGCCAGCACCGCCACCTTCAGCGCAACTGGCATACACTGAGCAGCCGTCAACGCCGGAGAGCAGTGTGTAGTGGTGACTACATGGGCTGAAGTGCATCTTGGCCCCTGCAAAAGCTGTCGTTGTGACACTCAGGTGAGAGACTGTGACCGTGCACTCCAAAACATCTGCATCACAAGGCCCCCTCCAGAACCAGTGGAAAAAGCCATCCACTCAGCCCCTCCTTGCCAGGATGAAGCACACTGGGCACAAGGCCCTTTCCAGAACCAGTGGAAGAAGCCATCCACTCAGCCCCTCCTTGCCAGGGTGAAGCACACTGGGCACAAGGCCCCCTCCAGAACCAGTGGAAGAAGCCATCCACTCAGCCCCTCCTTGCCAAGATGAAGCACACTGGGCACAAGGCCACCTTCAGAACCAGTGGAGAAGCCATCCACTTGAGAGACTGTGGCCTTGCACTCCCCAGGACCAAGCAGTGGGCAAACCACCCACTTGAGAGACTGTGGCTTTGCACTCCCCAGGACCAAGCAGTGGGCATGGAGCCCCCTCCAGGAGCAGCGGATGAGGTGCCCCCCATTCCCCATCCCCCTGAGGTACCTGTGTGTTTTCGACCCTGCAGTGTTCTCTCCATATTGAGGCAGGAGTCAAGTGTGGCCTTGGCCTATGTGTTTTGGCCCAGTGGGCCACGGACAGTTTTTGAGTGGGCATTGTCCCGCCCTTTGTATATTTTGTACATACTGTTTTTTCTTTATGAACATATTTCTAAGTATTGCTAATATTATACTCATTTTACTCCATTCCTTTTGTCCTTTCATTATTCCAAAGGGTTACGGGGTGTATATGGGATGTTGTTGCATCTGTTTGTGTGTATGGTGTTGGAGGCGGGGGTGGGGGTGTTGCATGTGTGTGTCACACTCTTTTTCCTCCCCCGCCCCCTTGTGTGCTAGGTGCAGTACCCACTGTGGTCGTCGTCGCCTGTGTTCATGTTCCTGGTGTATGAGAAGATACACCAGCATGGGGAACACCTGCAGCTCAGGCTTCATGGCATCCTGGTTCTTCCTTGAGTGTCGAGAGGTGAGTCATTTCCCTTCTTTGTTCTGTTTCCGCCGTGCTTTGGATGGCGTTGGTACTGCCCCGGAAAAGCTGGCGGATGGGCAGGTTGTAATGCAGTAGGCAGTACATTGTCTTCCGCCTGGCTGTTGGTGGTTACCGCTGTGGTGTTTGTGGCTACCGCCGTGGCGGTCGGATTGGTAAAGTGGCTGTATGTGTTGGCGGTTTCCGCTATGGTCATGATTCAATTTTTTTATCGCCGGCTTGTGGCGGTGTTACCACTGCTTTATCACCGACCGCCAGGGTTGTAATGAGGGCCACAGTTTGAAAGTGCCACTTTTAGAAAGTGTGCATTTTCTTGCTTCAGCCATTCTGTGACTCTGTGCTAGAGTAGAGTGAGGAGTTGTCACTTACACCTGAATGGGCTGTGCCTGCCCTCTCACAATGCAGTCTCCAACCCCCAGGTGTGTGTCTGGGACCTGGCCGGGGCAAGGCAGGATCTTTTAAATAAGACAGACTTCCCTTTGAAGTTTACCAACTTCAAAGGAAGAAAGAGGTATAAGTAGTGGACCTAAAACCCCAGAATTTAGATTTCTTCAAGATCACCTCTGGATTCAAGAGGAACCTCTGCCTAGGAGAAGAGCTAAATAGCTGAGGAGAAGTGCTGCTTTGTTGGGCTATCCTGCTATTGCTGCTTCTGCCTGTGAAAGGGGACAAAGACTGGACTTTGTGGTATATTCCTGCTAGAGAAGAATCTCCAAGGGCTTGAACGGAGCTTGCCTCCTTTTTTAAGTCTCAGGGCCACCAAAGACTTTCTCTGCCGGCACCTGGACTCTCTGCTGAGACTCCTGCCCTACTAAGTAGTGCCCTATCCCATCCCTGGGCCCTTAAAAGGTGAAGTTGGCAGAAAAAGAGCTGAAAATCCACACACAGAATGGCGTGCTGGGAACTTTTCGACGCACCATCTGCAACATGGCTGATAAATGACGTGCTGCCGGCTTTGCGGCTGAAATTGACACTCCGCCTTTATCACGCTGGGGGATCGATGTATTGCAGCCGGAGAAGCAACCCCCAACACCTGCTTGCAGTGACTGATAATGACGCAAACCCCACGCAGCACGGTTTTCCAACACCGTGCAACCAGATTTTCCATGCATCGTCCCTGGGTGTCAAAGTCATCCCAACTCTGAGCGGATCCAAGGTGCCCCATCCGGGAATCAACTCATCGTTATCTTGCAAGGAAAAAACAACACATCACTGACCTGACCGGTGAAGAAACAATGCATGGCTTCCCTTGCGAGCAAGGAATCGACACATCGCTGACTTCCGACACACGCTCGCCCATGCAGCTTTATTTTTAACCTCAAACCAGGTACTTTGTGCAAAATTGTTGTTTCCATTGTTTTCTATGGAGTAAGACTCATTCTTTTGAAAATTCTTATTTTAACTTATGTATGTTGGATTTTTGTCATTTTGGTCCTGTTTGATTTAGATAAATATTGCCTATTTTTCTAAACTGGTGCGGTGTCCATTTTGTAGTGTTTTCACTGTATTACTGTGTGTGTTGGTACAAATACTTTACACATTGCTTCTGAGTTAAGCCAGCCTGCTCATGCCAATCTACCAAGGGGGTGAGGGTGGATTAACCAGGTGTGTTTCTCCTTTGCCCTGATTAGAGTGAGGGTCCTTGCTTGGACAGGGGGGTAACCTGACTGCCAACCAAAGACCCCACTTTTTAACAGTGTCTTAGAGAGAAGGAACATAGAGTGGAGTGGGTAGAGTGAACTGGGATGTTGTGGAGTAGCAGGAAGTGCAGTGGCATGTCCTAGAGTGCAGTGGCATGTGGTAGAGTGGAGTGGCACATTGTAAAGTAGAGTAGCATGTCAAGTGCAGTGGCATGGAGCGTCAAAAAGTGAAGTGTCAAGTCAACAAGTGGCATGTCATAGAGTGGAGTGGAGTGGTGTGGAGTGTCATAGAGTGAATTGCTGTTTCACAGAGTGGAATGAAGCGTCATTCAGTAGTCTTAAAGCTATAGGGCCTTATTCACAAAGGTAAACCTGCATTTTTGTGTATGATTACGATTGTTTGCTGTTCACAAAGATTTTTTTTTTTAGTAGTACACAAATTTTCCATTGTAAATCAGGCCCATAAGGAACAAAAACGTAGGCCCTAATTACAACCCTGGCGGCGGGAAAAAAAATGGCATTACAAGCATGGCGGTGACCGCCATGCTATACTGCCACTTCTCCACTCCGACCGCAAGGGTGGTAACGACCGCTGGGCTGGAGACTTTGGCCTCCAGACCAGCGGCTGTCACAACACCGCCGGCGGTATCACAACCCTGCATACCGCCATAGATTTCGTGGGGTTCTGTACTGCCACAAAATCCATGGCGGTAGGTACTATTCCCTGGCACTGATAGGGGTCTCCCCCATCCCCATCCCCCTCTCATACCCCAAGTCCTCCCCCACACCCCTGACCCCCCTACCACACCCAAAGGTGGCAGGACCCCCCTCACCCTCCCAACATCGGCACACACCCCCCCTACACACACACACACACACAGACACTACCACTACATATACCCGCACACATACTAACAAACATTCCAACAGACACACATGCAGTCATACATGCATACCTACATACAGACATACACGCACACATACTCAAAGACATACAAACAGACAGACATGCACACATTTTCAAACACACAACACCCCCTGCATGCATACACACACTCACACACCCCTTCTACACACTCACACTCACACCCCCATGCACACACACAACACCTCCCAACCCCCCTCCCCTAACAGACGATCACCTTACCTGGTCCGGTGATCCTCCGGGAGGGAACGGGCTCCATGGGGGCTGCTCCCCGTCACCAGAACACCGCCACACCGAATCATGGGACGGTATTCGGTGAGCGGTGTTCTGATGACGTGGTGGTGGAGGTGGAGCAGCCTCCACTTCCCCGCCGACCACCAGTTTGGCCTCTGGCAGCTCTCCGTCCGAAAGAGGACGGAGGGCTGCCAGCAGTCATAATGCGCTGTGCGGAAAAACGTCTGCACTGGCGGTCGTCAGTACTGCGGTACCTCAGCGGTCTTCCAAAAACACCGCCAAGGTTAAAATGAGGGCCTTAGTGTTGTACTGGGCCACAGTATACCGCAGTAATTTCTGGGTACACCACAATACATATTAATGACAAAACAGGATATTTTTGAGTAATGTAAAAAGTAAAAGACAGCCATGTCGTTTAGATCATACTTTTGCTGTGTTCTTGCTTATTAAGTGTGACTATAGTGTCCTACTGTTTTATAAGTGTAAAGGAAGATATGAGTCAGCTTATATAAGCGTGTAAAGATATGTAACATTAGTTTTATTACTTTATATATTTTAGAAAAAGTACAGCGGTAATTCCATATTATTTAGTCCGCAGTTAGTATGCATTCTGGGTTTTAATGGTAATTATAGTGTATTACATTTTTAATTTTAATTTTAACAAATCTATTTTTTTCTATTTTTACATACACTGTACTACACTATATTTTTCCTTTTAATCCAGAATGCAGACTAAGTGTGATCTCAACAATATTTTGCTCTTCCAAAACTGAAAGTACAAATTATAATTTATACCACACGTTGGGCCTGATTTAGATATTGGCTGACTTGTTGCTCCATCGCAACAGTGACGAATATCCATTCCACTGAAATCTAAATTCCATTACGCCGTATGGGATTCAGATGTCAGCCAACAGGATATCCGTCACCTTTGAGACGGAATAAGCTGTCCACCAATATCTAAATCAGGCTCTTATTCTCCTTTGCAAGAATTTAAGGGGAAATATAATGGAGTACAATGATTTTTCAAAAATATTTTACCTATTTTATTTTGAATACACTGCATTACACTATATTTGCTCTTAAAACCCAGAATGTTGACTAAGGGCTTGATTTAGATCTTGATGGTGTTACCACCAAGCAGCGTCAGGGGGAAGACCCCCAAAACACCATCAAGTCAACGGTGTTCTGCCTGCCGAATTTAGATGTTACAGCTGTGAAAGCGGTGGAATGGTGACTCACTGCCGACAAAGGGAGATGGTGGCAGGACCCAATGGAGTTCATACAATGGCAGGGTCTATGGAATAGAGGTAAGTGATACGCACACACACTGTATATCAGCTATATGTGTGCCCATGCACTTCAGACAACACACCACATACACACCATCACCCATTGCAAGTCGAATATCAACACAACCCGTACATGTGGAAAACACATATTGACATACATCCGTGGCACAACACACACACATTGTTAACAATGCACCCAAGCATAACACAAACACAACAACCAAGACAACTACCCACTCAGCTACACAAACAAACTCAAACACATCATGACAACATCCACCACACAACAACAACACTCACCTGAATGTGTCACGTGTCACATGGCAACACAGCACACACAACATCGATCTCATATGCAAGTGATACACATACAGACACAACCACATCACCCACTCCAGCTCCCTCCACCTCAACCAGCCAAACCACACACACACACATACTGACTTACATACACAACAGATATAGAAAACCTGCCAGTACAGGTCCTTTGCAATACACACTCATGGACACTGTTGTCAAGTATGATTGTACCATCATTGTGGTGCCAGCATTCATTTGCCAATGAATAATGACACCACAATGATGTGTATGTTTGTGATAAGCTTGTTGTGCAATGGTGCCCCCAGCTATATGTGTCACAAGTGTCTCCCTGACATATGCACATGACAGTGATTTAAAATAATTACTGTGACATGAATATGTTTGCAGTGGTCCGGACTTCCCACGCAGTGCCCACCCAGCACACCCTGGCAATGCAGCGTCTCTACCTTCAAGTCCGGTGACAGAGAGGTTATGCTTTCTCCGTGGGTCGGAGGCAGCAGACGGGCAGGTCTTTCCAGTCAAAAACAGAGGTTGAATCGGTGGAAAAAGGTAAGTTTTCACCCCTTCCCCCTCCAATCTTTCAACTCAGAAATGGAGGTCAGACTAAAAAGTGGGGGTAAGGAATATCAAAATCTGCATGGCAGGAAGGGTGTTTGGGATCCTGCCGGCACCCACTGTTCTCTATCCCCCCCAGCAATGTGGACAGTGTTTCTTGGCCAAGATGGCAGTTTGAATGCGAGCTTTCGCATGTGAGACCACCAACTTCTAAATACAGTGGGCAGACCGCCAAGGCTAAGGATGGGTTTTCAGTCAAAAACTCAACAGCACGACTGTTACCACCTACATCGAAATCAGGCATTAGGTGTGGTCTAAACAACATTTTGCCCTTCCAAAAGTGAAAGTGTAAAATATAGTTTAGACCAGGGGTCTCCAACCAGTAGCTACGGACCTATTAGTAACTTGTCAGCTTCCTAGATGTAGATGGTGGAAGCCCATCCTAGTAGGTGAAACGTGATGGTCTGGGCACATTGAAGGAGCTAGTGAGTCAAATTTTCAGGCCCTTGGAGTCCTAGCCTGAAAAAAACAAACTCAGGTCTCCACACTAATACAAACACACACTGACAGTTGGCTGCAGTTGGATGGTCTGCAACATAAACACATGCTTTCCCTCGCAGAGCATCAGCGTTGAATAGAGATTGGTCATGTTGTGTACCTCATTGTGTCAATCAAAGTGTGTAAATTAACACTTGGCCATGAAAGAATGACAGAGGTATGTACTGGAATCTTATTGGACATGGTGTAATTTACTTTCATTTGTAAAAAGACAAATAATTACTGAAATGCAAATCCATCATTTGGCGCTATACTTTAGCGCAAAATGTGTTGGCTTGTTAATTTTTTATGCTAGGATATGTTTTTCACAAACAAAGCACAAAAAAACAGCTGCCGCAAACAGCGGGTGCTTGCATCTTTCTGTTTGTATTTATCCAGCACTCCATGGCAATTTAATTACATGACGTGACATAATATTTATTGTTATAACAAGCATACCTCAAAATTAACTTAAATTTCACTCATGCCTAGTCATATTGTAACAGTGATAATATTCATGAGTAGGTCAGGGTGATATTCATTAACCAAAAGGAGCTCCTGTCATAGAAAAGTTTGGAGACCCCCGGTTTAGACTATACGTAGTCTTCATTGTGTGTTTTAAAGGGAAATATAGTGTGATAGTGTTTTTTTATATTTTTTACATGTTTATTGCTTGTCTATTTTTTTTTAAGTATGCTGCACTACACCGTATTTCCCCATAAAACTAGTGGCAGGTGGCAAACTCAGCTCTGCCAGTGAAGTTCTCAGAGTTTTGGTACACAGCACGACACTTGGAGTGCGGAGTTCAGCAAAAACTCAGCCTACCATCAGTGGAATGAATTTTATTGGCACGCTCACCCATAATTTATGCACAATCTACTCCATTCATGCCGCACAGTAAATGGATGGGTAAATGAGCCACACTGACAGAATCACTTCTACAAAGATTTAATCACAGATGCTGAAGGAAATGCAGCATGTTTCAACCAACACCTGGTCATGATCATGTAGTTTCTTAGATCGTTTATTTTTTAACATTACTACTGTGTTCATAAATATTGAAGACAGACTATGTTCAGGGTGCACTCGTAGACCGGAGGTGGGGGCGGTGCTCCAGGGTGGGGCATGGCTGCAGCCTTTGAGCACTTCAGCAATGAGCACAGGCAGAAAATGGAGCTGAAGATGGTGGTTCCCCTGTGGCCACTGGAGGGATGGAGTGGACCTGCTGTGATGGGGGGGAAAGCAGCGTTGCAAGGATCCACTTGTGTCAGGGGACCACGATGAAGGATCTGGTGCCTGGTGCTACTCACCAGTGTCACTGCTGCCCCAGCCTGTCTTCCTCTATCCCGGGGCCCACCAGCACCTGCCGCAGCCCAGAGCTCAGTGGCAGACGGAAGGTAGTGATAGAGGACAGCAACTCCCCCCTCTCTTCCTCCTCAAATCTTCTGCTGCTGATGATGAACTACCCAGGGGGGACCAGGCTGCAGCTACCAAGGGGTGCTTTCCAAGAAGTGTAAGTACCTCCGGGGATATGTTTATGGGGGTTGTAGTTTGTGGGTCCAGCAGGACATTGTTGTGGCCATGCATCAGTCCTTGAACTGAGTGAGTGAATACTCCAGGCTCCAGCATAGGAGCAGGTTTCTATGTATATTCATGTAAATGCATATTTAAGGTAGAAGGTCTCAGAAATTGTGGTGGTATAGATTACGTTTTTACGACAAAGGAGCAATGAATTATGTTGCAAAATCCTAGTGGGTCATATCCCAACTGAAGTATTTCCTAATTTGAAGGGGTGGCTGAACTCTGTCTGCAGGCAGAACTCCACTGAATTCCACAGAGTTTTTCGGTGACTCTTCACAATCCCTCTGAGTGAAATTCTGTGAACTCCATCCAGCCCTACTAAAAACACAGAACAAAAAGTGTAAAATAAAAAGCAAATATGTAAACATCAAAAAAACACTGTAATATATTATTATATTATGTCCCCCTAAGCATAATGTAGGGGTGTTTTTTATCTATTTGTTTTACATATTCAGATGTTTCACATTGCTTTAGTACTTTCTTGGTTGTACCACAATAATCCATTACCTTGCTTCAAAATATATAGTTTGTTGGTAGGGGTAACTCCTGACCCCTTCCTAACCAATGGGGAATTAAGCTCCCATGGGTTAACTTACCCACCTTTACAGCATTGTATGTGATGCCTTATGGCAAACAAACCCACAATGTCCCTTTCTACCCAAATTCTAAATGGTAAACCCTTCTCCCCTTGTGGACCACCTTTGTGCCCACCCCACAGGTCTGGCCAGGGAAATGAGCGGCCCCCTCCTCTGTGGTCACACAAACCAAGTTCCGGCAGCAGTTCCATTCCTACTGGTATTCCTGTCTGACTGGAGGACCAGAAAAAAGGAATGTCCAGGTGTCAAATGATATCTGTCTCTGACAGGTTAGTGCCATTTGAAGTTAAATAGGTTCCTGAGCACTGTCAAAATGGTCATCCTGACAGAAAAGCAGAAACACCTCTCCACACTAAACCCTGTGTCTGTACTCTGGGAGCTGTTTCACGCCTCTTTCAGAGCTTGAGGATTGAACTAGAGGCTAATGCAAATTACCAACTAGAGGCTTTAAGCAGGGAAAAGTTATAGTTATAAAAAAGTACTTTTTCCTTAATATTATTAAGATCTAAATTTACCACTGAGATAAATATTCCATAGAGTGCTTGAATTATGTTTCTAGTTGTTCCTAACCAAATATAACATCATTAAACTGAATATGACTTCTCTGTGTTTCTCCATGGAACAATCAGACTCCCTACAGTGAGGTAGCTTTTAGTTGCTAGTTTGACATAACATTTCTACCTGTATTACTTTCAACTGCCATGCATCCTGCATTATGGGCTATAAGGTCTATTTAGGGATGTCTTGTTAATATTTAAAAGAAAGGGTTTTGAAGAGGTCAACTGTAGTTCTTAAACTGTTCTAGTCAGGCTAAAATGTTAGGCTTGAAGCCATGTCTGCACTGCCACTGCAGTGAGTTGTCTTTGGACACCATATTCGTGGAATAGGAGTTGTTGAATTTAAAGCCTTTCATGAGGAGGAGGCTGAAGTAAATTAGCATTAAGGGATTAGCCATTCTAAACCAGTCTTCTCCAGCAGCATTTCTGTCAGTCCAATCACATTCTATGAGCTAGGTGAACACTCTTTATTAGCACTCTTATCTTTATGGGCAACTGCTAGAAGAAGAAAGTCTAGCAACACATGCTGTAATGAGGCTTCTCATATGTACAAGCTATCAATCTCCTGGGTAGATGTTGACCGCTAAGAACCTATCAGATTCTAGCATGTTGGTAGCTCACAGCAGTCTGTTTTACATTTTTGCTCACAGAATTAGTAAATGACCTACCATAAATGTAATCCTCTCCAGAGGCAATCCAGAAGTAAAAAACTAGGACAAAGAAACAACTAAAGAATATGTAGGTAGGAAAGGTGTGTAGAGAAAGTGTGATAGATCTCAGGGACTCAGTAAAAGAGTAAATCTATTTTGCAGATAACTTGGGGACCATGCAGATAAAAAATTGTAAACCCAAATAACTGTTTGTGCCTTTTTTCTATGGTGGATGGGGAGCAAGTAGAGCCTTTTACATATGAATGCCCCTATGTCCTTGTAGTCTCTGTTTAGCTGCTAGTAGCTTTTTGCTACCTCTGAAGGTAACTGAACTTGTAATAAGAAGACTAGATAGATTTGGGTGCTGATTAAAAGCTATTTTTCTATTTCATAATGACGCTTGTTTCATGTGAAATTATATACATTGATGAACAAGTTTAATTTCTTAATTATTATGCCTGGAAATCAGAAGAAATGCATATATAAGATTCCTTTAAAAAATCTCATGTAGAAAATGCAATACCTGTTTTTCCTTGGGTATTTGTATTTAAATGTAGTGGTTCAGTTCAGTTACTGTTGGTGAATTAACTTCAAAATTAGACAGCCTTACCCAGCCATGAGGCTTGGTGGTCATAAAGCATTTTGTGCATCTCCTGCCTACATATACAGAGCTATAAACAATCACTCAAAAAGGGAAACCAATGATATACAGTCAGTAATTAGTAAATACAACAAAACAACCCTCAAATGTCAGCACAGCCTAGCCACAAAATAACAACACAATGCTGCAAAAGGTGCTTAGAAAGTTGAATACAAAAACAACAAGATGATGGATTAAATGCCTGAAGTAATATCAGCCACTGGCAGTATCCCAATCCCTCATTTTGTGCCCACCATGCTACATCAGTTTGGACCCAGCTATTTTCAAATTCCACTTGATCCTGCTCCTCAGGGGAACAGTTCAGCTCCAACTGCCAGGCCAGGTGCTCCCTGAACTGGGACACAAGAAACCTCGGAATGGTTTCGCCATAGTTAGGGCTCTTCTGCCAGGTATAGCTTGCTTCCAGTGGCACAGTGAGCCCGGGACCCATGTCTGGGCATACTCGGCACTCTTAGGGTGTCAAATATAAAAACAGCAACGTAATGGATGGAAGACTCAAAATTTATCTCAGCCAGTGGCAGTCACTCAAGCCGCATCACAATCCATTGTTTTTCACCTACCATGCCACCTCAGTTTGGACCCAGCCATATGTGAATTAGTCTTGACCCTGCTCCTCATGGGAACAGCCCAGCCCGAACTGCCAGGCCCGGGTCTCCCTGAACCGGAACACAAGAAACCTAGGACCGGTTTTGCCCTAATTAGGGCTTTTCATCGAGGTATAACTTTGTTTCTAGTGGCACAGTGGGCCTGGGAACCACATCTGAGTATATCCTATGCACTTATGGCATCAAATATTTAAAAAACAAGGTGATGATGGAATGCTTGAATTAATCTCAGCCACTAGCAGTTGCTCGGAGCCGCATCCGAATCCATAATTTTTTGCACACCGTGCCACCTCAGTTTGGACCAGCCATATGCAAATCAGTCTTGACACAGCTCCTCATGGGAAAGTCCAGCTCGAACTGCCAGGCAGGGACCTCCCTGAACCAGAGCACAAACAATGTAGGACTGGTTGCACTCTAGTTAGGACTGTTCAACCAGATATAGCTTGGTCCCAGTGGCACAGTGAGGTGGAATAGTGAGCAAAAAATGATGGATTGGGATGCAGCCACAAGTGATTGGCAGTGGCTGAGATTAATTCAAGCATTCCATCCATCACAGAAAGTAACAATGGCAGAGAGTTCAAAATCAGTTCAGCAACCTTCACCTGGCATTGAGGAAGATAGGGATTTTTATTACAGTAAGCTATGAAGGATGCGTTGAGGTGCTGGAGTATGTAGTGAGGAGGCATTATCAAAGGACTTTGTAAAGTTCTGAGAGTTTTTGTAATAACTGAATGACAATCTATTGAACATGTGTTATGGCAGATGAAGGACACTGGTCTAAAGGATGTTGTATTGCATTGATATTTTATGATGCTAGAAAAGAATTAATGTGAAACTATGAGGGCCCCCCAAAGATTTCAGAAGATTTAAAAAATAATTTGTATGAATGTTCATGATGAGGGTGCATTGGGGAAAGTTTGATATGTCCAGTCTTCCACTGCAAATGGAAGGCCAACAAAAACACTGGAGTTAAGAAATAGGTTACCAAATCACTGAAAACTTGGTTGACAGCAGAAGGGACACAGAGTATGAATGCAAGAACCTGATATCTTAAGGAAGATGAATGAAAGCACTAGCATTGACAAACAACATATATATTGAAGTAGGAAATGTAATAAAATGCAGAAAGGATGAGGAAGGATGTTAGCACATTGAAGAGTTCTTAACCATAATCTTTCATGGCTTTCATGGGTTTCAGGATCTTTCATCTAAGACATAGCAATCTTCCCTTTCTATCTCTATTGAAGTCATTGTCATATTTTAACCTCGTCTCCTTAACTCAGTGGGGCCAATTCACAAAAGCATTTATGAGAATGGAAGCTGGACTACAGGAGTACTACTTTGCGTATTCTTATATTCCTTTGTGAATCAGCAGCAAAACTTCCCCCTCCCTATAATTAAAATGCAAAGAGAGCACAGTCTTTTATGTTTGTACTAACTGTATGAACATTCCCAAAATATTTAGATAGTATTCCTATTTTAGATGCTTTGGGGTCAATTTACAAAAGTAGGTATGTGTCCATGAAAGAGTGTACTACAATAGTATTACCTTATCTACTCCACAATGTCTTTGTGACTAGCCTTCAGTGTGTGGACCTGACTGGTGTTTGACATTTACAGGTTATTAAAGTTGAGTGCTGTTATATTTATGGCTATAATACAAGTAACTCCTTTGTCCAAACACAGTATAATATATCACATAAGGACAATTAAATACATCTAACAATGTGAAAATTCTGTCAGAGCGAAGTGGACCACTAACTAAGGTAATTGTAGATAATTGCCCAAACTCTGCTTTAACATTTATAAAGGAGGTTTTGTGCTGTAGCCCTAATTAGACTTCCCTAAACTATGGAGCATTGCTAATCTGAGCTATTATCTTTTCATTTCTCATTAAATAAATGTTAATTCCTATGTTCGAGTTGACATACTTAAACCACTAATAGTCGTGTTCAGTTTTTTTTGTTGCTTTGTGATCACCTAAACTGAGATATGCAACAATACATATTACTACTTGTCTTATCTACTTTACTAATTTTAGTTCTTTCTTTTTAGGACTCTTAAAAAAACTTACAACTTTAAAAGTAGATGACAATCAGCTGGTTGTACTAACCAATGCACTTGGGAAGTAAGTGAATATATTTTATTTCAAATCCACACTCAACAACAGGAAAATGTATGTTAAATTTTAAAGCAGTTGTTATTTTTGAACTAACGCACAACCAAATATATTAAGGTGCATATTCTCTGTTACATTGAATTGACACAATGCATTTCCATCTTTCATGGGGATTTCTTGCTCATGAACAATGAACATTGGTGTCTCGCTCTGTATCTTATTCATGATTTGAAATCTCATGTTTGCTCTGTACTAGATTTTTAGTCACTGACTAAAAATGGCCTTGGTGTATCTGAATATACTTCTAAATGTCACATAGAATAAAGTAAAAGCAAAATAATAATAAACATTGGCAATATTGACAGGGCGTAGCTTGGTCAGTATGACTGGGGGGGGGGGGTTGAGCTTCAGATTTTCCCACAATCAAACTGGCATATACTGCAATGCTTAAATATATTATAAAACAAGCAGAGTGCATGTGAGCAGTGGAAAGGGAGACAAATGCGGATTGGTAGGAGTACTAAGTCAGAAAACACAATATTTGGTAAAATACCCAGTGTTTGTAGGACTTTCAAAGCAGAAAGTGGGAGAGTGTATGTGTGCTGACACCTGTAACCAAATATTTATCAGAGAATAGATTTATTAGGAGGGTGTAACACCCCAAACACCCCGCTAAGGCATGTCCATGAATATTGATCGCTTTGGTTTTGTGTAGAGAAATGCCTGTACCATGATTCACTAGCACTGAACGGGCACAGCATGAGCAGCAGCACTGCAAGCTTCCCTCACACACAAAAAACATAAATAGCATATGCAGCAGCGGTGCATGTTTCACATGCCTACACACACAATGTCACTGTAGGATATCTCATCTGCATGCTGCACCTGCCTCACACTTTTTCTTTGTAGTGTAGTAAGCTATATTAGTATCAACACAATACTGTGGTACAGAGTCAGCAGAAAGATTGGGCAGTATAAATCATTTGCTGTTAAGAGCGGCACCAGTAAGCTGGATTTGTTTTAGTCCAATAAACATAAAGTGATCAGTCATTTTAGCAGGCAGGTAAATTGACAGAGTTGGTTGGACATCATGCAAATTGGAGTGATTTCCTGCTGTCTGTGGTGTTAGTGTGTACTTTCTAAGTATCTTAGCCAGTTGAGAGGTGTATTGCATTTTTGGGAAGTGGAAATGAGAATACAAAACAGCTGGGTGTAGTGAATGGCTGGAGTGCAAGATCTAGTTGGTCACACTAGAAATCACTGGCTATACTCCGGGGGTTTATATTTAGTCTCTTTCCAACCTTGTATGCTTACTCTCATGTATACATGTACCCTCCTCTGTCTTGCCTCCTTTTATCATCACCAGGGCCTGCCAACATTACCCACTCACCACTACATATGCTCTCCACTGATTGTCCTTCACTAACATTTATACCTCACCATCCAAGCAGCCTTTCACCTCTAAAGAAGTCCTCTGATCACCAAGAGCAGCAGACAACATCAGATGTAAGCATGTTTCTCTAGCCAAAGCCAGACAATTTCATCTACAGCTGGCAACCAATGCAAAGTCACCTGGATTCATCAGCTGACACCTTTTTGGTTCTACCACCTATAGCTAAACACAGCTCTCATTCACTATCGTTCCCTGCACTGCAAAAAAGAGAGGTGTGTTTAAGAGCAAGATCACATGCATGTAAAAAGAAGCCCTGCACAATCTAACACCACCCTATGAGAGGGTTACACACCGACCTCTGAAGACAGATGTTCTACGAGTGAGACTTGCTTATTTTGAACTGCTTCATTCTGCTTCAGTTAAAAAGTACAAATACATAATACATGATGGATCTAACCGGCTTACACCCATGGACAATGTGATTCTAAGGTCACAGGTTCAAATCTTAGCCAGTCTACCAAGATTTTCACCTTTCTGAGGTCAACAGAATGATTACCCCAGGGTTTCTCAGCACCAGAATCCCGAGGGAGTGAATGGGCACTTTGCAAATACCCGTTATGTTATATTGTTATGTTATGTTATATTATATTGATATGTTAAGGTATATTGTTATGTCATATTGCTATGTTATGTTATATTGTTATTTTATGTTGTGTAATGTTATGTTATTTTGTGTTGTGTTGTGCTATGTTATGAGTCACTCTTACATAGACGTATATGTGATGAATGAAGCTAGTTCCTAAGGAAGGGTTTATTGTTTGAAAGAATACACACCAAAAGTTTACCCTATTGGTACTTATGAAAGTGTCATGGTTTCTAATGACCTACCCACATAACGCCTATGTGTTCTTATACATGTCTCTACTTGTTAAAGTTTGGTGCCATTGTACACATTTTTCCCATTGCATTTTGTAGCATTTCAAGATTATATATGCTATTGCTTAGTTTGTAGTCACTTTATTAGCTTGATGTGCAATGTTCTGGTATCACAAATGGATGAACACAAATTCAGACATATATGGCAGAGTAGGACCACCGGATACATGAAGTCTGCGTGCATGTCACTTTTTACTTCATTGCAAACTAAATAGAGCCTGGTCTGTATTATTGAGTTGCTTTTTGTGGCTTTTTTTTAAGTAATCTCTACTTCTCTGGCACATGTGTACACATTTTTAGATTATTGAAATTCTGCAAATAGAAAATTGGTTTCAGGCATCTGCTCCCTTACCACTGATGTGTGGAGTGGTAAGGCGAGCTTCAATTGTTTCCTCACCGGGGCCATCAGTATGAATTGGCTTTGTAAAAATTTGAGGTAATCAAGCATAACCTCCAAAATATTTTTCACAATTTAGACCTTGCTTCACATGCTGTGCTGTCTCAAATAAGTTTACATCAAATGGCTTCACACTTTCCTAAGGTGCCACCATGAGAGTTGCACTGCACTGTGTACACTGTGGATCAGCGTGGTGGACTGAGTAACCCAATAGACATACAGCAGCAGTTCTTAATTTGAGCTGGTGGTTCCTGGTGGGGCTAGTGGCATTTATTTATTGGGGCTGACATGTACTTTCCTGCATCCGATATTTACATAGAGCAAGAGTGGGAAAACACACTGAAAGACAGAGGAAGAGAAAGGCGACAAAACCACCACAAATGGAGAAAGCAGTAATCTGCAAGAGTGAGAAAAAGGGAAAAGGAGGATGTGGTGGTAGATTAAAAACTACAATACTTGGTATTCGGTGAACCGATGTTTAATTTTACTGACCCCAGACACTGGCAATCTTTCTTTCACAAATTCAGCACTGTACAGCACTATACAAAGTATAGTATCAGTGAGGGAAGGTCTCATGTTATTCTCCTGTATCAATAACTCCCGTCTCCCCCGCTAGATTGAGTGAACTGCATTAAGAGGAAATGACAAAGGGGTCGTTGCTTAGACAGATACATTTGAGTTCAATCCACAAGTCATCTGGTCGGCATTTGCAAAAATCACAAGATCATGTTAAGCAATGTGCAGAGAAGGTTGCATATTACCCAGCCTCTTACCAAAAGTACACATACGACTCAATAGGTGTAACTCTTCATTCATACCTTCAATTTATGTTGTCCTCGTTATCAATATAGCACTTCTCAGGTTGAGGCTGGTGTTTAGGGCAGATTGTGGGAACAGTTCCATGTTAAGAAGGCCTGCCCTGAAGGGGAAGGGAATTTCTTTTATATAGAGGGATTAGGATATTCGGGTGTCCTCATACCCCAGCTGAGGTTGAACATTTTAAGTCTGTAAGCAAAAAGTGATATATGTTGGAGTTTTGCTGTAAGACACAGGTTTATTAAGATTTTTCTAGTTGACATTCTACTTTGGTATTAATCAGTTTATTAGCCCTTTGCGTTATTGTTTTGGCACCGAAGTGCAATCATACTTTTATTGGAAACCGTGTTATTCATATTGCTTTAGCTGTTGTGACATTTTATATTTTATTAATTTCACAACCAATTTGATACAAATTGGCCTTAACCTTTATCCACGTACATGAGAGCACAGTCATGGATGAGTGATTTCTGACATTGAGAGTTTCCTAGACCAAAGGTGGTGTTTCACATATGAGGTTAGGTGGTGGTAAATTTTCAAAGTATTTTCATGTGTCTTATTTTCTCGTGCCAGGAAACCCGTGATCACACCTCTTTATTTAGCTGGTGGGTCGCAACATTTATTTTTTAGGGACCAGCACTTATTTTTCTTCATCAGATATTTACTAAGTGCAAGAGAGGGAAAAACACACATATGGGAAAGACAGATGAAGAGCAAGATGTCAAAACCGCCACAAAGGGAGCAAGCACGAACCTGCAGGAGCGAGGAAAAACGAGCACGGAGTGTCTGGTAGTGGAATAAAAGCTATCAGACTTGGAATTTGACCCACCTTTGTTTAATTGCGCCGGCCTCAGGCTTCTTAGTAGAACTTTGGTCATCGGCACTCGGATGTTTTTTCTGTAATGTTACTGGTTGCAGTATTATCAGATCCATTAAATAAAGCGGTAAAGAAGAAGGCCCTGGAGAGATGGCTGACCTTGGAAGAGGGCCTAATACTCAGTTGACGGCTTTGCCTCACGGAATAATGGGGGAACGTTTGAATTAGATTTTACCCATGCGGCCCAGGCCACAGAGCTAATGTAAAGTACTGCCTTGCTCTGTATGGACATATTGCTGCTATTGTTGTGAACCGGGGTGCACCCTAGGACTATGTATAATTGAGTTGGGGTAATCGCTAGGGTAGGTCTCGTGCTGACAACATTTGGCACCTCGTAAGGGTGTTCGGAGGGAACGTATTATCTTTGGAACATGTACATACTACAAATGTTATTTTAACACAGTTGGGGCTAGTACTGCTAGTGTTGTTTCAAAAGGTGATTCCTGCCCAGAGTTCATTATTTTATGCTGTCTTAATGTGTGCATTGAATACAAAACGTATTTACATTCACCTTGTGTGAAGTCTCTTTTGTGACATTTAGCATAATTGTTGTGTGGTATTGATGTGCCATTGCTTTACACATTGTCCCTGTGATGAGCCTGACTCCTCTGTGCCAAGCTACCCAAGGGTGAGTATAATCACCCACCCCTGATGGGAGTTTTGAATTCTGCCATGCCAGGGCCCAGCCTTAGCCAACCACAATGTGCCGCCTCCAACAAGAATAGTGTGCTGCACTTTGCAGCACACATAGAAAGAGGAAGAAACAAGGAGAAATAAACATATTTCTCCTCATTACACCTCTCCTGGGAGGCGTATCTTTTTGGTGCATTCCCAAGTTTACAAGTTATTGTAAATCTGGGAAAGAATCAAAATCCATGGATGTTACCACCCACGCAACACCCATGGAAACGCCTCTCTGGTGCAGAGTGATTTAACAACGATTTGCACTGCGTTACATTACTCGAGATTTATGAAACCACGCAGGGACATGCACGGTGGCCTTGCATGGCCTCATAAATCTCACTTAATGTTTGCAATGCAAACCAGACCATAAATATGGCTCAAGTGTTTAATTTATTGTTTTATTTTAATAATATATGATGACATCTTTTAAGGTATTGTATACTGCTGTTTGTGCATGTTTGCGTATGTTTTATGAGGTTTCAATCTGAAATTAACATACTAATAAAGATGTTTTTGGAAACACAGATATTACTAGGATCAAAACAAATCCAGACGCATTACTTGGTGATGCACAAATGATATTTACTGAAACCCGATTTCAACATATTATCGTTTTTGTGCAATATAGTTTTACCAGTAAAACTGTATGTAGTGGCCATTTCAATGAAAAATGCGCTATCAGTAAATGACAGTGCGCTACCCCATGATGCTTTAGTTATATTAAAAATCCCCTGTATGTCCATTTGAGCTAGGTGGGTCAGGAACATTTGTTGTTCTAAAAATTGGGTCTGGATTCTAAAACGTTTAGGAAGCATTGACCTAGAGTAAGAAAAACAACTTCTCATTCTATTGAAACAATCCTTTCACTCAGGAGCCATAAACCCCTACAGTGGAAACCTTAGGTGAAAAACCAACTGTTCACCATTCACTGTCCCTAATAGAGATTTTAGCACAGGAAGTTGTCACTGTCACAGTGCCATATTTTCTCTTCTGCCAAAATGCAGAGTGATTCCTTTCTCTTGCTCAAAATTGAATCATGTCATCGGTACCCAAGAGACATTTGCAGCCCCCATGACTGGGCACATTGAACTTAACCTTAGCATACAGGTTAGTTTAACCAACATGTTCCATTTTACACTAGACACTTCTACTTCTTTATCCGGGAGATTATAAGATTCACTCCTTTGATAATGGCCACCAGGTAGGACTCGTACTCTTGCTCCTGAAAAGGCCGTTTACAAAATCTAATTGCAGAGACAGATCAGCCTCGCTTAAAGTCCAAGGGTTGTATACTGGGTAGTCAAATGTTAACAATATTGTATTTTCGAGCCTCTGAAACTCTTGAAAGTCTCTAATTAGTTGCAAGCTGGAGGATATCAAACAAGTATCAATCAATCAGTTTCGATCAGCTGAGTTGCTTTCCCCCTCTTTTAAGTAACTGCCTAATAGAACTGGTCCTAAAATGTAAGTGTATCTTGCAAATGCCTGCCTTGTATGCTAAACTACTTGACTGCAAATTATAAAGCTTAGGCAATCCTTGTAGGTTAGAAAAGAGGTGTAGATAATTTGCGTTTTCTGCATGACCACCACCGATGTTTTGCCCTATGTGTTAACCCGGTACTTGCTGGTATGCAGCAGAGGCAGAATGTAATTTTACATCCAACACATGTGACAAAAATGTATGGTCCCAGAGAGCACCATTGTGCTCTGGCTGGCTGCCATTTAAAATCACTGCAATGGCACCTGGCAAGGAAATGTGTCCCTTCCATATACAAAAACCTATTTGTATGTTTTTTTTCTAATTAGCTAAGTCACCCTTAAAATGTGACTTGTAAGCACATGGGGCTGGGTAAATAAAAGTAAAGCTCTCTAGATTTTAACAAAAATATGTTTCTACAATGAACACTTACAAAAGCTTTACAAGCATTTATGGTATTAGGTTATTGCCGAGCGCTAATTCTGAGAACACTGGTACCAAACCAGCATTGGTAAACAGTTCAAATATAAAAACAAATAGTCTGAAAACGAATTCCATAACAAATGGATTGTACTGAACTTCTTTCTTTTATTCTTCAATATTTTTTCACTCGAAAACGGAAGAAAACAGCCAACAAGTGTTTTGAGACACAGGGCCTCATTACAAGGCTGGCAGTCTTAAGGCCTTGTGGTGGTGGTCAAGACCGCCGCTGATGTGGCGGTCCAACTGCCACATTAAGACCCTGGTGGTCAGACCTCCAGGGTTCCACCGTCTCTGCCGGGATCAGTGATTCCGACGGGTTAACAGCAGGTGGAGGTCGCAATCCACCAGGGCAGTACTGCATGCAGTGCTGCCCTGCGGAATACCACCTTGTTCACTGCCATGAAAAGGCTGGTGGAGAACAGGTGCAGAGGGCCACATGGGGCCCCTGCACTGCCCCATCACTTGGAATGGGCTGTGCAGGGGTCCCCCTGCCCAGCACCAGTGCAATATTCACTGTTTGCTGTGCATACAGTGAACATCGCGAAGGGGCTGGTGCAGCCAGCGGTGGCAGCATTGCCACCAGTTTGATTTCGAGCCGGAGACAATGCTACTGCCTGTTTCCCACTAGGCTGACGGGTGGAAATCTCGGTTTCCACCTGTCAGCCTAGCGGGAAACACCTAATAGGTCCGATGGTGTGGTCGTCACTATGGAGGCAGCCATCCTGATGGGAGTTCGGCGGACGGGCTATCCCATCCACCAAACTCAAAATGAGGCACTCAGTCTCTTCTTCAGGGCTGTTTGACATGGAAAATAAAACACAAGTAGTACATATAAGCACTGGATCCATTTCTATATAATGCATTGCATATACTGGAAATAACATTACTTATAGGAAAAGTCTCCCACAGTGAGAAATTCTTACTGTTACTGTATTAGTACCATGAACATACATTTGAACACATTTTTCTCACTAAACCATGCCATTATACCCATACTCCCTTATCTTGTATGTGACATCACAATAAATAATTCCAACCAGGCTTCATTCAGTATCAGAGGTAAACCCGGGGAGACCACATTAAAGATAATGTATAAATAGAACAGTGAAAACACATACCCGTATGGAGGTCACATCCCAAGCAGCGTCTCCAGATTTGAAAAATAGCGGGACATATATCACCTTCGGATCAGGCCTTTAGCTCTGGAGAGGGCCTTTAATGGCACTACAGCAGGCTATAAGGCTATAGTAGAAAAAACATTGGACTTTGGAGAGTTAGATTTACTATTCCCACTGCATTCTGAGAAACCTTAGGGAAAGTGTTGGACATGGGAGGGGTTACATTTACTATTCCCACTCAAATCTCAGTTACAGTACTGAAAACATTGGACTTTAGAGTGGTTACTTTTACTTTTCAGACTCTAAACAGTAGTAGGAAAAATGCTGAACTTTGAAAGGGTCAGATTTACTGTTACCACTCAAACCATAAACAAAATGAGGGAAAGTGTTGGCGCCGAATGGGTTAGATTTATTTTTTCCATTTCAATGTAAGCAATAGTAGGGATAGAGTTGGATTTTGGTTTGTTTAGAATTACTATTCCAACTACAGTCTAACCAACAGTATGAAAGCGTTGGACTTTGGGGGGTTACAAGTATTATTCCCACTCCAATCTAAGCAAAAGCATGGAAACTGTTGCACTTTGAAAAGTCTAAATTGACTATTCCCACTCCAATAAACACAGCTATAGGGTAAACAAATAATAAATGTAAAATACATGAAAAAAAATGCAGAGTTAAATATAATGAGCAACTAATTAGCAATTAATTAAAAGCAACACATATTTAACATATCAAGTAATCAAATAATGTAAGTACTTAATGATCACCAAATCATTTAAGTATCTTAAATAATTAATTAAAAACAGTAGTTTTATTTTTTCAATAACATCTAACCCTATTCCCTAACAAATGCAAACAAATGCTACTAGATTATAAATTTCTTAATAAACTGTAGAAATTTTAAATACAAATTCAAAATCACAAAATAAACCATAAAGCTATAACAAATGATCCATTACATAACTGGCACAATTAATGACCAAATAATTATTTAATTAGAAAAATTAATGAAAAACAATAATTTTTATTTACATTAATTCTAAAATAAATGCACCTATCCTCTACCGACCCAATAACCTCTTATGTATTGAATTAATTATTTTTAGCATTAAATTATACTCAAAACATTACAAACAATTAAAGATTAAAATATCAATTTAGTCATTTACCTAATTAATTTTTAAATAAATATTTAGTTACCTTAAAGCATTATTTAAAAAGGAGACATTCATTTATGTTTACAATAATTTCCCACATTAAACCTCTACAAACCCACAAACCCACTACTAAATTAAATATAAACACATACTCTTGAAAAATTACAAAGTATACTAAAAAATGAAATACTATTTATAATATAAATAACCTTAGACGTAATATAATAAGTAATATATATTAAATTAATTGGGAAATAAAACTTAAAAAATTACATTAAAGTACACAGTATTTTTTTTAAATCATTTATACCTAAAAAACAATATTCTTACCTTCAAAATCCTGTCCCATGATATTCTTGACTCAGCAATATTTTTGGCATGATATTGTTGCAACACGCTATTTAAAAAAAATAAATGCTCATTTACCATCAAGATGGCACAAAGCTCACTGTATTATCTAAAAAATATGTCTGTGCTCCAGGGAAAATAAAACTAGAATAAAAAACACCCAAATGGTCAGATGAAAAGAATCGGTGTCTCATTTTTGTTACTGTTCAATACACTAACAATTATGGTAGACTCTATGTTAAAAGTTCTAGGCATACAATCTGGCAAAATGGATGTTCATTGAATGCTATTAGAACCAATTAGTAGTTATGCCTAATGTATTAACACTATTCAAGAAAAGCTGACAAACCTTAAGGCCTACATTTATGGCGATTTGGCGCAGGGCAGTGCAGCAAGTCACCTTGCTGTGCTGCCTTGCATCAAAGTGAAAGGGCAGGAATTCACTGTATCTATGGCATACCACACATTCCTGTCCTTTCCCCATGCGCTGGTGTAATTTCGGCAGCCTAGTGCCAAAGCAGGCAGTCTGCATTGTAGGCAGGATCGTTTTTGTGAAGGAAGGGGCTCCTTCCTGCACAAAAACAATCTTGGGAGGTGTTTTCTATGTGTGCTGCAAAATGCAGCACATATAGAATAAAGATATTTCGTCATCTTGCGCCTCCCCTGGGAGGGGTAAGGTTTTGGTGCATTCCCAGGTTTACAGGCTCTTGTAAATCTGGTGATGCATCAAAACCCATGGGTGTTGCATGAGACAACCCACCCCAATGGCCATGGAATGCCTCCCTGGTGCAAAGTAAGGCAAAACAGCGATCTGTGCTGCCTTGCCTTACTCCATATCCATGAGGCCATTTAAAGCCACACAAAGTGGTTTTGTATGGCCTCATAGATATGGTTAAGAGGTTTGCACTGCTGCTGCATCACTAAAAGGAATGCAATGACAGTACAAGTCTCTCATAAATATGCCCCTAACTAGCTTGTCTATACCAGGCAGAAGCAGTTGGTTGCTGTCCACAACTGAACAAATTCACATCAAACCATACATAGCTGGTAGTTCCTTGGACCTTAATGATCAGCGGGCATAATATGTCCTGAGGAGGCCAACTCCTATGCAAAGGCTCTCCATCAAGATAAGGCTCCTTGTATTCTATGGGTCCAACTCTCTTTATATGATGAGCATTTATATTTAACAAAAATAACTACAGGTCAAAAGGCAAACCAAAAGCTATTGCTGTACCTCCAGAAATACTAATTGGAAAATAGGAAGTCTCTGTAAATGCTTAAAGGGCACTAAGTGCACTTGTGTTTATTTGAGCCAGCTGCTCCAGTAGCTAAAGAATCTATTAATGGTGGAGTTCATGGGCTTCTGCAGGGGGGACAAGGGGAGACAATTGCCCCCCAGATTTGGGTACTGCCTGGTGTGCAGGCTCAGAGTGCAGCGTAACTCTACAGCCACTGTATTGTTGCGCTGCCTGCCCTAGTATGGCCGCAGCCCCTGCCGAAAACAGTCTGGGATGATGTGGACCAGCCCCCTGAAAACAAAATCAGGGAACTTCCATGGTGGAGGTCCAGTGTTGCTGAAACACAACAGTCACAGTGACAACGTCTTAACCTAAGGCCTTAAATCCTTGAGTCAATGCTTCATCAATTACTTGTATCCCCTAATATGGATCAGAAAAGCAAGGGCTGCTGGTGATCATAAGTAGGAGAAAATGTCAGCTAAAATTTGTAACATTAGTACACAGTCTTATATATGAAACCCAATGGTTACCAAAACAGATTCCAAAATATTCAGCCTACTGCCCCTAATGTACATTATCATTCTCCTTAAGCAGGTGACCCAGAGGTTCCTCAAAATTTGTCCGATAAGACTGTATTTGATTATTGCATGATTTATGGAAATCCTGTAAAAAAACATGGACATCTTCTAAAGGTTTTCTCTAATATAGAAGATGATGTTTCACATGACATTAGGTTAATTCACTTTAAGCCTTCAGTGGCGGCCCTACAGCTGAAGACCACTAAGGTGACATATGTAGACCAGAAAACAAGAATGACCGTTGCACACCACAACTTGCCCAAGCACATGATAAACAATAGTGAGTTTTTCCTCTGTCTCGATACTAAGACCTCTTCGCAGAGAATAGGTATAAAGGTATATGGTTCACTGTATTAATTGAAGGATATGACACATTGTTAGTTGAGGGGGTGGTGAACCCTTCTCAAGCAACAGCCACAATCCTTGGCAGGGTGAACCACAAAAGTCACTAAATTAATCTGTGCCTAACCCTCTGGTAGCTTGGCACAAAAGCAGTCAAATGTAACTTAGAGGCAATCTGTAAATTATTTATGCAGCACACAAACAGCCTTAAAGTGAACACATAACACAAGAAAACTCCCACAGCAATTTTAGACAATTAGAGTACGATTTAATAAACTATTTGATACCAAGATGGCAAAAATCCAATCAGTAGAACTGGAGATGTGCAATTTCAAAGATTTAACGGAGGTATAGCACCTAAAAGCACAAATCATCAACTGTGAGTATCTGGTCCAGCCGGATTGGTTCCAAGTCACAACTTTAGGCTCACCACTGTGGAGTGTGGCCAAATAGAGGGACCAGGTTAGTCCCATTGAGGGTTGTCCATTATGTACTTGATGCAGAGCATTGAATCTCGCTGTGTCGATTCCAATGAGGAGCTGCGAGGGCTGTGATGCGATGTTTTGTGTTGAGTTGTGTTGTGCTGCATCAGTTCCAATGAGGAGCTGTGAGGGCTATGATGTGAGGTCCTGTGTCAATTTGTGTCTTGCATCAGTTTCCATGAGGAACTGCAAGGGCCCTGAGGTACTGCAATGCTTGGTCCTTCATCGTGATGTGTCGAGTTGCTTTGAGTCAGTTCAGAGGGAACCCACAGTTAGGCCAGCCAAGGGTCTAGGACCTAGGGGGCACCTCTTGGGGGATCAAGGCTCACTCACTCCAGCAGAGGCCAGCAGCAGGACACTGGCAGGTCCAGTTGCATCTGGGCTGCTGGGCAGATACAGAGCAGGTTTCTGGAGCTTGATATGTCCTGTAGCTCAGAACAGGAGGCAAGTTAGGTAGCCCTTGGAATCACTCTGGTGGTCCTGGGGTCAAGGAGCAGGTCCAGTCTTCCTCCCTCAGGCAGTAGGTCAGTCCTTCCATCATCAGGGCAGCAGAGCAGCAGAGCAGTACTTCCTTCGAGTCTACAGTCATATTAAGCTAGTGTGAAGTTCTTTGTGTGTGAGCTGAGGCAGTGTCTTTGAAGTGCAAGTGTGACAAGTGACAGTTCCTCCCCCTCACCAAGTCAGGATTTGCCATCCTGCCAACACCCATGCCCTCTACTATGAAACTGTCTGAGAGTAATATGCAAAGACCAACTGCACGTAGTCATGTGACCCTGGAAACTGGCTGCAGGCACCAAATGGTTAGGACAAGGTAATGCAAAGATTCTGAAAGTGGCATTTTCAGAACTCTCACTTAAATTCAGACTTTACCATAAGAGGGTTTTTAATTACAATTCCTCCCACCTGCTCCCACACAAAACATATCATTTATTTAGTCTAATAAATTAACTATTCTACGGCAGAGATAGGCCTTGCAAAAGTGAAAAATGAATGCCAGAGATTTTCACTACCAGACATTTAAAAATTAAATGTACATGGCCAACATTTAAACTGAATGCACCCTGCCATATGGGCTATTTACAGTCTAGCCTAGGGGAGAATTATGTGTATTAAAAAGGGAGGTTAAGGTCTAGCTAAATGTTTATTTTGCCTGGTCGAAATAGCAGTTTAAAACTGCACACACAGGCAGCAATGTCTTAAAGACCTTCTTCAGTGGGTATCACAATAAGTGCTGAAGGCTCATTAGCATTTCATTTTTTAATTTAAAGGCCCTAGGTACATGTAGTACCACTTTACTCGGGGCGTACAAATAAGTTGAAGGTGCTAGATGAGTGTAAACCAATTTTACTGTGTTTAAAGGAGAGAGCGCAATCACTTTAGCACTAGTTAGCAGTGGTAATGTGCACAAAGTCCCAAGGTCAACAAAAACAAATTAATCAAAACAGGAGGGGTGAAGGTAATAATTTCAGGGGTGACCCTGCAGAATGGGCCAAGTCCAATAGAGGCTTTTATCATGTTTCCCAATTACATATGTGTCATAGTTCTGAGGTTTGTTGTTGCAATAAACAATCCTGTACCTACTGAAATGCTAAGTACATTTTACTTACTCACATTGGGACTTCCTCTTCTTACTGCATTCCTCTGCACCCTGCAGCAAACAAAAGGTGCACTACATATTATATTACACACTTCTGCTTTGTAGCTTGCAAGTAGCAGATTTGTGAACCCTGAACATCTTCAACAGGTGCTGAACTTTACCTTCTGTCCAATATTAGTTCATCACAATTCAGCATGATACTCCATGCTTTAAGGATGACTTTATTTTTGGTGACTCGGAGCTGTAATTACACCCAGACCTCTCCCTGGACTTAATCTGAGTTCACATTAGCATGGCTTACCATGAATTACTTTTCCATCCGATAGATAGATAACTATACCACTGATAAGAATCAAACATTTAGCGATTTGTTCCTTGAGAAACCTGGCAACTGAAATATTGGTTTCAGATTGTGATGACACAAATACTGTTAGAAATGCAATAATGTTAGTTGTAAACTCCTCCTGTTCAGATAGGCAGTTTTTAGCAGATTAAGCATATCAGCCTGTTTTCCCCACACATATTATGTGGAAATATACTTCAATAAACCTCTAAGAGTTTGAGTGAGTAAGTATGAAAATGCAGCTGTGCTGCGATGAAATGTCAAAATCTGCAAAGCTGATACCTAAATGAAAGATATATACAATTAGAGATCTAACTGTATTTAAATTGTTTCATTTTCTTTAGTTGAGTCTACCTACAACTGAAATCTACACATACGCTAATGTCTTGAGAGTGATTATGCCCTTGCATGCTGTGGTCTGTGTAGTGGAGACGGAGAGGACAACATAATTAGCCATGTGATACAAAATAAAAATGACTATGATAACACAAGTGTCATTCTTGGGAATCAATACTTATTCAATTAAAAGTCAGTTTCAGGGGTGGCTCCCCCATTAGGCTGGAGGAGCGTCGTCTTCATGCCAGCAGCGGCAGCTGCAAACCTTCTACTAAAAAACAATATTTATTATAGTTTTTTTGTAAAAGGGGTGGGGCCACAGGTCCTGAGGGGGAGTGCCCAGCCCTCCCACTCAGTGTGTATGTATATTTGGCCAGCTGTCTCGTGCCAGCCAAACACACATGCGCAGTAGGCTCTCTCCAGCCCAGCAACACAGTTGCCAGGCTTGAGAGAGCATGCACAGGCTCCCAGTCTGCCTGGGAGTGCTCTGGCTGGGCGCTCACAGCAAATCCTGATGCTGCTCTGAGCTGAGGAGCGGATGGCGGGGTGCGACAGCGATGGAGGTAAGTGTTTTTTTTAAAATTAATTTAATTTTTATTCTCCCCGCACGCTTCCCCGCCCCTTCTGCACACCCCGAGACGCGACTGGGCAGTTTGTTGAAGGGCATTAGGTTTAGATGCAGACCCCACTTAGCACCTTTTTTCCAGTTTCCAGTATGCCCTATTGGGCACACATTGCCAGGATCTATATTACGGTTTGGCCATTTTAAAACTGCCCCTGTTCTCATACATTGCCTGATTACACAGTGATCCAATAAACACACACTGATAATATCTGAAATGCCAATTGAGACGGTCACTCTTCTACTCCAAAGGTGGCGGGCCGTAATAAGCCACTCATCAAAGAGATTCCAAATTCCAATATTTATTGATTGATCGAAATTACAATTTCACCATCAGCATCATAAAAACATTACAGAATAAACACAAGTCAATAATAATAATTTAAACACTCACAATGCACACATTATTGTAAAAAGAACAATAAAAAATAAAACCCTTAAGATATCATATTGTCAAATTACGTAGTAACTTTTGCCTAGTTAACCAAGCTGCATTCAGAAACTTGGACACAGGAACTACAACTATTTGTGAGGTGTAATTTAGCAAATCCTAAACGCTTGTCCTCTCCATCAAGCTCAAAGACCGCAGAGGGGAAATATCCATATACTTCTGGCTTTGACATACAAAGAACAAAGGAACCGCAGGTGTTCCTCAGTTTCTTGAACAGAATGGCAAAAGAAACAATGGAGAGTCCCAGCTCTAGCAACCTCCCAGGATGAGGTAAATGCAGCAATGTAGAGAGTCCTGTATCTAAATTGTAAAGACAGTGTAGATGCATGGGCCGGGTGGATTTAACTTAAACATTCCTGGGATTTTCTGACAGCTTCATGTAATATGGGTTAGAGTACCCATATATTTGTTTGTTCCCTACAAGCAGCAGCTCTCCAGTGGAATCACTTGTTAACCATTTGTACTGTATTGTATTGTATTGTAATCGTATTTATATAGCGCTTACTATTTGTGTGGCACTATCTTGAATGAAGGAAGGTTCCTCCCAGAAATTTGTCAACGCGATGTCACTCCAAGCTTTGTTTTACAAAACTCAACCATTTTATTTTTGCAGACGATTGCAGACTCCCATTTGGACTAATATATGACCATGAAGTAGTACAGAAAAAAGTGATTTCAAAGATCTGATATTATTCCAAAGAGGTGTGTGTTGCAAGCCACCAAATGAAAATATATAAAAAAATAGATTGTTTAATAATCTGATATACATAAAATGTACTTAAAAAAAACATAACATTCAATTATCATGGAAGTGTACATAACCACATTATTGAAATATACTACATCATATCTTTTCCATCAACCATAAAATCTGTGAATTTTTTCTTAACCAGTATATTGTGAAATCTAAAACAGTAATAGGACAAAACCAGTGTCAATGTGGCATGTCAGTTAATCAATTGGATTACCTCACCTGGTTTAGGATGAAATATAAGGCGGACTTTCGTAAGACACAAAGATCATTTGCAGCATAGTTGTTCAGAAACAATGATAAAAACAATCATACCACAGACACATAAGTCTAAGTGACAAAAATTCAGGAATCACTAACTACATGGTTGCAATGTTTTACATGTCTTTATGTGTGCACGTCTGTGACTTTTTAGTAAACATTACCAGTCTATACAATGCCCCACTGTCCACATATTTTCAGTTTCCTGAATTCATGAGTAGTCACACGTCATATGTTTCCACAATGCTCTTAAACACACTTGCTGCTTTCACAGTGTACTGGAGTGTACACATGACCAACTTTCATAGTGTCCCTGCTACAGGGAAAAAAGAGAGAAAAAAGGTAGAGACAGATTGAAATGAAATCAGACAGAGAATGAAAGCTAAAGTATGTATTGGTGTATGTATGTGTAGAGTGTGTGTGTGAGGGAGAGAGAGAGACAGACTGTATGTGTGCCTGTATGTATCAGTTTATATATGTGTTTATATGGCTCTCTCTCTGTGGGACTGGAAAAAGAGTGAAGTGCTTGTGCGTAGGGATAAGCCCAAGAGCCGTGCAGACAGTAGCTTCAGTCCTTTTTACGGTGTAGTATCATTGAAACAGACATTTCTTTTCATTACCTCAATCTAGGTGAACGGCTATGATGCTGCACCTTCGTAGTCTTTTTTCCGCCATTTTTCCTACTTTCAGTTTAACTTTTTTACAGTGCCTGTCAGTTGACAGAAAAGACTATTTCTCACAAGCACCTCAATTGGAAGAGTTGGCCCGCCTTTTCATATGTTACTGGAAGGACCATTTGCCAAGTAGAAGAAAAAATCCCAGAAAAAATAATAAAGTATAAGAAAAGGGCCACTATAAGGCTGTACACTGAGGTTCAATGCAAGCTTATTTTCAAAATGATTGCTAAACACATACATGGATAACAGTACTGTATCTTCTTAATTATTAATCATATGACTAGTGTAGGAAAGTGGCTAATTAGTTTAGAGTGGTGAAAGCCCCACTCAACTAATCACAACAATCTTTGTCAGGGTAAACTACAAATGTACTAAATAATCCTCTGCTTATCCATGTAGTAGATTGGTGCCAAAGCAGCTAGGTTTAACTTAGAGGCATGTGTAAAGTATTTATGCAGTACTCAAACTGTAATGAAATGAAAACACAACACAATTTAAAAAATCTAAACTATGCAAATAGAGTGCATTTTGATAAATGAAATGATACCAAAATGACAAAAATCCAATCAGTTGAACCAGAGCTATGAATTTTTTAATGTTCTTTTGAAAATAGCTCCAAAAAGCACCAATTGTGGTTATGTAGTTGCGCTGGACTGGGTCAAAGCCAAAAGTTCAGGCTAACTGTTATGGAGCACCCGTCACACATGGGAACCAAGTTTGTCCTGCTGCCGATTTTACCTTTTCTGAGTCCAAATCCACCCCTGGAGCTGAAACTAAGCTTCACTTTTTCCATCAATGCAAGAAACCTGTTGTTGGCCTGAGGAACAGGTTGGGGGTTGTGGACGGACCCTGTTTTATGCAAAGAGTCAGTTGTTGCTGGAGCCCAAAAAGTTCATTGAACTTCACCTGGCGCTCAGGACTTGTGATTTTCAGGAAGGAGGAGTACATTCTGATGCCGGGCGAGGGTCCAGGACCTGGGTGGCACCTCGTGGGGATTAGGACTCACTCCAGCAGAGGCCAGCAGCAGATGTCAGGCTGGTTTAGTTAGACCTGGCCAGCTAGGCAATTACAGGATCGGCCTATGGAAGCATGTTGTGTCCCTGTAGCTCAAACAGGAGGCCAGGCAACTGACACTTGGTGCTACCTCTGGAGAGCCTGTAGTCAAGGCAAGCATGTGCACTCTTCTTTGTTCAGGCAGCGGGACAGTCCTTGTTCAGAATCTTCCCCAGGTTTAGGAGTGTTCTGATGAGAAGTTCTGAAGGGGACATATTTATTCCTGGTGACAGTCACTATGTGGGGGAATTCTTTGGCCTACTGCACAAATTGGTCAGTTGTTCCCTTTCCCTGGATTTGGTTCCAGGCTGTCCATGGAGGCAAAGGCAGGCCTGCTGTCATGTTCCTTTGTGTGTTTGTCATAGTTTGACTTTTGCTCTGGGAAAGACTGCTAGTTTATGGATGACAGTACTTATGTTTGTAGGTGACTATTGCAGTCCTACAACAAGTCGCAACTGTTATCCCAACCCTCCCAGCTCACAAGCAGTACCTCACCAAAAACCCGAACAGTAAAATGTGATTTGTGGCAGCCTTTACACATGGACTCAAGAGTGTAACATCTCAGGGAGTGTTGCGTTAAACGGAGATTACCCCTTTCTCACATGAAGAACATCTCTCAATCAAACACAGGCAATGAAGGAGATGCAGTAAAGTTTACAATAGGTTTTATTAACAATCTATGATAAGTTGCAAGGGCTGCAGTAATGCAAGGAACAGAATGGAAAAATCGAGAGGCATGAATACAAAGATCCCCACCAACTTGCAATAACATAAAATGACATGAGATATGAAATATGACCAAATACTCTTGCATGATGAACCTAACCCCTAACTTAAAGAGAGCTAGGTGTGGTAAACCTAATCTGCCAGTACCATGTCCATGAGAAGAGCCCCCCAACCCTCATTACCTTGGAATGAGGTCTCTAGGTCAGACTCCGTAGGGACATGAAGACTGGGTCAGTGTCAAGGCGACGTGTAGCATGGATAGTGTCGATGGCATCTGGTAGGAATCCCTCTGAATATCTGTCTGTGTAAGGTACATTTATACAGATCTGATCGGGCCCCTGACGACGGTATGTTCCCAAACAATAGCTAACAAGACATGCTTGGGGCACCAATTACATTCCCTCGAAAGCACAAAGTGGGAAAGTACATGGCAATACCTACATCTTATCTATCTGTGGCACTGATAGTGATGTTTTAGCAGAGTGGCACTGATAGCATGACAGAAAAACATTGTCCTAACTGAAAACAATGCAGCCATGTTGGAAAGATATAATTAAATAATTTTGCTAAAACAGAGCAAGCTAAGTAGGGTAAAAGTCACTGGGTGACGGGGGCACAAGTCTGCAAGCCAGAAGGCTAAGCTAACTCCTGCTGCCCATTAAAACAAGATAGGATTCACTGCATGCTACAGGCAGGGTCCTTCGAAGTTTAATCAGTGCAGGACACAACATCTTCCCAGCCATCCTGACAGCAGACCCCTTCTTTCCAAACCTACACTTCTTTTGTCCCCACGTCTTGCAGTAAGACACCAAACACTACAGGAGAACTATTCACAGTCATGTGAACAAGGACATTGGCAGAAAGGCACATTTTGGTTTAGGCAGACAAATCCCAACTTTCTAAAAGTTACCTTTTCAGAATCATATCATATCATATTCCTATCAAATCAATATTCATATCATAATCAAATCTGTTTTTACCACTAATGAGGATTTTAAATGACAATTAATTTGACTGGAGAAAGGATCACTCCAACTCTTGCCAAACTGAAGTTGCTACTTATTAAGTGTATTAAGGTAACCTAGTGTTAATCTATGAGTAAGGTAGCCGTATAACATTTTTTCTCTGCCAGGACATGTAAAACCTAAGCACACATGCGCTACCTTTTACATCCCATGCACCCTGCCCTGTAAACCTTTATGGCCTACCTTAGGGGTGAACTTTAAGTAATAAAAAGGAGGTGTTGGGCCTGGAAAGAGGTTTATTTTGCCAAGTCAAAATATCAGTTTACATCTGCCCTAAATTTACCCTAAATGTTGCAGTAGCAGGCAGGCCTGAGACATGTTTTACAGTGCTACTTTGGTGGGTGGCACAAGAGTTGTTACTGCCAACTAGAAGCATTTAACTCATCGGCCCTGTGTTAATGTAGTATCATTTACTAGGGACTTATATGTAAATTAAATGTGCCAATTACATGTACACCACTTTTACCATGTTTAAGGTAGAGAGCACAAGCACTATACTACTGATTATCAAGGGTAAAGTGCACAGAGTTCTTATGACAACAAAAATGAATTAAGCACAAATAGGGGGTGGAAGCAAAAGGTCCGATGGAAAACCACACCAAAGGTGTCAGGTCTGATACCCAGTAATAGTTGAAACATTGCCAATGTAACTATGTAAATGTATATATTTGGTTTCAGCTTTCCATTCTGTTGCATTCATAAATTGTAAAAGTTTGGTTAATGCCATACCCCCATTTTGATTTTGGACTGGTGACATGACTAATACATTTTGAAACATTGCCTTTTGTCTGATGTATGATCTACTAACTGCACATTTTGCCACCATTCATTGATGTCCTAGTAGCAAGAGGTCAATTTTTAAATGACTGAATATAGTTAATGAAACCTCTACCAATTCTGTGCCATACATATTAACAGAGAAAATGTTACCCTACCGCCTTCCTCAAGGTATATGCACTGACAATCTAGAGTGAGTTCTTTCTTTTATTTGACTGCCAGGCACTGGAACTCCAAAGTGCTTAATTTGTAAAAAAAAAAAAAAAAGGTAAGTCCTAGTGTCCTTCTTGGGAGACCACTGCAGCTTGCACCAACCATTGCCCCTCCCATCATTGTCCATGACAAAACCAAGACAACTACTGATCATTACGCTCAAGTGCGACAATTCAGATTATTCCACATCACCCAAAGCTATAAAAATTGCGATGGGCAGCAGGTATTATTCATTTTTAATGTACATTGAATTATTAAACACTGTTGTTGTGCTGATCTCAAAATTAGATAAACAGTTCACCAGGTGGTGGAATGTCATTAGTGCTGTTGTTGGGAATTAAGGGCCAGTGCTGAGCACTGGAAACCACTGGCTCACGTTAGGTCCTGGAACTCACTTCCTCTGGATATTAGAACCACTACATAAACTCTTTCTACTCACTTTTTTGTCTTGTATTGGTCTTTCCTCAGTGCCTGGACGCCCCTGGGTGCAGCAGCGTGCTACACCAAAACAAACCTAGTAAAAACCCATTCTGATTATTGCTAATCACTAGAAACCGATATTGATTTCATTAAATTGCTTGGGTTAGAAATGTTGAAATTTATTATCAGTCTTATGCGATCATGAATCTGACACTACTTTGTATGTTAAGAGTAGGGGAAGCAATTACTGAATTTCTTCTCACATTTCCAGCAAGATTCTTTCAGCCTGCCTTAACCACCCTGATATTTTTCCAGTTTATTTTAAAGCCTCCAACTGACAAGTTGCAACTGATGGTCCCCAGTGTTCCTAAATTATACTTTTTTTGAAATGTGCACGTTTTAGTATTTTTCTTGAGTCTGAAAAGATTTATATTTTGAATGTGTGGTATGAATACGTATCAGCCATGTTTGAGCCTACTGTGCCAGAGTAGGTAAATGGTGGACGTCTTGCAATGGCATTTTTAGAAAATTGCATTAAAAATGTCATAATATTCAAGTTGCACTTAGATCTTAACAATCTCAGGCAAGAAAGTCACCCATTTAGTAGCTCTCAATCAAATGTATAGATGGTTGTATATTCTACATTTAGGAGAATATTATTTTAATAGTGCACACATTTTAACAATTTCCTTAGTTCTTTCTCCATAATCCAAATGTTGCTTAGTGCACAGATCGAAAAATATTAATTGCATATTTTAGAGGTTTCCATCTTGCTCATTGATCACACCCTACCTTAAATTTAATATCATCAAAGGAGTAATAAGGAAATCCTTAATATCTGATCTAGCCTGTGGTGTCCTTAATACCTTTGTGCCACTGAGGCGATAGGTAAAACAATACTATAAGTGGTTTAGGTTTAACAAATCTAGTGCTCACATGAAGAGTGTAGGTTGTGCATCCATAGATGTATGCCTCCTCGGTGGCTGTGTGGTAGAAAACATACTGCACTCTGCTGCAAATTCAAATAGAAGCTATTGTTTATGCTTTGTATGAATTAGAATACACCTATCATCGCCTGACTGTGCCCTTTCAATCAGAGGAGACACGTTGGTTCGTATCTCTTTCTCTGGGCCTCTAACAAGGGCATGACTGAGATAAATCATATTTATTCCTGCCTGTTTCAGTTTTCAGGTACCAGAGACAAGCCTGCTGACATTTAAATTTAAACGGAGATCAGGGCTTTAGCTAGACAGAGCACCTCGGGTCTGATTTCTAAAGCTTTTTTGTGTTTGCAAACGAATGAGTCACAGAACGCAATTTTTTTTTTTTAAATGTACAAAGCCCTATTTGAGACTCAGTAACCTATTACCGAATCGCAAATTGGGTTTACAATTCAGTATTAGGAAGGAGTGTGTTTAGGGTGCCCCTTCCTAATATCAAATCGCAGTGGTATTTGTGAATGCTTTGCAATCGAAATGGGTCACAAAACATTCACATTTTACCACCTACTTGAAGTAGGTGGTAACCCATTCACAAATGAAAAGGGGTCCTAAAGAGACCTTTTCTGATTTGTAAATGTTTGTAAAACATTTTTTCAGAGCAGGTAGTGGTCCATTGCTTACCCTTAAAAAATTAAAAGAAAACTGTTTTCTTTCTTAAGCACATTTCATTTTCCTTTAAAGGAAACAGGCTACATTTTTTTTTAGAAAAAAAAAAAAGATTGCTTCATTGAAAAGCAATCACAGACATGGTGGTCTGCTGACCCCAGCAGGCACCATCGCTGTGTTTGAAGCAATTCCCAGTGGGTTGCAATTCATGAGGTAGGTCTATTTGCGACCCACTGGGAATTGCAAAATGTGTAATACAAACATTTGTACATGGATGTTTGCAACTACCAAATAGCGAATTGCAAAGATTTGGGATTTGGTAATCACAAACGATTAGTTATGTACATTTATCCCCAAGGTTCATTTGTTTGTGCGGGCTCTTTGAAGCAACCTGAGCTCAGTCTTCAATTAAGCTTCGGCACAGCAACACTGGAGAGAAGAAACAGATGTATACACTGTTTGAACCTTACTGAGACGCCACTGCTTGTGCACTGTGTACCAGATAAGGTACACCTCTGTGAGTGGCAGCAAAGAGTTTAAATGATGGAAGGTATGGCCTGCATCTCTTACAAAGTCTGAATCTGGTGTGGGAAAAACGATTACAAACATTAGGGTTGGAGGAAGGTCACAAAGGCACACAAAGGCAAGAGTTAACTATGCAACAATGGGTGAGTCAGACTTCTCCTTTCTCCATTACTCTTCGAGGAAGGACTTAGTTGTGATTTAGACCCACAAGGGCATGTGACCACCCCCTTCAGGACTGGAGAATGTTCTGTTTGACAATACATTATAATTCATGGCAACCAATTTGTAAATGTGGTATTTCAATGTGACAGAATCAAAGACGGTGTGAATAGTGCACTCAGCAAAATATTTTATATATCAGTAAATGCTATTCTGCCCAAGGGTGGCTTAGTGCTGGGTGCATTAAAGACGGAGTTCAGAGTACATGTGAGTGATGGGAATAGCCCCACCACTTTTAGCAGAGTGGACACTCCTAGAACAAACTAGCTGCTACATAATAAAGCTTGTTCTCTTGTGGCCAAGATTAATTGAATCAGACTCTCAGATGTGTAATTCCTGTCAAGGCTTTGCTAGAGAAGATTTGACCATACTCTGGGTACCATGGAAATTTATATTTGTCTTTTTGTAAAACTAGCACTTACAAATACAGACAATGGCTCTTTGTATTCTCAGGGGCAGCTGGTGACTTTGCAAAGTAGTGGGGCAATCGGAGACAAGCTTGAGTTAGAGAGCAAGTGAAGTGTGTTGGTTAGACTGATAAAAGAAGGTTCTGATGTGGTTCTTTTTATGATGGTAGGTGTTTACATGTGTACCTTGTAGGACACCGTACTGGGTGTCATCACTGTTTGTCATTGTCATCAGCTGTACATTCTGGAATGTTGACAGAACCTACGCTGATGCTGACAAGAGAGGAGGTTATTCGTGTACTTCTAGTCATTCCTCTCAACACACCAGGCCCATCAGCATGCAACTGTGTACATCTGTCAGCGTCCACTCTTAGCTGCACCAGGGAACAAGAAGAAACAACTATTTCAGCAAGTACTGTGGAGAAAATATATAAATGCCTGTGTGCTGGAAATATTTCATGTAGCGGCGAAATCAGTGAACAGCGAACAGATCTTTTTGGGATACTGTTTTGAGAAGAACTTGCTTGACGGTTACAACCATCCCAACGGCCTCAACATTGGTCTCATTACTGGAAGACATTCTCACGGCAACACATCACTCATCACGCATGTGTGCGTGTCATGCATCACAGCGTGTCAGGAACAATTACAATGCATAGAGGGCTACAATGCTAATCCCTACGCATGACGTGCATGCCACCATTTTGTATTTCAGCACGTCATGAATTTCAAAGCGTAAATGTTAAGCGTCCGCAAATATTAAGCATCTGCATGTGCAGTTGAAGCACAACGCACTAACATGCCAAACTGACATTGGAAACAGCAATGTTTCTGTGGCTGCAGGGACCTTCAATAGCAACATGTGTCATTTTGTTAATCTGCGTGATGAACTCATTACAGACCAAACAGTAATGCAGGCATCTAATACAACTATTCGAGACAATCTATGGGCCAAAGGTCAAAGTCCACTCCAAGATGTCATCGACATAGACAAGAGAGCAGAACTGCATGGAAGGTGTGCAAAAGTGTTATTGTCTGAGAGTAAGGACAAGAAAGAAGAAGCTGTGGTGGCCAAAATAAGTATAACTAAACCTTTGGTTGCTTAGAAGAAGAAGAATCCAGAGAAGACGGACTCAGGAGAAAAAATACAAAAGAGTTTGTGAAGAAATTATGTTTTAGATATGGCAGTGCCAATCATTTAGCAAATGATAAGAATGCCTGGCACGTAATCTGAAGTTTTCTAAGTGTGTTATTATAGGGCACTTTCAAAAGGTTTCCAAGAAGAAGTTGGGTGGAATGTTAAAAATGGTGGACCAAGAAGATGACTGTCATACTAGCATGCCAAAGGATGATGAATTAAACGTGTGTGTTGAGTATGGAGGATATGGAGGTATTGAAAATTGACAATGAAGACAATGCAAAGAAAAGAAAACCAGTGTGTGATACCTTAATTGGTGTAGTAGACATTTCAATTGTTGCAGATTCAGGTTTGCCTTACAAGATAGTGAATAAAATGTGTGGGAACAGACATTTGTGCAAGCTTTGGGAAGAGAGTTAGAACATTCTGATATTTCCATCAAAACATTCACAAGTGAACCAATCAATGATGTTGGGTATAGGAAATTGAAATTTCAGTTCAAGAATAGAGAGACCATGGGTAAATTATGTTTCAGTTACTGGTCCATCAGTGTTAAGCTGGATGGACCAAAGTAAACTGGGCATACCCTTGGATCTGAACAGACCGGAACCGGTACTATTGGTTCAGCCTGAGGAGAAATTTGGGAAAATCATGTTTAATAAATTGCCTGGAGTTTTCGCTGAAAACTTAAGGAAACTGAAAAGCTTCAGACATAAGATAGTAAGTAATATTCCCTTTTCCACAACTTGATGAATTACACAGTGAAGGGATTTTT
This sequence comes from Pleurodeles waltl, assembly GCF_031143425.1. Classification (NCBI taxonomy): domain Eukaryota; kingdom Metazoa; phylum Chordata; class Amphibia; order Caudata; family Salamandridae; genus Pleurodeles; species Pleurodeles waltl. The sequence continues at coordinate 796,796,870 of NC_090443.1, read as the reverse complement.
GAACAAGTCCTCAGCATGGGTGGTGCCCTTGGTGGTGGCCAAGAAAGCTAATGGCAAGTTCATTTTGTGTATAGATCGTCACAATTTTAACAAGAACATTCTCGTTGACCAATTTTCTTTGTCACACATTAATGAAATTTTGACTCCCACTAAGAGAGTAAAGTGGTTTTCAACAATTGATCTTAAGGCTGCCTATTATTAGGTTTATTTACACCTTGAAAGCAGAAGTCTTACCACGTTCATAACATCGTTTGGGTGTTACAGGTTCAAAAGAGTACCTTTCGGGTTGCCTTCTGCTGTAGCCATGTTCCAGAGGTTAATGCATGTGGTCTTTTATGAAAGTCTTTTGATGGTAGGACATTTTCTTATTATAATATGGTTATATATGCTATAATGTTCATGTAATTTTATTCAACTGCAAATTAAGTCTATTGTTTTCTTACACCAAGTACATTTTGGTGTAAGCCAATATGTTGTTAATAAAGGAGGGAGATGTGTTGCAATGGTAGGTATTTACATGTGTACTTTTTAGCACACTGTACCAGGTGGCATCACCGTTTGTCATTGTCATCAGCTGTATGTTCTGCAATGTTGACTGAATGTATGCTGATGCTGGCAAGAGAGGAGGTTACTTGTGTACTTGTCCCCATTCCTCTCTTTGTGTGTTGGAGCCTTTTTAGCAAACATAAGGACTCTCGTTGCAAAATTGTGTGGAGTTGTCTTTACAGTTCTGTCCCCACCAGATTTTTAACAAAGGCAGAGGCAAGAGTTTTGTGGAAAAGCAGTAAGGCTTATAAACTAAATCTGGTGGTGTAGTCTTGGAGTTCTCAAAAACCTCAGAGTTGAGATTTCAGGTGAAAACTTGAGAGTGATCTATATTTGGCAGTGTTAAATATTTTTGACAGTTGCATCCTACCTGTGCTTTGCAGCAGGCGCATTATCTCTCTTTGCTAATTTATAGTCAAAGATGTGATGAGACTGCACACAGATCTCACCAACAAGTGCATTAATCCCAGAGGACCTTTTCTGCTGGTAGTAGGTGGAACTAACATGCTGAGTTTACAGGGTTCTGTGTGTCACCCATTAAGTAACCCAGTAAAGAATTACTATAATATTTTTCTGTGTTATGAACTAGGCTAGGGCACTGTCAGTGAACCCCATCTCACCCCATCCTGGGCTGATCCCACAAAAAACCCAGCCACTGATCATTTCACTACTCTAACAGTAGATGTCAAGGCTAGACACCTGCGATCTGCCTCCCTTTTCCTCACAGACACCCCCTGGACCTTCAATTTAACAGTGGGGGACACTCTTTCTCTCACCTGGCGGCCAAAGCCTAGAACAGCCTTCCCCTGCACCTCAGGGACGCCACATCACTCCTGGAATTCAGAAAAGGACTCAAAACATGGCTCTTTGAATGAACAGAGCACAGTGAAGCCGCTAGCAACTCCAGCCCCTTGAGCCCCTCACGGGTGATTTGCCAAGCTTTATAAATCCTAATTGATTGATTATTTGAAGGCGTGGGTGAACCGCTGTTATGCAGTGAGGACACTCAAACCCATCCTGCCACAGTACTGATTTGACAGGGCACCATAAAACATCTGGGATGTCACTATTGCATTACATTACCAGTGCATCTGAGCTCACCTGATTTTGGGGACTACACACTGTTCTCATAAAGGAACTTACTCTATACAGTACTGGAACCACCAGACTGCCTTTCCAAGGCTTCTGACACCATCTGGTGTTGACAGCGCTTTATTGCTCTGCAGATGGATCTCAATCCATCAAACACAGGGGCAAACACATAGCTTGATAAATGCACCTCATCCAATTTAGAACAGAGGCCACCCTACTCTACCAAAGTATGTTTGCACTACCTGCTCTGGGAACATCATACTGCTCAGTGAATGCACTATAACACATTTAAGTGTGGGAGTTGGGATCTCTGCTTTGCTCTCTCAGTACACCTCACAACTCTTATTGTTGGAATGTAAATGTTACATCCTCACTTCACTTCAACCAATCTATCAAGGGTTAGGACAACCATACCATTCACCCACTACTCTTGAACCCATCAAGGACCTTACTGCCCCACCCCCACCCCCATACAGTTCTGCCAGTACTTTTCAACCCTTGCAGGTCTGGAATAGTTGTGCAACTCACTCCTCCATTCCAACCAAGTGAACTTGCACAATAGTGCACAGGAAAGCAGTTTTACCAGAACAGAAAGCTTTTACTTATTTTTTTAATTGAAAAAAATTGCTTTTCAGCCTCAGGCACTGCCCAGCACAAAGTGTTGTCCGATACCCCTAAATCAAAGAAATGCAAATAAACATCCTGTGGTTCCATAAAAAATGTGAGATCAGGCAAACTGAGATCAAATCCCAGCTTCCCTGGTTTATCATATTGTATGATCCTGTGCAAAAGACTTCATTGTTACCCATTTTAATTTAGCGCAAAATATGAGACAAACGTGAAGAAACTCAATTCAGGATGTGTACTATATAAAAAACCTAACCTGTGGTTTAACATTGGTATGCAATGGCATTCAATCACCTTCAGTAAATAATATGTTTTTAATATGAAAATATCCTGTTTTTATGGGTATTTCCTGTACCATTTACATGCTGAATGTCTTGAAGGCTTGGCTTGTGCTGTGACTCAAAAATCAAGCTAGACTTTTTTCTCAGCTCTACCTTTCATCAATTTCTTTGCTTAGCCATATCTAATAAATAGCCTCTATGTGTTGGAGCTGCTCTGCTCCCCTGGTCCACCCAACACAGAAAATAAGCAAAAGCAAGGGAATAACAAGATCTTTGGGTGCAAGTAAGAACCCTCAGACTAGCTAGTTAAACTTGCTGAACCTCAACACTTTATTTCAGTAGCTGCAACAGTGTACAGGAGAATATGCAAAGCCACCAAGTTACATGGAATGTAATTGTGGATGTGCATGATGCATTCCAGATGTCTCCTCGCTCATGCTACAGCCTTACCTTCCATTTTCTCAGAGGAGAAGTTAATCACCTCACAGATGGACATTTTTATTTCACATCCGTAGGCTTTGGCACTTTTCACAGGGTTCTTCTCTGCTACTGAAATGTCAGAGTGCATATGTGCTAACTGTAATTATTCCAGATCTATTGGCTAGCCAGGATGCCAGCGCCAGGAGATTGTGTGCCTGTTGTCTTTCTACAACAGATCCTTTTTTCTCCTGCTTTGGATGTGAGGAGAAAGAGTATTACAGTGCAGAGTGCACTCAAAAAGAGCGGGCTTAGCTTCATCTCTGTAACAGAGTTTATTTACTTTAGTTGGTTAGCTGGATTCCTACTCCAGGCTCTGGCCTGCCATTCTCCTTGTGATGCCACACTGTGGTTGACACCCACCTCTACATTGTTTTCATCAGTCTGACCTGCCCCTCCATTAGCTCCACCCTGGGCCATAGAAAGAAACACCCTAATTTCAAACCGATGCATGCCTTGGTAATTTAACACAGCCTCCACAGTGATGTCATTGCTGTAGCTTCTGTCTGAAGGGCGAAGAAGGCCTCATGTAGCCCAGCACATACAAAAACACAGATTGGGCAATCTTCATCACCCAGCAGCAAGTAGCTATTACCAGCTGCTCGGTGTTTCATCTCCTTTTTTGCCCCTCCCCCAGGATGATAGTGCTACTACCATTGCAACCCTTAAAACCAACTGCCCCTGTGTATACTGCACCCGCATCTGTCCCCAGGAATATCAAAAAGCAGACAGATAGGTATATATATGCAGTGTATTATATCAAGCATAACGAAAATGTGGGAGTGGGCACATGATAATAACTACGGTCATGTTAAGATTCAAAAAGATCCTGAAACCTCTCTCATACAGGTGAACAAATACAAATTAGATCAACGCACTTTATTAAAAAAAAAGAGATTCAACATCCTCCCAGTGGTTGCCAGCAGTGGTGCAAGCACTGGCAAAAATTAATTTCTGTGATGATGTGGTAACTACAATATAGCGTCATTTACGCATTTACTTGATATTCTTGTGTCTGGTTTCTGTGCAGAAATACAGTAAATCAGTATACCAATTCAGAATATTCAAAAGGATATTATCATTAGATAATTTGCCACCACCCAGTGTATACATTCATAGCCAAAACCACGGGTAGATAGTGCAGATAGGAATACTTTCTGGCACATGAATGCAATTAGAGCATGCTGGAATTAGTAGAGGATTAGACAACTCTATCTAAGTCTTTGTTTTAAAGAAAGCTACTATGATGTTTTAATCCTCAGGTACAGCAGTAATAGTATGCTTTTTGAATTTGTGAGTATCTTGAATTTAAATTACCTTAACATCCAGCTGTTTATGATTTCGACCAAAAGCAACTGACAGATTTTGGCTCTTTTAGTCGTGATATAATATATTGTTTTAAACACTAAAATTAAGGAAAGATAACTGCAGTCAATTCAGAGGCATTTGGATTTTGCATTTGGCCTCCAGTCATCCCACTCAATAGAAAAGGAAGATCCCTTTGAACTATTTTATACTACATATAATTGTTAATCAAATTAACTTTGATTCATTTTGCAATGTAAATACCAACACCGTTAGGTCAGAAAAATAATTAAAAAGTATGGTCATCTTATCAGCACTGAGAGTGACTATAAATTCACAGAATTATCTTCAATTAACTCTTGTAAGCTGCCCAATATTGGTGACATAGTAACATTGAGTCACTTGGAACTTTTGAGAATTTAACACAAAGCATGACTTGTTTCTACTGCTTGGCTTTTACTCTAGTAGACACTGTAAGGTAGTACCTTTTACATTCATCTACTTAAAGACTGATAATGAGGGCCTATTGAATGGAATCTCACTATTCCTCAGTTTCCCCTTTGTTTATTTACTTGTAGTGTTACAATATTAGAGAACTTTCATAAGTCTTAAAACTAAGGAATATCAACATGCTATAACATGGCAACTTAAAGACTTACATCAAGATATAAAAATAATTTAAATATTGTTTCCGCTGATAAACTAGATAGAGATATCCAAGAAAGTAATAACCAAATGTGATTTCATTAACTTGAACCAAATTGATTTAGCATTTATCTAGCCTCTCGCCATTTGACATAAATTGTGATGCAGAATTAAATTCTTATTTTTATATGGTAAGAGCTGCAGATAATCTAGTAATAAACCACGAAATGTAAATATTTTCAATTAGAAAGATGCTTCCCTTTACTTTGTACAGTAGAGATTGATGATTTTTTTTAAATCAGGCACAGCTCTTGTACTAAGAAATAACAGATATGTTCAAAGTGTAGAATGAACCCTGAGATATGCTATTACATCCTTATCTGTTTGATAAATTATGAAATGCTCTTAGCATCACTTAAATTATGAAATGTTCATGTATGGGAAAGGGAGACAGATTTGATTAACTTTTCCGATTTATTAAGTGGGTAGAGAACTTTCAGTTCAGCTTTCAGATGTTTCTTTCTGTATCATAATTTAGCATCTATTGGTTTGTTGAATATTTTTATTGTAATTATTAGTGAATGAAAACATATTTAGAGAAGTAGAGTACTGTTCAAGACCCAAAGATGGTGAAAAGGATGCAAATTCACACCAATCAAACCAGCATATCCTGGCAAATAGTTATCTGAAATATTTTCAGGAGGGTAGGTAGGTCCTTAAGTGTGCAACAGAGAGAGAGAAAATTCAGTTTCCAACAGAGGATAACTTCCATCAAACAGCATTTCTCAGAAGAGTGGTACAGTAGGTTGGCGAGGTTAGGAAATAGTAGGCCTTGACAACATTTGAGGCAATGTAAGCGTTCTCTTAGGACTTGAGGAGCATTGAGAGCAAAACTTGAAAAGGAATAAGGAAGAGTTTAAATAATGCATCAACTGCCCAAACAGAAACAAAACAAAAGTGTGAGATGCAAATCTAGCTGCAAACTCTAGCGAGTATGGGCACCTTGCATTACGAAATTGCTAGCCAATCAGCTGCAAGTGCCAGCTCTACTTATAATGCCACAGAAGCAGATATCTTGTGTGTCCTACTTGATGTCTTACACTTGCGTAACCCACCCTTATTTTATACCTTAACCTCCAGTGGTTCACAGTCATTATGCTGCATGGAATCCTTATCACTCTGTGTTATACTTTGGCCTTTGACATTTGGGTACTAGTGTTGACTTCCTGCTGAGTGAATCCTGATAGTATTCTGTTTGATACCTATTTGTTAACCTGCTATCCTTTTATTACTATGCTCTTGTTTGTTTTCATTTATTTAGGGTTTTATTGCATATTAACAGAGTGCTACATGATTAACTTAATAAGGGGTTTAGTTAGCACTTAAAAAGTTTTTTTTTCAACATACAGGGAGTGCAAAATTATTAGGCAAGTTGTATTTTTGAGGATTAATTTTATTATTGAACAACAACCATGTTCTCAATGAACCCAAAAAACTCATTAATATCAAAGCTGAATATTTTTGGAAGTAGTTTTTAGTTTGTTTTTAGTTTTAGCTATGTTAGGGGGATATCTGTGTGTGCAGGTGACTATTACTTTGCATAATTATTAGGCAACTTAACAAAAAACAAATATATACCCATTTCAATTATTTATTATTACCAGTGAAACCAATATAACATCTCAACATTCACAAATATACATTTCTGACATTCAAAAACAAAACAAAAACAAATCAGTGACCAATATAGCCACCTTTCTTTGCAAGGACACTCAAAAGCCTGCCATCCATGGATTCTGTCAGTGTTTTGATCTGTTCACCATCAACATTGCGTGCAGCAGCAACCACAGCCTCCCAGACACTGTTCAGAGAGGTGTACTGTTTTCCCTCCTTGTAAATCTCACATTTGATGATGGACCACAGGTTCTCAATGGGGTTCAGATCAGGTGAACAAGGAGGCCATGTCATTAGATTTCCTTCTTTTATACCCTTTCTTGCCAGCCACGCTGTGGAGTACTTGGACGCGTGTGATGAAGCATTGTCCTGCATGAAAATCATGTTTTTCTTGAAGGATGCAGACTTCTTCCTGTACCACTGCTTGAAGAAGGTGTCTTCCAGGAACTGGCAGTAGGACTGGGAGTTGAGCTTGACTCCATCCTCAACCCGAAAAGGCCCCACAAGCTCATCTTTGATGATACCAGCCCAAACCAGTACTCCACCTCCACCTTGCTGGCGTCTGAGTCGGACTGGAGCTCTCTGCCCTTTACCAATCCAGCCACGGGCCCATCCATCTGGCCCATCAAGACTCACTCTCATTTCATCAGTCCATAAAACCTTGGAAAAATCAGTCTTGAGATATTTCTTGGCCCAGTCTTGACGTTTCAGCTTGCGTGTCTTGTTCAGTGGTGGTCGTCTTTCAGCCTTTCTTACCTTGGCCATGTCTCTGAGTATTGCACACCTTGTGCTTTTGGGCACTCCAGTGATGTTGCAGCTCTGAAATATGGCCAAACTGGTGGCAATTGGCCTCGTGGCAGCTGCACGCTTGACTTTTCTCAGTTCATGGGCAGTTATTTTGCGCCTTGGTTTTTCCACACGCTTCTTGCGACCCTGTTGACTATTTTGAATGAAACGCTTGATTGTTCGATGATCACGCTTCAGAAGCTTTGCAATTTTAAGAGTGCTGCATCCCTCTGCAAGATATCTCACTATTTTTGACTTTTCTGAGCCTGTCAAGTCCTTCTTTTGACCCATTTTGCCAAAGGAAAGGAAGTTGCCTAATAATTATGCACACCTGATATAGGGTGTTGATGTCATTAGACCACACCCCTTCTCATTACAGAGATGCACATCACCTAATATGCTTAATTGGTAGTAGGCTTTCGAGCCTATACAGCTTGGAGTAAGACAACATGCATAAAGAGGATGATGTGGTCAAAATACTCATTTGCCTAATAATTCTGCACTCCCTGTATGTATAAAAGTGTAAACAAAAGCTTACTGGTCCTGCAATGAAAGCATTAAAGTGTATATAATTACAGTGAAATTGAAGTAGAACATTGCATATCTATAATGCAATGTGTTGGTGAAGTTCCTGTAGTACTTTCTTAACCCAACATGTGATGCTATAATTTGTCGAATATATCTTACATTTTTCAATTGAATTTAAATAAAGTGATTTTGGTGGATATGTGACCACTACTGTTGTTTTTGTGAGCCATGGTATGGAAAGGAATACCATATTTGGTGGTAAGAGACCACTCTCCTTGGGAACCACCTACCACATCATGAGATCACCCACCTGTCTGGCAGGGATCTAATTTCCTTCTCTGCATTCATTAATTTGGTGACTGCGTTGAAGGCAACGAATTTTGCCAAGCAAGTGCTGTGTTGTTTCGCTCCGCTCAGCATACTTTTTCAAAAACAAATCCAGGAAGCAGGTGTTTGTTTCTGAAAAACAAAATACAAATGTTCCTGATGCAATGAGAGTTTTCCCAGTGCACAGGTCCATTTGTGTTCTGTCCTCCCTGAGGCTGCCAGGCTTTTCCTGGTGGCACCGAACAGCACTAAAGTGCATACAAAGGACTTCCTTAGTAAGGGTGGTGCTTCTGACGTACAATGCTCTGTGGCAAAAGGTTTTACAAAGGAAGAGTAACCCAATAACTCCATGTAGTTGGAGTAACAGAATCAACTGAAGTCAATGGGCTATAAGATAGTCATTCATAAAACAGAGTATACTTACCCCAGATATTTAGGCTTCTACGATATATGATGCAGTGAATCGAAGCATAAGGTTTAAACACAATCAAGTGCTTAACCGTATCAAAGCAAATATGCAAATTAGTTTAATTGGATAAACAAAATCAATCATGGGTAAGAAAAAATAATGAAAAAAGCATGCAAAGATGAATTCAGTTTATATATTATTACAGAATAACATATATTCATAGTGATACAGAGATAAGCAATCAGACACATGTGTCAACTTAACTCTCAAAAAACAATTAGATCATATCCATGAGCTGTAGAATTCATTTTAATGGTAAGTAAAATACAGAAGAGCAGTGGAATTGTGTCGATGTGTCAGTCTTTATAGTGGTAAGTGCCTGAGATCACATAAAATGTCACTAAATTGAAAGGAAACATGTAAGTAACTAAGGGTGAGCTGGTGAGCAATGCAAATGTGAAGGTATACACATCTCACTGCTATTGAATGGTACAGTGCTTAAAAAACGTGTCAGAAATGCGTGAGTGATATTAACCATGCACTAAATCCTTAAAAAGATGACAAAAAATATACCATTCCCTGTGTGGTGAGAGAAATAAACCAGGTATGATTTGGACAGTGATCAATGGGTAAAACATATATAAAACATAACAGGATACACAAGGGTATTGCAGGACCAAAATGATAGTAAAGTCAGCCAAATGGCATGTTAATTAAAAATGATAAAAAATGCCCAGCAGTGGCAGAGATCTTAGGTGTATTGGGGCCAGGCATCAACCTTGAGTCAAAAAGTGTGGAAAGACATTAAAAATTGGCACCACAGCCTGTGAACTCTGTATCACTGTTTAAGGTTCTTGTACTGCACTTACCTCTAGTATGGTTTGGAGGAACTCGCACAGTACAGTAGCCAGCTGTTAATCAAATACACCAGCTTTCCTTCCTCAAACTTGGAATAGGGACAGAATGTCATCTTGGTGTCCATTTTTTAAAGGGCCGTGTGACATGCACTTAGCATACTTACTGATTGCAACATTAGAGCACTACTGATAATAGCGGCCATATTGGGTTGGATTACGATTTTAGCAGAAGTGGCAACACATTCAAAAAATCTTTACTCTGGCATTTTCTGATGCAGTTCTCTGAACAACCCTGCAAAGATGGAAACTCCAATATACAGAATAGCAGTCAGGGTGTGGCCATCCAGATCATGGAGGGAGACATTCTTTTCTTGCTCTCCATGCCCCTGAGGGCCGCGAGGAATCATCCATTGCATCAGGAACCCCTGCTTGGTTCTAAATACCGGGAACCCTTATTACCTGCCTCCTGCGATTGAATAGACCCGGGGCCCAGCTCTGGGGATTCCGACAGGACGGACCAGGCCTGCCTCCTGCGATTGAACAGACCCGGGCCCAGCTCTGGGGATTCCGAGATCAGCTCTCCAGGACGGACTAGGCCAACCCTCCTGCCTCACGGGCACCATTTTTTTAAAGCTGGCCCACCTGCCTTGCACTAGCAGCAGCAGGTGCCCATCTGCTTGAAGACCATCTATGCCCTGCTGCCCTGAGACAGGAAGTGACACGCTGTCCAGCACTCCACTGAAGTTGGGAGATCCCCGACACGTGCCGTCTGGCCGGGAGGCCGCGGCTCATGTCTTTGTGCCGGTAGGCCAATGAGGAGAGTCAGGGCAGCCTAGCTGATGCCTCTTTCCCTGGGGATCCGTTACATAACAAAAGGGTGACCCAATAGTAAACCGAAGGGCCTGGGTAAACAGTAATACATAACTACAGTGGTCCAATCGGAAAAGCCTATACTTTAAAAAGCCAGAATAGTCAGCTTATACTACTCTTCAAACGTAGCCACTCCTCTATTTTTAGGCTACGAGTAATTCAGATCATATCAATGCAGCACAATGTATCTGTTATCTTAAATAAATGTGAAAAGATTCACACAAAACAACATATAAATGTGGAAATTGAATCAAAGCAGCTACCACAGGACACTCACTGAGGGAGGAGGGCTCCTGCAGACGGGGTCTCCTCTCCCCCTCTGATACCAGCAGGTTGTCCACTCCCCCTCTAATCCTCACCTGTCATCCTGCCTAAGTGGGCTCTTGCCGTGCGCCGCTGGCCCATTGAGAGGCCCGACCATAGCAGGCTTAATCGAGGTGCACCGCTCCCCTGCCCACAGCTCTAGGAGAGGCCCTCAACTGACTTGGGGACTGCTTGCTCTCACAGAGGAGCCCCTATGACCATTGAAGAGTCACTGCAGACCTGCAGGCTGGACTGGTGACTGTGGGCTCCCCCCTGATAAGACGGTGCCCATTATTGGTGTTGGAAAATGGGTTATTGGTAAGGGCAGGTAGGTACCTACACCTAGCAACAAGCCACTAACCTCCACCTAGGTACAGTTAGGTCTCAGTAAATTAATCCCAGCTCAACCCTTGGTAGCTTGGCAACGAGCGTCAAGGCTTAACTTAGGAGACAAAGTGTAAAGCATTCAAATATCACAAAACAGTAATTAAATAAAACACAGGAAACAGTTTAAAAATCCAAAACCAATTCATAAAAATAGTTTATATTTTTATCTTTAAAATGACACCAAAACGAATAAAATCGGATAAAGGGAACCGGAGATATGAATTTTTAAAGAATTATTACTTTTCTAGCGCTTAGAAACAAAAAGCGCCAATCTGGTCATCTGGTTGCACCTCGACCGGGGCAAAGTCAAACTTTCAGGCTGACCGCGATGGAGCCCTGCTCGGCTACAGGTCGCGGGAGGCCTCGGTTAAAAAGTTACCTTCTGATTTAGTCTTTATTTTGAAGATTTTTCTTCAGCGGGACGAACCTGCCAGTCGAATCCGACCTCCTGGAGCCCTTGTCCGGATACGCGATGTGGGTTTCCTCGGTGGAGACTTCTACCTTCGGACTTAGTCGTTTTTTCGAGATGAAAATCCTTCGACCGGGGTAAACCTGGATCTTGATCCGACGTCCATGGAGCCCTTCTCGGATACGATGGCTGGGAGGTCCCGGTCAACTTTTTACCTTCGGACTTAGTCTCTTTTTTGGATGTTTTTCTTTACCGGGACGAACCACGAAGTCAGGCCGGGTCTCGGTTGAGGCAAGCCGGCTAGAATTTCCGCGGCGGGTCGGTCCCTCTCTGGAGCTTTTTTACAAAAATTCTCAAATCTTTTCCAAACTTCTGGGGGTTCACCCAGATGTTCTTTTAAGGTTCTTTTGGGGTCCACAGCTCACCCCAAGGGTCCAGAAGTTCTGTGATGGTCCTTGGGGGGTGCGGACTTCAACTCCCAGAATGCACCTGGCGCAAACTCCTTTTTGGCCACTGGACAGTGGTCAGCTGGTCGCTTTCTTCAGGAGTTGGTGCAGGGGACTCTGGTTAGCAATTTTTCACCTGTAGCAAACAGGGAGTCCCTCCTTGAACCAGTTGAAGCCAGGCAAAGTCCTTCTTGTGGTGAAGCCCAAGTGTGCAGCTGGTGCAGTCCTTCTGAGTGCAGGTTCCAGGTGCAGGCCAGGGGTCCAGCAGGGCAGTCCTTCTTCTTCTTTAGTTCTTTTCTTCTTGAATTCTGGAGGGGATCTGAGGCGTGGGTGCAGGTCTGCCAGTTTTATCCTTGCTCCTGGGTGAAAAGCAGGGGGGCCCTGGTTCTCCAATCAGGTACAGGGTCGTCCCCCTGTGATGACCACTTCCTGGGAAGTGTGGCAAAAATTCATCCCAGTGGGCAACATTCTCTAAAAATCCAACATGGCTGAATCTGATTTTTGGAGGTTACATCTGGCTGAGCCCACCCACTGGTGTGGCTAAAAATCATAAACACACCCCTCTCTTGCCCTCTCCTAATCTAATCAAGGGGGTACCTAGCTGTCTGGGGTTGCAGGATGTGGGGGTGTTGCTGGTTGCTCCAAATGTCCTTCTCTGCCTTTGAAGACCAGTTTGGCAGCCCTCCCCCTTCCTGCCTCACCATCTGCTGAGGGGAGATTCTCTCCCCCAAGCACATTCCTTTGTGTGAAGCCAGGCCACTTCACACCTCATCAAGGTAACTCTGCAAAGCTGCTGCAGGCTGGCCAATCAGAGCACAGCAGCAAAAACAATGCAGGGCTGAAATTGGCAACTTTTTAGGTAAAGTCTATAACTCTTTACCTGAACAAGTTATATTAAATCCAACAACTGGAAGCTGTGGGATTTATTACAACAATGAATTTGATACCAAATTCTTGGTATGCAACATTTAAGGAGACTTTAAAATTTAAAATAAAGTCTCCCCATTCTAGCCTATGAAGGCCATTTACTTCAATGAGGGAAAAACGAATTTGGCTGTTTTTACCTCACCAGGGTTTATAAATCTATTTTTATAAAGTCCCTGCTTATAGTTACATGGCACCCAGCCCTAGGGGCACATAGGGCACACCTTAGGGGTGACTTATATGTAAAAATAAGGTAGTTTAAGACTTTGGAAGTACTTTTAATTCCAAAGTCGAATTTGCATATAACTTTAATTTAAAAGCAGCCAGCAAGGCAGGCCTGCCTTTAAAATGACACTGGGCACCTCCGCAGTGCACCTAGGTGTGCACCACCTATGCTGTGGTCCCTAAACCTACATGCCCTACCATATACTAGGGACTTATAGGTAGGTTAACTTAGCCAATTATAATTAGCCTAATTTGCATATCCATTTTACACAGAGCACAGGCCCTGGGACTGGTTAGCAGTACCCAGGGCACCATCAGAGTCAGGAAAACACCAGCATAAAGTGGAAAATGGGGGCAAAAAGTTAGGGGGCCTCTGCAATCAGCCCTGTTTTCTCACACAGCCCCTCCCCCCCCAGCCCACACGCCCAGGAGACTCAGCCCAACCCTGGGAGAGTCTTCCTGGCTTGTTAGGCGAGGAAGACAGTGAAAAAAACTGGCTGTCCCTTTGCAGGGCCTACTCTGCCTTACATCCTCCTGTCATGGTCACTCCCTCTGGGTAGTAAAGCCATCCCAACAGTGAAAGGACCCATCTCAAACTGAAACTTCCCTCTAGGGGGATCTTCCTCCTCTCTCTCTGCCAACTTGGGTAGTGAGGTGCCCACCTCCCCTACTCCTAACTTTGCTAGGGCAACACCTAGCTTACCCAAAGAGGTCACCCAACACTTGAGCAACCCCACCATGACCAACAGGGTCAGGGGGCCTACTTTGCTATTGGCCCTGGGGTCTGCCTCCCAGGCCAAGTACAGTGCTGCCAGGAAGGCTAGCACCCAGCAGAGGCTACTGACAGCTGTCAGTACCCAGAACCACACCCTAAGCTCTCCACTGACAGGTGGCTGAGCTGCTTTAGGGTCAACTTTGGGGTCCTGGCACCCCTCTTGCTGTCTAGAGTGGGGGGCTACCACCTCCTGTGGCAGACACCCTCCTTCCACTCTCCATTCTGTCAGTGCAGGGGCAACACCCTGCATCTGGACAGCTGCCTGACTACTCAGGACTTCCTTGGGGTCAGGTGAGGCCTCACCAGTGCCAACTCTGGGCTCCCCCCTTGCTGGGGCAGAAGGCCCTTGGCTCCCTGGAACTCTTTTTAAGAGTGGCCTACCCTTCATTTTCTTCTTTCCTTTTCTTGGGGACCCCTGTCTCCTAACTGTAGGGACTGACTCCCCAGGACTTTTGGTTGGGGGGGCGCCCTGGGCGACCACCCCATCTGGGACCAGACTCACCTCTGGGAGGTCATTGTCTAGGATACAATCTAGGGGAAGGTCAGCACTGACTACCACCCTAATCCAGTCAAGGATACCCTCCCTCTCTAGGGGCACTATGGCTACAGGTTTGGAGGTGACCTCCCCTGTGGCTATCCTGACTTTCTTTGTCTTTCCTGGGACATACATGTCTGGGGTCACTAACCGGTCACTCACTATAGTGTGACTGGCACAGGTGTCTCTCAGGCCAGTGGTAGAGATCCCATTCACTTGAATGTGGTGGAAGTGCCTACTCCCACCCTCAGGGATCACCAGCTTACCATCTGGTCCTGTCTCCCAGCACAATGCTAGTAGGACTTCATCTTCTGAGGAATCCTCCTCTATGGCTACACTGGACAGCCCAATGCTAACCACCTTCTTTGGACAGGCTGCATCTCCTCTGAAGTGACCTGTCTGCTGACAGTCAAAGCAAGCCATACTGTCCAAGAGCTTTTTTAACCCTGGGTCTCCCTGTCTCTGCATGTCAGAGTGGGAGTGGGATTTACTCTCCTCCTTCTTAGGGTTCTGGAGTACAGAGGGAGTCTCTGTGGTGGGCTTACCACCTCCCTCCTTAGGTTTTTGGTGACCTGTCCCCCCCTTCTTGGAGTCTCCCCCCTGGGACTTGACAACCACCCTGGTTCTCAACCACTCATCAGCTGCCTCCCCTAGCTCTCTAGGGTTGGACTCTATCCACTAGATGCTGGCGTAACCTTTCTTGGATACAATTGGTCAAGATGTGCTCTCTCATGATCAGATTATATAACCCCTCATAAGTATCTACTTTGTTACCAATAATCCAGCCCTCTAGTGCCTTTAGTGAAATGTCCACAAAGTCAACCCAAGACTGGGTACTGACCTTCTGGGTGTCCCTGAACTTCATTCTATATTGCTCTGGGGTCAGACCAAACTTCTTGGCTAAGCACCTCTTCATACTAGGGTATGAATCTGCCTCCTCCCCCCTTAAGGTCAGAAGCCTGTCCCTCCCTGAGTTGGGGACCAACTCCCACAAAAGGGAACCCCAGTATTGAGGCCTAACCCTTCTCATTTGGAGTGCCCTCTCAAAGGCCCCTAGCCACTTATCTATGTCATCCCCCTCTACATAAGCAGGAACCACCCCCTTGGGTAATCTGGGGCAAACTCCCCCACCCATGGACACCTCAGCTTCTTTATCGCTGCTTCCATCTCTTTTCTCTTTGTATGCCCACTTTTTCTTTTCTAGGGCCAGCTTCTCTGCTTCCAAAGCTATGTATGCTAGCTGGGCCTCCAGCTCTCTTTCTCTGATGGATGGGTTCTCTCCTCCTGAAAGGACCCCCTTCCCACCACTAGCTCTGGATCTGCCCCTAGTGACTGTATTTACTGAGGACCGTTCTTCCTCATCCTCACTTGGGCTCAGATGCCTTCCCTCCCCTGAGTGGTTAGAGCTTGCATCCTCCCTTCTTTCTCCCTCCTCTGGAGCTTCTTCTGACTCTACCTCTTGGGCCTCAGCCCATGCTGTCAGGGAAGTGATCAGGATTTGCTTCCTGAGATCAGTGGTTGCAGGCAACCCTCTTTCAATACACAACCCCCTAAGCTGGACTACTGTCAGTGTGGGTAGGCTAGCCAGATCAAGCTCCATGGTTCTCTAGTTTTGTGTCAACAAAAACTTTTTGCAAAAATTGGAAACAAGAATTTAGAAAAATTACAAAAATTCAATAATTGAAATTAATCCAAATAAAAAAATAAAAAATTTTTGCACTAGGACAATTTAAAGGATTTTTAATTTGTTTTACTCAAAACTGTAACGTGATATTGAACACAAGTACAGGATCCCGTCGCTGCTTCCAATTATGTTGGAAAATGGGTTATTGGTAAGGGCAGGTAGGTACCTACACCTAGCAACAAGCCACTAACCTCCACCTAGGTACAGTTAGGTCTCAGTAAATTAATCCCAGCTCAACCCTTGGTAGCTTGGCAACGAGCGTCAAGGCTTAACTTAGGAGACAAAGTGTAAAGCATTCAAATATCACAAAACAGTAATTAAATAAAACACAGGAAACAGTTTAAAAATCCAAAACCAATTTATAAAAATAGTTTATATTTTTATCTTTAAAATGACACCAAAACGAATAAAATCGGATAAAGGGAACCGGAGATATGAATTTTTAAAGAATTATTACTTTTCTAGCGCTTAGAAACAAAAAGCGCCAATCGGGTCATCTGGTTGCACCTCGACCGGGGCAAAGTCAAACTTTCAGGCCGACCGCGATGGAGCCCTGCTCGGCTACAGGTCGCGGGAGGCCTCGGTTAAAACGTTACCTTCTGACTTAGTCTTTATTTTGGAGATTTTTCTTCAGCGGGACGAACCTGCCAGTCGAATCCGACCTCCTGGAGCCCTTGTCCGGATACGCGATGTGGGTTTCCTCGGTGGAGACTTCTACCTTCGGACTTAGTCGTTTTTTCGAGATGAAAATCCTTCGACCGGGGTAAACCTGGATCTTGATCCGACGTCCATGGAGCCCTTCTCGGATACGATGGCTGGGAGGTCCCGGTCAACTTTTTACCTTCGGACTTAGTCTCTTTTTTGGATGTTTTTCTTTACCGGGACGAACCACGAAGTCAGGCCGGGTCTCGGTTGAGGCAAGCCGGCTAGAATTTCCGCGGCGGGTCGGTCCCTCTCTGGAGCTTTTTTCCAAAAATTCTCAAATCTTTTCCAAACTTCTGGGGCTTCACCCAGATGTTCTTTTAAGGTTCTTTTGGGGTCCACAGCTCACCCCAAGGGTCCAGAAGTTCTGTGATGGTCCTTGGGGGGTGCGGACTTCAACTCCCAGAATGCACCTGGCGCAAACTCCTTTTTGGCCACTGGACAGTGGTCAGCTGGTCGCTTTCTTCAGGAGTTGGTGCAGGGGACTCTGGTTAGCAATTTTTCACCTGTAGCAAACAGGGAGTCCCTCCTTGAACCAGTTGAAGCCAGGCAAAGTCCTTCTTGTGGTGAAGCCCAAGTGTGCAGCTGGTGCAGTCCTTCTGAGTGCAGGTTCCAGGTGCAGGCCAGGGGTCCAGCAGGACAGTCCTTCTTCTTCTTTAGTTCTTTTCTTCTTGAATTCTGGAGGGGATCTGAGGCGTGGGTGCAGGTCTGCCAGTTTTATCCTTGCTCCTGGGTGAAAAGCAGGGGGGCCCTGGTTCTCCAATCAGGTACAGGGTCGTCCCCCTGTGATGACCACTTCCTGGGAAGTGTGGCAAAAATTCATCCCAGTGGGCAACATTCTCTAAAAATCCAACATGGCTGAATCTGATTTTTGGAGGTTACATCTGGCTGAGCCCACCCACTGGTGTGGCTAAAAATCATAAACACACCCCTCTCTTGCCCTCTCCTAATCTAATCAAGGGGGCACCTAGCTGTCTGGGGTTGCAGGATGTGGGGGTGTTGCTGGTTGCTCCAAATGTCCTTCTCTGCCTTTGAAGACCAGTTTGGCAGCCCTCCCCCTTCCTGCCTCACCATCTGCTGAGGGGAGATTCTCTCCCCCAAGCACATTCCTTTGTGTGAAGCCAGGCCACTTCACACCTCATCAAGGTAACTCTGCAAAGCTGCTGCAGGCTGGCCAATCAGAGCACAGCAGCAAAAACAATGCAGGGCTGAAATTGGCAACTTTTTAGGTAAAGTCTATAACTCTTTACCTGAACAAGTTATATTAAATCCAACAACTGGAAGCTGTGGGATTTATTACAACAATGAATTTGATACCAAATTCTTGGTATGCAACATTTAAGGAGACTTTAAAATTTAAAATAAAGTCTCCCCATTCTAGCCTATGAAGGCCATTTACTTCAATGAGGGAAAAATGAATTTGGCTGTTTTTACCTCACCAGGGTTTATAAATCTATTTTTATAAAGTCCCTGCTTATAGTTACATGGCACCCAGCCCTAGGGGCACATAGGGCACACCTTAGGGGTGACTTATATGTAAAAATAAGGTAGTTTAAGACTTTGGAAGTACTTTTAATTCCAAAGTCGAATTTGCATATAACTTTAATTTAAAAGCAGCCAGCAAGGCAGGCCTGCCTTTAAAATGACACTGGGCACCTCCGCAGTGCACCTAGGTGTGCACCACCTATGCTGTGGTCCCTAAACCTACATGCCCTACCATATACTAGGGACTTATAGGTAGGTTAACTTAGCCAATTATAATTAGCCTAATTTGCATATCCATTTTACACAGAGCACAGGCCCTGGGACTGGTTAGCAGTACCCAGGGCACCATCAGAGTCAGGAAAACACCAGCATAAAGTGGAAAATGGGGGCAAAAAGTTAGGGGGCCTCTGCAATCAGCCCTGTTTTCTCACAATTGGTGAGTCCACGTTATGCACAGCTTTTTCCCTGGGGGTCTATGATTCAGAGTACTGGGCTAAACCACAACTATCTAGCTGGCCTCACCCCTCAGACTTAAGTAATCCTTTCAAGTCATGCTCGGGGGAAGAAACCCCAACACAGAGGCAGTGATTTATATGGGAGAACTGATGTACCCCGCTCTCTCAAGCCCTGAATAATCCACTGGCGTGTTCCCCAAAGCCTCTGCCAACCAGAGACTTTGATCTCTTCTGTTGGAAGGACAGTTTTGGTCATGTGATGAGCCCCATCGGACTCACTAGAACCAAGGCCCCACTGGACCATCTGAAAATGCACCCTGCCTGACTTACCCCTAGCTGCTCCTCCTGAGGATAACCCCAGTATCATGCCCTCCCACGTGCTTGCCTGTTTCTCTGTTTTTGCTGGTCTGAGTGCTAGAGTGAACCCGTTACACCAGTCTATCTAACCTAGATTACTCATTAACTCACAGGGAGTGGTGAGACTCTACTAGTGTCAGTACTGCCCTTGGCTTCCTAACCACTCCAAGCAGATGAGCCACTACATCAGCACCCAAGTCCTAGCTGCACTTATCCATTAGGCCTCCGCCACCGTCACTCTACATCCCTCTTCCCGAAGTCACTTGAGGGACTCACCTCAGCTGCTGAAGAACTCCTGCAAGCCAGATCGTTTAGGACTGCGAGATCCCTCCTTCCACTTCCCAGCTGCGAACTCGGACACCCTCTATTCCTATACAGCCCCCCAGCCCCTCCTTCATCACTCATCTCAATACCAATCAGCGCCTCCACCTGATGCCGCTCTCTGAATCCTCCAAAGACAATCCAGTGACCTCCCTTTGGAGTAAAACTTCAGTAGGGGACACTAAATCATCCAATGGAGGTCCGATCCCTGAGACAGACAGCTCTGCCCCTATTCCAGTCACACATGAATATCTGTCTCTGTTCCTGCAGAAATACGCTCAGAGATCAGCTCCCCCAAGACAGACTTCAAAACCTGTCTTCGTGACCTACGGAGAGACATGTCTGAACAATGTTGACAATCTGAAACGCACCACTGACATGCACTCCAAAGACTAAGAAATGCTTTGGCGATGAATGCCGGCTCTTGAAGATCAGCAAATCGAACTCCAAATCAAGCAAGAAAATTTAAAGAACAGAAGCCGTTGCAACAATATTCGCATTAGAGGAGTGCCCAGTGGAATGGAGGGCATCACAGCATTTACAGCAGACCTACTTCTCATGATCAGGGAAAACATGGATCTCCTCCCACCCCACTGAGACTGGATAGAGTGAATAGAGTGGCTTCATCAGCGGGGGATCAGAAACAGACCTTGTCTACAAAGGGCATGCAATTCAGCCTTACCAGGACCTCTCCCCCACCATGCTTCGCAGGAGAGGATACTTTAAAATAGTAACAGACAGACTTAGGGAGCTGAACATTCAATATCAGTGGAGCCACCCGTTTGTTTTGCTGGTCGCATGGGAGAGCAAGAGACATTCCCTACGCTGGAGGAGATCAAGTACCTGCTGGGGCGAGAACAGACATCTGGTGACAATAATCCCTGTACATCAGAATGTACAGCATAAAACAAGATCTGGCCTGAGTGGGCTGCAATGAAGCCCTGCCACACTCCTAAGTGCCAAACTGAAGAGACCTCATGTGAGACTGAACGTAATATATTCCAGCATCTTAAAAATATGGGTAAGAACCATCTGCTTCAGGCTCTTCATAGAGTTGGGTCCCTATCCTTGCTGACAGAGGGGCTGGCTTCATTGGAGCAGGGAGTGTGCCCCACTACTGCACTGGACTCTGGATGGCTTGGCCTGTGGGGCCTGGAGGAGTGCGGCCCTATGTACTGGTACTACCCCACGCTTGTTGACTCCTGCTGGTGGCCTGCCACACTTGGCTCGATCCCTGGGAGAGTGACTTCTCATGCAAGATCTTCACAATGCCATGCCGATCTTTGTTGACTACGGCCAATTTGATTGGGCCCTGTTGGCCCATTGATTGTGGTTATGTTACTCATGTCTTTTCTTACAGGTCATACTGCCTTTGTGCTCAAGCACACTGTCCCTACCTTACACTATAGTACACCCTCCCTCCCCAGCCGAGAACAACTATTTTCAGACTCCCCTGTGGGTCACCTCTCCACACTCCTTCAGCACACCCTATATGACACTATCGGAAACGGGGAGGAGCAAACACAAAACTCCTATCTCTCAATGTCCGGTTACTCAACTTCCCAAACAAATGCAGACAGGTATGGGGATACATTTTTCAGCATGAACCTGACATTGTCCTTTCCCAAGAAATACACCTTCTAAGGGTCGACACCCACAGAATGTCACATCCACGCTACTCGATGCGCTACTGGGCCTACACAGACACTAAAACACTGGGGATGGGAATCCTCTGTAAATCAAGCTTCTGCCCCTCTGTTCTCAAGGTGGTGAGAGATAAGGGGGGATGCTTCCTTAAACTATGCATACAGTAGACAGGAAAGACTTTAACTATCCTCAATGTCTACACCCCTAACACGGTGAAAGACCCATATCTTCAAAAGGTGCTAAAGGAACAATTAAAGGGGGAACAGGGGATGTGATTGTTGTGGGTGGTTTTAACCTGGTCTGGGACCCAGAACTAGACAGGAGCTCTGGACTTTCCATGGTGTAGGGGCTATGTTGGCACAGCTCAAGCAGGACATCACTGACTTGGGCCTCACAGATGCTTGGTGCTATAGTCACCTGATGAGAGAAACTACTTGTTTTACTCCCTCATACATTCTTCTTGCTTGCGCATAGACAACCATAGTCACACACTCAATACTGCATGCCTTATCCCCAGTTGAAATCTTGGACATTTCACTTTTGGACCATGCCCATGTCTAGCTCCTCTGGGCCAACTCTTCTCTCACTTGCACAGGCCCTCTGCATTGGTGCTTGCCCCTGCATTTGCTCCGAGACCCAGTGAAAGTTGATGGCATAAAGCAGGGTATAAACGATTATTTTGCTAACAATGCTTCCCCCTACACCTCCTTACACATGTTATGGGATGGGTTTAAAGCATACATATGGGGGATTATCACTTCCATAGCTATAGCCAGGGGAGAGAGGCTTGTCTAGTGGAAGTCAACCTCATTACAGAACTCAGGGGCTATAACAGCAAGACAAAGCTGCCCGTCATGAAGAAATAAGCACCAACTCGCCTCACTGGCCATGCCAACCGCACGCCCTCTGAACTAACAAAGAGGAGGCCTTGTTGACCTTATAGCAGAAATACTATGAAGGGGGCAATAAGTTAGGGACGATTCTAGCTCAGAGACATTGCCATGAGCAAGCCTGAGTGCACATGTCAAAACTCCATAAAGGGGAACAAGGCTGGGCAACCACCGAACGTGATAAAGAATAATCTAAGATTATTATTAGACACTTTTCCAAAGCAAAAGCATTCTGCCAGAGAAGATCAACACTTACCTGCAGTCTTGTAACTGAGGCCCTCTGCCAACAGCACATTCTGAACTCCTTGAAGGCCCCATCGTTCAAGAGGAACTTTAGGCAGCGATTAAGGATTTACCCCTGGGGAAGACCCCTGGCCCTGATGGGCTGCCTGTCAGCTTATACTGCTTGTTCCTCCTAGACCTCCAGGATCATCTTCTCACTCGCTTTAACTCCTTTATGTATGAGACTGGTCTCACTCCCTCCATGATGGCAGCAGACATACCTCTTATACTGAAACTCCACAAAAGATCTGTCCCAATGTACCTCTTATCAACCTGTTGCCCTCCTCAACACCGATGCCAAATTATTTATTTATTTAGATATTGGCAACAAGACTGAAAAAATACCTTCCAGGACTTCTCAAACCAGACCAAGAGCTTTGTCCGTGGCAGACAAGGTGCAGACAGTATCCGACGAGTGGCACACTTTGTGGAGAAAGTGCATCGACACTGCATCCCAGCACTCACTGGATGTGGTGAAGGCATTCGATAGAGTGAGCTGGCCATACCTTCAGGCAGTCCTCCACAAGGTAGGGCCCCTCATGCTATCCAGGACCATGGCATCGTACAAAGCCCCTACCCCAATAATACGCCTCAATGGGCAACAGTCATCAGCGTTCTCCATCGGCCAGGGCACACAGCAGGAATGCCCATTGTTGTCTCTCCTGTTTGTCCTGGCGGTGGAGCCACTGGCTGTCACTATTCACCGCTCTCCTGATGTGGCTGGGGTCTTGTTTGGGGGCCAGGTACGCAAGATCATCTTATTTGACAATCTCTTGCTCACTCTAACTAAACCCAGAGTCTTCTTGTCCCCTCTGGTCGGTTGCATATGGACTTAAGAAGAGGTCTCGGGCTTCCAGATCAACATGTCCAAGTCACTCGCGTTTAACCTTACCATCTCAGCTCAAGACTTGCCCCATGTTCAAGCACTGGGCACTGAATAGAATTAAGTACATGGGCCTCAACATTACTCCAACCCTAGAAACCTGCACACAGGGGAATTGGCCTCAGCTTTTCTAACCATGACATCCGAGCAGATCTACGGCAATGGTGACCACAGTACACCTCCTGGATAGGTTGCATCAATGTTATAAAGATGAATGTGCTTCCCCGAGTATTGTATTTATTTCAAACATTACCCAACCCCATCCCGAAGGGTGAGATCCAGCAACTCCAGTGAGATATTTGCTCCTTCATTTAGAATGGCAGACAACAGTGAATAGCTAACTCTGTACTGATGCTCATGCAGGATAAAGAGGGACTGGCATGCCCTGATCTACTTCATTACTACTGGGCTTCACACTTAAGCTACATTTCAAAATGGGTGGTTGTCAGTGAAAAACAATGGTCCAATATGGGTCACGTGGTGGCTTGTCGATCCTTATGGGATCTAGCTTTGCTGCCCAGATCAGCACGACCGCATAGTGCTTATTTATCCACGCCCACCAAAACGCTGTGAAAAATTTGGGACAGGCTGGCCCTCAAAAAAGGCCTCACCACATTCCTGTGCCCTAACACCCCCACAGCACGCAACCCGGCCTTCCCTCCGGCCCTCTCGCTCCATTCATTTACTGACTGGTACGAAGGTGACTGCAGGACACTTCGTGACCTCTTCATCGGACCCACAATGACATTGTTTGATCAATGCAAACAGGAATATAGGCTCACTGAAAAGACAAGAATGCAATATTGTCAACTCCGGCACTGGTCCCTCCACCCTCAGGTATACCCAGACATTATCTGACTATACACACCCTTCAAAAGTATTGTTTGGGCCTACGTGGGCTCTAAAGGCCTCATGTCCAACACATACCAGATTCTGCAACACTCCACCCGCATCACCCACACACATATCAGAATACATGGCAGGCCACCTTGTCTACGGAGGTCACGCCCAAACAATGGGAGACCCTTTGGCAAGATGTACCCAAGACATACCATGGCCTCTCCCTTAGGGAATAGCCTACAAGTTGATATTTCATTGGTACTCTGTTCCAACATGCCTGGCCAAAAATGTATCCTTTCATGTCACCCTAGTGCTGGTGTTGTAACCTCACAATCGGTGAGTCCTGCCACATATGGTGGGTGTGCAGGTTTATCACAATCTTCTTAAAGGATATACTGGCCTGGGCCATATTAAGTCTGTTCTGGGATACCTGCTCCCTTTTACCTATCCCACAGTGATACTGGGTATCTGTCACGCTGTTTTACAATCCATGACACACTCCGATTAGAGACTCACCAGTCACATGCTTCATGCAGCACGACAGCTCATAGCTATCTCATGGTAGAAACAACCATTCCCATCTATGACATAGGGGTTTACTTGATTATAGCTAGGCCTGGGCAAAGTTTGCAGAATTTTGCTATGCAGAACTCCGCAAAGTGCTGAAACAATTCAGCCACACTATGCAGAGTTCCACGAGTGGCGGAGTTTGGTTACGTTGTGCTGTTTGCACTGATTTTCAGTGCCAGGAGTTTCTCCTGTGCTGTTAAATCAGTGCACATAGCACCACGCAGAGTGCCAGAGGACGCTAACTTCTTTCTGCCACTTGACTAGATTTTCTACTCGAGTGGCAGCTTTCTCAACATAAGCAGCAGTTTTCTCATCATGAGCATTCAGAAATCTCGCTTGCACTCACCAACTTAGTGATTTCTCTCGCTCGCCAACTTACCGTTGGCAAGCAAGAGAAAAAAACTTTGCTCTGCATCACTTCGCTGAGTTTTTCCAAACTCCACACAAAGCATGTAGTGGGGCAAACTCTGCAAACTCCGCCAGTGAAGTGGAATTCTTCACCCATCCCTACTTATGGCATTAAACTCCTCTCCCATCCTCTCTTACATACTGAGGCTAAGTTTCACGCTTTATATTGACTGCTGCTTAAGTATCTCACTTGCCTTGAATGCACTTGCTTTAACCCATCTCTTTTATGAGCCTTGCAGCTCTTTGATTGACTTTTCTCTGTGGGACCCCGTTCTCCCCTCACACATCCCCTTTCTGTTCCCTGAGTCATGGCACTTCTTCCTGCCCTAAATAGTTTTTCTTGGTCCCCACTCCTCTCGAGACACATATGTGGACAGACTACTGATAGCGACCTTATTGAGACATGTTTTCCTCTTTTTCTGTTCTATGTTATGAGCATGTACGCCAACCAAGCTCATCATAGAGTGAGTGTGTATCATTCATAGTTTCGCTTTCTAATAATTTGATTTGCTTTTAAGGCCTCTGAGAGCCGTAGGAGAAGACTACGTTGAGATTTATACCACATGCCAAAACTATTTAAATACATGCTTAGATTGTTGTCTGTTTAGGAAACTGTCAATGAAAAGATTTTAAATAAAACTCCTTAAAAAAAGAACAGCAATCAGATTTCCAAAATGAATGTTGGCTGTTAGACCTGACGTCCTTGACATCGTATTCCCCAAAACTTTTTACCTTCACTCCTCCTCTTTGCTGGATTTGTTTTTGTTGGCTTTGGAGCTCAGCCCACTTTACCACTGGTAACTAGTGCTAAAGCACTTGTGCTCTCTCTTTAAAAACGTGCTCATTGTCTTACACCTATTTGTGTAAGACAATGAGGCCTGCAAATTAAATGCTATTAGTGAGCTTGCAGCACTCATTTTCCCACTCACTAAAGTGGCCTTCTAAAACATGCCTCGGGCTTGCGACTGTAGCCTGAAGTGCAGTTTTAAACAGCCAATCCGACCAAGCAAAATAAACCTTTCGCCAGGTTCAAATCTTCATTTTTAATACATATACGTTACATATACATTACATGTCATGGCACAAAAAAATCCTAAAGTTTTTTACTACCTTTCAATTGACTAACATGGGGTTACATTATTACATGTATTAAGTGGTACATTCTGATTAGGAGCAGATAGAGATATGCTGTTTAGACTCGAAGGAATTATAATTGAAAAACCTCTTTAATGTTAAAGTTGATTTTAATTCACAATCCTGGGTCACATGACTGTGAAACACTCTGCTATTAGGGCTTGTGTATTCCTATTAGACGGTGAGACAAAGGAGACTGGGTCTACTTGTGATGGTCCATCCTGCCTGGGTGGAGGGTGGAGCTGTTCTCTGCCCCATTTACAGTTCAAAATGCTTGCCTCCAGCACACACAAAGGAACCTGCCACCATCATTTTCTCACCTCAGACTTATTGGAGCCTATCAGGGAAAGGGAAGTACTTTCCAGAACCACATGGGGGAGTGGTATGGGGAATCCCCCCACTTCAAAGGCATGCACAAGGTATAAATATTAGACCTCCAGGCCAGGTTTCAGTACTCTCCTGGACTTGTGGACAGTACAAGAGGAAAGTCTGCCTTGTTCCTCAGATGACTGCCCTGCTACTTGAGGCCTTCCTCGTTCCCCAGAGGACTGCTGTGCTGCGTAAGGCCTGCTTGCCCCCCAGAGGACTGTCCTGCTGCTTGAGGTTTGTACTTCTTTCTAAGAAGGAAGACTGGTCCAGCTCTCTTCATCCCATTCTGACTCCAAGGGTCAGTTGGCTGACCTCCTGTTCTAAGTTATAGGGACGCAGCAAGCTCCAAAGGCCTCACTACAACTGTCCATGTTGACCTGCTCCCTAGACTTGTCTGGACCTGCAACTGGACCTGCCTGAGCCCTGCTAGCCTCTGCTAGAATGAGTTCCTTATCCCTAAGAGGTCCTTACCCTGGTCCTGAACCCTTGACTCACATCAGACTGCACTCCTCTTCAAAAAAAGGAGAAATCCTGAAGTTCTGGACTGTTTGTGACCGTGAATGAGCCTGTTAGCACTGAAACTCTGGCTCTAGCGATGACCTCCAACCCGAAACTCTGGTAATCGAACTCTTTGTGCTACAGCGACTGCCAGCGATGGATGGCAATGCGAGATCTGCACTGCATGCTAGAGTAGCAACAGCTCATGGATACTGTTAACACAAAACTTCAGCAATGACCAACCTCGACTTCAATCTGGATCTGTGTGCTACAGCGACAACTGTCCGTGACTGCAGGCAGACCTCCTGTTTGTTGGGTAGGTCAATTTAAATGATATTGAGGTGGTAAGTAGAAAACAGTCTGTTAAATAGATAGCCAATATGACCAATTTGCCTGCTGCTGTTTCATTAATGTATTCTCCACCTATTGTTGCGACGCTCTTTCCATTACCCGATAAATATTGGAGTGGGGCCAGGCTGGGCCCCTGCCTTTTTTTTTCTTTTTTTTTTTTGGCAAGAGGTCTGCTTAGATCTATAGTGGCAGCTTAATCCATGGGAAAACGCAAGGCATCAGAACCCCCAAGGGGAAAGATGAATTCTGTAAAAAAACTTAGGAATGCGGGTGAGAACTGCACGATAGCTGAAATAGACGATCTTATTGAGGAGGTAGAGTCACTACTATGCAGTAGGACCACTATTCGGGAGGGTCCCGACAAAAAGATTACCTCCTATTACGCGAAGAAAATCAAACCAGTGGAAGATAAAGCGATAGAGATCGTTTCCCAGCAAGAGGGGGAGGCACCATCTGATGTCAGGACTGTTAGCCCTAGGGTTGCTGCAACTAGACCCATGCACCTATGCACCATTGATAATGGTAGGAAGAAGATCCATATCCAGGAGTGCGAAGTTAGGTGCTCCAATAAATATACAGTCTTGGCAGAACTTGATAGTGGTAACATACAGAATGCACAAGAGGGGGAACCCGTGGATGAATTACACCCATTTATCCCAACTGTACAGCCAGAAAGTGAAAGGATCACTCCTTTCAATTCAGAACCAGGGAACCCTCTAAAAAATAAAACAAGATCTATAGCAGATCTTTATGATCTAATCACCGGATTAATCCAGGAAGTTAGGGATTTGAAACTTGAAGTCAGAACCCTAACAGATATTGTGGAAAAGGAGGGGGGTAGGGGCACCAATAGAGGCCAATGCGAAAGGGAGTCCCCCCCCATATCACTCCATCTACAAGGTAGACCCACATATCCTCAAAATTCGATTACTAACCCTAACCTTACCCCAGCTACAGCCAAGATTGTACAACCACAGGGATGCACGATAGGGGTCAATGTGGAACATATTGGTTCACGCAATTCCCAGAGAAGAAATTATAGTAACTTATGCCAAGGAACAGGGAAACCACAAAGAGATCCCCGCTTGGTAAAAGGACCCCAAAAAGGAATTTTGGAACTTACTTCGAACTCCTATCCCCAAGCATCTAATGATCATAACAAAAACACCATATGGAACCCATACTCTGAGGAGGATAGGTCTCCTACTAGGATCAATGTTGTCCATCTGTTAAATCTTCCAAAATTACCCTTAAATAGCAGAGAAGATGAGGACTCCTTAAAAAATAAGCTTATACATTGGATCAGGGCTAAAAGACACTGTTTATCCATAATTCGATCAGATATTAGGGGGGCAGAAAGAATCCCTGGAGAAAGGGGGAAACCTGACGTTATTGCATTAACACTCAAGGATGGAAGATTAATCAGAGGTTTGATTGACATGGAACAGAGAACCCCCGCACCTAATTACAATGCTATGAGGTTTAGTTTGGATCCATTAACTACCAAACTTCGAGCACAAAGGCATAAACTTAATCACAATGAGGGGCTGCAAATGAGAAACTATGATTCAAACCTTGAGAGAGTAGATTGACTAATCCAGATAGATCAGGCACAAGTGGAACCCAATGGGGACCCAATAGTAGGGGAGCCCCATGAAGGGATTGATCTCCATGCTATAGGGGCAGGGAGCGCAGTGGAGCCTTTGTATGGTAGGAAAAATTTAACAACTTACCCGAGCCATACTCTCAATGCCACAAGCCTAAACGGAAGGGGTCCTATCACCATGATTTCATGGAATGTAGCTGGCTTAAAAAATAAGCTTATAGACCCCGAATGGCAGGACTATATTGATCGACACCATGTCTGTCTCTTCCAGGAGACGTGGCTTAAAGATCCACCGTATAAATTAGGATATAAAACCTACTTTATCAGTGCAACTTCAGCTGCCAGAGGGAGACCGTCTGGGGGGTTGGTTGTATGGGCGAAGATCTCATTAAATGTTGAGATACGCATGCAAGCCACTGAGTCGGAGGACATTCTATGGTTGACAATGGGAAAAAAAAATAAGATAATAACCCACTTGTTTAATGTATATATAAGACCTAGAAAGTCAAACGTGGAGTCTCCTGAAATAACTCTACTAGACGAGCTGCTCAAAAAAATTCCAATAGGTGAGACAATTATGATAGGGGTGACCTTAATTGTAACTATGAACCTATAATTGGATTCGAACATTTAGCAGAAGAGGAAGACCGAATGAGAACAATTCCTTACCTAACAATAGAAAAAACTGTCCCAGGCACAGTGGCAGCATTGCAAATCATGAGCCTTACATTAAACCATGGACTGAGGGCATGCAATGGCAGAGTGGGTGAAGTCGGCCTTAATCTGGTTACTTTCCAGAGAGGCAACTCAACTTCAAAAATAGATTACATTCTGCATAGTATAAGCACATGGGAAAGACTAGCGACCTTTAAAATTGATAAAAGAAGGGATAGCGATCACTTCCCGCTAATAATTGAATTCAAGGCCCACTTCTTAGATTTGGACTCGAAATATATAGAACATGATAAGGTGGAGTTACAACCCACCCTCAGTAACAACAGAAGGGTTGTAAAATGGCCAGTAATACTAGGCAATCAGGTCACTATGATAAACATTTACAACATATTTTCTGATCTCTTGGAGCCTTATGCAGAAAATAAACCTAGTGACATTCCTATTACGGCCATCCACCAGCCATTGAGCACTATGTTAAGACCTGTCCTGACTAAACAGTTACAGAATAAGCACTTAAAGGAGAAGGCCCAAACCACCCCTAACAGTCCATGGTATACTATCAAATGTAGAGAGAGGAAAAGAGTACTGGTAGAGGCACTAAAGCAAAAAAATCAATTAGCCATACAGCAGGCAAGGGTCAGTTATAAGAAAACGCTGGCTATTGCCCAACGCAACTGGGAGGACCAAAAATGGCAAGACCTGCTGGTAGCAGCGAAAAGCAATGATGCAAGAACCTTCTGGAAAATAGTTACCCATGGTAGCAAAGAGGGGATATTCACTACAGACCATCACATAGACCGCAAAACATGGGTTAACTATTTTACATATCTTTACTCTGACCCTCTCACCTTCGATCTCTATCCCTCAAGACACAAAACCCCAGTTGCTTGGGGTATTTTACCCGAGTTACAGTTTAGTCTGGAGGAGACGGTGATTGCCATTGAAGCAATCAAGCCAGGAAAAGCCCCCGGTTTGGATAAGATCCCGGGGGATCTATTCAAACATAGCATAGAAATCTGGGCACCTTATCTAAACCTTCTAAGTAATGCTATAGCAAGGGGAGGCCCAATGCCCGAGACATGGACAGGGGCAGAAATAATCCCAATCCACAAAAAAGGATCCAGGGAAGACCCAGGGAACTATAGACCAATTAGCCTCATAGACGTCACACAAAAAATTTATGCTAGACAGATCCTGAATAGAATCAATATCTGGATAGAAGAGAACAACATAATGTCTATATACGAAGCAGGCTTTAGACAACAGACCAGTACAGTTGACCAGGCCTTTAGGCTATTGACAATAATATGGAAATACACTAGACTAAAGAAAGGCCACCTGTATATCGCGTTTGTGGACCTGCGCGCAGCCTTTGATCTGGTGCCGAGAGACTCTTTATGGGCAGCATTAGGAAAACAGGGCATGCCGGGGAACCTCCTGGGCCAGCTGGAGAGGCTACATGAAAATACATTTGCAAAGGTCCGGTGGGGGCCAAAAGGAGAGTTGACAGACCCAATACCTATCAAGAGGGGGGTGAGACAGGGCTGTGTGCTCGCCCCAACTCTTTTCTCTTTATACATCAATGATCTGGTTCATTATCTGAAACAAAGTAACCACGACTCACCAAGATTGAATGATGATCCAGTCCCCGCCCCCTCCTTTTTGCAGATGACACCATCCTACTGTCTCAAACCCCAATGGGCCTGCAAACTCTACTAGATAAATTCAGTGAGTATTGCAGCTTGAAGGGGTTAGAAATAAATGCAAACAAGACTAAATACTTAACTGTTAACCCTCACAAAGCACTCAAGAGAAACATTTGGATTAGAGGGCAGGCACTGGAACGAGTCAAAAATTTCAACTACCTAGGGATACTGCTTGATGCCAAATTGTCATGGGCGCCGCACATCAACAAAGCTGCTATCTCCTTAACTCATAGCTCTATGGCAATTAGTAAAAATTATAAATGTTCAAGGTCGAGTACTGTGTCACCAGTATTCGAGATCTATAGGTGCAAAGCAAAGGCCGCTGCTCTGTATGGCGCAGAACTCTGGGGATTCACAAAACTAACTCCATTGGCCACTCAGGAAAATAATTTCTTCAGGGGGGTATTGGACCTCCCTCCATCGACTCCGCTGATTCCCTTAGCCCATGACACTAATATGAAACAAATAGGCAAATTGGCAGCCCTGAGGCCCCTGCTCTACTGGTGTAGACTTTGGACAACCCCTGAACTGATCCAATACAGGCAAGCCTTAACTGAGATCATGGGCTTGGACAAGACTATTTCCCTCCCGTGGCTTTATTATATCAGGCAAAGCTTTTATAATTTAGGGCTGAAAATCTACTGGGATGAACCGCATATACTCACAACCCAATCAAAGATCCGACTAAAGCAAGTATTTTGGGACTTCATCTTTAATAGCCCTTTTCATAGCAAGGATTCAGGTAGACTAACCTTAAGTTTTCTGGATTTTAAACCACTACCGAGCGCTGAGGAATGGATTGATACTATTCAACCTAGACGAGCAAAAGCTTTATTTATGAAGTATCGATATGGGATTCTCCAGGTCAAGGCTTTTACCTTCAAATGGGGTCTCCTGAATGGGAGTAATCATGAAGCGACCTGCGAGCTATGTAATATGGAGACACCAGAAACGACGGATCATGTCCTTTTAAATTGCATTGCCTACGATAAACTAAGGAAGAAATGGATCCGACCCATCTGCAGGAACGTTGGAATCAAGAACTACAATGAAGCTGCCAGATTTTTGAGATCCAGCTCGATACCATATGTTGTTTTTGGTCTAAGCCGGTTCTTAATAGCAATTTCATTCATCAGAGACAAGGCGGGCCTGAGGTTGTAGGCGCTCTAATTCAGGCAAAACTCCCAAAGTCAACCTATGGTCCTGAAATCGATAACTGGGAGTCACCCTCTGCAATTCAATGGCCTTGGGACCTATAATCGGCCAAGGATATATCTAGCTCAGGGGACACTGTCTATGCCCGGGAGGACCGTAGCTACTGGGAGGTTGATTAAGTTACCTAGAATGGTCATTGTCACCTATGAAACTTGTTCCTGGATTCTGATATTTATTTATTTTTATCCCAAAAGGTCTCCTCCTAGTCAGGCAAACAAGTGCCTGATGGCACGGGAGGTAAATTTTATGGGTTTTACAAATGAAATACTGTAATCGATTTTTACCTACTGTTTTTAAGATCAATATCAGATAACTTGTTTCTAGTAGATAAGTGAATATTTGCTGCTGCTAGAACAATGTGCCTTTTTGCATTACTCGATCGTATATGACCTCTAAGCAATGTAGGCACGTAAGAAAGAAAGGAATCGTTGGGCCCTAGGGATTGCTAATCACTTTTAAAAAATTAGTTAAATAACCCCTCACGTGATGATGGTATCTATATTGCTAAGATTGTAGAGGCAACTTGAACCTACTGGAGGCAAATAATCATTTAAAAGCATATATCCTACTTTCTTAATGGTTACTTTTTGAGCTAGTCCATAGTTAATGATACTACTAGCAAGATAGCAATTTTAACTGTTTTTTGTATTAAGGCTTATACTTTAGGGGTATTTTATAAAATTTTATAATATTTATATGGCGATCTGCATGATGATGTGTACTGTATATTTTATAGTGTTTTAGTGATTAATTGTTGATTTTTAATAACATTTATACCCATAACTCGCCTATTTGTATTGTATGGCCCTGAGGGAGCTTTGGTCTCGATCAGTTTTTAGTGTTTCTTTGTCCTTCTTCTTTTAAAAAGTGTCTTTGTTCCTTCTAGAAATGTAAGAATTTTGTCAGTATGCTTTTATGGTATTGTTTTACCGAAATAAAGCTGTAAAGAAGAAAGATTAATGTATTCCAGAGCTTTCTACATACCACTCAAATCAACCTACCTCATTTTGTCAAGATATATATGTGTTCGTTTGATGATCATACATGTTCTTTTGATGTCCATGGTTGTATGTTGTTTACTGCAGTGTTTTCAATTTATTGTGCTTTAACATTGACTTAAGGTCACTTTTCTCATATTAGTGTGTAAGATTTTTGAATGTTTTACCACTTTTCTCGAAATTGGGACCCAACCCATTATGGCTACCACACTCAGCACTGTTCTAGTTTTCCAAACAGTATCTATGCTAAGTGCAAGTCACTCGGCCCTTTCAAAAGAGACACCAAGCTGATGCTTGAGCAGTACTCCAACACTGAGGAAGAAACGTTGGCATATTTGATCCACGACTGCCTACTGGTGCCAGTTCTTCCACACCATTCAAAAGGTAAGGGCAGTGTAGGGAACCTTCCATTCTGATACAGAGCCCACAGACTGTGATGCCAGTTTTCAATATCTTTTCACACTTTTTGCACTTTTTACACTTTTTGGTTCGGAGTGGATGCCTGGCTAAACTACAACGTAGGACTCAGTCATTGTAGGGCATATTTAACTAGTGTTAATTAGTGAGTATTTATCTGCTATCTGGTTGACTCTACCATCCTATTGGTTCTGGACTGCCCTTGTAATTCCTCTTGTTTTATTATTATTTAAATTTTCTCCCATTGTCATCACTTTCTAAATTAAATGTGGTTAATTTCTCTTGCCCCCAGAGGCAGTTGTATATTTCAGACATCTTTTCATGGATTTATGTCATGGTTAATATCACTCACATATTTTCAATATGTTTTTTAATCACCCACTATACAATTGCAATGAGACACGCGTGCCTTCATGTTTGCAGCACCCTTAGTTACTTATACATGCAGATGTACTTTTAATTATCATTTTTTCTCATTTACGATATGTCAGAGGACCTCATATTTCACAAATGCAATTAGTTCTGAGTATGGTCTCAAGTACTTAACACTATAGAGACCGAAAAGTCGGCACAGTTCTACTATTCTTACATAATGTAGAGCCTGATTTAGGGTTTGGCGGAGGGGGTTACTCCATCACAAATGTGATGGATATCCTGTCCACTGTATCAGAATTCCATTAAAGCCTACGGAACTGGTAACATGGCAGACGGGCTATTTGTGACAGAGTTATCCCTCCGCCAAACTTTAAATCCGGCCCTTAGTCGCCATTAAAATGAATGACCATTAATTACAATAAAAATGATTCAACAAACCATTATATATTAAACTATGCTACAGAAAGAAACGTCCGAAAGCTGCTTCCTCACCCCTCCATCCCTGCCACCATGAGACCTGTATGCCAGCCTGTTAATACCTGGATCAGCACCAAAACTTCTCCTTGTGCTGCGGCAAAGCCCTGCGAGAGCTGTAATGACCGAAGCGAGGACTAATGTGCCATGATGAGTGTGCCCAGCCAGAGAGACGATTGACCTGCAGGGTCTAAAGATGGCAGCGCCAGCTAGTTGATGGAGGTGACCCAAGATTCCAGACGAGACAGCGCATGGTGGTAACCAGAGGCCAGGAGTCCCCTTGCAGAGGTGTCACCTGGCAGTGCTCGTCAGAAGCCTGGGTTTCTTTGCTGTGGCCACATGGCAGAAAAGGTTCTGCGGCGGCCGCCCAGTGTGTACCACAGCCAGGGGAGACAGCTGCACACTCTCCCTACACAGGATCCCTGACCCTGTGAGGGATTCTTGGAAGTAGCGTGCCCCCCGCTAACCCTGAAAGACTGGGGCTGCCTCTCTCGGACCACATGGGCCCACTTGTTGTTCCCTGGTTCTTCTTGGCCTGCACAAAGCTCAACCCACAAGGTTTAGTGGTAGGTTCTTAGCAGCCCCACTGGCACGCACTTAAAAAAATGGTGACCAGGAACAGCAGAGGGGCCCAGTCTTAATGAGCTAGATTGGGGGAGCACCTCAACCACCAAGCATCTCACCTGCTGGGAGGGGGTCGCAAGCTTGTCACCTGGTGCTCTAGACTCATGGACTGGACTGTAGGGGCCATCCATGTTGTCACCAACAAAAACTGCTACACTTAATCTGGGGCCCTTGGGAGCACAGGGCAATGGAGCTACCCAGCATCACAGACCCTGGAGGCCAGCAGACCCTTGACTGAGGGGTTCTGCCCACTGCTGTCTCCTCCCACTGGGACAGGGTTGCCCAGTCATCTCTGCCCAGAGGCTCAGCATGGTATCTCGACGTACCTGGTCCCACTACTCTGTTCAACTCAATGGGCGCTACTAATGTGGGGGGGCAGCTGGCGAGAGGCATTTGCCTTGTGGGGCCCTCCACAGTATACTCTTGGTGCCCTAAAATGAAAGATTGATACCCTCTGAAACTTGCTTACATACCGCCTTCAAAGACTGACCGCAGCTCCTCGTATCTTTTCCCCCCTTAGACCTGGGAAATCTGTATAGACACCTGAAGAATTCTTGTTGAGGTACTCCACTGCACTTCCTGACTGAATTCTACTCTTACTAAAGCCACATCTCTAGACCAGAGGTGATTGCGGTATTCCCCAGTGGACAAAGTCACAGAACTTTGGCAACAGCTTGAGTCAAGAAAGACCACATGTTAAAAAAGGTGCTGTCTAAACCATCTCGGAGCAGATCAGTAGATGGGCCTCCCCCTCCTGGCCTCGAACAACAACAACAGGGAGACGGTGAGAGCCCAGTGACCTGAACATTTTCAGAAGCCCTCTTTGCATCCATTCTGCAGGACCTGCAAAATGTGAAGAAGGATCTGTCCCAGGAACTGAAGGAGGTCAGTCGCGAGCTGGCAGAGGTGGATGACAGGGTCTACACCTTAGAAGATCATGAGACAAGCAGAGATGAAGAGATTCAGCAGGTCCAGCAAAAAGTCATATGTCTTCACAAACAGTAGACTACCTTACAGGGCCACATAGAGGACCTTGAAAATCTGTCCAGACATAACAATATACGCATCTGAGGGTCCCCTAAGAATTCTTAGGAGAATGATATTGCAACTTATGTCAGGGCCCTTTTCACCCAAATCCTTGAAATGGCAACAGACAAGGAAATACAGAACGATCGGGTCCACAAGGTTGGACCACCGCGACCTGCAAACACACCCATATGACATTTTGGTTTGTGTCCATGGTTTCCAACTCAAAGAAAAAGTTCTTCACAAAGGTAGGCACCTGCACCCCCTGACGTTCAGAGGACACACACTGGTTTTATACCAGGATTTGTTGGTGATTACTCTACAAAAGAATAAGAAAATAGCCTACTCCTTGGGCCAACCCTTCTGCTTTGTCTTTTGGTGGGAGGGGAAGCTGCATCAGCTTCCATCCCTGACAGAAGTCTGCAGGGTGCTGCAGACTGAGGCACTTTCCGAGGGTGCTCAACACGCTGCCCCCCTAGAGAGCAAGGTCAGGAAGCACTCTCAATGGCAGGGATTTCCCTGAGTGACCACAGACCGGATTCTGTTACTATGGTACTGGAACGTTGGGCAATGCTGGAGTCGCTGACGAGAGATGCAGAATGGCGAGGTTCCAATTGACAGCGATTGTGGCTCCAGGATGCTAATTGAGACCTGGGTGGCTGGGGGTGGCGGGCAGGGGATGGACTGCAAGGACTGGGAGATGGAGGTCTGTGTAGACCCACGAATCCTGCTACTTGTTTATGAGACTATGCAGGGTGTCTCTGGCTTTTTATCTTTGGTAAGTTTATGTTTTGGTTATTAATGGTTTGTTAACTGTTGGGGAGGAGTACACTTATTCTTGGTAGACAGACATCATGCCAGGCAGCTTTTGAAACACGGACTCCCCACATTCCTACGGCTGTGGGGTTGACTCTTAGGGCATACAACTCCAGTGTCACGAATAACCCCTTTTAACACACAATAAGTTAAAAGTTGTAACTCTCAATGTAAAAGGGCTTAACAACCTGATCAAGTATTTTGGGATCCTGTCCGATCTGGAGCAAACAGGAGCTGACCTGTGCATATTGCAGGATATGCACCTATACCCTGGAGACTGTCACAGACTTCGATCCCTGGCCTTCCCACATCAATTTTTCTCACCTGCGGACACTAAAACTGCTGGAGTGGCTCTTCTAGTTTCTCGTTCCTTCCGGGAGAAGGTGGATGACAAACTGGCAGAGATCAAAGGGTGCCTGTTGGCACACAGGATGCACGTGGGAGATCAACTTTTTATAGTGCATTCCCTGTACATGCCTAATGACGGCCAAGAGAAATTACCTCTTCGGGTGCTGGTGTAATATGTCAGTCATGACATGCATGTGCTACTAGGGACGGATTGGAACCTAGTGTTCCAGAACAAACTAGACAGGTCAGAGTCTCAATATGGGAGGACTGGGATTAAATCCCCAGAAGGGGCCTAGTGGGTATGGGAACTGGGGCTTAGGGATCTATGGCAAAGATGATACCCCATGACGTGGGAATACACATTTTATTCCCACAAGACAAACGTCCGACAGGATCATTTTTTGGGATCCACAGGAATTCAGAATTTGCATACAGACGTAGAGATAGAGCCTCGCTTCCTATTATACCACACTGCAGTTTCTATTGTGTTAAATTTCCTGGCTGTGGAGAATGAGAGAAATCGTCCTGCAGAGGCCTAAGGTAGTGGAACAGACCACCCAAGCTATTACAAACTTCCTGGAATTCAATGACAGCTGACACTCCCAACTCCCTTCTATCGAGGATTCTAAAAGTAGTGACCTGAGGTGAACTAATAGCGGTTTCTGGCGCTGATAACAAAGCTGGAGAGGATACACAAGCACACCGGCATGCCTCGCATCTGGAGAAAGAAGAGGCCAGGGCACAATTCGCTGGCTTGGATATGAGCAAGGCTGAATATGCTTTACTTAGATTTCATCATTCTGACTATGTGTGAGGGAATAAGTGTGTACATCTGCTGACCAACAGACTTCATGTCCAGAGACAGGTGACAGGGTTGAGTCTCTCTTGACCCATGATGGTACTAAAATTGTGAAAGATGCCCATATCACATCTGCCTTCCGTAGCTTTTATGATGACTCTTATTCTGTCCAGACCCATAATAGGGAGGGACCAGGCCTTTACCTCAGAAGTGCCAGCCCTGTTCTATAAAATGATCTGTCCAATCCTGGCACCCATCTTGATCTGGTATGATCCCATCCTCCATGTCGGAGGCATCCATCGTAGTTATCCCCAAACCTGGGAAAGATCACAAACATACAACCCGATATCCCTCCTGAATGTGGACATTAAGCTGCTCACTGGTATTCTGGCATCCTGGCTGAGTCTCCTGTTGCCAGGCTTAATTGATCCCGATCAAGTGGGATTTATCCCACACAGGCAGTGTGGTGACAAAATCAAGCAAATCCTACACTTGCTTGACAAGGCCAAACACTCCCAACATGAAAGTATGCTCTTGGCCATAGACGTGGAGAAGGCGTTTGACCGAGTCCACTGGCCATATCTGGAGGCTGCCCTGGAACATTTTGCCTTCAGGCCCAGATTTTGAGCAAGGATCATTAGCAACTACAGTCAACTGAAGGTGGCTGTATAGGTCAATGGCATGATTTTGTTTCTGTTTCCCAT
Organism: Pleurodeles waltl; assembly: GCF_031143425.1. Taxonomy (NCBI): domain Eukaryota; kingdom Metazoa; phylum Chordata; class Amphibia; order Caudata; family Salamandridae; genus Pleurodeles; species Pleurodeles waltl. Next base: position 796,757,783 of record NC_090443.1, on the reverse strand, counting down.
CCGCCTGGGGGTGAGGCATGGTTGCCCACTCTCACCCATGCTGTTTCCTCTGTATATGGAGCCCTTTGCCCGGTGGGTGCAGGAAAATGCAAGCATCACGGGTGTTGTTTTTGGCAGAGAGATGCATACCCATGGCCTTTACGCCGACAATGTTATTGTTGCATTGAACAACCCTCCTACGGCCCTTCCTACCTTTGCAGATTAGATTGAGGCATTTGACAGGGCGCCGGGCTTTTGGGTGAATATTCAGAAGTTACAGGACCTCAATCTCTCACTCCCCCAGAGACGGTGATGCTAATTGCACACGACTTATACAATTCAATGTCAACCAACTTTCACCCCATGCTTGGGCATACAGCTTGCACCAACCATTTGAGAGACATCGGCTCTAAATTATCAAACCCTCGTCCAGCAAGTCAAGAGGGTCCTGGCACATTGGAAACTTTACCTCCTCTCATGGCTGGACCTGATAGCAGCAATAAACATGACCATGCTCCAGAGAATCTTCTTTCAAGGCCTACCGATCAAACCCCCCCCCGGTATGCTCCAAGCCCTGCAGAGTAAAAACACACTGCTTTGTGTAGGCAGAGAATCAACCACGTATGAATCGGGCATTCCCAACATCCTACAATACTACCTGGTGGAATGGCCCAGGAGGAATCTGAAAAAGATTGGATTTATATGGACTGAGCAATCTCTAGCACTTCCCTTTGGAAGAGTCCATTCCTGACACTCTAGCAAAGACTATGTGACCTTTATTTCTCATCAGTCAGTCACACAATTCTGAAAGTATAGGATTGGACTGCAGAGCGTATGGGACTCACCACATTCCCCTCCTTGCTGACCCCCATAGTGAGCAGCACATCTTTTATGCTGGGACTGGATCAGGTTGCATTTCGCCACTGGCTGAGCACCGGTTGTCACTCTCCTGGACACTTATTTGATAAAGAGGGAGTTCTGGGAAATGACTTGCCTCAAGTACTTGAGACTCCTATGACTGATAGCTGTAGATGACCCCCGTAGATCAAAGGGGTGGCCTCAGAAACTATTGTTGGAGCCACTTACGCCCTACCTGGTGTATTTGCCATCATCGGTACTCTAGGGTGTAGGTGGCAGAGTGGGTCTATTGCACCGTTGTTTGAGTTAAGTAATCTCATAGGCACTGTGCCACGTTCTTGATTGTTTTATCTTACTTGTCTTGCAAGGGTAATAGTACTAATAAAAATATTTGACCCTAAAATGAATTCTACAGCTTGTAGACAAGTTCTTCTGATTGTTTTTTGAGAGTGAAGTTGACATACATTTGTCTCCCATGTGATTATTTTAACAACGTGGACGAACTATACACTGGATATATGTGTGTGTGTCTGATTGCTTTTCTCTGTACCTCTACTGATGTATGTTATTCTGTGAAATACACAAAGTTAATGCAGTAGCGTTATTTTTGTGTGCCTGATTTTCCTTGATTTTTTTCATTCATTTTGTTACCCATGACTAATTTTGCTTATCCATTCTTTTGATTTGTGTATTTGATTTAATACAGTTACAATTCTTGACTGTGTTTAACTCGTATGATTCGATTTAATGTGTCTCCTAAATCAGTGGCGTAACAAAGGCCCTCGCAGCTCCTGCGGTGCAAGGGGGGAGCCGAGCTTCAGGGGCCCCCGCCTGGCATGAGAGCTCCTGAGTAAGTCCAGAGCCGCTGGCCCAAATACCTGGAGAAAGTATACTTTGTTTTATGAATTACACTCTTATTAGCCATTGACTTGAGTTGATTCTGTGGCAGAAGGGGCACTGGTCAAAGGTTTCCGACAACTGAGCCAGCAGATGCTCCGCCGTCCTAGGCCTGGCATTTGGCTACTTCCAAATAAGGTGGGTGAACAGTGACTTTGGTGGGTGGGGGCCCTGCTGATTTATGACAAGACTTCAGCTCCACAGAACTGTAAATTAGGCTCTTAATTGTATGATAATGCTTTGGGGTGGTACCATTGATCTCTTTACAGTGATTTCAAGTTATGTGTCCCTGTGGCTTTGTGAGACAAGCAAGCGTTTGCCTTTTATTTGACTAATTGCTGCAAACTATTGCTTTGCAAATTCTGTTTTCACTGAAAAAGTGTAACCTGTTTTAAAAATATATATTTTTTAATAAGCATCAATGTAGTCAAAGTACACAGCAATGAAAATCAAAATGAGTTTGCTTTACTAAAATAAATAAATATATACAACTTTTATTTAAACAAAAAAATGTATTTTCTGAAAGTACGATTAGTTACATAGGGGGTCATTACAACCCTGGCGGATGGTGTTAAAGGTGCGGTAATACCGCAAACAGGGCGGCGAAAAAAAAAGGGAAATATGACCGTGGCAGAAACCGCCAACAACGATAGCCACTTTAACACTCCGCCCGCCACGGCGGTACAGACAAGCAGCGCGGCGGTCACCGCCAACAGACAGGCGAAAGACAATGTACCGCCCACAGTATCACAACCCGCCAATCCGCCACCTTTTCCGGGGCGGATTCACCGTGGATAAAAACACGGCGGAAACTGCTGTTGCAATGGGAAAACGCTCACCTTAACACATCCCACGAGGAAGGAGGCCACCATGGAGCCGGAATTACAAATCCTACCTGCCCTTGTCTTCCTACTCATCTACGAACACCAGCGACTGCAGCGGCGAAGACAACGGTGAGTACTGCACCTACGACATAGGGGAGGAGGGAGGCAAAAGTCAGGGGGACACACACGCAACACCCCCACCCCCACCCTCGCACATTACAACACACACACCAAGGCATTTCCAAACATCAAGGTAACAACCCACAATCCCCCGGAAGAATGCAAACACAAAAGGAAATCTGTCCAAACATTGTAATGGATCAAAATACATGTTTCAAATATATACAGATATATATAAACTCATTCAAAAGTATATACATTACGAGAAGTAGTGCAGATATGCACATCTCAATGTCCGTGCACCACTGGTCCAAAAACGCATGGGCGAGGCCCACACAAGATACCTGTCCACAAACGGAGAGAACACTGCCGGGGCATCAGAGAGAAATACAACAGGCACCTCAGGGGGAAGGTAAGGGGGGGCACCTCAGCTGGATTACAGCACCACGCCGCATCCACAACGGGGCTCCATGCCCATTGATGTATCCTGGGGAGTGCAAAGCCACAGTCTCTCAAGTCTCTCAAGTGGGTGGGTTGCCCACTGCTGTATCCTGGGGAGTGCAAAGCCACAGTCTCTCAAGTCTCACAAGTGTGTGGGTTGCCCACTCCTCTATCCTGGGGAGTGCAAAGCCACAGTCTCTCAAGTCTCTATAGTGATTGGGTTGCCCACTGTTCCATCCTGGGGAGTGCAAATCCACAGTCTCTCTAGTCTCTACAGTGGGTGGGTTGCCCACTGTTCAATCCTGGGGAGTGCAAAGCCACAGTCTCTCAAGTCTCTACATAGGGTGGGTTGCCCACTGTTCAATCCTGGGGAGTGCAAAGCCACAGTCTCTCAAGTCTCTACAGTGGGTGGGTTGCCCACTGTTCCATCCTGGGGAGTGCAAAGCCACAGTCTCTCAAGTCTCTACTGTGGGTGGGTTGCCCACTGAACAATCCTGGGGAGTGCAAAGCCACAGTCTCTCAAGTCTCTACAGTGGGTGGCTTGCCCACTGTTCAATCCTGGGGAGTGCAAAGCCACAGTCTCTCAAGTCTCTGCAGTGGGTGGGTTGCCCACTGTTCATTCCTGGGGAGTGCAAAGCCACAGTCTCTCAAGTGGAGAACAGTCTCCAGTGGTTCTGGAGGGGGACTGGTGCCCAGAGTGCTTCATCCTGTGCAGGACAGACTGAGCGGATGCCTTTCTCCACTGGTTCTGGAGGGGGACTGGTGCCCAGAGTGCTTCATCCTGCCAAGGACAGACTGAGTGGATGCCTTTCTCCACTGGTTCTGGAGGGGGACTGGTGCCCAGAGTGCTTCATCCTGCCAAGGACAGACTGAGTGGATGCCTTTCTCCACTGGTTCTGGAGGGGGACTGATGCCCAGAGTGCATCACTCTCCCCGTGACGGTCCCAGTTGCGTCACTGCCCCTGTCGCTCATGGGCTAGCGGTGTTTGCCATGGCGGTCTTTGCCCTGTCAGCGGTGCTTTGCCATGGCGGTCTCTGGGCTGTTCAGCGGTGCTCTGCCCTGTTCAGCGGTGCTTTGCCATGGCGGTCTCTGACCTGTTCAGCGGTGCTTGCCCTGTTCAGCGGTGCTTTGCCATGGCGGTCTCTGACCTGTGCATTGGTGTGTGGCATGACGGTCCCTCATTGCCCAGCGGGGCTGTGGCAGCCGGGGCCCTCCTGGGCACTGACTCCGGCGGTGGCGGTGGTCTCCTGACCAGTGACGATACTTGTGCCCTCCTGGGTAATGACTCCGGCGGTGGTCTCCTGACCAGTGACGATACTTGTGCCCTCCTGGGCAATGACTCCGGCAGTGGCGGTGGTCTCCTGGCCAGTGACGATACTTGTGCCCTCCTGGGCAATGACTCCGACGGTGGTCTCCTGACCAGTGACGATACTTGTGCCCTCCTGGGCAATGACTCCGGCGGTGGCGGTGGTCTCCTGACCAGTGTCGATACTTGTGCCCTCCTGGGCAATGACTCCGGCGGTGGTGGTGGTCTCCTGACCAGTGTCGATACTTGTGCCCTCCTGGGCAATGACTCAGGCGGTGGTCTCCTGACCAGTGACGACGGTGCTGGCGGTGGCGTCCCGCCCGCCGGGAAGGATGCCACCCTTCTCCGCCGTGCTGCTCACACCAGGCTGTGCAGACTTCTTCTGGCCCTTCCCCACCTTTGGAGGAGTCACAGCTGACTCTGCAATCCCCCTGGGACCCTTGTGAGTAGTTTTTCCTCCAGGAGTCTTCACCCAGTCCCGTCGGCCACTTTCCAACTTGAGATGCTTTACAGGGGGTGGACTGGCAGTGCCTTGGCTCCGTGTCACACTGCCTGCCCTGGTGGCCAGTGCACTCCACACACCTGTAACACGCACCACTGGTACTGGAGTCTTTTTGGCTGAGGTGCTACAACGGGACTGATGACTTGGAGGGGTGGGGGTGGGGGCAAAGACGTCAACGTTGCTGAGGGACAGTTTCTGACAAACACTGGGATGGATAGCTGGAGGGGGTCTGGGACTGGAGGAAGAGGAGGTGGTTGTAGGAGGTGTCACTTTAGGTGTTTTGGGTGCAGGTACTGGAGGCTGTCGTGAGGTGGATGGATGCTGGGTGTGTGGGTGCCCGCGTTTGTGTACTTTGGGAGGGGGCGTAACAGACACACTGGGAGAGGACACAGGGGACGTGTAAATGGGAGTGGGGGTGGTGAGTGTAGGTGAGCGGGGTGTGGTGCTGGGTGTTCTGGTGCAAGTCCTAGTGCCTGTAGATGTAGTGCATGCAGGTGAGAGTGTAGACGATACTGGGAGGGAGGAGGGAGACCACGAGGAGGGGGACACAGTGGATGCAGTGGATGTTGTTGTGTCTGCATGTGGGTGATGCTTGTGTGAGTGCCTGTGGGTTGTGTGGTGCCTATGTTTGCCTGAGCTACTTTTGGGTGTTGAGGTGTATTCATGCTTGTCTGATGGTGTGCTTGGGACAGACTGGGGTACAGGGGATTGGGTCCGGGTGGAGGAAGTTGGAAGGGGGAGGCTAGTGACAGGGACAATGGCTCCCATCAGTGCTGAGGCCAGAGATTGCAGGGTTCGATGATGGGCAGTCTGACCAGAATGAATGCCCTCCAGGAATGCATTAGTGTGTTGCAACTCCCTTTCTACACCCTGGATGGCATTCACAATGGTAGACTGCCCAACAGTGAGTGACCTGAGAAGGTCAATGGCCTCCTCACTGAGGGCAGCAGGGGTGACAGGGGCAGGGCCTGAGGTGCCTGGGGCGAAGGTGATGCCCACCCTCCTGGGTGAGCGGGCACGGGCGAACGCTGAGGGGTTGCTGGGAGGGCGGTGCTGGTAGGGGAGGTGGCGGCTGTACCTGTAGAAGTGGGGGGCACAGATGGTGCCGCCACCACAAGGGAGCTCCCATCGGCGGACGAGTCCATGTCGTTGGTTGGTGATCCGGTGACCGACGTGTAGCTCCCCTCGCCCTCCGTCCCACTGGTGCATTCTGAGTCCGTGGTGTGGCCCTCCATGGCCATATGGGATGCAGCTCCCTCGTGCCCCAGTTCCACTGTACCTCCGCCTGATGATGCTGATGCACAAAAGAACAGGGAGAGCAGAAAAAGGGGGAGGGGACGACAGAAGAAAGACAGGTTGAGTGCATGGCTTACCGCTACCATTGGCGGACAATACAGACACAGCAGCCCCCTGCACTACGCCGTGCTCTTGGCCTCTACTGATGCAATTGCTGGGATATGGCCTACATGGCTATGGTGGACATCTGCACACATGGATGCCACAGGGGCATCTATACCTGTACTTGGCCCACTACTGAGGTGGGGTGGAGTGCCACATGCCCTGCATTATGGAGGGGCCTAGCCTACGTATTTCTGCCTGGCCTATGTACACCCACAGCCATCCTCCCCCACCCAGACCCCTCAACTGCGTGCCAAATCCCCAGAATGAGAGTGTACTCACCCCCTTGTGTCTGCTGTGATGCCCTCAAGCGCCCATCCAGCTCCGGGTAGGCCACCGCCAGGATCCGGAACATCAGGGGGGTCATGGTGCGACGGGCACCCCTCCCACGTTGGGAGGCCATCCCCAGCTGAGCCTCCGCCGTCTTCTTGCTCCAGCGGCGAATGTCCTTCCATCTTTTCCGGCAGTGGGTGCCCCGTCTCTCTGGTGGACCACCAGGGTCCGGACGTCCTTGGCGATGGCACGCCAAATGTCCTTCTTCTGGTGGGCGCTGACCTGCATGACATGCACAAGGGAAGAAGAGAAGTCATTACCAACTGCACCGCCCATGTGTGTGGCCCCCATCCCTACCCTTGCCATGTGGCACATGCATTCACAGTCCTTCATGTTCCCTGAACTCTGCCCCCTTCCCTCTTACAACCAGCCCTCTCCACCCAGGCATAGCCCATACAACGTGCTCCCTGTGTACTTACCTGTTGGTCTGGAGGACCGTAGAGTAGCGTGTACTGGGGGAGGACCCCGTCTACTAGCTTCTCCAACTCCTGAGCAGTGAAGGCAGGGGCCCTTTCTCCAGACGCAGCAGCCATTGTCTCTTCCAGACCGAGGTCACAGCAGCACTTGCAGTGTAGGTCCTCTCCTGTCGAAGATCAGGTATCGAGTGATTGAACAGATAGAAAATGGCTGTCACGTCCGCAGCGGTGATGTCCGTGGTGGTGCGTATCATCACCGCCGGCGCACTTCGTCATTGGCTCCTGGGACCCATAGGGTCCAATGTTAACCAATGCAGCATTGCGCCGCGGTCTACGACCGCCTACCGCGACGGGGTACAACGCCAGCGCAGTTACCTCACATTCCCATTGTCCCAGTTTAGAGGTCAGGCAGCCGCCATTTCAGGGGCCCACATGGCTTCATTTACTACTGCGTCTCACATAGCTAGGCCTACACTCAACACACATACAGGAAGTGTTTTGTGTCGTGTTCTGTGTATCTGTGGGTACATACCTGGGTATTTGTTGACTCTGTGGTCGCTGTTGTCCTTCCTAGGCACCGTCAGCTGGGACATTTGAGAAGATGGCGAAATCCTCCAGTGTACCGACCGCTGGTGGACCTGTTGACAATGGAGGAGCGACATTTAATCGTCACCTACAGGTTTGACCGTGCCACTATCCAGGAACTATGTACCCAGTTGGAGCGAGACCTGATGTCACCAATCCGCCATCCCACTGGAATCCCCCGTGACGTGCAGGTGCTGTCAGTGCTCCATTTCCTTGCTAGTGGGTCTTTTCAGACATCAGTGGCCTTCGCATCAGGGATGTCCCAGACTATGTTTTCCAACGTGTTGTCCAGAGTGTTGGCTGCCCTGCTGAAACACGAAAGGAGATACATCGTTTTCCCTGAGGTGGAGGATTTGGCTACAGTGAAAGGTGACTTCTATGCCCTGGGACATATCCCTAACATCAGAGGGGCCATTGATGGGACCCATGTAGCTCTGGTCCCCCCCCCCACAGGAGTGAACAGGTGTACAGGAACAGGAAGAGTTATCATTCAATGAATGTACAGATGGAATGTTTGGCAGACCAGTACATCTCGCAGGTAAATGCTATGTTCCCTGGCTCAGTGCATGACGCCTACATCCTGCGGAATAGCAGCATCCCTTATATGATGGGTCAACTCCAGAAGCACCGGGTGTGGCTATTAGGGGACTCTGGTTACCCTAACCTGTCATGGCTACTGACCCCAGTGAGGAATCCCAGGACCAGGGCAGAGGAACGCTACACTGAGGCCCATGGGCGGACTAGGAGGGTGATCGAACGCACCTTCGGCCTCCTGAAGGCCAGGTTCAGGTGCCTCCATATGACAGGTGGTTCCCTATTCTACTCACCGAAGAAGGTGTGCCAGATCATCATCGCCGGATCAATGCTTCACAATCTTGCTTTGCGACGCCAGGTGCCTTTTCTGCAGGAGGATGGTCCAGATGACGGTGTTGTGGCAGCTGTGGAGCCTGAGGAGCCTGTGGACAGTGATGAGGAGGAAGCTGAGGAAGAAGACATCGCCACAGGGAGTCAGACATACAGCAATATTTCCAGTGAACATATTCATTTTTATCATTACATTAACTTTCCCACCTCTACCTCTATCCTGTCTGTCATTTAATAGCAGTATTTGGTCACTGAGTTGTACCTTTCTATTACGGTTTCACAGGTGTGGTTACCAGCGTGTGTCATCTGCTTGCATCCTTCAAGGACTTGTGATGTGTGACATAGGTATGTTGGCTTTACAATTGGAAACACATTATGACAAGGTCATTGATAATACATATTTTCTAAATCACAGACTGACTCCAGATTTTTTTGTGGTTCGAGGGTGTTTATTAAAGTGCTAAAAAATGGAGGGGGGTTGTAATATGGTGATGGGGGACGGTGGAGGAATGTCCATGGCAGAGTCCAGTCCATTGGTCACATAGGTGCACTGCTTATATGGGCATAGGAAGTGGAGCTGGGGCAGTTTAAGTATGGACAGGGTAACAAAGTGGGACAGTGGGAGGACAATCAGGGTGGTCTCATTTCCTGGCGGGGGTCTTGCCATCTTGCTCTGTCCTGTTCCTGGATCTCAGGGACCGCTTGCGTGGTGGTTGTCCGTCTGCAGGGGGTGGGGTGCTGGTGTGGTGGTCCTGTGGTGAGGTGTCCTGTCCACTAGCGCCGGCGGAGGTGGTGGGCAGTTCATCGTCCAGGCTAGTGTCAGGGGCCCCTTGGAGTGCCACGGTGTCCCTCATGGTCTGCTGTATGTCCTTCAGCACCCCTACGATGGTGCCCAGGGCGGAGATGATGGTCCTGAGTTCCTCCCTGAACCCCAAATACTGCTCCTCCTGCAGGCGCTGGGTCTCCTGAAACTTGGCCAGGACCGTCGCCATCATCTCCTGGGAGTGGTGGTATGCTCCCATGATGGAGGTTAGGGCCTCGTGGAGAGGTGGTTCCCTTGGCCTATCCGCCCCCTGTCGCACAGCAGCCCTCCCAGTTCCCCTGTGTTCCTGTGCCTCCGCCCCCTGGACCATGTGCCCACTTCCACTGCCCCCAGGTCCCTGATTTTCTTAGGGTGGTGGGTTATCCTGGGTTCCCTGTAGTGGTGGACACACCGCTGATTGACGTGTCCTGGGTACGGCGGTATGGGCCCACTGGGTGGGTGCTGTGCTGGTGTTACCAGAGGGTGGAAGGTCAGTGTTGGGCTGTGCCTGTGCAAGGGGAACCGACTGTCCTGAGGCCCACAATGGTCCGGGCTGGTCATCAGGATCCAGTAGGGCAGAGCTGCTATCGTCACTGTGGGCCTCTTCTGTGGGTGGAGTGGAGTTGTCTGGACCCTCCTGTGTGGTGACATTCCTTAGTGGTCCTGCAGGGACATAAGATCATGATTATTGCATCTGTGTGTGTAATGGTGTGCAATGGGTGTGTGTGTGTGTACCCCAGTGCAAGCATTCCTGTGTGTGGGTTGGTTTGATGATGGTTGGGGGGTGTTGTGGGTATGTGCAGTGAGCATGCTTTAGTGAGGGCTGTCCATGCTTTGTTGTGTCATACAGGGCTTGGTGTTGGGATGGGTGTTTGTGTTATTAGTACATTAGTGAGGAGTTGGAGTGATAGGGGAGGGGGTGAGGGTGGGAGTGTGTGAAAGCATGCAGGTAGGGTGGGGGATATGATAGTTAAGATTCGACTTACCAGTGTCCATTCCTCCACCGACTCCTCCTAGGCCCTCTGGATGCATGATGGTCAAGACTTGCTCCTCCCATGTTGTTAGTTGTGGGGAGGAGGTGGGGGTCCGCCGCCAGTCCGCTAAATCGCAATGTAGTGCCTGGAGGCCACTGAACGCAACTTCCCCCGTAGGTCGTTCCACCTCTTCCTGATGTCCTCCCGATTTCTTGGATGCTGTCCCACTGCGTTGACCCTGTTGACTATTCTGTGCCATAGCTCCATCTTCCTGGCTATGGAGGTGTGCTGCACCTGTGAGCCAAATAGCTGTGTCTCTACCCGTAGGATTTCCTCCACCATGACCCGGAGCTCCTCCTCGGAAAACCGGGGGTGTCTTTGGCATGACATGGGGTGGTGTGGGTGATGTGTGGGGTTGTGTCAGTGTTGATATGTGTGGTGATGTGTAGTGGTGTGTGGTGTATTGTGCGTGTAATGTTGTATGGGTGATGGTGTTGTGTGCCTCTGTGTGGTGGGGTTCTCAGTTGCTGTGCTCTCTGTCTCTCTGGCCTTCGGTCTTATTGTGGTCGTAGGGGTTTGTGGGTGATGTGGGTGTGTGTTTTATGTTGTGTTGGGTATGTGGGAGTGGTGTGTGTATGTGTATCAGGTGTGTGTATTTGTAATTGTCCAATGTGGCGGTGTTTTGGAGATGTGTGTGTATTTTGAGCTCGGCGGTGTGTACCGCCAATGGAATACGGCGGTTGAAAGACCGCCGCGTGGATTCGTGGGTCATAATAGCATGGGCGTGTTTCTGTTGGCGTGGAGGTGGAGGTTTTGTTTTCGCCAGTTTTACACTGACCTTTGGTGTGGCGGACTTGTGTGGGTGTCTGAATTTCGGCGGATTCCGAGATGTGTGTCATAATAGCTGTGGCGGAATTCCGCGGTGGTGTATTGGCTGTCTTCTGCACAGCGGTAAGCGTCTTTTGCCGCCAATGTTGTAATGACCCCCAAAGTCTCTAATATTAAACTAATTACATTTTTTTCAACTGTAGCACTTCCTATAATAGCAGCCAGACACTGAAAAAAAGAGAGTACAGTCTAATAACTAACATATATAATAGGAGCCAGTGGTTTTACCTAGTGTGGCCATTTTTATAAGTATCAAAATCCTGGCTGCTTTACACCCCAGTCTTAGAGACGTCATTGAGGATCCTAAATGGAGCTTTCAATAATTAGCACACATTTTTAAAATCCCTTTCATTTACCGGTGGTTACCTGTCTCAAACTGAGTTACTTTTTAAAAATGTATACAATGTGAGTTAATCTGTATTGCATCACAGGAAAGGCATGCTCTGTTGGTAATTGCTGCTGGTATTAAGGAACACTTGCTGTAATAAGTCACCTACTACTGCTCTGCTCCAGTAGTAACTCCACTGGAGGTCCAGAAATCAAACGTTTACATCCATGTGGGCTTCTGAAAATATGCTTTAAGAAAATCATTTTCATGTGGTGCTGGAATTTCCAAACTCTACTGTAAAACCTATGGAGAGGCTTTAGAGTTCTCTAACTAGGATTATTATATAAATGTAAGGTCATATACACCATGCGAATTAAACTCTTTGGTGTATATCAATAGCTTTATAAAATATACATTTTCTCAGAAAATATAATTTGATCTAAATTTGTATCTTCTTATTTGGGTCTTATAAATATATATTTTTATGTGTCTAATAGGTATATAGGGGGTTATTACAACTTTGGAGGAGGTGTTAATAAATCCCAAAAGTGACGGTAAAGTGACGGATATACCACCAGCCGTATTACGAGTTCCATAGGATATAATGGACTCGTAATACGGCTGGTGGTATATCCGTCACTTTACCGTCACTTTTGGGACGGAATTAACACCGCCTCCAAAGTTGTAATAACCCCCATAATATTGGTCTTCATAACTTGCAGTGCATAACGCTGTAATATATTATTGAGCACCAAACGCAAATAATAAACTAGGTCCTGGAAATGGTCCAGTATGTACCCACCTCCGGAGTGACCATTACCGAGCGTACTTGTGATTTCAGGGGCAGGGAAAATCTGGCCTATTACAAGTTGGAGCCATGGGGGTCCAGTAAAATATGGGGAGTTACTTGGGAATCAACAATTTGTGGTGTGGTTTCTCTAATAACTCTTCATTTCATCCAGAGATTTTGTGCCGCTGAAAACAGGCAAAATCTCTATGTGAAGTGAACGTAAACAGATCTACAGTGTTCCCATGGATCTAATAATTCTGGTAAGGCTTATAGCTAGTGTTACCCGCCCCACTGGAATTGCACAGCACATAGGCCCATATTTATACTTTTTTGCGCTGCATTTGCGTCATTTTTTGATGCAAAAGTGGTGCAAACTTACAAAATATAATTGTATATTGTAAGTTTGTGGCGCTTTTGCTTAAAAAAATGACGCAAATGTGGCAGTATCCCTGCTTGGAATTATGAAATATGTGGTGTTCCTGGGGATGTATATATTTTCGCAATGAGATCGTGACTGCTGACATCTCTGTGTGAAAATCCACTGGAAAATTAGGATTTACTGGGAAATCTGAACCGTAATTACCAGTGCTTGGTTAATTCCTCGTTTCTAAGTAGACCCTCAGAGTCCACCTGTTAATGTTCCAGATGTTCCCTACTCTCAGAGTTACTAATAGCAAAGGCAAATCTGGACCATTTTTCAGGCCACTTGTAATGAAGGCTCAGATTGCCAACATTCTTTACTACAAAGGCTCTGTTTGCCCAAGGTCCTATTTAGAGCATGGCGAGTGAGACAACAAAAACCAGGATGTTGCACATTCCTTATCTCTAAAAGATTAAATAGGAACTGCTGTATAATGGCGATAAGCAGCCATATTCATAGCAAAATTGATGGACAAAGCAGTCTCTCCAGAAGACAGAACCCCATGTCCGGCACTTCCATGTTAAAGTTCTTGACAGGAAAATAACTAAGATGTTTGTGGATGACTGCACATCACCCACTACTCATAAACCCTCACATCAAATGGGCTAGTATTAGAGATGCACTCAAGTAAAGAAAGTGGGAATCCACCATGGGTATATTATTGGGGATCTTTGGGAAATTGGTAAAGGTAGAGCAGAGTCTAGTTACATCACAAAATAAACAAACACTGTCACTAATATCAGCGCATTCCAAATTGTCTGAGAAGCATTCACAAAATATCGATTGGACCATTCCATTGCAAATGATATCCAGATGTCATAATCAATTCAATTTCCAGTCCATAACAAATATCTTGTAACAAGCTTGAAATATATTACGAGGCAAGTGAGAACATCATTTGTGAGGTATACAATAAAAGAAGACAATGTCAGAAATAAAAACGTATGTTACAGTAAAGGGCAGAGAGAGACCCCCAATAAAATCTGTAATTATGATCTGCAATTGTCTCCCCACTACACCCAAGGGCTTTAAGAGCCTGCTCAACACATACTGGACAAGTGAGAAGATGAGATTGTACAACAGAGTGCACTACTAGCAACTAAAAAAAGAGCAATGAATCAAATCTAAATGTTCAAAAAATCCTTCACTACCAGCAAACAAAGGGCCTGACAGCAATGACACCTATCTGAAGTTCCCTAGTAGGAACAAAATAGACACTAGGTTTAAAACAAAAACACTAAGGTAAGGTAAATGCAGAGAACTTAATTTCCCTATTTGGGTCCACATAAGACCACATGTGCTCAGTAACCTGATAAAGGGGGCTATTCTAACTTTGGAGGAGTGTTAATCCGTCCCAAAAGTGACGGTAAAGTGACGGATATACCACCAGCCGTATTACGAGTTCCATAGGATATAATGGACTCGTAATACGGCTGGTGGTAAATCCGTCACTTTTCCGTCACTTTTGGGACGGATTAACACCTCCTCCAAAGTTAGAATAACCCCCAAAGTTCCTAAAAGTGTTCTTATTTCTTATGTCATGGAATCTGTGAAACATCAGTACTGTCTTGATATTAATTATATTTTTAGGGTGAATACATTATGGCTAGTGAGCTATTACAACTCTAAGCTACTGTTTTTTACTATCCTGAAGTGCATGATTGAGAAAAAAATACATGATTTTCCTAATTATCATCATGTTCTCACAACATAGCTCAATCTGAAGTAACAGTTTGGATTGGGAAGAACAGGAAAAGTCACAAATGCCAGGTTCAACTTCTAAAAAGCTCTCTCAAGTAATGCTTATTAACTAAAACATTTCTGAAGATTTTGTCTCCTTCCTTTCTGTGTAGTATTAGATTAAGAACAGGAAAATCTGAATAAGCAGTCCACGTAAATCGGTGATTCTTCTGCCCTGTCATACTCATGCTTACTGGGTTTTCGTCAGTGAAGCCTGAGCTGTCTCTCCCGGCACAAACTTTTAATGTGGTGGCCTGTCCACCAAAGTGCCTTCAGGTCACTATGATGGTCCCCCCTCATTATTTACATATCTGGGCTGAAGACTGTCATGAAAAGCATTGTGATTCCAGCAAGAACCTTGCTATTTGGCCGTCAAATGCTAAGAGAAAACTCCCTCCAGGTGAGGGCCATCGAATTTTCATTTTCAGAAATAAGCCACCTCTTCGAGTTTTTTTTTCTGGAAAATAAATCTTTGTTGATTGGGCAATATAAATATGGCAGCTTCTTGAAAATTTTCACAACCTTTACTGCATTTGTCCCACTGCTATAGTGATAGCTTTGGATACCCCCGCCATGCACATGGGGGTGCCTATATAGGGAAGGCAGTCTTCAGCATGTGAGTGGAGACCATGGTCCTGGCTGACCTGCAAGGCCACTCTTCATGCTCTAAGTTCGTTTTAGAGTCTCCTTAACTGTTGCAAGTGACAGCCACTCTATAACTGTTTTGTAAATATTGAAAAACCGCATGATCATGGTCATCGTGCATTTCCAACAAAGAAAACACCAATTCATTGTCCAAATTTATTACACACTTTTTCTAAACTAAGGAATTGAACTCATAAATTAATAGTTAAAATGTTGCTAGAATAAATGCAAAAATATATATCATCCAATACTCATAGGTCCTTATTCCAAAAGACTGGCAATCTTGGTGTGGGCATAAAGGGGAGCTTGCGCCCCGTAGGGATCACAACTTGTATGTTAGTTGATACTGCAATTTTTCCCTGCCCAAATTTCACCAGGTAAACTTTATTACTCAGAAAATATGGCGTTATCACTTTAGCCACACCTTGGAGAGGTAAATGCAGAATGGGGTGCTAATACAAGACATAGGGGGTCATTCTGACCGCCAGGGCCACGAATGACAGAAGCACCGCCAACAGGCTGGCGGTGCTTCCTAGCCCATTCTGACCACGGCGGTAAAGCCGCAGTCAGAAAACCGGGTCCGGCGGTTTCCCGCCATTTATCCCCCGGCTGGGCGAATCCGCCAGGGCAGCGCTGCAAGCAGCGCTGCCCTGGGGATTCTGACCTCCTTCCCGCCAGCCTGTTTCTGGCGATTTTCACCGCCAGGAAAAGGCTGGCGGGAACGGGTGTGCAGGGGCCCCCTAACAGGGCCCCAGTCAGCTTTTCACTGTCTGCCTAGCAGACAGTGAAAAGCGCAACGGCTGCAACTGCACCCATCGCACGCCCGCAACACCGCCGGCTTCATTCGGAGCCGGCTTCTGTGTTGCAGGCCTCCTTCATAACATAGTTAGCGCCCGCCGGCCAAGCGGGAAGGTTAGAATGCCGGCAGCGGTCTTCTGACCGCGTAGCGGCCAAATGGCGGTTCCCGCCTGGCGGGCGGCAACCGCCGCCCGCCAGAGTCGGAATAACCACCATAGTAATTATCACATCCAGTGGTGTCAGTATTTAGATAGGGTAGCATTATTTCAAAAACACAGGGCAATCATACTAATGTTCTAAAGTCCGTTCTCTACTAACCATATCAATTAGCATCAAAAGAAAACCTCAAGGAAGATACACCATGCTAAAAAATGTGTAACTCTGTAACAGATTACAAGATGACTTGATTGTGAGGGAACGGTTATTCATTATAGACAATCAATCAGTTCAGTCAACAAATATTATTATTAATTATTAATTACATTTGTAAAGTGGGACTTTCACCATGCAAGTATCCTGGCACTCTGTCAACCTTACGGAAGCCTGGTCAGCAACAGAGACACTTTCCTCCCTATATACGGTACATCTTTACGTCCTTCTTCCTAACTTGGAGCCAGCTATTTAGGGAAATGCCACGGTTACACATCTTTCCTAGATAGTGTAAGACTCTTATTGACTCTAAGAGGGGCTGTGAGATTGTTCCTTCACCAAGAAGGCCCTGCCTCCAGATCTAATTTTCCAAAACTTTAGGACACATAAGAAATTGGCTGAGGAGGAGTGCAGGTCATTGTTGGAATAGAATGCTTGAAACAATTTGTAGCAATTTGTGTCCGGTTTCCTTTATTGCCTTTTTAACCATACATGATTTGATAGCGATCCTCCCTTTCAATGGGAGTCCATGGAATTCCTTCAGGGTGCCAGAGGAAGAGTCATGTTTTGGTTTATCTAGTGCAAGTCTTGCCGCCACAGCTTGCACTCTGTATAATCTATTTATTAGATAGTTTGGGGCTCCCAGTAACAGCGCATTACACTAATCAATTCTGCAGAGGATTGTACTCTCAACCACTAACTTTCTTGCTGGCTGTGGCAGCAGTGGTACAATTTTCCTAAAGTTACGAAGTAACCCAAAACATATGGCTGCTGTTTTGTTGCCATGTGTCTCCAATGGAGAGCTTATCATCACATATACTCCTAGATTATGCACTGACTGTGATCTCTAAATTGTGCAGGCTCGTCCACGGCCTGAAATTCTTCACCAGTGTATGACGAACTTTGATTAATGAGCAAGTCAAGCAAGAACATTAAAGTCTTTTGGTTAAAAAAAGGAGCCTTATACAGGAGAGTGGGACGGCACAATTATTCAATTTTTGGAATTTTGCTGTAGATATGTTATTAAGACCTTCTTGCTAACATCAGACAAGGAATACATCCTTCCAGAACTAACCACAGATTCAAACTAATATCATGATCTTTGGTGCAATCAAAATATAGTGGGCATGATCTACTGCATGTGGTTAAAATAAAAACTGCAAAACGAATAATTCTTTGGATGAATAGTGAGCAATAACATGAGGTCTGCAACAGCATCCAGAATAAATCCGAATAGTAACGGAGTAAACTGTATAATTGTATAATCATCTATTTTAACTTAATTCTTCTTATCACCAGTCTGAGACTACCTTAGGGCATAAAGGCATAAAGGCATAAAGGCATAATGGCATCTCCGAGATCTCTATTCTGCAGAAACGTCCAAGAAAAATAAAGAAGGAACCAGTGAATGTCCTACAAAGCATTTGAACATGTAAGAAACCCTGAATTCTTCATTTTCTCTTTTCCATCCTACCCACATTCTAGTGAAAATCTGTTAGATTGTATCATTCGGAATAACCAAGGAATCAGAATGATTCTTAAATACCAGTTAATCATTAAACTATCTTGTCAGAGACCGCACTTGAAATAAGTGTATTCTGATGTATTGTATGTCATATAGCCTATCTAGTTAGCTTGAAATGCATTATCTACATTAGGGTATCTATTGAGCCTTGGACCACCCATCAAATATCTGTTTAAGCTGTTCCAGGAAAGTATCCTAATCTTTCAGAGGTTAACTGCCACTAGTAGGGAATAGTGTACCCTGTGATTAGGAAGCACCAGTCAGACTGTTGATTAAGCAATTATTCCACAAAATAGTTCCCGCAAAAGACTCCCCTTTCAACTTGAGGGCTCCTGAAACATTCAAAGGGTGTTATAAACAGACCAGTGTGGCTAGTATTTGTCTCAGAATAAACACTAGGTTGTTATCACGTAGACATTAACCCTCGTACTTTGTGATCCATTCCAGAATTTGCACTAGGCAAAGGCACATATTATGGAAAAGATGCAGTACCACAATAAACACATTGGCAGTGCCCTAAGAGAGAACAGCACCATCTGGGTGCCGAACTATAGTATAAAACCAATCTACTTTACACTACTCACTTCTTCACCCTTTTTGGCCAATCAGGAAAACCGGAATACTTTCTTAAGGCATGAAGACTGCAGTAACTGAACAAGGAAGGAACTAGCAATTCTGGAATAAATGAGCTACTGGGAAGAAGGAAATACTGGAAAGGAAAGACAACAGTGAGGGGCACAGAACCCTTATAGTCAAAGGCAAACACTGGAGGAGTGTTGAACAAATAAGCATGAACTCCACCCCGTTGTAAATACCCCTAAAAATAGATATGACTTGTTTGGAAGAGGCAGGTTATACAGTAACTGTAACAGACTGATCTTGTTCCGTGGTTATGAATTGCCCAGCTGTAATGATGTTATGTCTACCTGCAAAGGATCATATGAGAAAAAATCATCATATTGTAAACGACTCGTGGCATGCACTGATATCCTCATTAAAGCAAGGGCTAAAAATGCTCAGGAAAGGTTGGTGATCCCAATACATCCCTCAGACATCTTGTGCATGTGTTGGGATAGAAAACAAGGCCCCCCATAGCAAGCTGTAGCATTTTTGACACATCAGTAAACATGACAATGAAGCCTATGCATGGAAGCCCTGCTGGAATGAGACCCAGAGTGGAGCTCTGTAGTCAACTGTGGACACCTTTCCTTTAGACAGAGTGACTACTGTCATCTCACTTGGCTGTATTGTTGTGACCTGCCTAATTTACTGGGGCACAGCCGGTTACTATTCCTTAGCACCAAAGGAATAATACTTTTGGTACCCCCTTCAGAAAAAAAGGAGGACAGACATGTGTCTCTTTCTCTTCTCTATAATAAGATAGGCTCATTCAGATTGAAAGTGTTCGAAGTCAGACAACCCTGCCAGAGTCAGACAACCTTGCCAGAGAAAGTGTTATCTGCAGGGAGCTATATCAATGCCTGGAACTTCACAATAGGCACCTAGAAACACACAGATGTTGGTATTTTACAATAAGAGGTTATATACTATGTACAATTAGCACATACAAAATGTGTATCAGGATGATGGTAAATATAATAATGTGAGCAGTCATTATATAAAACAAAATGAACATTAAAAAAGCCAAACTATTTTACATCACACATCTCTATTTCCCGTAATAGATTAGCCTAATCACTACCTAAGAAGAACCTGACTTTGTTGGGGTGAACCAATAAAGTCACTAAATAAACCTAAGCCAACAACATGGTAGCTATTGCACATATCAGAGAGGCAATGTGTAAATTATGTATGTAATACTAAATGAATACCAAATTCAAAATGCAAAACCATAAACATCCCCAAATGAATTAGGAATCTAGAGTAAACTTTAACAAACTAAATGGCACCAAAATTACACAATTCTAAAAAAATGGAACCGGAGATCTAAATGCTTAAAGCATTAAGTAGAAATAGTGCCAAGAAGCACAAAATGCCTATAATAGGCTACGGTCACGGTCGAACACCACCTATGTGAAATTTGATGCTGACCACAATGCAGCATGGGTTAGATGACCCTTAGTAGGTACGTCCAGGGTAAAGTGAGGCACTTAGAGACACAGGAATGCAAAGTCCATTGCAGTTGTCATTGCTCCGATGGGCAGTTACGGAAAGTCCTCCTGAAGTTGTTGTATCCCAGTAGCTTGACCAGGAATCAGCCTTATGATCCTTGGAGTCTACATCTTTGCCCTGGGTACAAAAGGAAGAGCAGGTACAGTCCTTTAGGGTCATCTCAGATCTCAGACAGCAGGCTCATTCCTCTTCTGATATTCCACAGGAGTGTTATGAAGAGACTGCCTGGAGGTGCCACAGTTATGCCTAGCACAAGCTAGTGAGTGGGAATGACTACTGGGGATGGCCCAACCAAAAGGTTACTGAAGCTAACTCTACCCACAATGTGGCTATTACCAAGAAAGCTGAAGTATTTGGCAACACTAAGCTTGGGGTTTGTGGTCTGGGGTTATTAGTGGGTAGTGCACATGCTAGACCTGGTATCCTCCTACATCTAGCACTAAAATCCAGTTTAAGCCAGTCAATATACCCCCAACAACTCAGAGACCGAAGTCTGGTAAAATCAAAGCTGAGCTTTCAACAGCCAGACAGAGGATATACACAGTATTTTGCAATTATGTTTCCTCTTTTAAAGTTCATCCCAAATGTTTTGTGTAAAACCTCAGCTGACTTGTCAATCACAATGTGACATTCAAGCAGGATTTGACTCTCTAATGTCTAAAAGGATACTCACAGCCCCACCCTGGTGGTCACTCTAAACCCATTTGGGGTAACTCTCCCTCCCACTGGTGTTGGTGCCTAGCTGACTTAAAGAACAAAAGGGAACACAGGTCCAGGTGTGAGCTACACCTGTCTGCGACAGGGGAGGTCCCTTTGAAGTGCACCAAGGATCTGATTACAGCCCTTGGCAATGCTGCCAAGCGGAGGACAAAACCTCCCCCCCCCAAACCAAAGGCCCATTATCCCTGTCCTGGGAGCAGATCACACCTAACCATAGGGAACCCATTAAGCTCCTGGGTAACAGCTGAATGCTTACAGAAAGGCCTCTGAGGGCTTTAGATAGGCAAGGTAACTTTTCCAAAGTATGTTTTCTGTAATAGACAAAATTGGACATTACAATGAAATAGTTTTTTATACTATTAAAAAGAGACCTTAAAATGTTTCCATAGCTGTTACCAATCTGCAATTAGCATTTTAAGGTAATCATGTATCCAGCATTTCCCTATGGAAGCAGTCAGCCTTGCTACAATGAAAATAACTTTTATGCTTTTCCACTGTAAGAACATGTGGAATATTAAACTTCTCTACGTCCTACTTTTACAGACTGTGCATCCTACCCTATGGGTAATCGGATCTTGCTTATGGATTACTTATTAACATATTAATAGGGAAGTTTAGGCCTGTCATAAGGGTTTATTTTGCTTGTTGAATTGGCAGTTTAAAACTGCAATGCCAGGTAAAAGTGGTAGGCCTGAGGGCACGCTTTACGCTGTCATTGTAGTGGTTGGCACAAGGAGTGTTGTAGCCCACTAGTGACATTTAACTTACAGGCCCTGGGTACACTTTGGGAAATATACTCAGTAGTTACAGGTAGGTTAAATGAGCCAATCAGGTATATACTAATTTCATCATGTTTAAAGGGGAGCACAAGCACTTTGCTACTTCTTCGCAAGTTATATAATCATCAAAAATGAAGTTCATCAAAACGCCTTACAAAACTTGCTCCCTGTTTTCCCTCACTTATCCCTGGGAAATCCTAGAGAACAGCTCCTTGAGATCCTTTAAACCTTCGTGCAAGATCACCTCTCAAGGGTCAAACGTACTACTCTCACTGTGAACTGTTTTTGTCAGAGTATTGAAAACTCCCTAAGCAATTAGATGCTTCTGGAATGTTTTCTGCATGGTACTGCATTTTGTGTGATTTATAGTAAAATACGTTTGAAAAGACTAAACCAGTACTTGTGGCTTGATTAGTCCTGGAATTCTAACCCCATAACACCTCCCAGAGTATGCCATGGACTGCTCAACCCCGCTAACCTGAGTGTGAAGTACAAATGGGGTGTATATAGTGATCACGTTTAGAACTGTTAGGCCCTTGGACAACAGTGGTAAATGGCTCTGGTTGATACAACCTGAGCCCAGTAATCCGTGACTGTTCAGGGACTCCTGAAACAGTTCCCATAGAATCTCTCCTTCACCAAGCAATATTTAGCAGTGACTCCATCTAAAACTAGGGCCCACATTTATACTTTTTTGCACCGCATTTGCGTAATTTATTGATGCACAAGTGGCGTGAAATTACAAATTATAATTGTGTTTTGTAAGTTTGCGCTGCTTTTGAGTAAAAAAATGATACAAATGCAAGGCAAACAAAGTATAAATATGGGCCTAGGTACAACTGCTCAGACAGGTCACAAGGACCATCAGTAGCTTAGCCTATAACAGAAAGAGAGCAGATTGAATAAGTGCCACACTGTGCCAGTTCTACCATGTACAATGGAAACATCAGTAGTCATGTTTCCCCTAACCAAAATAAGATATCAATAGATATTTGTAATGGTGAACCATAACATCACAATCTTTAAATGAAGCTGGAGGACTCCATTTGTTTGAAGTCAAGACAGAGGCCATCATAGCCTAATGTAACCTGAGAAAATTGCAGCAGGGATGGCCACATTCTCTTTCTCCACCAGCCACACTCCCGTAGCAGTAAAATTACAGTACAGATAAGAGCATTTATTCTTAATACCTTGAAGAGTCAAAGTTTTCACTGGATGCTTATGTGTTTCACCTTCTTGGTGAAATTCCCAAGCCTCATTGTTGTTTTGATGCAGGTCTTGTTTGCTTTTCACTTTATCAGTGATCTACCCTTAAAATATCTGTACCACACATCCTTACCAAGAACTGATTTTATATTAAGATAGCCTGGTCCCATGAACAAAATACTAGTTCTTTCTCTGACCTATTAGTTAGAAAATATTTTTCTTGTCATGATATGACACATACACCATGCCTAAATTCTAAATAGAATAAATACAAACAAGTTCCTAAAACTCATTCAGATATTTGTTTAAAGTTCTGAGTCTTCTCACCTATACTAACTTAATCTTATGCTCCTCTCCCTTGCTACCCTGATACTCACAGACAGAAAGGATGTACTTTGTCCAGTTTGCATAGCTATGGTAGGATGGACCCAAGGATGTCAGTGGGAAATGACCTCAACCACACCAGTTGTTGACATTTTTTACAATGCCCTGGCAGTTAGGCAGGAACCCACTGCTGATTGGAATCATATCATAATCATACCATTTAAAAAAACAATCAATCAGGTTGGAATAGAGTTTCCATCTTCAGATGGATTTCTGGGCACAATTTACTTTCTTACCTGAATATATTTTGAGGGCTACTTCCTACATGCAGCTCATCTTGTACAACCTCTATGAGCCTCATCTTGTTGCTCATTTTCACCACAAACTGGTTCTGAAAACAAAGAAACGTGACCCCTTAGGGGCCCAGGACTCCATACCAGGGTCCCAACGGCAGCCTGGTTGAAGAAGGCTGAAAATGACCAAACTGCCCTCCAGGATGGGGACAGAAGAGCACAACTGCTGGCTCCCATGCCAGCATTGGGGTCCGATTGGCCAGGCAGAGAGCCACCAGGGCAGAGCAGGAGTCGGCTTCCGCAGCATGACAGAAGGCTTGGGATGTTCTAAGTGAGACTGGAGCACCACTACCAAGAAAAGAAGAAAAAACAAAGGCGGACTGCATACATGTAACAAAGTGGCTGGAGCCACTATTTTAATATTTAAATATTCACTACTCCTAGCCTGGGAGTGTTCCACAATGCCCTGCAGGCTTATTTCAAATATGGAATTGTGTTTTGTGGTGTCCCTAGGATGACAGGGCACCATCAAAGTGTCTTGCATATGATGTGGGACCTGCAGAAGCTGCCCTCCAACGCTAACATTTTAAATGCAACCCTATGTCTCCCAGGCTTTAGGAAACCTGAGCTGGAGAGATTTTTTTCATTATTTGTTAGAGCATTTCTAATGCTCAAACATGTGGTCTACAGCCTGGGAGTGTAGATACCTCTAGCGTTTGGTTCTATGGTTTCATTTTATGTGGCCTAATGTGTGAAAGAAAAATTCAAGATGTGTACTAAGTCGATTTTAAATGCTTTGAGGACAGTGTATTGATGACAGTGATTTTCGGTAAACAATACAATACTTTATTGACATTAATAAGTGCATTTAAACATGGTTACTGATCTCAGCATGTAATGGTGATTTAAACATGCTATAGGTCCTTTTTTAAGTGATAACTTTTGGAAAAGCCAACAGGCTTGCCTTCTATTGATGTGGTGACTACTTGTGTTACTGTTGTGGTGACTTCTTGATAAAGACAATAGGCCTGCTTATTTAAAATGATGCCCCCAAGATATGTGATGTTCTATCAGGTATCAATCAATCAATCAATCACAATACTTATAAAGCGCGCTACGTACCCGTTAGGGTTTCAAGGCGCTGAGGGGAGTGGGGGGGCTGCTATTGGTCGAAGAGCCAGGTCTTGAGGAGTCTCCTGAAGGTGAAAAGGTCCTGGGTCTGGCGCAGGGTGGTCGGAATGGAGTTCCAGGTTTTGGCGGCGAGGTAGGAGAAGAATCTGCCGCCGGAAGTCTTGCGTTGGAAGCGGGGAACGATGGCGAGGGAGAGGTTGGCAGAGCGGAGTTGGCGGGAGGGGATGTAGAAGTTGAGTCTGTTGTTCAGGTAGGCGGGTCCGGCGTTGTGGAGTGCCTTGTGCGCGTGGGTGGGGAGCTTAAAGGTGATCCTCTTGTCCACGGGGAGCCAGTGGAGATCATTCAGGTGGTGGGAGATGTGGCATCGGCGGGGTACGTTGAGGACCAAGCGGGCGGAGGCGTTCTGGATGCGTTGGAGTAGTTGG
Source organism: Pleurodeles waltl (assembly GCF_031143425.1). NCBI lineage: Eukaryota > Metazoa > Chordata > Amphibia > Caudata > Salamandridae > Pleurodeles > Pleurodeles waltl. The sequence goes on along the minus strand of NC_090443.1, from coordinate 796,732,968 downwards.
ATGTCTTTTGCCTTGATGCCTGTGTAGAGTGCGTTGCCGTAGTCAAGTCTGCTACTGACGAGGGCCTGGGTTACCGTTTTTCTGGTTTCCGTCGGGATCCATTTGTAGATTCTACGGAGCATGCGGAGGGTGTTGTAGCAGGAGGATGAAACTGCGTTGACCTGTTTGGACATGGTGAGGGCGGAGTCGAGGATGAAGCCGAGGTTGCGTGCGTGGTTGGCTGGTGTTGGGGGGGGTCCCAGCGCGGTGGGCCACCAGGAGTTGTCCCAGGCCGAGGGGGTGCATCCGAGGATGAGGACCTCCGTCTTGTCGGAGTTCAATTTCAGGCGGCTGTTTCTCATCCACTCGGCGATGGATTTCAATTCCTCATGGAGGTTGGCTTTGGCGGTGTGTGGATCTTTAGTGAGGGAGAGGATGAGCTGGGTGTCGTCGGCGTAGGAGAGAATGCTGAGATTGTGCTGACGGGCCAGTTGTGCGAGGGGTGCTATGTAGACGTTGAACAGCGTCGGGCTTAGCGAGGAGCCTTGGGGGATGCCGCAGATGAGGTTAGTGGCTTCGGAGCGGAAGTGTGAGAGTCGGACTCTCTGGGTTCTGCCGGAGAGGAATGAGGAGATCCAGTTGAGGGCTTTGTCTTGTATTCCGGCTTCGTGGAGGCGTGTTAGTAGGGTGCAGTGGCAGACTGTGTCGAAGGCAGCGGAAAGGTCCAGGAGGATGAGGGCTGAAGTTTCGCCGTTGTCCATTTGCTGTCTGATGTCACCTGTGGCGGCGAGGAGCGCAGTCTCGGTGCTGTGGTTGCGTCTGAAGCTGGATTGGGAGGGGTCCAGGATGGAGTTGTCCTCGAGGTAGTGGGTGAGCTGGGTGTTGATGATCTTCTCGATGACCTTCACTGGGAAGGGGAGGAGGGCGATTGGGTGGAAGTTTTTGAGGTCGTTGGGGTCGGCCTTGGGTTTCTTGAGGAGGGCTTGGATATCGGCGTGCTTCCAGCTGTCTGGGAAAGTCACGGTTCCGAAGGATAGGTTGATGATCTTTCGAAGTTGGGGGGCGATGGTGGAGCCGGCTTTGTTGTAGACGTGGTGTGGGGAAGGGTCTGAAGGGGATCCTGAATGGATGGAGTTCATGATCTTGTGAGTTTTGGCGTCGTTTACGTGGGTCCAGGTGGTGAGGCGGTTGGCGTAGGCGGAGTTGTTGGGGGTGGGGTCTGGCGGCGGTGTGGTGTTAAGGCTGTTGTGGATGACGGCGATCTTCTGATAGAAGAAGGTGGAGAGTGCGTCGCAGAGTTTCTGGGATGGTGGGACGTCGTTGACGTTGGCGCTGGGGTTGGAGAGCTCCTTCACGATGCAGAAGAGCTCCTTGCTGTCGTGTGCGTTGTTGTTTAGGCGTTCTGTGAAGTGGGATCATTTGGCGAGTCGGATCAGATGGTGGTGCTTGCGGGTTGCTTCCTTGTGGGTTGCCAGGCTGTCGTTCGAGAAGCCATTTCTTCTTAAGTTTCTGGCAGGTGCGTTTGGAGGTGATGAGTTCGTCTGTGAACCAGGCTGCTTTTTTCTTTTCTTGGTTGACGGTGGGCCTCTTGAGTGGTGCGAGGGTGTTTGCGCAGTTGAGGATCCACTGTTGGAGGTTGACGGCGGTGGTGTCTGGGTCGGTAGGGTCGGTAGGCGGGTTCTGGGCGAGGGTGCTGGTTAGTTGGTCTTCGGTGACTTTGCTCCAGCGGCGGTGAGGAGGTAGTGGGGTGCGGTGGTGCTCGGTGTGTTTCTTGAATGTGAAGTGGAAATGTGGTGGTTGGTCCAGTGGAGTTTGGAGGTGTGGCTGAAGGTGACGTGGTTGCTTGCGGAGAAGACCGGATCGAGCGTGTGGCCGGCGATGTGGGTGGGTGTGTTGACCAGTTGTCTGAGTCCGAGGTTGGAGAGGTTGAGGGTCAGTGATGTGGTGTTGGCGTCGTTGTTGTTCTCCAGGTGGAAGTTGAGGTCTCCAAGGAGGATGTAGTCCGTAGAGGCGAGGGCGTGGGTGCTCGCAAGGTCGGCAATGGTGTCACTGAAGGGGGCTCTTGGTCCTGGTGGTCGGTAGATGAGTGTTCCTCTGAGGGTGGTGTTGGGGTCCCTGTGGATCCGGAAGTGAAGGTGTTCAGCTGTCTTGAGGGTGTCGTCCGTGTGGGTGTGGATCTTGAGGGTGGATTTGTGGACGATGGCTATTCCTCCTCCGATTCCATTGGTGCGGTCTCTTCTGGTGATCTTGTAGCCGTCAGGGATGGCGATGGCGATGTCAGGGTCCGAGGAGTCGTTCCACCAGGTTTCGGTCAGGAATGCTACGTCTGGGGCGGTGGTGTCGAGCAGGTCCCAGAGCTTGATGGCGTGCTTTCGTGCGGAGCGTGTGTTGAGGAGAATGCAGTGGAGGTGGTTGGTGTTGGTTGTTGCAGGCTTCCTTGTTCTGTTGCAGGTGAAGTTGCAGGCGCGGCAGGAGAAGGGGCCTTTGGTGTGCTTCGAAGTGGCCTGGAAGCAGGCTGTGGAGGAGCCGGGGTTGAGGGCGAGGAGTTCGCTGGCTGAGTAGCGAAGTCTGGTGGTGCGGGGGTGCGCACCAGGGGGGGTGGCGCTGGGCGCGGTCCAGGCGCGGATGGGCGCAGACGGGCTTGACCCTGGTGCGCCTCTGGCGCGCCTGCGGCACGCCCGCTGCACGGACGCACAGCACCAGCCATTAAGAAGGGAGGGGGGAGGGAGGAGCAGCTGGGAGGCGGGAGGTGGGAGGGAGCGGCGAATGGGGGCGCGAGGGGGGCGGGGCCGCAGGGAGGCAGCGGCAGGGAGAAATGGCAAGGGGGAGCGCCCAAGGGGCGAATACAAGCGGAAAAAGGCACACAATTAAAAAAAAGCACAAGGCAATCACAAAATACGGAATACAGTCACAAATATGGTAAACGGCACAACACAAGCGGAATACAGCAGTCAGAAAAAGGCACAAATGGGGGCAAGAGCGCAAGGAGGCAGGTGCTGAAAACAAAAGGCACTTAACAAAATATGGTAAACGGCACAATGCACAAGCGGAGTACAGCAATCAGAAAGGGGCACAAATGGGGGCAAGAGCGCAAGGAGGCAAGGCGCAGAAAAATAAAAACACTCACATATACGGCGAAAGCGGCACAGTGCACACGGGTCTAGCGACGCTTACCAGAAGCCCACTAGACACCAGGGATGAGGCGCAGGAGGATGCCTGCTGTGGAGGAGGGCCTCGAACACACTAGCAGCAGCGTGGGCGGAGATCAGGGACACGAGACAGCAAGGTGGTGCTGCGGACGTGGGGGGCGAGCTCTTGACCAAAAACAGGTCAGAGGTCGCTCACCCTCGACGCGCAGCGCCAGCCATTAAGAAGGGAAGGGGGAGGGAGGAGCAGCTGGGAGGCGGGAGGTGGGAGGGAGCGGCGAATGGGGGCGTGAGGGGGGCTGGGCCGCAGGGAGGCAGCGGCAGGGAGAAACGGCAAGGGGGAGAGCCCAAGGGGCGAAAACAAGCGGAAAAAGGCACAAAAGTGAAAAAAAGCACAAGGCAATCACAAAATACGGAATACAGTCACAAATACGGTAAACTGCACAACACAAGCGGAATACAGCAGTCAGAAAAAGGCACAAATGGGGGCAAGAGCGCAAGGAGGCAGGCGCTGAAAACAAAAGGCACTTAACAAAATACGGTAAACGGCACAATGCACAAGCGGAGTACAGCAATCAGAAAGGGGCACAAATGGGGGCAAGAGCGCAAGGAGGCAAGGCGCAGAAAAATAAAAACAATCACATATACGGCGAAAGCGGCACAGTGCACACGGGTCTAGCGACGCTTACCAGAAGCCCACTAGACACCAGGGATGAGGCGCAGGAGGATGCCTGCGGGTGGAGGAGGGCCTCGAACACGCTAGCAGCAGCGTGGGCGGGGATCAGGGACACAAGACAGCAAGGTGGTGCTGCGGACGTGGGGGGCGAGCTCTTGACCAAAAACAGGTCAGAGGTCGCTCACCCTCGACGCGCTGCGCCAGCCATTAAGAAGGGAGGGGGGAGGGAGGAGCAGCTGGGAGGCGGGAGGGAGCGGCGAATGGGGGCGCGAGGGGGGCGGGGCCGCAGGGAGGCAGCGGCAGGGAGAAAGGGCAAGGGGGAGCGCCCAAGGGGCAAAAACAAGCGGAAAAAGGCACAAAAGTGAAAAAAAGGTATAGGTGGGGAGTACTATGATTTTGGGGGTAATGATCCATTAAGGGTCAAATGTGATTTCAGAATGTGACTAAAGGTATTTCTATGTGTCTGAATTCCTATTTATAAATTAATGTATAGTATTCAGTAGTTTGCGTGTAATAACTGTACTTTTCTTTTTTAAAGAAACAGCACCCATTGGACAATTATTTATTGAGGGTTAATATTGTGTGCCAGCAAGTGGTGATTACTAGTCCACACCACCTCCATTGAGTAGGCCTTGGACTGTTCAGCTTTGCTTCCCTGAGACAGTCAAGTGTTACAATGGGGTGCTGGGTTGCCAATAAGGAGACATTGTTGACCTATTACATGCCCAGCTCATACCCTCCACAACTAATAACCCAATTTCTTACATCATGCAATGGGATTACATTTTATTCTGTGGTAGTACAGAGTACTCTTTATGTGACCTTGAGTTCCTAAAAGCTTGATGCAATACTGTTTAACCATCAAATTTCAACTATTTGAATCTGCATTTTCTCTTGTTTATTAATCTCTTAATTTATGATTTTTCTTCACATTACAGCTTATCCTTATTAGAAGAATTTGATTGTAGCTGCAATGAACTGGAGTCCCTGCCCCCCACCATTGGATACCTGCATAGCCTTCGAACGTTTGCTGTTGATGAGAATTTCCTGACAGAGTTGCCAAGAGAAGTAAGGGCAATTTTTTCTATACAATATTGCAGGAAGATTGATATTTGTTATTCTAATTACTCCAGGCAAGGATTGGGCTTTGTGTATGGATGTTTCTGTCACCAAAAGAATAAAGGTTTTCAAGAGAAGCGAAAGATGTGTGATATAGAAAGGATGTTCAAAATTAGAACAAAATTAAAACACATCCTCACATAGGAACATAACCCACCAGTCAGTAAGATATGTATGTGGATGAATACATTCACTATAGATTCCTGTCTGTAACTGAATGTACGAGTTCCAACCCTTGCAAGTTCACTCAGTTTTTTATCCTTCTGAGCTTGATAAAATGAGACCCAATGACATTGGTAGTAAATGACAGCTGCTAGTCCTTTAGGAGCAGATGATGTGCAAATACTTATTTTTTTATTTTTTATTTCCTCAGGGATTTTTTTTTTCCTATGGAAAAACCTCTTCTGCTACTGCACCCAAAAGGTTTGCAGGTGTTCCATTCCCCTTCACACTATGAAAATTGAGTTATTCCATTCCATTTTGGGAATAAGTATCTGATTGCTTCCAAAGGTGGGAAAAATAAGATGCATGAGTTAGGCAGCATGAACTAGTGGAAAGGTTTTGTATAGGTCGCCTCAGAGGTGGTCAAGATACTGAACTATTCTTCTATGGTGAGACAGCATATTCTGATGATAAATAAAAGCCTTTGCCTGTTAGTTAAGGTTTACTCATGGACCACCCACTGCTTTCCTGGTCTCTTTGGCTTCTGCTGTAGTCTACGGGTACAGCCATACCACAGTGATAGAGCATGAGCCAAAGACATTGATCTAGTTTATGGACTATTCACAGAAATAAAGACACATCCTTGTGAAAAGTGTAATGACACTTGAAAATGTGCTGCTAAAATTATCATATATTTTCTTTTTCTAGGTATTCCCCTTTTAGAGTTTTATTTTTATATTCATTTGATTAAATTGTATTTCTGAAATATAAAATGAACATTTATTGATGTTGTTTTTCGTTGCAACATGATAGTACAGGGCATGATTTAGAGTTTAGCCAACTGGTTACTTCTTCTGAGTATTGCAAGTACCATTGGATGTAGTGTAAAATATATCCGTCACCTTTGTGATGGAGTAACCCATCCATCAAACTCTAAATCAGGCCCTTAGTCTGCTTGACTATCATTTCATGCTATTGCTGTATGGTTTTGAAATGTGTTTTCCAGCGCTTTTCACTGCCCGAATTACCGGAGTGGCTGTTTTCCATCCTAAATAGTTTGGCGGGCGGCCTACGCCACCTGCCAAACTCAAAATGAGGGCCTGACCATTGTAGAAAGGGCGAATATATCAAATTGAAAAGTGAACTAATGAGAAAAGTTTAAATCAGTATGAAGAAGGAAGGGAAATGTTCAGACTCAAAAATACACTGTAAGCAAAATAAAGTAACTGGATATCAAAGAAACATGCCTTGACAGCTACGGGTCCTTCTGTAGAGCAGAATTTAGACAGTAGCACATTTAGACAGTTCAGAAGAAAGACTCTAAAGGAGCATCATGTGGTGACTACAGCAAAACAATATGTACAGGTTGAGACACTGGGCAAACGTGTAAACCCTCCTGACCTGTTTAGGTAGAAATAGAAATTGAGGGTGATATATTGCACAAAGTCATAGCTATATTCTAATCTCGTTTGTTGGACATTTATAACATCACCTTCTGAGAATGATTGGCCTCAGTTTTTTTTAAGGGATACCCCTGATATATATGCATGTGACTGGGCACTAAAGAGGCTCCTGCCTTCCATAGAAACAAAGCAGGTGTGACAAAGAATCTGGTCCACATATGATTCCTCTGAAGATTGAGCCCCAAGTTCTGACTCAGTATCCTCTTAAATCTGAAGCTAAGCATGGTATAAAATGTATTTAAGATCAGCTAGAATGTCAAGCTATGATAGTGTCTTGTCATTCTACTATGGACACTCCTGGTGTTAGATTGTAGAAATCTAAATGCACATATACACACACATGCTGTACAAAATGCTTAGAGCATTAGACTGATGACAAATCTAGTCAGGAAAAAGTATAAAACAAGGTTAGTTATATCTAATGGATTTTTAGTCAAAATGTAGAACCAAAATCACATTAGCCAACCACTTTTTCATTTTGTGATTTTCTGCACACCTATGCAACAGTACCCTAAGGCTATAAGAAGAGCTGTGAACTTTTTACAGCAAGGATTATGGAGAGTGTACAAAAAATCCCGAGGTGCTATTATATATTGGTGACGTTTATAATGCAGGTGATAGCTTGTTTGTGAAATCAGTTTTTAAAAAACGAAACTTGAATACCTTAATTTGATTTTTCATGCATACAACTTATACAGAGGATAAAGGATAGGCACCTGAATTCCTGTAGAAGTGTGCTACTGTAAACCACTGAATGCATTGAAAACGTTACAATCCCAATGGAATTTCTTAACTTCAGAAGAGCTAAATTGCCACAATACACTGAGTGGATAAAACCCTTATATGAATTAATTACTCCCAAGTTTTCTTTAAACAATTGGACTAAAACACACATAGCTATTTAACACAGCTGTAAGCAGGCATGTAAGAGACTAAAGGGGTCATTACGACCCCGGCAGTTGGTGTAATAGTGGTGGTAGTACCGCCAACAGGCTGGCGGTACATACCACCACTATTATGACATTGGCGGTTTGGCCAAAGCCAAACGCCAAGTTAACATACCGACCGCCACGTCGGTAATGGCTGCTGGGCTGGAGACTACAGTCTCCAGCCCGGCATCCCTCACTAGGCCACCCATGGCATTTTGACCCCGCCCACCACCATGGTTTCCGTGGTTTCTGTACCGTCATGGAAACCATGGCGGTAGGCACTATCAGTGCCAGGGAATTCTTTCCCTGGCATTGATAGGGGCTCCCCCTCCCCAGCGTTCTCCCCACCCTCCCCTCTCGCCTCCTTGATGTATACACACATACACTCACATACAAACACACCCATACACACAGGCATTCCTACATTCACCCACGCATTCATACACACTCACAGCAACACTCACTAACATACATCCAGGCACACACGCAATCACACGACACAACATGCACGTAAACACACACTGATTCATGCACACATGCATAACACATGCATGCATGCATATAAACACAGTCACACACACCCCCACACAACACCACCCACCCTCCTCTCTTGTCAGAAAACCCGACTTACCTGCTTGCAGGGGGTCCTCCGGCAAGAGACGGGATGCAGCGCTGCTGCCAGCAGCAGCGTCCGCCAGCAAAACACCGCCAGACCATATCATGGCTCATGATACAGTAGGCAGCATTCTGCAGGCATGGCGCTGCCGCTGACAGCAGCGCCACCTTACCGTCATCCCCCGCCATGACCGTAGATGGAATTCCACCAGCCTTCTGGCAGAATTCCGCCTATATTCATGATAAGGTGGCTGGTCGGTAGCCATGGCAACGGTATGTTGGCGGCCATCACTGTGGCGGTAGGCAGCATTTGCTGCCAATGTCATAATGAGGGCCTAAATACAGACATTGGACTGGACAAATCTAGTAATTAGGGTTGCTCCTGGCACTTCAGTCTACACATATGTAGTTTACAATGAGCTACAGGCAACTCTTATTTCATACAGAGCAGATTTGTATTCCTTTGCTAAGGAACGATTTACTCCACCTGAGGGAATTTACACTGCATTACAGCCAGCTATACTGAAGGTGCATCCTCTTGTACACGAATAGCAAATTATTATAGTTTCTCCCATACATACATTAGAAGCAGTAACAAAAGCTAGCATTCCCAGTGTGTACGCTCTACACCTTTGTTATGTGCAGTAGGCCATATTGTTAAATGCCACTGTTGTAAATTTTGAGTATGAGCCAACACTTCACACATAGAAATTTTTGCAATATACATAAAACATATCATAAACTCCTGAAATATTACCCTTACTATAGTACAAGAGTGTGCTCTATATGGACAGTTCTACAAAGTATGCTGTTGGCACTAAACCGAAGTACTCTGCAATTTGTGCTGTGTACTCCGCAGCTTGTGCTGTGGTGTAATGAATTTGTGAAGATGGCCAGTTTATGGTGTTACTTACACACACTAAACCTCTAGAAGACCCGCTGCATTGCTAACATAAGTACTTGCCCTCCTACCTGACCATCAGAAAACTGACCCATCCATTCCTGCACTTACTGTGTCAAATTCAGCATTTTGTGTACAAGGCTACAATGTAGAATCACCGCATTGCAATTCAAAAGGACTTAGTGATTCAAAAGGGAAATCAACAAAAAGTAAACAACTTTGGGGAAGGCAGCTGTTCTACAGGACAAGCTTCCTCTGGTCCATGTGCAGCACACCATGGCCCACAAAAGAAATGGAATGTATGCTAAAGGGACATGTGCAACAGACTTGGCTGTAAAAACAGTTGTGCACATTTTGTAAAGTAGGTGATGCAACTTGACCACAAACAAATATTGATGCAACCATTTGTGTGGCAATGCAGGCAGCCTCAAAAGATAATAGCCTCCAGATGGCTTTCATTCTTGATGAAAATAAATTCCCCATCATTTGTGTTCTCTGGAATGAGGATAGGGATATTACTAGTGAGTAAGCTAGTTGAGATTTAGGCAAGGCAACTCATGAAGGGTTAGCTTCTGCTCAAGCTGGTATCCATGCTACTGTATCAGTGCTACAGCAATGACACTAGTGACAATACGTACCAAAGCTTACAAAACGTATGTGCAGCAATGAACCATTTGTCAACTAATAAAACATTCAACTGCTGTAAGATTAGCACTTACTCCCCTTACAATCTTCACTTGGAGTAATTTTCCTCAACCCTATTGGTCCATTATTAAGTGTGAATCATTATCAGTACACCTCAGTTGCAGTTGATTCATGCTCTAGATTCCTTTTCGTTTGGCCACAAAAATCTGCCACTGCCTACTCAAGCCATCATAAAAGACTTGCACTACTTTTCAGCAATGACAGCAGTTCATACTTTTCATTCAAAGAACGGTCCTGTGTTTGCTGTTAAGGTGTTCATGGAGGCAATGTCTTCTCTGGGAGTATGGCTGCTATATCCTTGCACTCATTCTGCCCAGAATTGAACAGCATTGCAGAGCAAGTTAACACTGCACTTAAACAAGCCTTGACCACTGGGATATTGGATACATGATTGACAAGGCTGCACAGTTTATATGGAATTCAGAGAGCACTAATAATGTACCTAGAGGAATATTAAATGGTCACACCCCTTATGAATTACTCTGTTGAGTACCAATGTATGTGCCTGATCTTGATTTCCATGAAAAGGTGAAGAAGTTGAAAATGAAAACACCTGATGCAGTATCCTGGTTCAGTTTGTTACTAACTATTCAACACATCAGAATTAAATTGTCTGATGTGCAGAATTCTGGCTCTGCCACTAACAAAACTGAAATTACTAAAGCTGCTGATGAGTGTCTCCCTAAGTTGGGAGAGCTAGTTCTAGAGAAGATCCCTGACAAGCAAGCCTTTGGACCATCATATAGTGCACATGTTCCAGTTCTTGAGATAGATGGTACTCAGACAGTAATTTTACTGTTGCTTCCTGGTACAAAGAAAAGCAGGAATGTGTCAGTCTATCACATCATAACGCACAAGGTGGCTGATTGTGTTATCAGACCCTCATCAAAACCAGGGTTCCTCCAGAGTAGATAAACACATCCTCTCTCTACTCTCGAGGATTTACCCCAAGAAGAGTAAGCTACATTGAAATCTTGAACCCTTTTCCGGGGTGATTGATTGCCGATTACATCAGTAATCAAATAATGCAACCTAAGCACCAGCTTCAAAAAGTGAAACTAATGCTGCAATATCAACAATTAGAATCTCTGCAAAAATTGTTTATTGTGAACCTCCAACAAAACCCTCATCACTATAAATGATACCACTGCAGGACATTATGTTATATGAAAATGACTTGGATTCGGGTTTTAAAGCAAGAGAAATAATCATTCCTCCTATCAATGGGCACTGCACATGGCTTGCTGCTGGTTCTGTGCTTGATGCCCTTACCACTATGGACATATGTCTGAAATGCTACTGGAGTGCTATCCATTATTATGTAGATACTAATGTTGATTATAATTTTGCTGCTGCTATATGGGAACTATATTCCTGATAAAACAGTGCGGTTTCCTGTAGTGCAGGAATTGCAACCACATTCTTCATCTCACAGAGTAATAAAAATAATGTATAAATTGCTTGGATTCTTTACACCGAAGTGTCCCAGCGCTTGATAAAATGGCCCATAAACCCAACTCCATGAACTTTAGAGAAAAAGAAGGCCCATTAGGCTGGCCTGAACAACTAGGTTTATTAGCTTTTTATGGAACAATAGTTCTGAAGGTACCTGTCTGATTAGAAGAAACAGGAAGTTCCATTGTTGGCTGCTAGAAATCTAAAGGAACATTCTCCAATCTGTGCCTTTTTACCAATGAGAACCAATGCTACTAGAGACCCAACAGATCTTACTTTTCTAGTAGAAACATATGTCTTAAAGCAGGGACCCTTCTCTCTAAGGATCCTATGACAGTAGCACTTGGCTTTAAAGATAAGACATTTTTCAAGCGATAGCCAGGTCAACTTCAAAAGAGTAGATCCCAAAGAAGGCATTCTAAGGAGGTTCAGTAGAAGATGAGCAGCAGCATTTTGTACAAGCTGGAGACCCATGAGCTGGGACTGCGTAGCTCCTAAATAAAAAACATTACTATAGTCCAGCCTTGAAATAACTAAGGCCTGGACTACTGTCCTTCTAGCAGCCTCAGGGAAAAGTTCAATAATCTTACTAAAGGTTTTCAGAATCCCAAAGCACTTGTCTGCTAGGCCTGTGATCCGATTATCAAAAGAAAGCTTGGTGCCAAACCAAATACTGATGTTTTTAACTTTCATTTTAGGAGGAAGCAAAGGGCTGAGCGCTTCTGGCCATGAGGCAGAGAACCAGATTGATGCCTCAGTTTTTCCAGCATTTAATTTAAGACAATTCAGGTCCAACCACTGGGCCACCTCCGTCAAAAAAGCCCTAATAGTGCAGCCGTGTCAGTTTCCTTCTGAGACAGGGTGATAACCACTTGCATATCATTGGCATAGAACAGGATCATCATGCTGTGCATATCCTGCAGTGACTATTGTTATTTAGGGCAATGGTCATGGTCCTACAGAATGATTCAAATTTCTTATGTTTTAATAAACTTTCTCTATGACATTTTAATTCCTGGCCCTTTTGGAAATTCTTAAGTCTGAAATGTTGTTAAGCAAGTAATGTCTAATTTAATTTCACATTGTTCATTTGATAATGAGTATTTCTATTTAAATGCAGAAAATCATCAAGAAATGTTTAGTTTTCATCATTATGGACATCATTATATTCATTGAGCAAACAATCCTGTAAAAATATATAATTATGCACAGTCTGAGACTAAGTTATGTGACATTAGCATTGTAAACCACTTATCTGGTGGGCCTCATCACCCCTCCAGTGCTGAGCCCTTTTTTTGGGTATTAGGGGTAGTTTGCGCCTAGGCCTTCATAACGTTTTGTCCAGAGCAGTGGCACTGTGGAAGATCCAAAGTGGCACCATGGCTTGAAATATACATACATTCTGAGTCCTAATTTCTCTGAAACAGCAGACCAGATGTACACTAAAGCACAAAAACATGCTTTCTGGATCAAGATGTAGCTTCCTGGAAAATTTGGTGTAAATAAGTATATATATATATAATCCGGAATAAGGAAACATCAACGCAGCAGTCCCAGCCAGGCTTCGGAGCTCCTATACATATATTCAATTTTCTTCTTGGTTAAAGGAAAGCCGGGACACCCCCAAAATGCTGACAATATAAATAAAAGTTTATTTGGAAGAAAAGTCTCCCCTCCAACGTGTTTCGGCCAAAACGTTTATTTATATTGTCAGCATTTTGGAAGTGTCCCGGCTTTCCTTTAACCAAGAGGAAAAATGTGTATATATATATATATATATATATATATATATATATATTTTTTTTTTTTTTACTGAACAAAAACGAAGGTTACAGGGACGTTATAGTTTAATTCAGATTTTACACACACAAAACCATACAAAATTCAGCAGTTATAGTTCTAGTTATGTCAAGTAACTATAACTCATGCCCTAGGGTAACTATAATTCGTGCCCCTGACATGACAGTTTTCTCTTCAATAATTTCAGTACAAATGTTGCAGTGATATATTTTCAATGATGTCATAGAAGATGTCATGAGCGCTGTAATATTTGGGGTAGTTAGCAGCACATGGCAAAGGTGTGAGTTATTAGCCAGATGTATCATGAAACGGCCTTGCGAATCGCAAATAGCGATTTTAAAGAAATCGCTATTTCCGAGTTGCTATAGGCCATGTATCACTACTGCGAATTGGAATTAGCGATTTCTTAAAATTCGCTATTTGTGGTTTGCGAGGCCCAAATACCGAATCGCAATTTGCGTTCTCGCAATTTGCGATTCGGTAATTGAAAATCGCAAATTGCGAGAACGCACACCTGGAGGAGCCTGATCACATCACAAGCAGGAAGTGAGTCATCCCAGGCAGTTTGCAAGTGCCACACCCAAACTAGCACTCAGAGAGTCAGCCCAGCCACAGTGAGCAAGTCTCTGAAGAAGGCAGCCCAGCAAAACCACCATGGACGCCTCTGCCCAGGGAAAGGAGAAGGGAGAAAAGAAGTGCAAATTGAAGTTTAGTGAGCAAGAGCTGGAGGTGCTCACAGAGGAGGTGGTCAGGAGCCATGGCCGTTTGTTCAGCAAAAGCGCACTCCAGGTGCCTGAGAGTGAAAAGCGCAGACTCTGGGCAGATATCCAGACCAAAATTTGCGCTGTTGGAGTAGCGCAGCGCTGTGTCAAGGAAATAAAGAAGAGGTAGTACGACCTGCGGTCCCGTGCCAAGGAGAGGGTGGCAAGACAACTGCAGGAGGCCAGAAGCACAGGAGGCGGACCACCCACAGAGACACTATCCACCCCGATGGAAGACCTAGTGGAGTCCACACTCCTACAAGAAGCAGTCAGTGAGGTCACTGACATTGACACATCCGGCACACCAAGTACAAGTAAAGGTAGGTGCAATATTGAAATGTAGCCCCATATGTGTATGCACAAAAGCCCCTTAGGAATTAGCAAGTAGTTTAAAACATTGTGAGAAGTAGTCCATTCCACATCTTAGAAGCAGCACAACAATGCCTTTGTGGAGTGGTAGTCCACAACCTAGAGCTGAAAGTAGCACATAGATTGTAATAGGCAGAGCGACACACAGAAGAACACAACACCCACAACATAGTGATGAGAAGTAACTATACGTTTATTATAATTGTGTGACCTTTATTGATACATACATAAGTGACATACTGCATATTGTCGTTGCAGGTGGCCCAGGCCCAGCAGCTACACGTTGTGCCATTGCAGGGGAAAAAGACACCCATCCTGCTTCTGACTCTAATACCAGCGAGTCACAGAACATCACGCCCATCCGACGCAGGCCTAGGGCACTGCCACTACAAGAACTGAGCCAGGACTCTGATGAGCAGCAGGAAGAATCACACACATCGTCCCTAAGTGGCAGATGCACTCAGATGCAGGAGCCCCGTCCACAGCAGAGCACAGCACCCCACAGGATGCCTACACATGCCTACATATGCAGGTGCACAGGCTTTTGAGGCAGGTGAGGGAACATCATTATTTGGTGGCCTGGAATCGGCTATGTTAAAGCAGCAGGGCCTGCAAAACAAAAACATATCTGCGTTACAAAGGCAGATGCAGGCACATAACACAAACATGGGGGGGCTGCATCGCCAGCTGGAGTGTCTCAATGCCAACATCAAACAGCTGCATGAGGGACAGAACCCAGCATCGCAGGATACGAGGGAGCTGACTACTGCTCTGAGGGAACTGTGTCAGGAGCTGCGCCACAACAGGGTAAGCCATGCAGGCAGGAGCGACGCTTCATGAGTATGTTTGGCGGTTTCTGTCGCTCTGTCACAAGGCTGGCAAATTCTACAGCCCTAATATTGCGTCATGCTGTGGCCGCACAGGTAGATGCAGCGCACAGCAGCAGGGATGTGGCCCAAGGACTGGTCCAGATCACAAATGTGATAGACAATATTATGGGTAACCGGTCAGCCACACCAAGTGAACTGGGACTGGGGGACACGGAGGACACATTGAGCCTCAGCAGCTTAGCTGTTCCCACAACGGATGCCAGACGTCGCAGTGCCAGACACAGCACTGTCACAGAGGCAGAAACTTGAGGTGCCAGTGAGGCAACTGTGCACTCGAGTGGCGTGCATGGCCGGAGGAAGTGAGTGTATTGGCCACAGGGGACTGTAAATATTTCTGGCATAAGGAAACTATGAAAGAATAGTGATTTCTGTTAACTGCTTTTGTTTATTGTCACAATTACTTTTGTTGGTACTAGTGGAACTCATATTACCTGACATTAAGGTAATAAATTTACTTACTACAAGTACATTTGTCAGTGGATTTGTGTTGTTCATACTTACATCTGAAATGGTTGTGTGTGATGTCAGCACGCCTTTGCCTGCCCTCTGCTGCACCGGTCCTGTCTGCTGGCTGTAGGGGTGGTATGGGTTCATCATCCTCATCTGATTCAGAATCAGATATTTCCACAGGTATGCCCCTGGTGGTAGCTATATTCTGCAAGATTGCACAAGTAGCCACTATTCTACATGTTGTCTCTGGGCTGTACTGTAGTGCCCCTCCACTTTTGTGGAGGCACCGGAAGCGACTCTTCAGCAGCCCAAAGGTGCGCTCCACCACGTTGCAGGTCGCCCTGTGTGCTGCATTGTATCTCAGTTCAGCAGGTGTAGTAGGATTGAGGTAGGGCGTCATCATGTAGGTGCGCACTGCGTAGGCACTGTCTCCTGGAATGAACAGAGGGTATAATGAGTAACTGAGCCTTCTGACGTCACACTGCCATCAATGCACCAGTGTACAGAGGGACAATACCTAGTAGATATCCTTCACCAAACTCCCCAGCTAGCAGTCTTGTGTGAATGCCACTGTGCCGAAAGATGTATGAATCATGTGTGCTCCCTGGGTACCTGGCCACGAGATCAGTTATGATATAGGAGGCATTGTATATCACCTGAATATTCATGGAATGTTGGTATTTACGGTTGCGGTACACATATTCTGTGGCTGATGGTGGACAGATTGCTACATGTGTCCCATCTATGGCACCTAGGACATGGGGGAACTGTGCTATCTGGTAGAAATCTATTTTTGTCTGCTGTATTTCCTGTGGGGTGTGAGGGAATTTTATGTACTGGTGTAGTCTGCTCAGCATGGCGTTGATAAATGCAATGAAAAATCTAGAGAGGGTACTCTGTGAGACCCCTCCAGCTGCTGCTATAACCCCTTGATAGCTCCCTGAGGCGAGTAGGTGGAGGGAACATAATACCTGCACATGGGTGGGGGTGCTATGAGTCCTATGTGTTGTGTGCTACAGTATGGGTTGTAGGTCAGCTATCAGGTCGAGTTCAACCTGTACCTCTCAAATGTTTCCTCCATTGTCTGGTCAAAAAGTGTAATGCGCACTCTGAAAATGCACTCCTGTCTTCTTCTCCCTCTCCTCAAACCTGCCAAGATCCTCATCCTCCTAGCCATGACATAGAGTGCAGCCATTGGGGAAAAGAGTCTGCACCTGGTTACCACCTGCTTTCACTTAGTGGTATTTTGCATGTGCAAAATGCCATTCTGCGAAAAATCGCAATTTGCGATTTTTTTGGTGCATCGATTTGCGACTTGGTTTTGCAAGTTGCATTTTGCGCCTCGCAAAACCAAGTCGCTACGCAAAAAATCACAATTTTTGTGATTTCTTATTTTTGGTCTGCGAATGCCTTTCATGCATCGCAGACCACGTTTTTGCATTCACAAACAGCCAAATTTTGCGATTCACACCGTTTGCGAATGCAAAAACGTTTGATACATCTGGCCCATAGTTACCTTAGGGCACGTGGTGTAGTTACTTGAGATAACTATAACTGCTGAATTTCTATGGTTTTATGTGTGTAGAATAGGAACTATAATGTCCCTGTAACCTTTGGCTTTTTCAGTGAATTTCGAAAGTTTTTTTAACATTTTATTTCCTAACTATAATCTCCCTATAACGTTAGTTTCTTTCAGTGAACTTCTATGTTTTTTTAATGCTGTTTCCTAACTATAACGTCCCTGTAACCTGGATGTGTCAGTGGTTGTGTGGAGGTGTAAGTCAGTGTGTGAGTGTGTGTGGTGGGTGTGTGAGTGTGTGTTTGTGTGTGTATCTGCCTGTGTAGGTCTCTGAGTGGTTGAGGGAGTGGCTGTGTGGATGTGTGAGTAGGTGTATGAGTGGCTGTGTGGGTGTGTGATTGCTTTTGTGGGTCTGTGAGTGGTTGTATGTGTGGCTGTAAGGGTGAGTGGGTCTGTGAGTGGCTGTATGGGTCTGTGAGTGGATGTGTGAGTAGTTTTGTGGGTGTGTGAGAGGGTGTTTGAGTGGCTGTGTGGGTGTATGAATGGTTGTGTGGGTATGTGAGTGCGAGTGTG
The DNA here is from genome assembly GCF_031143425.1 of Pleurodeles waltl. Classification (NCBI taxonomy): domain Eukaryota; kingdom Metazoa; phylum Chordata; class Amphibia; order Caudata; family Salamandridae; genus Pleurodeles; species Pleurodeles waltl. The sequence continues at coordinate 796,715,456 of NC_090443.1, read as the reverse complement.
AGTGCTGTGTGAGTCTGAGAATGGGTGGGTGTGGTTTTGAGAGTCTGTGAGAGAGGTATGAGGGGCTGCATGGGTGTGAGTGAGTGTGTGAGTAGTTGTGTGGGTGTGTAAGTAGGTGTGAGTGAGTGAGTGAGTGTGTGAGTTGATGTGTTTTAATTGTGATCTGAATCCACAGATCCACTCAAATCCACCCAAATCCGTAAGGATCCAGGTGGATCCGTGGATACACATGCACCCAAAAAAAAGTATTGGGAAATTTCTTTGAATGAGGGGTCTCTAAGAGCATACCTCTACCCTGACCCCTTCTATCACTTTTACATTTTAGTTTTCAATTAACAAAATGGCTACCACAAATTTCATCTCAGCTTGTGGCCAGCCAATCACAGCATTACTGTTGGCACATGGATTCACAAATTCACCACAATCCACTGAGGATCCATGGCAGATCCACATCTTTAGAAATACATAAATATTTTTACTTGAATAACTCCAAAACTACTGAACAGATTTAAACCAAATTACATAAACACTTTTTTCTGGACCAACATCTTGCGTTATGCCAAATATGGTGTAATTCTGTTCAGCGGTTCGGACTGTAGTCATGTTTATAATCCCTATGGGAAGATGCTTGGGGAAAACATGTTTTGGGACACACACACTTTTTTCTCAGCCCCCACTTGATGGATTACCACTGCACTTTATAGACAGCAGCTGAAATGACTGTCACACTAGTTTTGAAAATGTCATGAAGATCCGTCAAACAGCGCCAAAGTTCCTAGCAAAACAAAAATTGCTTTTCCTAAAGAAACTAGGTCCTAAATATAACTACCAACTGCCTGTATGTAACATATATATATATGTGTGTGTGTGTGTGTGTGTGTTGTATAGATAGGCAGTTTTAAACTTACTACAGGCTGCAGTGGCAGGCCTGAGACATGTGTTAAAAGGCTACTTATGTGGGTGGCACAATGAGTGCTGCTTCCCCCTACCAGCATTTAATTTCCTGGCTCAGGGTACACGGAGATCCATTTATTAGGAGCATATAAATAAATTAAATATGCCAGTTAGGTGTAGGCCAACGCTACCATGTTTTAAGGAGAGAACACAAGCACTTTAGCTCTGGTTATTAGGATTCAAGTGCACCGACTCCTAGGGCCAACAAAACTTACTTCAGCCAAAATGAGGGAGTGAATGTAAATTGTTTGGGGGAATACCATGCCCAGGATGTCAGGTCCAACAAGTCTATATGTTCATGTTATTGAGCTCTGATTTTAAAAGTTGTATTTCCAAAGATTGGTTTCAAACAAAGAACAAGGTTTTATGGACGTTTAAATCTCCACGGCTCATGCTTTGTTTTTAAACAATAAGCAGGGTTTCACATAATGTAAGTAAGTGAAAGGTTACAAGGGGCTGCTACTAACTGTTGATAGAGCGGTCCCTAGTAATAATTTTTTTACCTGCGTTCGGACGCTCTTTAGGCCGATGAATGTTTTGACTAAGTGGGAACTCTCTGCACTCTTATATCGATCAGTCGCATCAAATCAATAATCAATAACGAACATAAGCAACACCTTGAACGACATAGCACTTTACAATTAATCCAGAATACATTTCGGCGAACCCTGACCTTTCAGTCAGGAATAACCACACCAGTTTATTGCAAAGTTAGTGAATTTATTTCCCTATATTAACAAAGCTAGCACAATATAAATGTGTCTCAACACCAAGTGATAAACATATATGAACATTAATAGCTGTCCATAACGTCGAAACAAGTGTAATCTATGAAGCATTTGAATCACAAGGCATTCGATAATGGCAATGCAAATCACTAATACGATAATCTGTAATGAACTAATCGCGTACATTTAGTCAGCATAACAAGATCTCAAATTGCATCGTGCGACATATGGAATCCTCGTCTAACCTCAAATTAGCATCGGCATGTGGGACTTCATGCAAAAACAATTTAGCAACATTAATTTAGAAAACTCCTAACTAGGGCTCTTACCAAAATCAGCAGTTGGTTACCTAAAAGAAACACAATGCAATTTTACAATTTCCTTTCATATTTACCAATTACGATCAGCATACAAGGAAGTCTTCGTCTCACAGGTACCGTTCTTCGGTCAGCATGGGTACCGTTTCTCGATCAGCATGGGACGGGACAAAGGGGCAGGGGTGAACGGGGCAAGTGCCTCACGGCAGCAAGGTAAAACTATTACTTCATGTAAAGGAATCAAATCAAAGTTACAGTCTCTAGGGCAAGAATCATTTAAAGTCTCTTTCTCTCGATTAGAGAAAGAATCAAAGTCTCTCAAAATGGCGTCGCAGCAAAGTGGGCCATAATAGCTACGAAGTCAAAATGGCGGGCTGTCCGATGAGAGAGCAATGATCTCCAATTTCTTCTCGTGCACCTGGGTTTTATAGACAACAGTGCAAGTCCTGTAGGGTCTCCATTGGAGGGTTCATAGGTTAGCTTCAGATTGACCAATCAAAAACGACAGTTCTCAAGCTTTTACTTAAGCATACATTATCCTTGGAGATGGGTACGCAAATTGCAACATTGTCTCCCAATTAGCTTACTCTCAGAGCCTCCATTGTCCGCACCTGCAAGTCGACCTTGAATTAAAGAGAAAATATGCCAGGCTGGCACTAACTTTAAGATAAGCATGTGAACAGTTTCTGTGGAAAAGTACAGCTTCAAGCAAGAATACACGTTTATTAGCACAGTGGAAAAATACGAGCATCTAAACCGTGAGACCAGGCAACTAGGCCAAAGCCTCCGCTAAAGTAATGCTAAGCTAAAACATTTCAAACAAGCAAATCGTAGCACACGTTTATGATTATGTCGGATTAGTGCAATTCTAATTCACCATGTTATATAAAGCACGCGTATAAATGTTGGCAAACTACTCTGAGGGCACATTTTGTCCCCGTACAATCTTTATTAGTTCGGTTAATGTCACACATGATTATTTCAGCACTTCGTTTAAGCGTTAATAAATCAAAACCTTCATTTTCTGCTTCATCAATCCCTCCTCTGATGACTACTTGTCATCACACAAATCATGCCCACAAATTTTATTCCATTAAAATTCTGTCAGTTCCCTTTTCCTTTTAGTACCCCTAGTTTGCGCTTTGTATTCTTCTGCCATTCTTTTCATAATTTTCTCCTCCTTTCTTCTTTTAATTCTTTCCATAATCATTATTATTCCCCTTTTTATTCCCCAAATTCCAAATACACAAATTATTACTATTAATATTCCTTCTATTATTTTCAATAATATTCCATTCCAAATTCCCCCAATCCAATGTCCCACTGAAGCAAGTCCCTTTCCAACCTTCTCCCACACTCCTGGTTCTTTCAATTCCTTCAAATCTGCACTTTCTTTTGTTAGATTAGCAAGCATAGTTTTAATCTTCACACTATTATCAGGTATATAGGTACAACAGTGACGTGCACCAATCATTTTGCAAACGCCTCCATCCTTTGCTAAAAGAATGTCTAAAGCAAGCCTATTTTGAAGAGTCATAGCTCTTTCCGCTGCAAGCTCAGCATCTATCAGAATTATAGCACCTGAAAACTTTGTCAACATGTTATCCACTATAGTAGACAACTTTCGTATCTTGATGGAATTCAACACAACTCCCAATGAAGGAATCATGGCTCCAAATATATCACCTACCACAGCAGCTGCGCTCTCTCTCTTCTGGATACGATGGGATCCAGATGTCTTTTGAATCATCGATACGTCATCCAGTTGATAAACCTTTGGGAACACTATACCCAAATAACATCTCCCCCACCATCCCTTTGGAAGACGATAATAAGCATTATGCCCACAAATGTAATATACCCCTGGAATGACAGGGTCAAGTCCGTTCATCATGAATGTCCATTTGGCCTTAAAGATAAACGTATGTTTACACTCACTCGCTCCTACGAAAATGTTGTCATAATAAGATTCTCCTCGATATATACAAAATGTCCCTACATGCCAAGCATCTAAAGCTATTTTCCCTTGTGTCTTTATAGCAGCAAAATCATAATTATCTACTGAAGTCCTCTTACTTAGCTCCTTTTCTAATTTCGCATTCATTTGTGCCCTTCTATCATCTGTGCGATCTAAAAAGCTTATTTCTACAGCAGAGACTGAGCAAGTAAGGTTCTCCCTATGAGCATGAGGCGTTTCAAAAGGTTGCATTGGCTCGAAAAATTCCCTCATTATTTTAGCATCCCAATCTTTAGCAATCTGGCTTAGCTGTGCTATTATAGGAACATAAGCAAAGGTAACATCATAATTCGAGTAAAAATACTGTATGTTAGTTTGACCATAAAACCTAGACATTACTATACTACACGTAATCCCATATGTAAGAGGCATGTGGTGATAAGTCACCCCTTCCTTTACTGATGTCGGTATCTGTGTACACACATAACAATCCTTCGCATCCATAGTCTCAACATACTCTGTTAGTAAGCGATAGAAAACGTTATACGAAAGCTCTTTCTTATCGTGCAAGAGCCTCTCATCCAATGCTAGTCTTTTCAATGGGGTTAGTTCAGTGACAGTAACAGGAGCAATAGTAGAAGCCTCAATATTCTCACTCTCACCCTTTCCATGCATTCCAAGCACAATTGCCATTATTATTATTATACATGTAATTACCAAGCCTATACACACATATTTACAATATTTCTTTCTATTATTTTGCGTAGCGTACCTAGTCATGATCTGTATAGAATCAGAGAGCTAGAAGCACCTATAAATGAAACTATTTAGTAATTCAGTTACAAAGCTGAACAAGCGCAATGTTCACACCGTCTTCTTCAAAAGGCCAGTCACTTATCGGTTAGCAGCATTTGTCTCAATTCGGCAATAACTCAGTCTTTATCAGCTTAGCAAATGTCTCATCCGGTTTAACAATGTCTCAGCTGGTTGTTTCTTTCACGTTAGATTGGAGCGAACAATATCATTTACTACTCTTTCAATCGACAGAGTCTATGAAACTTTTCTTTTCTATTGGTATCTATTCTTCTTCTTCGTTCTCGATGCTTAGAGATACAAACTCGTCAGTCCAATCATCATTGACTGCATATGCCATTCAGGACCGGAATATCTCCTGTTTGGTATCCTTTTCCTTTTCAATTTTGCTTCTCTTTTCGACTCTGCTTCGCTGGTACTTTCCTCTTTTGTCAAGTCTTTTTCCTCACTTGACGATTGTTCCACGACAGTCACTTCTTTTCTTTTCTCCTTCACTTTTGGCCTTCCTCCGTCGTTCAAACTTTCTTTACCCTTTTCTTTTATTGGTGAGATACTTAGTCTTCTCTTTGCACCATGTCCATTTGATAGACCTGCTGTCTTTTCGGTGGAAGCTTGAACCTTTTCGTTCTGTTCTGCCCTATCCCCTTCTTCCGGGGAATCGATCACGTTCTCTTTTTCTCTTTCTGTATCGTCTGCTTCTGGAAAAGCCCTCCTCTGATCAGGCTCTCCTGCCTCTTCACCTTTTTCGAGCCCTTCGTCACCGTTATTTTCTTCAGGCTCTTTATCACTTTCAGCTGCTTCAGGCTCCTTGTCACCTTCAGCTGCTTCAGGCTTTTTGCTACCCTCAGCTGCTTCAGGTTGTTTGTCACCTGCAGCTTCTTCGTCGCTGTCTGAACTTTCCCCTTGGTCTCCCCCAAGTCAGTTGGTGTCTTCGTCGTCGGAGAATATCTCTTTCTCTCCTGCTTCTGCCTGTTCGCTTTCAGTTCGCTTTTGTTCTGTCTCAGCACTCAGCACTGTTTTATCAGGCACTGGTAGTTTCAGCGCTTCAACTTCCTCATCTGTGGGACACAACACCTTCTTTGTGTGACTGGCGTGAATCCAGTTGGGAACCCCCGCACACTTCACAGCGGTAGTTGTCGTCAGGATCACTTGAAAAGGGCCTTTCCAACGGGGTTCCAGACACGATTTTCTCACGTGCTTCTTTACCACGACCCAGTCACCTGCTTTCAGTGCGTGTCCTGGACCTTGGATCGGTGGCAAGGTGGTCGCTTCCACCTGGTGAGAGAAAGAGCGAACCACGTCAGCCAGTCCTTTGCAGTAGTCTAACACCATATCATCTGTAATATTCAAAAGCATGTTTGCGGGAACTGCAGGAAGTCTCATAGCCCTGCCCATGAGAATTTCATGCGGAGACAATCCAGTCTTTCTATCAGGAGTGTTTCTCATTGACATTAGCACTAAAGGCAATGCGTCAGGCCATTTCAAATTTGTCGATGCACATATTTTTGCCATTCTTGATTTCAGCGTACCATTCATCTGCTCCACCAGTCCTGAGGCTTCAGGGCGATAGCTACAATGCAGCTTTTGCTCAATGTTCAGCGCTTCGCAAAGTAACTTTATCACCTCGTTATTGAAGTGACTTCCCCTATCTGATTCTAAAGAGATCGGGAATCCGAAACGTGGTATCAACTCCCTCAACAATAGCTTGGCAACTGTAAGGCTGTCGTTTCTACGTGTGGGGTATGCCTCAATCCAGTGACTAAAAATGCACACAATCACCAGCACATATTTCAGACCCCCATGCACAGGCATCTCAATGAAGTCCATCTGCATTCGACTAAAAGGTCCGCTTGCCCTACCAATGTGACTCGCGTTCACAACTGTTCCCTTTCCTGGGTTCATCTGCTGGCAAGTGACACATCGATGGCAAACTGCTTCTGCAGCTTGACGAAATCTGGGGTTAAACCAATCAGTTTTGAACAATCTTATCATGGCGTCTCTCCCTAGGTGAGCTTGCCCATGATAGAACCGCGCAAGCTGTGATAAGAGACTATTTGGCAAAACAAACTTTCCCTCATGTGAAACCCATAACTCGTCTTGTCTCTTTATGCATTGTGATTTAATCCAGGAATCTCTTTCATTATTTTGTAATGCTTTTAGTTCATCTATTGTATCTACAACCTTCAAGGCAAATGCTTCAGCTGGTTCGAGTTCTGGCTCATTTATCGTATTCCAATCATCCCTTAGTAATATACAGTTCAAAGCACAAAATCTTGCGACTTGATCCGCATATGCATTTCCTAGAGACACATAGGCCCTCATTCTGACCTTGGCGGGCGGCGGAGGCCGCCCGCCAAAGTCCCGCCGTCAGGTTACCGTTCCGCGGTCGAAAGACCGCGGCGGTAATTCTGACTTTCCCGCTGGGCTGGCGGGCGGTCTCCTTCAGACCGCCAGCCAGCCCAGCGGGAAAGAGGCTTCCACGATGAAGCCGGCTCGGAATCGAGCCGGCGGAGTGGAAGCTGTGCGACGGGTGCAGTTGCACCCGTCGCGTATTTCACTGTCTGCGCAGCAGACAGTGAAATACATGTAGGGGCCCTCTTACGGGGACCCCTGCAATGCCCATGCCAGTGGCATGGGCACTGCAGGGGCCCCCAGGGGCCCCGCGACCCCCCCTACCGCCATCCGGATCTCGGCGGTCCGACCGCCGGGATCTGGATGGCGGTAGGGGGGGTCAGAATCCCCGCGGCGGTGCAGCAAGCTGCGCCGCCGCGGAGGATTCAATGGGGCCGCGGTACACTGGCGGGACCCCGCCAGTGGTGCCGGTCCGACCGCGGCTTTACCGCCGCGGTCGGAATCCCCATTGGAGCACCGCCGGCTTGTCGGCGGTGCTCCCGCGGTCCTCCGCCCTGGCGGTCAAAGACCGCCAGGGTCAGAATGAGGGCCATAGTCCTGTCCTTTCGTATGAGCACTACACTTTACCACTGCAACTTCGGCTGGTACTTGAATGGCATGTAACAATTCCCTTATCCTCTCCCCATTCTTCACTGGGGATCCTGAAGAAGTCAGGAAACCTCTCTGTGACCATAGTTGTCCAAAGTCATGCACAATCCCAAACCCATATTGACTATCTGTGTAAATGGTGACTTTCATCAATGCAGACAGTTGACATGCTCTGGTAAGGGCTACAAGTTCTGCTACTTGTGCAGAATAGACTCCTTGAAGCCATCCCGCTTCCAAGACACCTGTTACAGTACATACAGCATATCCTGCTTTCAAAATCCCCATCCCATCTCTTATACACGAACCATCAACAAAAAGAATTTGGTCATTTTCATCAAGCTTGGTATCCTTGATGTCCGGTCGAGGTTTCGTGCAAAATTCAGTCACCTGAAGGCAGTCATGCTCGATGTCTTCAGCGTTCTCAATTTCAGCATTTTCTCCAGGAAGCAATGTTGCTGGATTCAACGTAGTGCACCTTTTCAGCTGCACATTCGGTGAGCCCAGAATTATCGTTTCATACCTTGTGAGTCTTGCTCCAGTCATGTGTTGTGTTCGGGAGCGGGTCAAAAGTATCTCGACTGAGTGAGGGACCATGACTGTTACTGGGTGTCCCATCACTATTCCTTCACTCTGAGTGAGGCTGATACCAACTGCTGCTACGGCGCGCAAACACCCTGGGAGTGCTGCTGCAACCGGATCCAAAGTAGCTGAAAAATACGCCACTGGTCTGTTCACGCCACCATGGGCTTGAGTCAAGACAGACAAAGAACATGCATCACGTTCATGACAAAACAATGTGAAAGGCTTTGTGTAATCAGGCATACCTAAAGCTGGAGCCCTGCACATGCATTCCTTTAGTTCAACAAAAGCATCCATCTCATCTCCTTTCAGCTCAATTTCATCCAGGGCATCTTTCTGGGTCAATTTCAGTAGAGGCTTTGCTAGAGACGAGAAGTTGGGAATCCACTGGCGACAATATCCCACCATTCCCAAAAACTTCCTCACCTCCTTCCTTGTCTTTGGTGGACTCATTTGGAGTATACTTGTAATTCTTTCCTTCATTATTCTCCGTGACCCTTTCTCTATTTGGTGACCCAAGTATTTCACTTTCTTCTGACAGAACTGTAATTTGGAAGGAGACACCTTATGTCCATTCCTTCCCAAATGGTTCAACAGAGCAATGGTATCGGCTGTGCAGCCACTTTCTGTCTTTGATGCAACCAGTAAGTCATCAATGTACTGTACTATGGTTGGCTCGAATGGCAATTCTAATACTTCCAGGTCTTTCTTTAGGATCTGATTGAATATTGACGGTGACTCAGAAAACCCTTGAGGAATTCGACACCAACTGTACACTCTGTCTAGGAATTTGAAACAAAAGAGGAATTGGCTGTCCTCATGAAGAGGCACAGAAAAGAACGCTTGTGACAAGTCGATGACTGAGAACCATTCGGCATCGCAAGGGACTTGAAACATTATCACAGCTGGATTCGGTACGACAGGGCAGCACTTGACTATGATGTCATTTATTTTCCTCAAATCCTGCACGAGTCGGACCTTTCCACTCGGCTTTATTAGTCCCATTATTGGTGAATTACATGGACTGCTTAACACTTCTTTCAGTACCCCCTGTTTTACAAATTCGTCAATGAGTTGAGCAACTTTCATGAGGGTATCTTGTGGCATGTGGTATTGTGGGGTCTGGGGAAAGATTGCATTGGGCTTTACAGTCACTTTCACTGGTTCCACTCCTTTCATCAATCCCACCTCTTTCCCTGTCATGTCCCACACTTCCTTTCCGACTGTTTCCCGTAATTCAGCTAGGATGTCTTCTTCAGTTATCATCGGGAAAAGACAAATCAGAGGATACTCTTCGTCTACAGTTTCCACCTCATCCCCCTCTACACTGTCCTCTTCTTCCCCGTCACTGCTCGTCTGGATTGTTATTCCTTCGTTCGAACACATGATCGAACAACCCAATTTGCACAACAGGTCTCTCCCTAACAGTGCTATCGGGCTTGAGTCACATACCACAAACTGATGCACCCCTTGATAGTTACCGATGCTGACTGGTACCGGATCTGTAATTGGGTTCGTCAGATGTCTGTTTGCTACTCCCACCACTTGAACTGTCCTCCCTGAGAGTGGCAAATTTGGTACTTCACTGCTCTTAACTGTTGAACGTGTGGCTCCCGTGTCAACCAAGAATGAGACACGATGACCCATTACTCTTCCCTCTACGTACGGACCCCTTTGATCAACTTCCAAGGATGCCGCAAGCACACAATCTCCTTCTTCTCCTGAACTTTCACTCTCCCATACGTTGTTTATTCCACTCTCACTGTGTAATGGGAACTGTTGTACGGTTCCATTTGTACTCATTACCTGACCCGATACCTGTGGAGGAACCATCACTTGCTGCTGACTCATTGGTGCCAAGGGTATTTGCATTTGCTGATTAGGTACCATAGGTAACTGCTGTTGCATCGGCTGCATTTGCGTCATCTGCATACGAGGCATCTGCATCTGCTGCGGCTGCATAGGTTGTAATCCCTGCAATTGATTTACGGTCTGAAAATTTGGGCTTGGACCTCTCAATTTCGGTCCCCTCATTGTCTGAAATGCATTGACATCATTGTTTTGCTGACCAACACCTACACCTGCACCTACACCTACACCTGCACCTACACCTGCACCTTCCTGCACCACCATCGGGCACTCGCGTTTCCAATGACCTACAATTCCGCACACGTGACACGGCATCACCTTCTTCATTGCCTGCACACCCGTCACAACAGTGTTCAAATCCGGACCATTATTCACAAAACCTCCTCTGCCTCTGCCCCTAGCCTGTGGCTGAAACGCCATGTTTCCCTGCAACTGCGGCTGCGGTTGCGGTACCGGCTGTTGGAACCCTTGCATCCCTTGCAAACCTTGCAGACCTTGCAGACCTTGCAAACCTGTTTGAGCTGCCTTAAGCTGCATCATCATCACCTTCTCTTTCAGCTTTTTCTGTTTCACTTCAATTTCGTCGCTACAGTATTTCGCATAAGTCAAGACTTCGTCAATCGGTTTAGACTGCCAACAAATCAAATGTGACTTTATCATTTGACTTATTTCTGGTCTCAGCCCTTCCACAAATCTGAACACAAAATGGAGCATGTCCTTCGCCTCTATTGTTTCCGTGCCACTGTAATTCTTGAACGCCTTCAACAACCTCTCATAGTAACTATGAATCGACTCTTTAGTCTCTTGGGCAGTTCGATCAATCTTCTGCCAATCCACGTTCTTCGCGGGTACCTTTGTTTTCAAATGCTCAATCACCTTATAGTACAAGCTCATCACCATAGGAGATGGTGCACCTGTCTCCCTGTCCCTCTCTGGTTCACTTGTTGGCCAACCTACAGCTCTTTTGCAATCCTCCCACAAATCTGCCGGAACCACAATCTCAAAGAGAGTATTCAGGTCTTCCCAGAGACATTTTGCAAGCTTCACAAACCTATCAGTCTGCTGATACCATTCAATCGGTTTCTCTCTTAGTTTGGGAAAATCGTCCGTAAAGGACTGAATGTCGCTTCTGTGCCATGGTACATGTACTAATTTTCCTCCTGCTGTCTCCCTCATTGGTAGCATTGTTACTGTATCACTACTCTGCGGTCTTTTCTCATTGTGCTCTGTAGCACTGTCCCTCCTCTTGTCCTTCCTCTTTACCCACCTGCTTTCCCATTTGTCTAAGCACCTCCACACTTGTGCACTCTGCAGCAATTCTCTAAGGTGGGTCTTCATGCCTGCTGACCTCATGTGTTCAAAATCTGTGGTCCCAAAATCTAGCCTGTAGCTCCTGCTCAAGTGCTTCGTCTTGTCTATGTCAACCCCGTTTCTGTCAGCTGCTTCCTGCAAGCTCTTATGTATCTTGTTCACTTCCTTCGTAATCCTGGGACATAGATACCTCAGCTCTTCTTCCGTGTAGGACTCTAACCTGTTCACACCCATAGTCCCTTCCACCAATTCTTGTGCTTCCATGTTCAACCTGACCCTATTCATATAGTCTTCTCCTTTCCCACTAGCTGAACTTTGTGTAGAATTCAGACTGTTGAACCACTGTGTCAGCTGTTGCGCATTCACCCCCATCAGGGTAGCGTTCACATCGACTGCCATCGATGGCTGCGGCAACTTTTCAGTGTTCGATGTGAGAGGTATTATCAGTGGGGGGCTCGACCTCACCAGTGTTGACTGAGCACATATGGGACTAAACTCCATCAAGGACCCAGACCCAGTTGGCTGAGCCGCTATCGGAGTTATCCCTGGAGTGTTTTCTATGCACCTTCTTTCTGTCCCATTCTGCAGCATCGATCCCTGACTGTTCAGACCCGAATTAGGCTGACTATACAGAGGTACCGCTGGACCTACAGTAATGGGTAAGGATATCGCATCTGGGTTCTGTCCATTCCCCATGTTCTGAGGCATGTTCATTCCCACACCATGGGTCATCATTGCCGGCATGCCCATCTGGCTCCCCGTCATTTGAGCATGTGCGTTTCCTCCCTGCATCTGCTTTTGAGGCATTAAAAACTGAGTTGATTCAGCTTGTGCCATTGTTTGGTTATAACCATTCTGTACTCCCCTTACAGTTGGATCTAGAATCATTCCTGCACTGTTATCACTGTTGTAGTACCCTGGCATCTGCGGCTGATAATTTTCTGCTGGTTTCAACACGGGCACATCTGGATATATTCTCCTAACCTGCGGTATCTGCGGGGTGAACAGCAGACTCGGGTCCTTAGATCCCGATGACGCTCCTGAACTCTGGGTTTCACTGTTCTGTACCGGTGCTGGAGGGGCAGAACTGGTACTTGGACCTTGTCCATTCTCTGCATAAGGCGGTGGACGGTCGTTCAGCAATTGCATTATCAACTCCTCATCCTCTAACTCCTCTTCTCTTCTCAACTTTTCCTCGTCCTCTCTATCCTTGGAACACTTTCTGTCTGTCTTACAGGTAGCTTTCTTACCTGTCTCCTCTCCTTCCTTAGTAATTGCGGGGAACAATTTTATCCCCTGCAATACATCTGACCTCCACACCTTCTGTGCATTATCCCACCTAGCATCCGCTAGTGTCTTTTCTACCTTCCTCATTCTGGTCTCGAACTTCTTTTGCTGTTGCTGTCTGGCCATTAGTTCCCAAATTGCTAGAGCCTCAAACTGTGCTGGCCTTGGAGGCACCTTCATGTCGTACATCGTGAATCTCAAATTCTCTAAAATCCTTATATTGAATGTCCCATGTATCGGGAACGCTACGCTCCCATGTTTCTCTGTCCACTTGTGCCATTGCTTTAGCCAAAGGCACGGAGCTACCCCCTTCTCTTCCATTACAATGTAAGCTGGTGTACCCTCAGGCGGCGTCTCTTCTCCTACGCTCGCTTTAATGTAAGACTCCCCCTTCATCGCGCTCCTGAATGCTTTAAAGAATTTCATTTTTCTCGTCTTTTATTTAAGCAAGTTTATAATCAATAGGTGACTTCAATTTCACAAAAAAAAAATTGTAATCAATAGGTGACTTTAATTCCCGGAATACTCTTCGCTTGCCTTTCCCCTTCCAATCGAGTCCCACGGACTGCGTCCAATCCGTGCGCGACCCTTCTCTGCAACCAACCTATCCCAGCGCGGCTCTTAGTGACGTCACACTCACACACACTGCAGCTGACAAAGCCTCGCGGCTAGTCTTCCTTCACTCACCTCCTCTCATAACAACTTCTTGCATATATTGCGAGCTACCAAAAAATAAAACAGACCTGTCGGTTTACTACAGGAAGGGTAACACAGTCGCTTCAGGACCTTAGGGACCTTTCACTAGCCTCGGGACTTTTCACTAGCCTCTGGCCGCTATTCCGTCTTTCTCAGTCCCCACATTCGCAAGCAAATCTGACCCGCAGACCTACTCTCAACTTGTCAATGATCTGTTCTAGTGCACTTAGAATCTTGTCAAAGCCCGAAGTCGAAGTTTCTTTCACTCCCTAACACACGTACTGACTCGTTGACCACGCCCGATCAACCTACTAAACCGCCCAGACCACAACATGGATCAACATACTCCGGAGTCTCTTGACCTCACAGGGCCCGTTTCAACAACAACAACCACGTGGACCTTTTTATGCACAAAGCGCCACACGCACATGAAGTTCGACGACTTCCCTACTCTCACACTCGGAGCCGCACCTCCGCTAACTCTATGAAGTTCGACGACTTCTCTACTTCTACACTCGGAGTCGCACCTCCGCTATCCTTAAAAGAAAAATCCTCGCAACCTTTTCACACACCCTGCGGCAATAAGCTGTGCAAGCGCAAAACCCTAACTTCACTCATACCATCACTAGTACCACCAGCGCTGATTCCACACCTCCGTTCTCTCCATCCGCAAGCTCCGAGATCCCGGGAAAGTCGCGGTTGACCTAGCCCATCATCATCTTGTCAATCAGTTTTATCCAAGAAAATCTAATTCAACCTCTCGAATGGGGTCTCAAAAATGCGTAACCGTTAATTCAACACCATGTACTTTAGGAGTACAGGGTCCCAAAAGACGAAACCATCCTCTGCTACCATCTACTGATAGAGCGGTCCGTAGTAATAATTTTTTTACCTGCGTTCGGACGCTCTTTAGGCCGATGAATCTTTTGACTAAGTGGGAACTCTCTGCACTCTTATATCGATCAGTCGCATCAAATCAATAATCAATAACGAACATAAGCAACACCTTGAACGACATAGCACTTTACAATTAATCCAGAATACATTTCGGCGAACCCTGACCTTTCAGTCAGGAATAACCACACCAGTTTATTGCAAAGTTAGTGAATTTATTTCCCTATATTAACAAAGCTAGCACAATATAAATGTGTCTCAACACCAAGTGATAAACATATATGAACATTAATAGCTGTCCATAACGTCGAAACAAGTGTAATCTATGAAGCATTTGAATCACAAGGCATTCGATAATGGCAATGCAAATCACTAATACGATAATCTGTAATGAACTAATCGCGTACATTTAGTCAGCATAACAAGATCTCAAATTGCATCGTGCGACATATGGAATCCTCATCTAACCTCAAATTAGCATCGGCATGTGGGACTTCATGCAAAAACAATTTAGCAACATTAATTTAGAAAACTCCTAACTAGGGCTCTTACCAAAATCAGCAGTTGGTTACCTAAAAGAAACACAATGCAATTTTACAATTTCCTTTCATATTTACCAATTACGATCAGCATACAAGGAAGTCTTTGTCTCACAGGTACCGTTCTTCGGTCAGCATGGGTACCGTTTCTCGATCAGCATGGGACGGGACAAAGGGGCAGGGGTGAACGGGGCAAGTGCCTCACGGCGGCAAGGTAAAACTATTACTTCATGCAAAGGAATCAAATCAAAGTTACAGTCTCTAGGGCAAGAATCATTTAAAGTCTCTTTCTCTCGATTAGAGAAAGAATCAAAGTCTCTCAAAATGGCGTCGCAGCAAAGTGGGCCATAATAGCTACGAAGTCAAAATGGCGGGATGTCTGATGAGAGAGCAATGATCTCCAATTTCTTCTCGTGCACCTGGGTTTTATAGACAACAGTTCAAGTCCTGTAGGGTCTCCATTGGAGGGTTCATAGGTTAGCTTCAGATTGACCAATCAAAAACGACAGTTCTCAAGCTTTTACTTAAGCATACATTATCCTTGGAGATGGGTACGCAAATTGCAACATTGTCTCCCAATTAGCTTACTCTCAGAGCCTCCATTGTCCGCACCTGCAAGTCGACCTTGAATTAAAGAGAAAATATGCCAGGCTGGCACTAACTTTAAGATAAGCATGTGAACAGTTTCTGTGGAAAAGTACAGCTTCAAGCAAGAACACATGTTTATTAGCACAGTGGAAAAATACGAGCATCTAAACCGTGAGACCAGGCAACTAGGCCAAAGCCTCCGCTAAAGTAATGCTAAGCTAAAACATTTCAAACAAGCAAATCGTAGCACACGTTTATGATTATGTCGGATTAGTGCAATTCTAATTCACCATGTTATATAAAGCACGCGTATAAATGTTGGCAAACTACTCTGAGGGCACATTTTGTCTCCGTACAATCTTTATTAGTTCGGTTAATGTCACACATGATTATTTCAGCACTTCGTTTAAGCGTTAATAAATCAAAACCTTCATTTTCTGCTTCATCACTGTCTATTTTGAAAACATTCAACAACCTTCAGACAGAATATATAAACTATACATGGCATTATGTGATTGAGAGGAACTTCATCTCAGGTATTCAAGACTGAGGGCCAAACAGAGCTGTAATAATCTTCTCTTGCTGAAGGCTACAGGAAAAGCACATCCAGCCTTCACTCAGTTTATCTGCTGACTTTCAGACCCAGATAGAGCCTTCGCTCTGCTGAACATTGGTTCTATAGAACAGAAAAAGGTATCCAGGTGTGAACCATCTGTGAAAATCAAAGTGGTCTTTTCAATGGTAAAATAGGAAGGTTTAGGGATATCAATATAACGAAGATTTTAATACAAGGGGTTAGGAATATAAACATAAAGAAGATTTTAATACAGTCATGAATCACTTTTTATTGATTATTCACTCTTCATGTAAATATCACTGCCATTACTTTATTCATTATTAGAATGCATATTGTGTGCATAGGATACTATTTTGATTTTAATAAGCCTTGAAAATATAATCCAGGTTCCTGGTATTCTTGAGTGTGCATATTCATGATAAAAGAGAGTTTAGGATTCCGATAATCATCCCTGTAATGTCTCACAGGAATGATTGTTACCTAGAATGCACTACTCGCTAGTAATCCATAGTTGATAGTACTTTTGCCTCCGGTTGGCATATTAACTTCGTCCTTAGTGCCAGAGGGTCTAGAAACCCCATTTCCACACGTTGTTCTGGGATGAAGCCCAGAAACACTTATCAATGCTGCTGCACTTTTTTGGTAGCAGTTTCTGGTTCAAAATGGGGGAACTGGAGCCAAGAATATGACAACGCATTTAGTGCAAATGCCCCACTCATAGTTTGAGCCCAACACCAAAACTGCATGCCTGTTGCTCTAACAATCATTGGTTCCATGGAGCCACATTGGTATGGTGGTAGGGACCTTGTACCCCCATCATCCTTGGGTGCACATTGACAATTGGTGACATTAAAGGATCTGTAAATATTATTGCTAAGAATTACGACTGGAACCCAAATATTTGACACCTCTGCCCATGCCCAGGGGTGAGTGAGGGATTGCAGGGTATGGAATGCATGCACTGCACCGTCCGCTGCAGCTTCCATGTGTTATGTCATCCCTGCCATAGGGAATCAGGAGGTGTAACAGGTGCAGTTGTCAATACATTACTCTTTGAATAATTGTGGGTCTGCACTCTGTTAATTCATCCCCTCACTTGACGTAACAGTGTAATTTGAGCTACCATTTTGTGAGATGACTGGACTCTGCCCCTGCCATACTGTCTGACTGTCTGGCACCCACCTCCCCCACCCCAGCACAGATCTTACCTGATGTCAGAATGATGGGGAGAGCACAATTTGCCATGGGCTTCACATTCTATGCATGCAGAATTTATTTTTGTAAACTTGTACACAATCAAAATGAAGATTTACAGCGCAGATTTGGAAAAACGTGTCTTATTTCGAGCCCGAATTTGTATGGGCCAGATTTATAACGTGCTTACATTTCCTCTCTGCATTGCAGCAGCTCTTGACTTAATACCACAATTGAATGTGAAGCGAATTCATAGAGTGCACTTGGTACATTCATTTCTGCTAATGTTTTGTGAAGCTAATGCACGCATCAGGCACCTGGCAAGGAATACGCACCCAACAGTGGTGTAACAAAGGTCCCTGCAGCAGAGGCAGCTCCTCTGCTATGACAGAGGACAATCGCCCCCCGCCAGCAGCAGCAGTTGCAAACCTTTTGCAGGAAAACGATAATAAACTATGTTTATCATTCTTTTCTTGTAAAAAGGGGCAGGGCCATCAGCGATGACAAGGACTGTACGCATGTATGTTTGGCCAGCCAGCTCAGGCTGGCCAAATACACATGCACACTGGGCTCTCTCCAACTTGGCACTGTGTTGCCGGGTTGGAGACTGCAGGCAGAAAGTTCCATTCTTCCTCGGAGCGCCCTGGCTGGGCACTCCATCCACTACTAACACTGATTTTGTGCTGCCAGCAGCATGAAAGCAGCATTAGGATTAAACGAGGGCAGGATGGGAGCCTGTGCCTGCAGTGGAGGAGAGGAGTGGAGCGGATCGGAGTGCTCCTTCCAATCCTAACACTGCTTTCATGCTGCCAGCAGCATGAAAGCACTGTTAGAATTGGACGCCAGGCAGGTTTGGAGCCTGTGCCTGCGTAATTATGTGTTTTAATACAAAAAATTCCCCCCAGGCCCCCAAGCCACGCACTGCGCTGCCCCTTTTCCCTCCAGGAGGTGCCACTGCCCTGGGGTGAGTTCCAGGGGCCCCCCTCAGCACAGTACACTTTGCACTGGCAGAAGGCCTCTGACTGGGTGCAGGGTGGAGGGTGCCCCCTACAGGTACTTTGAAAGGGGGCTGCTTCAGTTTCGTTACGGCACTGGCAACCAATAAACTCATTTTATTTCATCCTTCAGTCAACACAAGCTATAGAACCCATGAAGACAAACTAATATTTCGACTAGCAATGGTTGCATGGAAAAATACATGTGGTGGAAATTCCTAATCTTGTGAAACCTCTTAAGGTTTCTCGTTTATAAGGGATTATTATTTACTGTAGGGGCCAGATGTAGGTAGCTTGCAAATTGCGACTTGCAATTTGCGAGTCCGTGCGACTTGCAAATTGCAAGTCGCAATTTGCTATGCAGAAAGGTGTCTCAGACACCTTCTGCAACTCGCAATGGGGTCGCAAAGACCCACCTCATTAATATTAATGAGGTGGGTCGCAGTTTGCGACCCCATTGCGAGTATGTTCACTCACGGGGATGGTGGCCTGCTGGAGTCAGCAGACCACCATGTCCGTGACTGCTTTCTAATAAAGCAGTTTTTTTTTTTCCATCTGCAGCCCGTTTTCCTTAAAGGAAAACGAGCTGCACTTGGAAAAAAAAAAACCGAAACCTTTAGTTTCGGTTTTTTTCAGGGCAGGCAGTGGTCCATTGGACCACTGCCTGCTCTGAAAAAATATATTTTTTTCCATTCACAAAGGGGAAGGGGTCCCATGGGGACCCCTTCCCGTTTGCGACTGGGTTACCGTCCCCTTCAAGTGGATGGTAACTGCGATTTCATTTGCGACCGCTTTCGCGGTCGCAAATGAAATTGCACAGCATTGCGAGTCGCAAATAGGAAGGGAACACCCCTTCCTATTTGCGAGTCGGAAATGCATTTTGCGAGTCGGATCCGACTCGCAAAATGCATTTCTGCATAGCAGAGAGGCTTTTGCGCCTCGCAAACGGCGTTTTTCACCGTTTACGAGGCGCAAACCCTTTGCTACATCTGGCCCTAAGAATCAAATGAAGAATTCCTTGCGATAGGCGCAGTAAAGTAAATCAGTCATAAAATGGAATTTTGCTTTTCCCTTGTATGCAGAGAATAAAATGCATTTTTTAAATCTGCCGAAGGTAACGTTCCATATGAAATTCTTTTGAATCCTTCTCAATTTGGGACACGTGTATGTGCCACTTCACCTTGGGTCTCCTGCTTTTTACAACCACTTGAACCCCTCAGTGTCTGATAATGAATAGCAGAGCTTACTTGATCGACGTGGAGCACGTGCTTTAAAGAGGAAAGCACATTAATTATGAAAGTGCTTCTTGAACGTGGAGCCGTGAGTTCTGAAAAAAAGTGCGTTCCTCAATACATTTGTCACTGGCATTATGCGTGCAGTACAAAGAAAATCAACACTGGCACGGAGGACGCAATTTCTTATTCAGAACGACTAAGATAGAAAAAATATCAGAAATGTATGGCTAACATATTGCGGATAAATTTCTCTCGCACTGTTCTATTGGAGTTACGTTTCATGCGTGTAGTAATCTATTTAAATATGGTTTGTGAAAAAGCGACCAAATCAGTTCTCCACAGTGATGTTATTTACATGCGTGCCTGATGTAGGTGACATGGTGAGAGAGACTATGGGCCAGATGTAGCAAAGTTTTGCGAGTCGCAAACGGGCCGAATCGCTATTTGCGACAGTGCAAAATCGGAAATGGGATGCAAAAAGCCCATTTCCGACTTGCAAAAAGCGATGGGACCCGTTTGCGACTCGCATCCGTTGCGACCCCATTTTGCGACCCGCAAATACCAAGTCGCAATTTGCGAGTCGCAAACCTTATGCAATTGCAACTCGCAAATTGCGACTAGTCGCAAAAAGCCCAGTTTGCATGTCCCATTTACCACTAACTCAGAGCAGGTGGTAACCATTACCAAAGTATAAAAGGAGACCCAGAAGGCATCTGGGTTACACGAGATGGCGGAGATATACCTGATAGCAGTGAGAAGGAGAGTCCACGCAGCCCAGCAGAGGAGGAGGAGGGGCCACAGACAGGAGAAGATATATAGAACAAGGCAGACTCTTTTTCAGCAAACTGAGGAAGAGATCTATGACAAATACCGCCTTAGCAGCGCAGCCATACTAGAATTAATAGATTTACTCAAACCACAGCTAGAACACCAGACTCTGCGTGGCTGCGCCATCCCTACGCATGTGCAAGTGCTATGCTCACTGCACCTCTTGGCCTCAGGGAGCTATCAGGGGGTCATTGCTGTGGCAGGTGGGGTATCCCAAAGTGCAGTGTCAAGGTTCCTCAGGGCCTTCCTAGATGCCTTAGTCACGCACATGTCCCACTTCATATACTTACCAAGGAATGAGGCAGAAATGAACAGCACCAAGCTGGACTTTTACCGCATTGCCCACTTTCCCCATGTCATAGGGTGTGTAGATGGAACACACATTCAAATATGCCCCCCTGCTAATCTAGAACACCTTTTCCGCAACAGAAAGTGTACCCACTCACTCAATATTCAGGTTGTTTGTGACGCCCATTATGTCATCACGGACATTGTAGCTAAGTTTCCAGGCAGTACCCATGACTCATACATGTTTAGGCATAGTGGGATACATCAACGCCTGGAACGTGGGGAATTCGGAGACGGTTACCTCCTAGGTAGAGCCACAGACACTTGCAGACATACACACAGGTCACTGTGCACGACAATCTGGACTTCCTAACAGTGTACTTTTGGTGCCCAACAGGTGACAGTGCATATGCTCTTAGGCCTTGGATCATGACTCCGTTTTTAACACCCAGCAATGATTCAGAGAGGCAATACAACAGTGCACATAAGAGGACCAGGAACCTCATCGAGCGCACCTTCGGACTCCTGAAGGTAAGATTCAGATGCCTCCACCGCAGTGGAGGTGCCCTCTAATACACCCCCATTACCGCATTCAAAATTGTGGTCGCATGCGCCATCCTCCACAACATAGCCACCCGACGTGGGCTACCTCTCACCCCTGCAGACCCAGATCCTGATGATGAAGAGCAAGAACAACCACATCGCCATCATGGGGATAGGAGTATAGCTAATCAAGGCAGACTGAGACGGGAACACATTGCAACACAATATTTTGGACGGTACGTGTCAACTCCCACCATACTCACCTATTGACCAAAAACTCCATTTGTTAAGTGGAACAAAAATAACTGTTTTATTAGTGCATTAATGAAACTATTCACAAGTACTGATTGTCCATGGGCATGAAAATGCTAACCAGGCATGTGGCACATTCACGTCATGTGCCACATTTTATGGTCCAGGGTGATCTCTAAGACCTTCTGCCCCTCCTGCCAGCCTGGCTGGTCCCTGGTGCTTCCGTGGTGCTCTGCCTGCCACTCCTGAGCACCCTGCTGTCAGTGACAGAGACACTGCTCACTGTCGAGCCCTCCTCACTGTCCTGGGGTGTTTCCCCTGTGCCCCTCGACATTTCCCGTGTCTCCATCATTTCTAGAATGTGGGTCAGACGTCCCAGGCCCCTAGCCACATCACCAGCGAAATGGCCCATCTCCACTTGCAGCCCAACTGTCCTCCTCGACAGGCCTGTGGTGTTCATGGCGAGCCTGCCGATGGATGTGGCCATCCTGTCCAGTCTGTGCATGAGCTGACGATCTCTGCGCCGCCCACCCTCGGCCTGGGCCAGTAGTCCTCCCGCCAGTTCCCTCATGGCAAGGGCAAGGTCCCCAGTGTTATTGCAAATCATGTCCATCCTTGTGTTGAGGTGCTGCATGCTGGCATGGTTATTGCGCATGAAGCGGTGCAGCACACCACTAATCCTCCCCAAAATTCTATTTTGTAGGCGCAGACCACGCAGCAGATGTGCCTCACTGGTGCTGGGAGGAAGTAGCCCGGATGCTGACTGCAGCCCTGATGGTATGGACCTGCGACGCCTGCGCAGCGGTGGCTGCCCTGTGCTTCCACCTGTCTCATCCCTGCCTTTTGCTGGGGCAGCCTCTTGTGGAATTGTTGCAGCAGGTGTGGCTACTGCAGGGATGCTGCTGACCGTGCAGGTGGGGGTGCTGGCGGGTCCTGAGGTGTCCTCATGGGCCTGGCTGCTTGGGGTGTTGGAGGTGTCTTGTTGGAGACCTGTGGGACATGGGGAACAGACTGTCAGTGTCTACTATCTATTGCACACTTCATAATAAACATTTGCCTATGAACTGCCTACTTGACTACATTTCCCATAATGCATCATTCTGGCATTTGCTACCCTGAAATGGAGCTATCTTGGTTGTGCATGCCCCTGTGTACATGGTGGGTGGGGGTATGGCATTGATAGGGGTACAGGCATATCACATGGTACTCACCGGTTGATGTGCTGGGCTCTGAGGTGTCCAGGTCCCCAAATCCAGACACTGCCTCCTGCTCCAAGGTTTCCTCCACCCTTTCTTCCAGGGGTGTGGGTGGTGGCACAGACGATGGTCCCCCTCCTGTGCCTCTCATCTCCCGGAGCCTTTCAGCCACCCTCTCCTTGGTTCGGGAGCAGAGGTCATACCACCTTTTCTTTATGTCGTCTATGGTCCTATGGCTCACCCCCAGGGAATTAATCTTGTCCTGTATGTCCTGCCACAGCTGTTTCTTGGTGGCTTCAGGAACATTGAGGGCTGATCTCCCAAACAAGTCATCATAGTGCTGACAGCATTCCTCTGTCAGCACCTCCAGCTCCCTCTCAGAGAATTTCAGCTTCCTCTTCCTTGGTGTTCCCTCCATGGCAGCTGCTGTTTGTCCTGTGTGAAATTCGGCAGTTATAAAAGGGTGTGGTCCTGCCTCCACCCAGGTGTATTAGTAAACTTCCTGGCTGTGATGTCATCATCATGTGCCAGGAAGTGTTTCCAGAGTGTTCTGGAGTGGTTTCTGGAGTGTTCTGCTGCACCTGTAATCAATTTTCAAAGTAATCGCATTTTGCGACATCTACTCGCTAATTGCGAGTTCGTTTTTTGCACACTCGCAAAAAGCGACCTCGCAATCTGCGGACTCGCACACTGCGTTGCGAGTCCGGGTGCGAGTCGCTATTTCGGCACGTTTTTTTTCCCTGCATTCCAATTTGCGACTCGCATTTTGCGAGTCGCATCAACTCGCAAAATGCGAGTCGCAAATTTTTGTTTTGCTACATCTGGCCCTTAGTTCTCCAGCGACAGCGTCGTGCACCAATATGCGGCCCTTTCGAGGATAGTTACACCCTCAATATCCACTATTCATTATTTTCTCAGAATCTCAATGATCAATTCGAAAAGTGCTTATTTTAAAACAAAGTCCTTTTTCTCACACCGGGCATATCCGGTATGGATTGTCGCCATAGGTGTATTGTATTTCATTGAAGGATGCCGGGACTCTTTTTAATCGTATTTCAGCCGATGAGATCTGAACCACTGTACTTAGCTCCTCACTTGATAAACATCCGGCCCAGTTGGAACATGGAAGTGTAAAAACAAATGTTGATTAATTGGAACCTTTCATCCACAAGCTGATACTAACACATGGCTGATACTTTACACATTATTAGAATCAGTTTTATGTTGTGACCTTTCTTAAAAAATAATCATTGTAAAACTTGTAGGCCAATCGCTGCATTCAACTCTTCTGTTAAGATCCATGCCAATCTGTTAGCAAACAAACTCTCTGGGCTTGTTCCAGAGCCTAACAACATTCACTGCATCAATATTTGCTCTGGCAGAAGGCAAGGACTGGAATCAGCGCTTAGTTTGAGCCGGTGGTTTCCGGTGCTCGGCACTGGCACTTAATTGTCAGCACCTGAATTTATGACGGCTGCCATATGGTATTGTTATTTCTATAATTTAGAGATGAGCAGAAACAATTGTTTATGAATTCAATATACATTAAAAACCTGCCCAGGTTGTTTTATAGCTTTGAGGGACTGGAATGGTCAGCGCTTTTTGTCTTTTTCTTTTTACAAACTAAGCACTGGGCTGGATGCTGAAATATTTTATTATCCTTTTCCTCCGGAGCTTGACGAAGATACCCAGTGGTATATAATATATGCCTGGGGGAGTCTTGTATTCTGTTCTAGAGTGCACAATGCGTGTAGATGCCTATGTCTCTAGCCAATTTATGATAAATTGAGGGATCTTTTTAGAGTATCTCTCTCTTCATTTATATTATCTCTCTATAGGAAGCCTTTGATATTTAAATCTGAATATGGGTATTGGACCAAGTCAGACACTGCGGTGCTACCTCCAACTTGTGGGGTCGCAAGACATTATTTCTAGGGGAACGAGGAGCCACAGATTAAACCATTAGGGCCACCAACAGTGGACATTGTGAAGAGCATCCGCATTCATGTACGTTGTATATTTAGTGCAAGCTGCGCAGTGCTTCCCGTAATTCAAGTTAAGCTCTTAAAGCTGAATTCACAAACAAAAAACACATACATTACGGTTGGAGATATGTGCTTCTGACCGAGCATACTTTCAGTTCCCAGAGGTATGCCTGGAAAGCTGTACCAGGCACAGGTTTCCTAGAGTACAGAATGTCATGTGACTTTTTGAAACCTCACCTGTTAATCCTTTTCGGTGTTTTCCTCTGCAGGCAAATACATTCATCACAGGCGAACAGGAGACCTTTGTGCAAACACGTTTCCCCTCTGAAAAAATGTTTTCCCTGATAAAGAGATCCCTTCCCTTACACATAGGAAATGTGGATTGATGCATTCTCCTTCCCATGCCAGCCCTGTGCTGGAGAACATTTCTGACCGTTTCCGGCACTGAAAATGGGACAAAGAGGAGTTTGGGAATTCCCACAAAGGTTTGTATCTGCATTCGCACGAACATTTGGTATGACTGTAATCCCTTTGTGAATTCCTGGATGGCATATAAAAAGGTACATTTGAGCCTAAACCTATGCTCTAGACCAAATTTACCTTTGGGAACAATTCCCTTAATGTTTTACTTGATTTTGGGCATGGGCTAGTAAAATGTGCTTTACATACATATACTCAACTCCATAAGTTACTAGTTTTCTGCTCTATCATGGCACAGACAATTATTGTTATTAAATAATGACATTCTGAACTATTGATAGCACATGAAGATCATCAAATTACTCAGATGTGATTATCTTCCTGCTTCTGTAGCTTCAGAGACTTTAGGTAGTTACAGCCTTTGTCTTAACTCCTACTAAGTTAAAGTTAGCACTGTGTAGTGTAGTTCCTATGCTTGTGTATTCATTCATGATATATGTAGAAGTCTATAGCTGACACATAATTTAAAGACCACAGTCACCAAGTCCACCTATATTGCTCACTTCCATACTTAGGCCCTCATTATGAATACGGCGACACATAATTTAAAGACCACAGTCACCAAGTCACCTATATTGCTCACTTCCATACTTAGGCCCTCGTTATGAACACAGCGGTAAACACCGCACTGCCGGCGGTGGTGGTAACAACCGCCAACAGACGTGTGGTCCAAACCGCCAAATAATGAACCAACTGAAACACAGGCATCCTGAAAACCACTCACCGCCAGCAGAGGAGTGCCGACAACGACGGCAGAGCCCGACCACAGGCAGACGGAAAGGCCCTACCCGCCCATCAAATAATGAAGCACTAGATCCCCATCAGTTCTGGGGCGGGAACCACCACCACGCAAAGCCAGGTGGAAACGAACCGAATATAAGGAAACACTCACCGGAGGCTCACACAACACGCTGAAGCAGACATGGATAGAGAGTTGCAGATCATGCCAGCCCTGCTCCTTGCCATATACCTCCAAGAACAAGACCGCCGATTAAGACGATGACGGTAAGTCCCGCAATCTACTAAACAAGGGAAGAAAGGGCACAGTTACATACCCACCCACTCCACCCACCCTGCAACGTCCCACAACCCTTCACAGCAGCACAAGCCATACACCCCACAGCAAGAGGTACTTACCCGACACAAGGCAAATCCAACCTGCCCAAAGTACATACATGTGCCCAACACCCTCAAACAATGAAACAAGAGACCATGGATCCAGAGTGTGCCTTAAACAACACAGGCCACACATTAACCTTTATTCTGCTCACTGAGCAACAGAAGTGCATATAAGGCCAATGGCCAGTCCATAGGTAAAGAAGTCTGATGGGCCACAATGGCCCCAACCTGACTCCCACAAGTGCAACGGTACGCCACCTCATAGGGGCAACAATGGGCCATCCAGGCACCTCAGGGAACAGGGGTAGAAGGTGGTGGGGGTGGGGACTTACGACTGGGAGGGGGGCTTAGATTTACATTTGGAAGGTGGAGGGGTCTTACGTTTTGTGACAGCAGCTGGTGGAGCGGACTTGGCCTGGGGTGCAGCAGATGTTCCTGGGCCAGCATGGGGTCTCTTCCTCACAGGGGAGGTAGCACGGGAATGGGAAGGGCGGAAAGGGGCGGGCTGTGACGTGGGAGGAGTCGACAGGGCAAGGAGGTGAGTACATTTAGGGATGAGACAGGGTGGGCCAGTGGGTTCAAATAGGTCAATACGGGATAGGGAAAATTTCTAAGGTGCAATTGGGGTGGACCTGGAGGAAGGCGTGGGAGTGGGGGTAGAGGGAGTGGTTGTGACAGGTGTAGGTGTGCGTGACGTGGGTGCAGGTGACCGGACAGTATGCTGATGTGTGGTGGATGTGTGATGGGTGGGTGTTTTGGTGCGTTTGAGTTTCTTGAGAGGAGGGGGGTGGACACAGTGGGACAAGACAGGCTGCCAGTGTAAATGGATGTTGTATGGATGTCTGCAAGTGCATGAATAGAAGTGTGCTATTGTGGTGACTGCAGGAATAGGGTCAGCAACGTTGAATGAGGGTGCAGTGCCTGTGGGTGTGCATGTACAGGGGACAGACAGGGAGGCGGAAGAGGTGGACACACTGGGGGAAGTGGATGTTGGTGTGTGTGCATGTGTATGCTGGCTGTGTGTATGCTTGTGGTGGAAGGTGTGGTGCTTGTTTGAAGTGTGCTTCTTGTGTGTTGAGGTGTGTGCCTGTGTGTCAGAATTTGTGCTTTGGACGGGTGAAGGGAGTGGGGTGCTAGAAGGGGTAGAGGTGGTTGGAGGGGGGGCAGAATGACCAGGGACTACGGCTGCCGTCAAAGTGGAGGCCAGAGCCTGAAAAGATCTCTGTAGGCCAGACACGGCACCGTGAATGCCATCCAGATAGGCATTGGTCTGCTGCACCTCTGATGCTAGCCCCTGGATGGCATTGACGATGGTTGTCTGCCCTACAGAGATGGTTCTCAGGAGGTCAATAGCCTCCTCCGTGAGGGCAGCAGGGCTGACTCGGGCAGGGGATGAGGTGTCTGAGGCGAAGGAGACGCCCACCCTTCTGGGTGAGCGGGCACGGGCAACTCAGTGGGGAGCAACTGGGAGGGCGGTGATGATATGGGGGGTGGCGGAACATGACACAGTAGGGGTGGGCCAACTAGGGTCCGCCACCGCCAGGGAGCTCCCATCGGAGGAGGTATCATAGTCACTACCTCCACTGGTAGTTGCCTCCCCCGTGGTACTCCCCTCGCCCTCCAACCCACTGGTCCCCTTGGCGTCGGACGACTCTGCCTCCGGTGCCTCAGCTCCCTCGCCAGATGATGCTGATGTACACAGACAAGACAAGAGAACAGGGATGGGGAGACAAAACAGGATAGGCACTTGTAAGTAGCTGAATGGAGGTACGTAAGTGGTTCACACATTCACCCACCCAGAAAAATATTCCACCAGGCAGCACCTACCGCTATACTCATGGCTATGCCCCTGACTAGTGGCCAGAACCCTGCTGTACAGCCATTCCCCACAGAACCTAGGGACCTGATGTACTGCAGACTTGACCCTTACTCCCCACGGGGGCCATTGTGTAGATGGACATCAGTCAGAGTCCCTGCCACTAGACAGCATAAACACGAACTCACACACACACATTCATCAAGGAGCCAAAATATGGTATATGTACTCACCCCCTTGTGACTACTGTGCAGCCTTCAAGCGCCCATCCAGGTCCGGGTACGCCACTGCCAGGATGTGTTGCATAAGGGGGGTCAGTGCCCGACGGGCACCCCTTCCTCGTTGGGAGGACTTTCCCAGCTGAGCCTCACAGATCCTCCTCGCCCAGTGCCGCAGGTCCTCCTACCTCTTCCTGCAGTGGGTGCTCTGTCGGTTGTAGACCCCCAGGGTCCGCATCTCCCTGGCGATGGCATACCAAAGTCCCCTCTTCTGGTGGGCGCTTACTTATAAGGGACACACAGAAAAAGTGACACCGAAGTCAGACAATGGCCAATTATATACAGCTGGCTATACGTCCACTGTGGGACGGACATTTCAAGTAGCCTAACAGCACACACACATGTAGCATGTCAGGAACCCTGGACTATACAGTGTCACACGTGCACACATGTACGCAGCCATCAACCACCATTACACACATCCGTGCCCCCCAATCCTCCTACTCACCTGTACCTCTGGCCGACCATAGAGCTTGGCGTACAAGGGCAGGACCCCATCCATGAGCTTCTCCAATTCCTCGTTGGTGAAGGCTGGGGCCCTTTCCCCTGCAACACGTGCCATTTCCATGACCAGAGGCAGGACACAGCAGTACACTCAGTGTAGTACCTGCATGCACAAGATCAGGGAGTCAAGTGAAGTTGGGGTGACGAGTACGCGTAGGCACCGCGGCGGTGTGCACCATCACCACCGGTGGCAATCATGATACGCTAAGAATGCCCATTGACAACCATGTTAACCAATGAATTTGCGCACCGCGGTAAACACCGCCTTACGCTATTACAACAACCGCTAGCGGTATGAGGTCACTTCCACCACGACACTTCTGGATTACAGGGGGCAGACTTTTTGGCCTTAACTACACAGTTGTAAAACCCTCATCATCACAATGCAGGGCCTATTATCCCCTAAACACCCATAGGCGTGAAACAATATACATTACCTCACCTGACCAGTCCTGATATGTCATTGTGGTCATGTTGCTGTAATGTCACACACACTAAGCATTTGTGTCATCGAGAATCATGCCAGCAGTGCTGAATGAGAAACAGTGAGTGCATATATTTGTGTGTTCCTCACACGTGTTTTCTACTCCTCCTAGGTACAGACCCTTGTGGCGAGGGAGGGCCTCATCGGTGTACAGACCACTTGTTGATTTGTGGACCGTGGTAGATCGTCACATCATTATCAATTACAGACTCACTCGTGCTACTATTGATGAACTTTGTGCATTACTGGATCCAGCACTGAGACCGGCTAATCGTAATCAGCATGCCATCCCTACTGAAATGCAGGTGCTCTCTGCACTCCATTTCCTGGCCACGGGCTAATTTCAAGTGACAGTGGGCATGGGTGCAGGTTTTTCACAGCCAGTGTTTAGCATTATACTGTCCAGATTCCTGAATGCATTTGTACGACACCTGCAGTCCTATGTGAGGTTTCCCCAAAGTGCTGACGATCACCATCGATGGCACCCCCATAGCTATCATCCCCCCAAGAGTCAGTGAACAGGTGTACAGAAACAGGAAGGAAGGCCATTGTGATTCCTTGCAGGGGTGGGTGGCTGTGCACAGGGGGAGGGATGTGGGCCTGTTAGTGGTTTGTGGGCATGCAGGGTTACTGGATGTAGTGATTGTGGACTGGGTGGGGTAGTGCTCCTGGTGGGTGTTGGAGGGGTGGGGTGGTGCATGCATTACAGGTGTGATGGATATGGGATAAATGTAGACGACTTATCTGAGTCCATTCCTCCAGTGAGTCCAGTGAGTCCCTCAGGGTGCAGGATGGCCAGTACCTTTTCCTCCCAGTCAGTATAGTCGGGGGTGTTGGTGGAGGTCCTCCCCCAGTCTTCTGGACTGCAATGTGGTGCCTGGATGCCATGGACTTGACCTTCCCACCGGGTCGTTCCATCTTTTGCGGATGTCATCCCTGGTGCGTGGATGGTGTCCCACTGCATTGACCTTGTTGACTATTGTCTGCCGTAGCTCCATCTTCCTGGCGATGGGTGTCTGCTGGACCTGTGCCTCGAATAATTGTGGCTCGACCTTCAATATCTTGTCCACCATGGTCCTTAGCTCCCTTTCTGTGAAGTGTGGGTGTTTGGGGGGTTCCATGGTGTGTGTTGTGAACGGTGCCTTGTGTGGATCTAGGTGAGGGTGCTCTTGTTGGTTGGGTGTATGTATTGTGTATTGGGGCATTCAGTGTCTGCTTCTGGGGTTCTCTGTATTAGTTGGCCTAATTTCGTTGCAAAGGATTGTGGGGTGTGTCTGTGAGTGTTTTATAGTGTTGTGGATGTGTGTCATGTGTGTGGGTTTCAAACTTGCCAATGTATGCATTTCTTACTGCTGGGTCCACTTGCCGTCTGTGGCGGTCTGTACCGCCAATGGTCGTTCGGGTTCCACTGACCGCCGCGGAGATTTGTGCTTCATTATTTGGAGGGCGGGGAGTTTGTGTGCTCGGTGGTGGCAGGGTGGGAGGTCCAGCATTTCCGCCGACAAGGTTTTGGGGGTGACTGGAGGCAGGGAGATTTTTGCCGGTTTCTGATTTTTGCATCATTATATGGTGAGTTTCTGTTCACCGACAATGGCGGTCTTCTGTTCGCCGTAGCCACGGCGGTCGACGGTGCTTACCGCCGTGTTCATAATGAGGGCCTCAATTCGTAAGCATTACTTAGGGCTGATTTAGACATTTGTGGTTGGGTATCCCATAAGAAGTGTGACAGATATCCCATTTGCCTTATTAAAAGTGCATTAGGATGTAATGCACTTGTAATAAGACAGGCAAGATATCCGTCGCGTTTCCGGTTTCTGACAGAATACCCATCAGCCCTTTAACCTCTACCTCTGTTTTTGCCATGATACTATATCCGCTAGCACTATTGCATTCCAAAAGTATGCGTATACGTGTGTGTAATTTCCTTTTCTTCCGCATTTTCTGCCTTCGGCAACATTATCTACTTAAGTTCTGTCTTTGCAGTGGCGCTATAATTACAGCATGCACATACATGTGTGTGTGCATGTGTGACGAATAGGCCCAATTATATTTCCCTTGGTTCTAACATCCACAACTCAGTCTGCACTTGTCAGCTCGGTCTTAGCTCATGTGTTATAATTAGAATACATAGAGAGGCATGGCTAATTATATGTTCAAGGTCAGATGAAGCTGGGCACACCCAACTAGATTTCCCATCCACCTACCTGCAGACACTTTATAGAAACTACTTAGTTTCCACCTCTTTCTTTGCTCCCGATGCTTTAACCCCTTAGTTGCTGGGCTTTCCCCCTTCCCCCCTCCAGTGCTGAGCCCTTTTTTTGGTTATTTAGGGTAGTTTGCGCTTAGACTTTCATAACTTTTTGCGGTGCTAAAATCACCATCTTCCCAGCTTTCAAGAACAGACAGACTTGAATCAGAAAACCAAATTTCTCAACACAATTTTGGCATTTTACTGGGACATACCCCATTTTTACTATTTTATGTGCTTTTAGCCTCCTTCCAGTTGGTGACAGAAATGGGTGTGAAACCAATGCTGGATCCCAGACAGCTAAACATTTCTGAAAAGTAGTCAAACTTCTGAATTCAGCAACATTTGTGCAGATCCTACAAGGTTTTCCTACAAAAAATAACAGCTGAAATAAAAACATATTGAAATTGAGGTAAAAAAAAAGCCATTTGTCTTTACGTTTTACTCTGTAACTTCTTCCTGCGATGTCATATTTTCAAACGTAATATACCGTTACACCTGCTGGACTTCTCTGGTTGCGGTGATATATAGGGCTTGTAGGTTCATCAAGAACCCTAGGTACCCAGAGCCAAAAAAGGAGCTGCACCTTGCAATGAGTTTTCATTGTATACCGGGTGTACAGCAATTCATTTGGTGAAATATAAAGAGTGAAAAATAGGTATCAATGGAACCTTTGTATTTCCAAAATGGGCACAAAATAAGGTGTTGAGAAGCAGTGGTTATTTGCACATCTCTGAATTCTAGGGTGCCCATTCTAGCATGTTAGTTACAGGTCATTCCTCAATAGACGTCTTTTTTACACACTGTCTTACATTTGGATGCA
This sequence comes from Pleurodeles waltl, assembly GCF_031143425.1. Lineage (NCBI taxonomy): Eukaryota > Metazoa > Chordata > Amphibia > Caudata > Salamandridae > Pleurodeles > Pleurodeles waltl. The sequence continues at coordinate 796,683,079 of NC_090443.1, read as the reverse complement.
TAAAATGTAGCGAAAGACAAGGGGCCATAACACTTGTTCTGCTATTCTGTCTTCTCCTAAGTCTCCCGATAAAAATGATACCTCACTTGCGTGGGTAGGCCTAATGCCCGTGACAGGAAACCCAACATGGACACATCACATTTTTACATTGAAATCTGACGTGTTTTTTTAAAAAGTGCCTAGGTGTGGTTTTTGGGCTCTAGCTCCGCAGGCACCTAGGGAAACCTACAAAACCTGTGCCTGTTTGAAAAACTAGACTCCTAGGGGAATCCCCACTATTACTTCACCAATCATCACAGTCTTTAGCACCTCTAGCACCCAGTCCAACAATCATTATTGGTGCTCCCACTCCCATGATCTCCTCTTTGGATTCCCTCACTACCACCAGCAAAAGTGCCCTTCATCTCTCCATAGCCCCCCAAATACATTTCATTTGTATTATAGTGCAGGTTATGACTGACTTTACTGATCTACTCAGCTAGTTACATAAAGTACAGATTTGATCTTTGCAGTAGGCAAATAAACCTTCTGCTCTACTTTATGGCATCAAAACTACCACTAGACAAAAATCAGATCCCTTTGTAGCAGAAACATAATCACAAGACTTACTTGACTTTTTTATTGCTGCCTAAAAGCTACAGTTGAAACGCATCAGTTGAAGTATGTGCATTGCTTTAAAGATGCAAGCTGCAACTGCAAGAGAACTGGTGCCGAATATACATATATATATATATATATACAGAGAGAGAGAGAGAGATCACTCTTATATGTGGTTTTCCTTGGGGCCGATCGCAGCCCCCAGGGAAACCACACATGCGTTGACGAAAGTGATCATTATGTGAATATATATATATATATTTATATATAGATAGATATATCTACATAGATTTGTCTATATATAGATTTATATATATATATATATATATATATGTATATATATATATATTTTTTTTTATAGCTGTATGGTTTCCTTGGGGGCCATAGTGACACCCAGGGAAACCATGCAACTATTAAAAAAAATAATGCCCCCCAGGGAGTCGCCCTGCTCACGGGCGACTCCCTGTGAATTTCATTCTTTTTTTTTTATTGTTGTTTTTTACAGTTTTTAAACCCCCGGGGAGTGCGATCACCCCCCCCCCCCGATAAACCTACCTTTAAAAATGCTATGCTGCAATCGAGGGCCAGGAAACTGGTTCTGGAAGGCCTCATTTGAAAGGGAAGAATTTCCCCTTTCAAACTAGGCTTTCCCAAACATCGTTTGTGCCCATTTTCCCCAGTGGAGCAGGAAGCGGCCACAAGGCTGCTTCCTGCTCCAGTGGGGAAAACAGTGACATCTGCGAGACTCGCGGCTGACGTTACAAAGGGGCGGGTGGGGGTGCGGGGATCTTCCGTGTCTCCCAAGGATTTTTATATAAAAAAAATCCTGTTGTGCGATGCACCCGAGGATTTTTTAACTCCCTTTCTGGTGTTGGACACTGGTCGTGACCTGCACTAGGGAGGTAGTGCGGGCGTCGGCCAGTGGCCGACGCCCACACTGAGACGTTTAAAGCTGAGGATGTAGTGTGCATAAACAATGCCTATGAAAACACCAGTCATTTAAATGTGGAAGAGCAAAGCGGGTTTCCTTAGAGCCTGACACCCTGGATATAGGGTAAGGATTTCAGGTAAAGGTCAGAAAATAGGGCTTCACCTCCTCTATCGTTGAAATGTATAACCCATAAAATCATTGGCCCTATAGGAGCGGAGGAGCGTTGCTCCCCCACACTGCTCTGCAGAAAGCGCTAAAATAAAATGGTAATACAATTATTTTATTACCATTTTACTTTTTACTCTCTGCCAGCAAATGGAGTGTGAGAGCATGGCCAGTGCGAGGAGTAGCTACCTCAGTTTGAGCTGCACATGTTGGTTTGGCCGTCTACCTTGCTATGGCCAGAATAACATGTGCAATTCTAACTACTCCAACCAGCTGTCTCAGACATCTAGGCTAGAGAGTAGGTACAGGCCTCCAGTGCTTTTCGGAGACACAATGGGAGAGAACACTGGGCATGTGTGCATGGTTGTGGGGGTGGTGACTGCTCGTGAGAGGTGTTTAGTGATGGGCGTGCTAGTGATGGAGGTAGTGGATGATGATGTAGTGCATGCAGGTGTGAGTGGAGATGCTACTGGGAGGGAGGTGGATGAGAAGGAGGAGGGTGACACAGTGGAGGCAGTGGATGTTGGTATGTTTGCATGGGTATGGTGCTTGTGTGAGTGCCTGTGAGATGATGTGTGGTGCTTATGTTTTCCTGAGCCACTTTTGTGTGTTGATTTGTGTGTATGCTGGTCTGAAGGTATGCTTGGGATAGGGCAAGGTAGAGGGGATTGGGTCTGGGTAGTGGAAGTTGGAGGGGGGAGGCTGGACACAGGGACAATGCCTGCCATCAGTGCTGAGGCCAGAGCCTGAAATGCTCTCTGTTGGGCTGCCACACCAGAATGAATGCCCTCCAGGGATGAATGCCTCTCAATACCCTGGATGGCAATCAGAATGGTTGACTGCCCAACATTGAGGGATCTCAGGAGGTCAATAGCCTCCTTACTGAGGGCAGCAGGGCTGACTGGGGCAGGGCCTGAGATGCCTGGGGCAAAGGAGATGCCCACCCTCCTGGGTGAGCGGGCACGGGAAACACTCTGAGGGGCTGCTGAGAGGGCGGTGCTGGTAGGGGAGGTGGCAGTTGTACCTGTTGTTGGGGTGGGCACAGAGGTGTCCGCCACCGCCAGGGAACTTCCATCGGAGGAGGAATCGCTGTCACTGGTCTCCCCTCTTGTCACCGTCGTGGAGCTCCCCTCGCCCTCCGTCCCACTGGTGCCTTCACCCTCAGTGGATTCGGCCTCCAGGCCCATGTGGGATGCAGCTCCCTTCGTCACCAGTGCCTCTGCTCCTCCGTCAGATGATACTAATGCACACAAGGACAGAGTGACAAAACAAAAGGGGGGGGGAGACAGAGGATACACTTGGTCAATGCCAGCAACAACACTACCGTTGGCGTACACAACACAAAGGGAGCAGTAGGCCATGCCCAACCAGTCACTAAGGTAATCACAAGCCCAGGGGGTACAATGCCTAACGCCAGCATGTGCACACCTGACACCCACAGGACCCTGCCCAGTATTAGTTGCCCAATAACACTATTGGGATTGGAGTACTTCAAAGCCTGCACACAAGGGTCCTACCCTACCATGATCGCCCGGGCCTAAGGGCACCCACCGCCCCCATCCCCCACCCTGCTGCTCCTAAAGCGCATAAAGTCAGCTTTCAGAATCTGTACTCAACCCCTTGTGGCTGCTGTGATGCCCTCAAGCGCCATCCAACTCTAGATAGGCCACCGCCAGGATGCGGAACATCGGGGGGGTCATGGTGCGACAGGCACCCCATCCACGTTTTGAGGCCAGCTGCAGCTGGGCCTCCGCTGTTTACTTGGTCCAGCGGCGCAGGTCCTCCCATCTCTTGCAGCACTGGGTGCTCAGCCTGTGATAGACCCCCAGGGTCCACACCTCCTTGGCGATGGCACGCCAAATACCCTTTTTCTGGTGGGCGCTGGCCTAGAGGGAAAAGACAGCGGAAAAGGAAATTACTCACCCGTCCGGACCGTCATACTCATTGCCCACCAGTTACCACCCATGCCCTAATGCGCATACACTGACCACCTCTCATGCAGCACCCAGGCCAGGGCGCCTTTGCACCCCCCAACATGTGGCTTAAATCCACACTACTGTAAACATGCATTGCCCACACATCATGCTAACAGTGTACTCACCTGTTTATCTGGAGGACCGTAGAGTAACGTGTACTGGGGTAGGACCCCATCCACCAGTTTCTCCAACTCCTCCGCAGTGAAGGCAGGGGCCCTTTCCCCAGACACTCTAGCCATTGTAGCTTCCAGACTCAGGTCACAGCAGCACATGCAGTGTAGGTCCTCTCCTGTTGATGGTCAGGTAGCAAGTGAGTGAATAGCTAGAAAATGGCGGTGACGTCTGCGGCGGTGCGTACCGTCACCGCCGGCATACATCGCCATTGGCTCCTGGGACCCATAGGGCCCAATGATAACCAATGCGAAGTTGCATGGCGGTCATCGACCGCCTATCGCGATGCAGCACAACACCAGCGCACTTACCTCATTTCCCCCGGTCTCTCCTCACAGGTCAGGCAGCCACCATTTCGGTTGAAAGACCGCTGCATTGATTCGTGGGTCATGATTCTGTGGGCATATTCCTGTTGGTGTAACGGTGTGGGGTTTGCTATCGCCAGTTTATCACTGACCTTTGGTGTGGCGGACTTGTGTGGGTGTCTGTATTGTGGCGGAATTCTCAGTGTGGGTCATAATAATGACCACGGCACTGTTGAATTAATTTTGAAATAAAGCTTTAATTGATCAAATACATTAAATTAAATTAAAATTATTTTTCTGAAATTTTAATTGAAAAATAAACTCTTCCTGAAAAAAATATTTGAATGTGCATTAATAATTATTAAAAGATATATAGAATAAATTAAAATTAGTGTAATTATTTTAAATACAATATAATTTTAGATTGTTTTGAATTAATAGGTTATTAAATATTTTTCAATTAATTAAGTAACGTACTTTTTTATATATATATATTCTTCTATTTATGGTATAATTATATGTTTAACTTTTCTAATTAATCTTATTTAATTTAACATTATTTCTTTTGGGGTTTTATTTTAATTCCTTACCTTCATTATTTTCTATGGGATCTGTAGCAGTGCTAGTGGTTGGGTATGTGTAGTGCTGGACTTACTACAAAAGTGTAAGGTAACACAAAGTTCAAAGTAGTAAACGTACTCAAAAATGTAAGTCACATTTGTGAATTAGGCTCAGCAAGTACAATTAATTACTCATGGGTTTTTAGATTGTCCTTAATTTGTAGCTACACCTAGAAAGTTTTTAAAGTCTTTATTTATAAGATATCCAACTATTACACATCACACAAAAATGAATTGCTTAGCCAATATGGTTTTTAGACGTTGCAACATAGCATGTTTTAATTGCTTTTAAAATGTTTTATGTACAATTTTTGGGGGGATTTTACTCTTTGTAGTTTATTAGACATCATAAAATACATCATATCTAATAAACATATTATTGAGCTGAAATTGGCTGAATTTTTGAAAAGCCAGGGCTATTTGCCTCCTTGTATGGCTTTGTGGGGCAGAACAGGCCCTTTAGTCCACTACACATCACATAAAGGTACTCTGGGGCATATTTATACTCTGTTTGCGCCGAATTTGCGTCGTTTTTTTCGACGCAAATTCGACGCAAAACTAACTCCATATTTATACTTTGGCGTTAGACGCGTCTAGCGCCAAAGTTCCTGGAATTAGCGTCATTTTTTTGCGTGAACACCTTCCTTGCATTAATGATATGCAAGGTAGACGTTCCCGTCTTAAAAAATGACTCCGATGCTATTGCGTCGGATTTATACTCCCGGGCAAAAATGACGCCCGGGAGTGGGCGGGTCTAAAAAACCTGCATTTGCGCTGGATTTTAGCGCCTGGGTCAGGGCAGGCGTTAAGGGACCTGTGGGCTCAGAATGAGCCCAGAGGTGCCCTCCCCTGCCCCCAGGGACACCCCCTGCCACCCTTGCCCACCCCAGGAGGACACCCAAGGATGGAGGGACCCACCCCAGGGACATTAAGGTAAGTCCAGGTAAGTAGTTTTTTTTTTTTTTGTGGCATAGGGGGGCCTGATTTGTGCCCCCCTACATGCCACTATGCCCAATGACCATGCCCAGGGGACAGAAGTCCCCTGGGCATGGCCATTGGGCAAGGGGGCATGACTCCTGTCTTTGCTAAGACAGGAGTCATTTCAATGGGGGATGGGCGTCGTAAAAAAATGGCGCAAATCGGGTTAAGACGTTTTTTTTGCCTCAGCCTGACTTGCCCCATTTTTAGACGCCCAAACGCCATTTTTCCCTACGCCGGCGCTGCCTGGTGTACGTGGGTTTTTTTCACGCACACCAGGCAGCGCCGGTCGGCTAACGCCGGCTAACGCCATTCAATAAATACGGCGCCCGCATGGCGCTTCAGAATGGCGTTAGCCGGCGCTAATGTTTTTTGGCGCAAAACTGCGTTAGCGCAGTTTTGCGTCAAAAAGTATAAATATGGGCCTCTGTTCTGGAAATACAAGAGATCCAACTGGCACTCCGCTTTTTGGTTTTTAATCTTGACATAGCCCTATATAGGTAATAAACACATAGGTTGGGGGTTCTATAGTCAATTTTAACATTCACTTTCCAGTCCCTCACTTTCTCTATTCATAGGGCTAGTACATTCCTGTGCTCAATCAGAAGGCATTACCTAAACGATCTCCGGCAAAGAGCCCCCTTGTGGGGCCCATTGGCGTTGCAGTGCCGGTCCAACGAGGAGCAGGTTTGTGTGGGCCTTCGCTTCTACTTATAGAAGTGCCTAGGTTGACCTGTGTTTACCTTGGGGCTTCCAGTTGGATCTCTTGTTTTTGGAACAGTGTACCTTTTATGTGATATGTATAACTGTTAGGGGCAGTACACTGGACCATCCATTAAAATACCCATACCCCTCTCATTTGGAAGTACCTTTAGTCCACTAGGCATTTCAGTGGTGGGCTGGAGCTTCTTGGTGCCGCTGTCACTGTTTCTAGCTCCAGTGGGTAATTGCAGCAGGAGTGAGGAGACTGCAAGAGAAAGAAAAAGATAGGGAGTAGGAGGTAGAGAGAAAGTTATCAGAGAAGGATAATATGGAAAGGAGAGGATAAAAATTGATGGCTGAAGAGACAGGGGGTGCACAAGGAGATGAGCAGAGTAGACCTCGTTTGAGCATTTTTGCCAGGGCTGATTTTAGTTCCATAGTCAAGTCTGATTCTATGGTTCAGCTCCTGATACCCCTCTCTTAATTCTCAAGCCTTGCAAATGATTCCATATCTTTTACAGGGCCAGTCCATTGTGGCTTATGGCCATATTCCTTCACTAGTTTCTTAAGCAGGCTGTGCCACCTCAAACTATCTTTTATCTCTTCTTGTAGGTGTGCTTCCTCAGTGCCATTTGATGACCCTGAGTTTAAATTAAAAATGTATCTCAACCTATTGCACACAATATGGACTCAATTATAAGTTGTATGGTTCAGGGTGATGAAATTACTGGGTCCAGAAAGGAATCACCGATTCTAGTGAGCAACTGCACCCCTGCACCATGCAATTACAATTGTGTCCCCTTAATGGCAATAACCAAGTGGACACGAAATCACAGGCTCATTTTTGGCATGGATATCCACAATTACTGACACAAATCTGCTTTCGTTTACCACCTGCTCTCAGCAGGCAGTAAGCTAATGTTGTCAGGAGTGAGGGAAAAGGGTGCCCAGGCTCAGTCCAGGCAAAAGCCTGGAATGAGGTAGCATTGCATGTTCCATTCATAGAATTGGATGGGTCGCCAGGGACTTTGTTTTGCCTCTTGCCTCAGTCCCTTCCCGGATGCGTGAATTCAGGCCCAATGTTCCTGTGTTAGAACACCGGGCTGTTGTGACTGGGTGAATCAGTATCCCACCAAGGGATGCATGCCCCTGACTCGTAATCAGGCACTAGGTATTTTAGATGAGCAATGAAAAGCTACTCAAACCCATATCAAAACAAAATTGAAAACAAAATCATGCTTTCTCATCACCTGTCATTCATGCCTCATGCTTCCTCATTTGACTTCATTTCCATAGGTTAGATTTATAAATTAATCAGATTAGTGGATTCATAGGGAGTCTCTTTGGAACTTCTGTTCCACATTAATCCCTAATGACAACTAGTCTAACATTCATTCCTCTCATTGTTTGTTTCTGCAACCTGAGACCAATTCCTTTCCAACAACCATTTTGCTAATTAACATGACTAACATATTAATAGTTCTTTCCCAGATGTTTTCACACTGCAAGCATAACTGCGAAAGAAGTTCAAAGTAATCTCACAATGACAATACTATACCATCATTGTGTGGGTACATGGGGGCATATTTATACTCCGTTTGCGCCGGAATTGCGTCGTTTTTTTTTACGCAATTCCGACGCAAAACTAACTCCATATTTATACTTTGGCGTTAGACACGTCTAGCGCCAAAGTCCATGGAGTTTGCGTCATTTTTTAGCGTGGACACCTACTTTACGTTAATGAGATGCAAGGTAGGCGTTCCCGTCTAAAAAATGTACTCCGAGGCATGAGCGCCGTATTTACACTCCCGGACAAAATTCACGCCCGGGAGTGGGCGGGTCAAAAAAAATGACGTACGGCCGCTTTTGCGCCATTTTTTAGCACCTGGAAAAGGCAGGCGTTAAGGGACCTGGGGGCTCTGAAGGAGCCCAGAGGTGCTCTCCCATGCCCCCAGGGACACCCCCTGTCACCCTTGCCCACCCCAGGAGGACACCCAAGGCTGGAGGGACCCATCCCAGGGACATTAAGGTAAGTTCAGGTAGGTTTTTTTTTTTTTTTTTTTGTGGCATAGGGGGGCCTGATTTGTGCCCCACTACATGCCACTATGCCCAATGGCCATGCCCAGGGGACATAAGTCCCCTGGGCATGGCCATTGGGCAAGGGGGCATGACTCCTGTCTTTGCTAAGACAGGAGTCATTTCTATGGGGGTTGGGAGTCGAAAAATATGGCGCAAATCGGGTTGAGGCGAAAAATTTGCCTCAACCTGACTTGCCCCATTTTTTGGCGCCCAAGCTCCATATCCCCCTACGCCGGCGCTGCCTGGTGTACGTCGTTTTTTTTCACGCACACCAGGCAGCGCCGGCGGCTAACGCCGGCTAACGTCATTGAATAAATACGGCGCCCGCATGGCGCTTCAGAATGGCGTTAGCCGCAGTTTTGCGTCAAAAAGTATAAATATGGGCCATGTTATCTTAGGCTTGTTTACATAGGCCTTTGCGTCTTTTCGCAAAACACACAAAGGAAGGAGTAAGAATCAGCTATGTGTTTTGTTGTGGGACTCATGCCCCTGTAAGCACTCCCTGCGGGTGCCTGACAGTTTAAAGACCATCGCTCTATCCATGGTGCAGTAGCGTTGCTTTATTTATTTCATTTTTGGCCACTGCAAAGTATAAACTGAAAAAATCACTGGAATTACCCATGGGCCCTACCTTTCCTTTGCATCACCTATAAACTCCTAAATTGTCTCTGGCAACATGAAATGCATCATATGATGAGACACCTCTCCATCTCTGAATTTACCGGTATCACAAGACTCCATCAACTAGACTACAGTTACCCTTCATTAGAGTGACTTCAGGTTTTCAGGAAGTCTTCCACAAGACGTATATCCAGCTCCATCAATAGCACATGCAAACCTCTAAAAAAGAAAATCTGCCGCTTCACTCAAGGAAAGACAGCAGTTTAAAGAACCAATTCTCAGGATTGCATAGCAAGGTATCTGAATATCTGCGAAATCGTAATGGGCTACGTCCAAAACAAGACAGAGGTCTGGGGGCAGAGCACAGTCAAATAAATCATCGGTGTCAAATCATCGGTGTCAAATCATCGGTGTCAGATCAGTGAAATCAACTGGTCAAATCAACGGGTTTTCTTGTGCTGCTGCTTGCCTGCTGCTGCCACTGCGATGAACCATTGTGACTTCTGATCTTTTAAAACCGGGTACACCTTCAGCTCTTGCTAAGTTTAGGAGGTCCCTATTCGTGTCTCTTAGAAATCTCTGGACTGAGCATTTTAGTGCAACTAGAGAGAGTCCAATAGGAGCCTAAAATAGTAAGTTTTCTGGACGTTCTTGACAAAATGGCCTCTCGGTTAAAGTAAACTGTAAGCACATTTTTTGTAAGATTTTCTTCTTGGCTAACCTACAATGATCTCCTTTGCATATGTAAAGTACTTTAGCCTTTAAATGTAACTTAAGCCATTTCTCTTGAGACTGTCCAGCATATCCTTTACTGTCCGGCTGAAGCCCCAGTCATCAATGATGAAACTGGTTGATCATCATTTGCACAAAGTTGCAGTTTAGCACTGCAGTGCATATTGCACAAGGTGCTCTCTTGCTCCATTCATTTTTAAGTTAAACTGTGGTGTTTGCGACAGCAGACGTCATCGTTGATATTTGTCACGTGTTGACAAAATAGAAACATTGATTTGCGTTTCTGCTCATGCGAACTTTCTCACAAATGTTATATTTTATAAAAACAGCTTGCAAAATGTTCTTCCACTGAAAGTTTGTATACATGTTTAATCCAAGCAAGAATAACGTTGCAGATTCGCCCATATCATGTAAACTGTATTGGTGATGGAAAGTTTGTTTTTGTGTCCGGAAATTTTGTCATGGGGCATTTCAGTTTTACACTGCCATTTGCACCTATGAGCAACGTAGACAGAACCTTTTCGTCTATAACCAATGTAAAAACAACAACAGTGTCGACTGACCACTGAAGAATTAGTTTGCATCCGTCGTTCTGTGCAACTTTGCTGCAAAATCTCATCCTAGCACCAGTTCAAAAGTGCCTGGCACGTGCAGTTTAAATGACTGTGCCGCAAGTTAATCGTAATGCCATATCTGCGTTAAAATAGCAAGATGTGATATATGTTCAAGTAACTTTATGTCAGCGTATATGGAAATTACAGAAAAAACGCATATCGTGTAAACTTCATTTCAGTATTTCATTACACCTTTCCTTATTTTGCACTTTGTAATCATTGTTTTGTTTTGCATAATGCATTTACTTGATTTGACCTGCTGTACTTGTACTTCAAGCCTGCAGACCGGGGCAGCCAGGGCGCACTTGAAGAAGGTGTTCTCACTTATGAAAGCCTCGATCACATACATTCTGTATAAAGCACGTCCCAGTGATCTGGAGTTTATCTTTAGTGTTCTCTTCTCACCTATCATTCTTGCGAATAAAGTGGTTGTTTTAATTGCAAATCGACTTTAGGTGTTAATTGCCCAATCATCCGTTTCCCATGATTGCTGTTTCTTTACAAGAGTAGATTATGGACTACATAATAATTGCCTCCTGCCAGGAGCTGAAAACCATAATTGCACAGAGCCTATTACCATGTATATGACTTAAATCATACTGCAGTTCCAGAACAGTATTCTTCCTTTGTGTGGAAATGTGTTTACATTGCACTGGTGAGATTTCCACTGTGTAGTAGGATCTTCAGAAAGCGAGACATTGGAAATCAGTGTGAAGTGCGAAGAAGCTCCAAGAGGGGCGGGCCATCCAGTGAATGATGTCACAATGTATTTCCAACTGAGTACACGTCATCAAGCAAAGCAGCATTCTAGAATGCTTATTGATGATGAATGTTATTGATCATGGCTGTGAAAGGGAACTGTTTCTTCTTTTTTTCTAATCTGCCTCCTTTAATAAATATATGATTAACTCACAGGAGTGATACACACATTTGAAAATTAAATTTAAGAACTGATCCATCTACTGACTTGCGATTGAACAAGCGTGAACTGTTAAAATGAGTTATAATCTTATGCAAATATATTGACTGTGTTAATCACCCCGGGTGCTTGAATTAAGACTTTGTCCAGTCATGTTTGACATCAGAGTAAGAAAAGCTGAACTAACAAATGGTCACAGAGATAAACACTGACTAGTCTTTAATTATACTGATTACAGATTGGTAACTGTAGGAATGTGACAGTTATGTCTCTCCGCTCCAACAAATTGGAATTTCTTCCTGAGGAGATTGGTCAGATGCAGAAACTGAGGGTATTAAACCTCAGCGACAACCGGTATGTGTCCTGTGAACCCTAAGCATTATTCATGTATAACAGTACATTTTTGATTGAAGAAATAATGTTTTTTATGTGTTCTTTCCTAGTGCATATTTTATTGTAAATTGAATGAATACATATTTGAATAAGCTTTACTTTCGGCACACACACATATAGATGCAAAGATCTATTCATGATGGATACTTAAAGATTGAGATGGTTGATGTAAAAGCCTGGATTAATAACTAATGGGAGAGCATTGGTATGGACTCTCTTAGACCTGTCAGCCTTAGCATCGTCTTCCTCAAACCTTTTGCCTTCGTCATCCTTTTTTTGTCAATCTCGTTTTGTCTCTGCACAGTTTACCAGTGCTAACATGCATGTGTCCCTCCTTAAAACATGGTTACATTGGTTCATCCCCAGTTGGCATATTTAATATACTTATAAGTCACTGAAAAAGTGGTACTACACGCACCAAGGGCCTGTAAATTAAGAATAGATGAGTACATTAAAGGCTACTAGTGGGCCTGGAGCACAGATTGTGCCACCCACGTAAGTAGCACTTTAAACAGGTCTCATACCTGCCACTGCAGTCTGTGTGTGCAGCTAAAACTGCCATGTTGACCTGGCAGGCCCAAACCTTTCTTTTAAATACGTGTCACCCCTAGTTAGGCCTTGGTCAGCCCAGAGGGCAGGGTGCAATGTATTTAAAAAGTAAGATATGTACTTTTAAGTTTTACATTTTCTTGTCATGAAAAACTTGTTAATACCTTTTTCACTCCTGCAAGTTCTCTCTCTCCAACGGAATACCATTGCAGTTACCTTATTACATTCTATAAGTGTAATTTCCAAATGGGAAAAGGTAACTTGTTTACGTTTGGTGTCTCTGGAATCCAAATGTAAAATCCTAACATGGTGAAGTTGGATTTTAAATTGCAATTTTGAAAATGCCATGTTTAGAATGTTGTCATTTTCCTGCCTTAGCCATTTGGTGCCTATAGCCTGTACCTGGGTCACATGACTGGGTGTAGCTGACAGGTGAGCTTTATGTATTCCTCCTAAACAGCCACACACAATAGAGAGCTTCTGTGTGCCTTAACTGGCCATCACTGGTAGGATGGGAGGGAGGAACTGGGCAGAGCCCCAATTAAACTTGAACAGGATGGGTCCTGCCTCCACACAAAGAGCTGCATACCACCTGTAGTTAGTCTTGAGCTAGGACAGGGAAGGCAGGATACCTGGGGACTTCAAAGGAAAATCTCTAGAAGCTTCTCCTCCACTTCAAAGGCACAACTGGGTGTAAATACTGGGATCCAGACACCAATACTTCAGTACACATCTTGATCTCTGGATACTCTGCCAGGAAGAAGGCTGCTATGCTTCTGAAAGAATTGCCACTCTGCAGCCTGCTGCTCTCTTCCCTGGGTGAGAAGAGAACTGGACGTTCAACTTCATCTTTGAACCCAGAACACCAGTGTGGCTCCAAGGGCCAGTCTGCTGGCCTCCTGATCTGAGCCTCAAGAACATAAAATGCTCCTCTACATCCTGCAAAAGTCCTGGACTCAGTTTCACTGTGTTCCTGACCCCCAAGTGGTGCTTCTTAGGTCCTGGACCATTGGTGTAGCTCAAGTGTTCTGAATTTAAGCTTTTGGGTTCTTCAAGACTGTAAACAGGCCCACTTACACCAATGCTTTGTCGCTTGCACTGCGATTCAGCGCAAAGCTCCAGCAGCCTCCTCTTTGTGCTACAGCATTGACCACTAGCAGGGGACCACCAACGCGAAGCTCCAGCAAAGCTCGTCCATGATGCCAGTCTGCTTTTTGCACCATGCCAACAGCCTCCTGTAATTCTCTCCCTGCTCCTTGTTGCACCATCCATTGTCAACAGGACTCTTGGCACAGATTTGAGAAGGTAAACTTCAGCTGGCCCAACCTGATGACTGTAGTCGATGTGCGCTCCATCCTGAACAGCCTGAAAGTGTGACTTTGCCCCGATCTAGCATGACCAGATATCCCTAGTAGTCGCTTTGTGCCTTTCAGCACTGTTTAAAACTAAAATCTTTAAAATATACAATTCCAGTTCTACTGATTAGATTTTTGTCATTTCTGTCTTGTTTTACGTATTAAATCTTACTCTATGTTTCAAAAATGGCCTGGGATCCTTTTGTGATGTGTTTTCACTGTGTTACTGTTTGAAGTGTTGCATAAATACTTTGCACATTACCTATTAAAAGCCTGACTGCTCTGTGCCAAGCTACTGGAGGTTTGAGCAGAGGTTTATTTTAGGGTTGCTTGTGACTTCACTGTGACACAAATTTTGGTTGCTGCTTGACAAGGGTTCACAAACCAGTCAAGCAGCAACCCAATTTCTTACAGACTCCCTTTAAGTTAGTAAACATGTGCATTGTTTGCTAAACCATGGTTTCTGTAAGAAAACCTGGGCTAGCTACCCTCTGGTGGCAAAGATACAAAGCATCAGGCTCTTTCTCAGAGCAGTGCATGTTATGTATTTAAGCAGAACTGCAACAATATTAAAGTCAAGAAATCAAGTAGTAAAATTCCCAAACCAATTCAATAAAAAGAAGATATATTTAATTAACAATACAAGAACTAAGTGACAAATATTGGATAAGGGTAGTATGACTTGTTGAAGAAAATGCAAAAAATCACCAAAAGGCACAATAGTAGAGTAAAAGTCAATGTTGATCCAGATGCAGTACCAAGTGTAGTCACCAGAGGCCAGTCTTGCAACAAAAACAAACAAATAAAAATGATCTGCAAACTATTCTCTCTCACACAGGATGGGACAAAGGGGCACCAGCATTTTTGTTTAAAGCCGATGATCTCACAACAGCCAAGAGTTCTAACTTTTGTTGGATATATTCCTCCTGCTCATTAAAAAAATTAAATTCCTAGACAGCTGAGGTACAAGGCTACAGTCATCATTGAGGGTAGGTGCAGCCAATTTCTCAAGCTTTGGTTTCCAGCAGAGGTCCCAGTGCCACCTGAACTTGTTCTTCTTCGAAGTTACAATTGTTTTGCCCTTTATCTCTTCTGAGACTTCATGAGTCCTAGATGAGCCCTGTGGGTATGGGGGTTGAGAAACACTTCATAATTAGGAAACCAAGAGCAAGGCCTCTGTCCTTCCTCAGGCACACAAAGCAACAGGTTCTGCTCTCTTCTGTTATTCTTCCATGTCAGGCTGGATTGAGAGGTGCATGTTGTGGGCAGCATTTCTTGAAGGGGCCATTAGCTAGTTAATGCTGATGACTCTTGAACCAGTCCTAAGAAAATTCCCACTGCCAACCTAGGCTTCTTTTGAAGCATTTTCTGATGATATACTGTAAACAGTCTCTAGACTTTGCTCTGGGAGCTGTAGAGTGTCAATAAAAATGGCAGGACCCCAGTGTCAGCGACTGATGCTATCTTAATGAAATGAGGGCCTCTCTTTGAAAACAAGCCCTGAATAGTTCTGAAGTCAGGGCCCTACTTGCTAGAAGCCATAATAGGTTTGTTGGGAATAGACCACCAACAACGCCCTTCTTCATACTAAGAACATGTTTAATACCAAGCTCCCAAATTTTCAGCCACTCACCCATCATTGTGATGCATATGTTGTTTTCGCCCACTCTCTTCTCTCACATTTCAAGATAACAAGCTTAGCAGGGGATGGCTTGTCATTAACACTTCCCTGCCTTCCTACCGGCAGACCAAGTCTATTGCTATTTTACAGGAACGGTATTGCACACCCCAGCAAGCAGCCAATTATTTTCTCTCGGAGAGGGGAAAGCCTGACCAAATCTGAATTCATTACTGTCCAGCCATTCAAGCAGAGAAAGGCAAGCTTTAACAAAAATCATCTTTGGAGCACACTTATCAAAAATCTATATTTAGCACTGAATTATAATCTGGATAATATCTGGATCTGGATAAATATTACAAAACACACAAATAATGTATGTAGCTTTTTTTATCACCTGACATTTTGAATTTATGACTGTCACCACTCCCATAGATCAATCTAAATGCTAGGCAGGCTTATCTTTCTGTTGTGTACCCAGAACGTGCACTATTCAGGGAACTTTTTATATTAGCTAACATTAAATTTAGGCATTTGTGCATGTCACAATGTCGATTGGCTTATGCTTGCTGCATCTTTGGTCACAGCAGTTGAGGACTGCACTGGAACGCCTGGAGTCAAGCTTTTGAAATCACTCTTGTGGGTGATGTAAACATACAATGCCGCCTATATGCAACAGTTAACTCTTGCAGCACGGGTGCACTTCCTTCACCATGTTACTGTGTTTTTGCTTAAAGTTCGAATATGTTTATTGAGGGTAGCCAAACGTTCACTATATTTGTAAATGACACCACTTTTTTGGGAATTGTTTAGCAGTCTGCAAGCACCTAACGTAAATACCACTACATCTACACTAAAAAAAAGTGAAACATTGGAGGAGATCACACAAAATGGAAGCATTCTACAGTCTCCACAAGTGAAAAGTATGCCTATCAGTGCTTAATTTGTGCTTGTTGTTTCCGGTGCTGAGCACCGGCACTTATTCTTCAGACTCAAGCCATTTGCTGCGGGCAAAGACGGAGGAAGGGAAAAACAAAAAAGCGTCACAAAGGGTGAACGTAGAAAGCTGCTAGAGTGAGCTGAAGGTGGCAGGGAGTGGCTTTAAATGGATTGAAGAGGCCCGAGATGGCTTCAGGATTACGCCGCCTCATTATTCCGTGTTCCCACATTTAATTGCAGCAGCCGCATGTTTAACAAGAGGGCTTTGGGCTCCGGCACGTTTTCATTTACAAATTAAGCACTGATGCCTATGTATTACTTAGAGCAGGAATAATAATGGCTGAGTTTGCTGTGGCTTATCTGTGACGTCACAGGTCGCCCCTGTCTGGTATTTCATGGCTGGAGAGAAGTTTCAATGAAAAAATGAATGCAGACAGGGGTGAGGTTATATCGGGGAAGAAGTGCAACACGCTGGAGGTTTCTCCCACCTCCTTGCCCCGGCAGGCCAATTTGGTGGTGCTGTGTAGATTGGTGTCCAGGGCTATGCTGTTTTGCTTAGTTAAAATAACATATCCACATAAGAGGGACACCAGGCTCTTGGTCAAGGACATGACAAAAAGAGATTTTAATTGCCGGTAGCAGCTCTTTCTTGGGATGAAATATCTACAGATGCAGCCTTTGCTTACTGTAAAATATTTCCAATCATGCCAAATGTCTTATGCTACTTTTGGTGTTGGTGGGTCGAAGGATGTTAAAGTATTTTATTCGGATATGGTGCGCATTATTATATTATCTTGTGCAGCAATCTTAGCTGCTGATCGGATAAGAAGGAGATAGGAGCACCCAGCACTTTGCGTGACTGCTGCCGACGTAACAAACCACATATTCTTTCTTGGAGTGAGAGTCGATTTGAGGAGCAATCCTAGGGATGCAGGGTTTATAACGAACACACCAATCCTCCCCATGCTTCAATTCAGGAAACCTCTTTCGGTTTCTTTAGTACAGTGCGGGGATCATTCAGGCTAAGGGAGTGAAGCTTTCACGACAGTTCGGAGTAGGGGTGGGCCTGGATCAGTGCTGTTGCTTTTGTTGGTCTGGTACAGTGAAGTGAGTTTTGTGGGACTAAAGCTTTGGAGTTCTTTCACTGATCTTTGCAAATCGGAGAATACCTACTTGTCAGCACATGGTACTTGTAGACACAGGCAGGGGTGAAGTGAATCCTGTGAGCACTCCCTCCCCATAAGGGTGCAGCAAGAGACAGCACTTTCTGTTCTGCTTCCAAGAAAGTAATTTCCTTCCCTGGCACACATATAGGCAGCAATGGCAAGGGTTGAATTTTGTGCCTGTGTAACAGTGATTGTGGCCAAAACTGCACTGGGGTCTGATAGTTTATTTGGAGCTTTAGCCAACATACAAAGGCTTGGAGTGAATACCCAATGCAGAGTGACACAGCAGCAAGCAGCACTGAGCACGTGTAATTGTGCAAATGCTGCAAGAGTGTGCAGAGGGACTTTCCGTGATCTAATTTTTTATTGTTGACGTATGTAAATAATGCATACATTGGTATACTGGATCAGCCCCCTTCACCCATTGGCTAGTTGTCAATGTCAGTTACATTTGATATATTATGGTAGGTTGTGTTATACTGGTTTGCATAGGCTACTTGTCACCCAAGAGGGTATCCAGGCGTTTTGGCAGGTGTGTAGGTTTGTGGGCCCCAAGGTGCTTATGCGAAGAGCCAGGTCTTCAGCTTATTGCAGAACTCAAGAAGTGAGGAGGAGGCTCTGATGTGTTGAGGGAGGGTGTTCTGTGTATTGGGTGTGATGTAGGAGAATGAGCGACCTCCAGTTGTGCTTTTTTGGATGTAGGGGATGCGTGTGAGTAAGAGTGTAGTCATTTGGTGGGTTCGTGAAAGTGTATGCAGCTGTTAAGGTATTCTGGCCCTGTTTTGTGCAGGGCTTTATATGTGTGAGATGAATTGCTCCAATGGTCCAACACTTCTCTTCCATTTAGCCAATGCCCATTTTCATAGAACTGTGGACCACTTTCCCTTAAGTAAGTTCCTTCTGTCAGAAATAAATAAATAGGCAAACCCACCCTGGTTCAAGCGTAAAGATCCAACTTTCAGAAGCAGTCTTTCAGTCAATAAGCGGAATCACATTCTGAGGAGCAGTGTGATGCGGGTGCAGAGTGGGAGGTCTAGTATGAATCTTGCAGCGGTGTTCTGGATGGCCTGGAGTCCTGTACAAGTTGTTTGGAGATTCTGGTATAGAAAATGTTGCTGTAGTGCAGCCTGCTGGTGCCGAGTGCTTGCTTGGCTGTCCATCTTGTGTTTTGAGGCAATCGTTTGCCTACATGATAGCTATTCAGGGTTTGTCTTGTATGACAGTATGAGTGATGGCACTTTGCTGATTAGTGCCTTCTTTTAATGGCAAAGGAGTTCATGCTACAGGAAATGCTTTTCATAGAACACATCCTGCCCCATTTCACACACATCTCCTTCGAACCAGGATTATAGCATCCATTTAATCAATTTGGGGGTTGTTCACACTGAGCAGATTGCTGCATTCCCACATTGCCTTTTCATCCCTGAGGGCATCTATGGATACATGGTTGCTACCTTCCAAGCCTACACACACTCTAGAGTGTATTGAAATGTTGTGTGATATAAGCAAGGGCATCTTCCCAGTAGGCTGCACTAGTAAGCAAACAAAGATATCTTAGGTCGAATTGTAGTTTACTTGAAAGTTGCTTGCCCCGGACCTGGGAGTCTATGAGCTGAAACGATAGAGGAAAAAAGTTAAGGACAAGAATGATAACCAAATGATATAAAACTGTGATGGCCAATGTGACCTTGTAAGCAAAAATGTAGCCAGTATCTAATTCATAAAACAATAAGTGCCTGGGCCAGGGTTTTGCTCATAACCCCCGTGGACAGCTCTACATATATCAGAGTTGCCACATATCCAGGTTGCGTAGCATCATGCCACCTCATTCCATCTCATGTCTCTTTAATTCACCCAGATGCACTCCCTGCCCTCTATCTCACTCTTACTAGTTCTATTTCATCTCCTCTTTCTCTCTTTGTCACTGTTTTTCTTCTTTCTTTACCCATTTTTTTTTTTTTTCTCTCTTGCTCTGGGTGAAAGTCTGATAAAAAAATACTCACTACAGTCATAGAAGAAATATCTCTGCAGGGTAGTGATGCAGTTTTGGAGAGAGAGAAACAATGCCACCAAAGAGGATAACCAAAGCCGATGGTGAACCCAAGCATGGGGTGGGGTTGTGGGAACATTGGAAGAGAGCCAGCATAATAATCTGGGGGTTGACAGTAGCCCCACTTTTAAAATCACTGCCAATAGATGTGGAAGTCAGAGAATGAAATATTGAAATGTGTTACCAATGAAGGAGCATGAACAAATGAAGCAGGCGTGAGCAAATTGAGTAGGAGTGGTCTTCAAAGGCATAAACTTTGAAAGCATTCAAGTACTGATGGACCTCTTGAACCTCTAGAGAATCCAGGATTTTTTGTACTGCACATACCTCTGTGACCTCAATCTCCACAGATTCTGGATGAACTGGCACAGATATAGTAGGAGCTAGGGGCTTCAAGGTGGTTTTATGAAAAACATATTTTGTACTTAGGCCAAATGGCACCCCCCGATTGAGACAAAAAGTCCCATTCAACAATATAAACATGAAGTGCCCAAACACAAATCCAACAAAGGCTATCAGGTTAAACACATTAATGTTCAACACAAAAAGTCATCCCATGGGACATCCGTCTTGTGCTCAGTCTGAATGAGGTCATACAAGGACACAGGATTCTCAAAAGAGGTTTTAGCTCCTTAAGATTTCTTTATTCTTTATTCAAACTTCATATGCAATTTATTTTCATCAGGTAGCCAATCATTTCATCCTATTTAAGGACTTCGTCAGGCCTCCATATAGTAGGGCACCATTGTTACATTCATATGGGGAATCCTTATTATATATTAAACCCAGCAAAGATGTCTTCTAAGGTTCATCAAGTGTATTGATCCTGATCCCCAGGGACAAATTGGTTAAACCTACATTAAGTCTGCAACGAATGATCCATTTGCACAGTAGGCCCCTGGACCACCTTCAAATCAGTCTGTACCTCTGATTCAGTCAATAGCGGTAATTCCCCAAGGAACATGACATTCCCCTCTGGGCTCATCTAGCCTGCTCCTCCTCCATCACAATCTCCATCATTTTTCACTGCTGTAAGGCCAACTTTCCACAAGCAATAACATTGGAGTTAACTTATTATTATTATAATATATAAGTGTACTTTCCAAATGGGAAAAGGTAAGCAGTTTATGTTTGGTGTCTTTGAAATGGTAATGAGAAATCCTAACTTGTGGTAAATTTGCATTTTTAATTAGGATTTGGAAAATGCCACATTTAGAAAGTTGGCATTTTTCTGTCATACCCATTTAGTGCCTGTAGCCTGTCTCTGGGCCACATGACTAGGTATAGTTGACAGTACAGCTTTGTGTATTCCTCCTAGACAGCCACACATAATAGAGAGCTTAGGTGTGCCTGGATGGACCTACACTGCCAAAATGAGAGGATGGAGCTGGGCACAACCCTACCTACACATGAATAGGCTGTGTACTGCCTCCATTTAAAGGGTTGCATATCCCTGTATCTAGTCTGGAGCCAGGGCAGGCAGGGCACTTGTGTACTTCAAAGGAAAGCCCCTTGAAGCTTCTCCTCCACTTCAAAGGCAGAACTGAGTATAAATCTTGAACCTCAGACACCAACTTTTCAGTACACTTCTGGACCTATGGATACTCTGCCAGGAAGAAAGACTGCTGTGCTGTTGAAAGGACAGCCTCTTTGCTGGACTGCTGCTCTAAAGATACTACTTCCCTGTGGTGCTGACCTGCTGCCTGCTTCCCTCTTGCCTGAGTGAGAAGGACTGAACCTGCACCTCTTGAACCCAGAACTCAGAGTGACACCAAGGGCCAGTTGGCTGGCCCCCTGATCTGAACAAAAGGCTTCCAATAACGTTCCCCCTTGCCTGGACTATCCCATATGTGACTCTTCCCTGCCAGGTGGCACCAACCCAGACGTGGACCCTTGGAATTGAGCTTAAGCTGTTCTGCATGCCTCTGTGGATCCATCAGAATTGAAGCATCTCCTCAGCTGTGCAGTGCAAACTCGAACAGAACGATGCGTCACTGGAGCTGCATAGATTTGGACCTGTCACTAAGACCTGCATAGCATTGCAGCCCTCCTGAACCAGAGCTTTGCCCTGTCTGTGCAACACTTCTTCGGTGCATGCACTTGCATCTCTCATCGACTTGAGCCTCAACAATAACGACAGACTCCACATCACAGTCTCACAGCTCGTTGGAACTGACTCATTATCCCAACTGCGCACCACATCTCTATGCTGGACTTCACATTGCTCGCCCCATCGATGGGATCCTAGACAACAACACAGGACCTTGCGTCGCAGTCTCGCTGCATCTCAGAACTGGCACATTGCTCCGGGTGAGTGACAGATTTTCAACATGGATCCCCGCAATCCTCAGCAAACTGGGATTTTAAATATTCTGTTCAGCAAGCCTAACTGTTTTCCTGTAGCTGGCCTGCACTTCATCACAGTCAGCTTGAACTTGTGACTTTATCCCGGTCAGTTGTGACCAGATATCCACAGCTGGGGTTTTGTATTTGTTATACTTTTTGACAATATTTTTATTTGAGTTTTAAAAATTGAAATCTCAATTTCTACTGATTAGATTTTTGTCATTTATATCTTGTTTTATTTATTAAAGGAAGTTTTATTTTTCTTACGTGGTGTGAGATCTCTTCTGTGTGATGGTTTCACTTTATTACTGTTTGAAGTTTTGCACAAATACTTTACAAACTTCCTTTCAGTTAAGTCTGACTGTTCAGTGCCAAGCTGCCAGAGGGTTGAGCACAGGTTCATTTAGCTGTGGCTTGTGTTTTACCCTCACAAGAATTGTGGTTGCTGCTTGACCAGGGCTCACACCACAGTCCACCAACTTCCCAATGTCTTACACTTATTAATAACCGAAGATCCAATCTAACAAGGAAGACATTTAAAAAAAAAGAAATACGAAGATTTATGTGCAGACAACTAGACTTGCCCACCTACAGCCTCTGTGGAGGCTTTAGAACAATGTTGATCAACCTTGACTTTGTAGTCTATTTTAACCTTTGTAAGATGTTGTCTGCCATGTTCGAGTATAGTCTGGACATGAAGTGTCCAATCACCCACAATCTGGCAAGAAGATGGACGTGGCAATACATTTGGTAGTGTATGAGGAGAAAAACCATAAACAACATACAATGGAGGTACCTCCAGAGAGGAATACTTCTGAATTTTATGTACAGCTTAAGCTGTACTTAGTAGATCAAGCCATGCGTCCTGCTGATCCAAAATTAAATATCAAATGTAATATTGAAGTGTGATATTGCTGGATCATATTTAGATGAATAGAGCATATCAAGTACTAAACAACCTCCTAAATTCATTCTAAAATGCGGAAATAAACGGAGCTCCCAGATCAGAAATCAGAACTGAAGGCATTTCATGTATCATTAAGCTGTGTCTTACAAACACTTCAGCCAGGGAAGTAGAAGGAAGGCCTTTGCATGGGATGTCAAGTGCGGCTTTGAAAAAAAGAGTAAACTACAGCTTTCAAGATATTGAAACCCTTATTCATAGGGAGTTCAACCATAAAATCAAGAGATGAAGTAAGCCAAGGATACAAGAGCAAATGAAATAGGAGATGTATGGATGCCTTAATAGATCTTCTGCTGTAACTGAATGTAAAAAGTGATTAATTCTTTCATAAGTACCATCAGTGGAGTAATTTGAGCTTTTTCTCTAAATCGGGATTACCAGCGCATCTTGTGTTATGACAGGAAGAAATAACAATGCTGTGAATCATGAGTGGGTATATAGAAGCAACCCTGAACATGGAGCAAACCTTCAACAATGGTTATGCCAGGAGTCGCACCTCTTGTTTTTCTAATTTGGAAGCCCAGTTCCTCAAGTGAGATAGCATAGATTCAATTTTTGGTACCAGTTAAATTGTTTGTGGGATGCACAGTCTCTTCACAAAGAGTGTGGTCCTGGATATTTACCTAGAACTAAGTAACTGAGACAGGAAAATGGTGTTATCATTCTTTGTACCTGGTCAATATATGACCACAAAATTATAAGAGGAAAATAACACACATAGGCATGCCTGGTGAGCACCAATTCATTTGGCAATGCATTAAGCCAGCAGATTAGCATGGTCAGTCACAAGAGTAACTTTATGTTTGCACCTACGAGATAATGTCACCACTTTCGAAAGATTGCACAGCTTCCTAATAACATCTTCTCAGTTATGGTATAATTGCATTCAGCAGTTGTAAGACATTGGTGAATAGAGGACATTGTATGCTATTTGTGTGTCCTATGTACCTTTTGTGACAATTCACCTCTACAACTTCAATAGATGCATCAGCTTTAACAAATTAAGGCTGTAACGAGGAACGATGTAATAGAATAGATGTAGTTGTGAAGACATTTTTTAAAGTAGAAAAGGGCAAATTAACCTCTGATGACCACACAAAAGGTGCAGCCTTATCTATTAACCAAGTTGAGTTATAATAGCTAAAAACGGGCAAAACCTAAGAACATTTGCTCTGTTTTTATCATTTTAGGGATAGACCCATCCAAAAGGATGTAACACAGAAATTCCACTCAGGCTTCATGAGTCGGTGATTTTGTTAGAAACAGTTTAACATCTCTGACATGCTCCTCCAAGGATGAGAAGAAGATCAATATAATATCCACTTAGATGACTAAGAATAAATTAGCCGGATTATTGACTACCTTATCTGTGAAATACTGACATGCTTTTGGGACCTTATATAGCCCATATCTTGGCTTGATACTCAAATAACCCATACTTGGCACAGAAAACACTCTTCCATTCTTCCTGCATTCATACTTATTTGTATAGCCTGCCTTTGATCCAATTTAGTAAATATGATGGCTGAACATATTTTATCCGAAATAACTTTAGTGAGTGGCAATGGATAATGATACTTGATGGTTCTATAAATAATGGCCCTAACAAGCACAGCAGGATGTAGGTTCTGTCTGTTTTGGGGCAGAAAGGCTAGAGGAGAAGCTGCAGGGAACTTGGAATGTTGTGATAATTCAGAGTGTAAAGACTTATGAAGATATTTAAAAGGACTTTGGGCCATATGTAGGTAAGTCCGAGTTTGCGACTCGCAATTTGCAATTCGCAATTCGCAAACCCAGATGCAGGATGGTGTCCCTGACGCCATCTGCGAATCGCAAGGGGGTCGCAAAGACCCACCTCATTAATA
The DNA here is from genome assembly GCF_031143425.1 of Pleurodeles waltl. Lineage (NCBI taxonomy): Eukaryota > Metazoa > Chordata > Amphibia > Caudata > Salamandridae > Pleurodeles > Pleurodeles waltl. The sequence goes on along the minus strand of NC_090443.1, from coordinate 796,658,424 downwards.
TTAATGAGGTGGGTCGCAATTTGCGACCCCCTTGCGATTCGTAGCACTCACAGGGATGGTGGCCTGCTGGAGACAGCAGACCACCATGTCTGTGACTGCTTTTTAATAAAGTAGTTTTTTTTTGTATTGCAGCCCGTTTTCCTTAAGGGAAAACGAGTTGCAATACACACGAAAAAATTAAACGTTTTTGTTTCATTTTTTCAGAGCATTAGGAAATGTAGACAGAGGGCAAAGGAAGGGCTAACCATCCCTAGTTCTTGAAATTCCTAAGAAACTAGGACCTCAATGGAACAGTGTAGGATGTACAATGGGAACTGTCAGGATAGATTAACTGAATCAACCTGTTCATAGGCCATTTGTGTAGCAGAGCTTTGAGTAATGTTGCCAAAACTAGATGAAGAACTGGAAGTACTGGGGAAGGGAGTCACCTGGGCTTACAGCTAACGTATTTTTCTCGTCAAATCAGTAGTGAAGACAGCTATCTGTGCTTGCATATTATCAGGAGCTAGTGATGTCCAACTTAGTGTACAGGAGCATCCAGTGCATTCTCATAGCAGGGGCGCCTCCTGTAAATATCTTCTTCAGTGTGTGAGTAAGATGTTTTCTTGTGTTCAACACGGTCCATTCCCTGGTCAGTCCATTATCTTTTTCTTCAATTGTGAGACACTATTCGATCTTGTGCTTACTGGGAAACCCTCTCTAAGACCAAATGTAAGAAAATGCAATTTTGTATTTCTTAAATAGCAACTTCATAGAAATCACTATTTAAGAAATGCAAAATGCAATGTCCTAAGATACTGATTTCCTAGGAATCGCTATAAGAAATCGCTAATAAGAAATCGCATTGTATTTGAGTCAATGGGCCGCTTTGCCTTTCCTAAATATTGATTTCTTATTAGGATATCACTATATAGTAAATGCAAAACCAAGACTGGCAATGGGCAAAAGGCCCCACTTGGTGCCTCGCCAAAAATAGGGGTGCACATGTAGAGCACACATATGCCTAAGAGGCATGTGTGTGCTCTATTGCAATGAAAAAAAGCACTTTGGGGTGCTTTTTTTAAATAGAATCTGGTTACCATCGACTTCAAGTCAATGGTAATTGTATCTCCTCAATGCCCAAGTCGCACTTAGGGAATGCATGCTACATCAAAATAGGAATCTCAAATAGGAAATCCCTATTTGCAATTTCCTATTCTGGGAACCACAAATTGCGATTTCTACAGGATTTTCTCCAGTGTAATTCTCGTAATTTCCCGAAAATTGCTTGTAATTGCTTGTAATTGTGTCATAAGCATAATCCAGCATTTAGTGCTATTTTAGCGCTATTTTCTATTTTTGCATCCGGAATGGGCCCAAGAATACATTTTTAAGTGAGCTAAAATGGCACTTTTTTTCCCACAGTAGGCATCATTTTATCACCTGCAAATAAAACTTTAAATGACAAGAGAGGTTTTCCCCCTGAAGGAAACAATATTATTCTGTCACACAAACTATGGGCAATCAACCCATCACACTAGATCAGGGCAAAACAATAGAAGATTCTGAAAAATGTTTTATGATTTCTGACAACACAGAGAATAAGTAGGTTGCATTCAGTTTATTCTCTAGTTTCTTTTACAGCTGTTCTTTCTGACCGCCAGAGCTGATTGCAAACCTTATATTTAATTTTTAAATATATATATTTTACAGCACTGTTTTGCTAGCACCTGCGTTTGTCATTTCTTGGAAGCATTTTGCTGCAGATTTTCCTTTTTCGTGCTTTTAAAAATAAAAATGTCAAAATGTCATGAGGATAATCACCGGTGTTTGCTGCCAGCAAATAGCAGCAGGTCACACAACTGACTGCTGTGAGTCAACATTTACGTGGGTTTACCGTCCACTTCAAATTTTGTGACGTAAAGGTCACAAGCTTGCAAACCAGTTAGCAAAGACAGCCTTTCATCCTCCAGAGGTCAACAAAACTAGCACTATTGATTTAGTTGATAGGAACAACAGCTGTTGTTTCCATTTGTGCCATACTTTAGCATGTTTTGCTTGCCTACACTAGAGCATATTTATTTCAGAAATCTGATTAACATTTCAAGGTTTGTTGCATTTCGTTTGAAATCGCCTTTACATGCCTCTGCAGCATAGTCGTATTCAACGAGAGGTTTCTTATTTTGCAGGGGAAACAATATATTGCAGTACATTTAAATGTGGTTTATTTTTGCTGATTTTTTTTATTATCCAAAAGCGGTGTCAGTGTCTTAAGTCAGTCAATACTGCATGTAATCAACGGATAAAAAGTAGCAGAGTGCTTTGCATTGTTTGTCATTTATTCATGTTCAGCTTTTGTTCTCAAAGACATTGAACAGTGGTTGAGGCTTTGCTATGAAATAATATGACATTTTCAAATATGCAGAGGTTTTTAAGGGGGGCTTAATTTTCAAGTCATCTATCCTCTCGGCGGGCCAACTTTGGAGGTCGGACATCAGAGTCGAACGCAGAATGGTCTGATTCGGGAGTCACGCACTGTTACTGGTAGCAGCGCGCCCGCTGTCTGCAGTGCAGGCAGCGTAACACAATGGCATCCATAGTATTACGCTGCACTGTGAGCCTGCACAGCAGGCTGTACCTAAATCCGGGGAGGCAAGGGCCCCCACTTATCCCCTTCCCAGAGGACGCCCATGATCGAGAACCAGGGGCCAGATGTAGGAAACTGTTTGCGACTTGCAAACGGCAAAAAATGCCGTTTGCTAGTCGCAAACCGGAGTTTCCTATTCAGAAATGCATTTTGTGAGTCGGGAATGACTCGCAAATGCATTTCCGAATCGCAAATAGGAAGGGGTGTTCCCTTCCTATTTGCGATTCGCAGTGGTATGCAATTCCATTTGCGACCGCAGATGCGGTCACAAATGGAGTCGCAGTTACCATCCACTTGAAGTGGATGGTAACCCACTCGCAAATTGGAAGGGGTCCCTATGGGACCCCTTCCCCTTTGTGAATGGACCACAAAATATTTTTTCAGGGCAGGTAGTGGTCCAAAGGACCACTACCTGCCCTGAAAAAATTCCGAAACTAAAGGTTTCGGATTTTTTTTAAAGTGCAGCTCGTTTTCCTTTAAGGAAAACGGGCTACACTTTAAAAAAAAAAAACTGCTTTATTTATAAGCAGTCACGAACATGGAGGTCTGCTGACTACAGCAGGCCTCCATGTTAGCGAGTGCCCATAGTCGCTATGGGGCCGCAATTTGCGACCCACCTCATTAATATTAATGAGGTGGGTCTTTGCGACCCCATAGCGACTCGCAGACGGTGTCTGAGACACCGTTCTGCATTGCAAATTGCGAGTTGCAATTTGCGAGTCGGAAGGACTCGCAAATTGCAACTCGCAATTTGCAATATTGCTACATCTGGCCCCAGGTTCGAGTCGCGGCGTCGGCATAGTGAATTGACATCTTTTCTTTAGAATTGAATTCTGGTTGGTGCAGTAGGGAATAGTGATCTGCATTTTTATTGTTATAAGGTCCCTGCCTGTGACAGAAAGCTAGGGTGACCAGATTATGAGAAGCAATAACCAGGACAGGCCGGACATAAGAGTAGGACTGCATTCATCTTTAGTCTTACTTTTATATCTGGCCTGTTGTAGGAGGCTGGCCTGGTTTGTAGTGGGTACCTTGGGTACTTACACCTTACACCAGATCCAGTTATCCCTTGTTAGTGAATGTAGTAGTGTTTGTTAGAAATGGGGTCCTTGGTTGACAGTCAGGTTACCCCCTGTTCAAGCAAGGACCCTCACTCTAGTCAGGGTAAAAGAGAATCACCCTCAGCTAACCCCTGCTTACCCCCTTGGTAGCTTGGCAGAGCAGTAGGCTTAATGCCAGAGCGCTAGGTGTAAAGTATTTGTACGAACGCACACAGTAACTTAATGAAAACACTACAAAAATGACACAACACCGGTTTAGAAAAATAGGAAATATTTATCTAAACAAAACAAGACCAAAACAACAAAAATCAAACATACACAAGTCAAGTTATGAATTTTTAAAGATTAAACTCAAAAATAGTGCTTAGAAACAAAAATGCTTCGATGAGATGTTAACATGGCGTCGTGACGGAGTCGTTCCCACCAAGCCGACACCAGCGGCGCCTGACACGGAGTCGTGTAGACCCCCAAGTACAGTACCTTTGGTGAAGAGTGAAAACAAGCCGATGCGCGAAGTCAGGGATCGCGGCGTCTGTGCGAAACGTTGAATCCGTGCACTTCGAGCTGCGTCGGTCACGACGTGGTGCAGCGACTTCCACGGACTCGCGGACTTCAGCAGGGCTGCAGCGGCGTCGGGCCTGCGAAGAGCGTTGCGTTCCAGCGAGGGTCACGGCGTTGGGTGCATGCGGCGTTACCGGATTCAGCAGCGGCGTTGGTCCGGAGTCGTCCGAGGTCGATTTCCTTGGATTTCCACCAGCTTTCCTTTCAAGGGCCCAGGAACTGGATAGGGCACCACTTGTCAGAGCAGGAGTCTCTCCAGAGACTCCAGGTGCTGGCAGAGAGAAGTCTTTGCTGTCCCTGAGACTTCAAACAACAGGAGGCAAGCTCTAACTCAAGCCCTTGGAGATTTCTTCAAAAGATGGAAGGCACACAAAGTCCAGTCTTTGCCCTCTTACTCTGGCAGAAGCAGCACTGCAGTAAAGCTCTGCAAAGCACAGTCACAGGCAGGGCAGCACTTCTTCCTCAGCTATCAGCTCTTCTCCAGGCAGAGGTTCCTCTTGGTTCCAGAAGTGTTTCTAAAGTCTATAGATTTGGGTGCCCTTCTTATACCCATTTTAGTCTTTGAAGTCACCTTTCTTCAAAGGGGACTCACACCTACTTGTGAAATCCTGCCTTGCCCAGGCAAGGCCTCAGACACACACCAGGGGGTTGGAGTCGGCATTGTCAGAGGCAGGCACAGTCCTTTCAGATGAGAGTGACCACTCCACCCCTCCCTCCTAGCAGAGATGGCTAATCAGGAAATGCAGGTTACACCCCAGCTCCCTTTGTGTCACTGTCTAGTGCGAGGTGAAAAACAACCCAACTGTCAAACTGACCCAGACAGGGAATCCACAAACAAGGCAGAGTCACAGAATGGTTTAAGCAAGAAAATGCTCACTTCCTAAAAGTGGCATTTTCAAACGCACAATCTCAAAATCAACTTTACTAAAAGATGTATTTTTAAATTGTGAGTTCAGGGACCCCAAACTCCACATGTCCATCTACTCTCTAGGGGAATCTACACTTTAATCATATTTAAAGGTAGCCCCCATATTATCCTATGAGAGAGACAGGCCTTGCAAGAGTGAAAAACTAAATTGGCAGTATTTCACTGTCAGGACATATAAACCACATTACTATATGTCCTACCTTATCCATACACTGCGCCCTGCCCTTGGAGCTACCTAGGGCCTACCTTAGGGGTGCCTTACATGTAAGAAAAGGGAAGGTTTAGGCCTGGCAAGTGGGTACACTTGCCAAGTCAAATTTACAGTGTAAAGATACACACACAGACACTGCAGTGGCAGGTCCGAGACATGATTACAGGGTTACTTGTGTGGGTGGCACAATCAGTGCTGCAGGCCCACTAGTAACATTTGATTTACAGGCCCTAGGCACCTCTAGTGCACTTTACTCTGGACTTAACAGTAAAACAAATATGCCAATCATGGAGAACCAATTACGTACACATTTTAAACAGGAGCACTTGCACTTTAGCACTGGTTAGCAGTGGTAAAGTGCCCAGAGTAACAAAACAGTAAAATCAGAGTCCAGTACACATCAACAACCTGGGGAACAGAGGCAAAAAGTTAAGGGAGACCACGTCAAGGATGAAAAGTCTAACAGTGTTCTTTCATCTTAGGCTGATAGAGGTAGCTATAACAGAGCGGCCTAGGCTGAACTAGGAGACGTGCAAAGCTCATGCAATATCACTTATAGTTACACAGTACTTACGCACAAGTAAAGACAATACTCAGTGTTACCAAAAATAAAGGTATTTATTTGGGTGACACAGTACCAAAAATATCTTAGAGACAATACTCCTTCTGGAGGTAAGCATTATACACAATATATACACTAGACACCAAAATTAGACAAGCAATTAGTCATAGAACAATGCAAACAGTAGGAAATCCTAAAGAATGCAATGGGAGAAAATAGGTCTAGGGGGCAACACAAACCATATACTTAAAAAGTGGAATGTGAATCACAAATTCTCCCTAGACAAGTGTAGTGTGTGCAGAATCGCTTGGAGAGTAAGAATACAGTAAAGGTAAGTAAGTTACCCCACCCCAGAGCCCAGAAAAGCAGGAGTAAAGTAATGCAAGTTTCCTTACGGATTTTGCAGCAGCCAACCAAGTCTGCAAAGAACAACTGCTGGATTATTGGACACGAAGACCTGCAAAGGAAGGGGACCAAGTCCAGAAGTCGAAAGGAGTTCCAGGAAGGACAGGAATCCCTGCCAACTCAGAAGAGGGGGGAAAAAAAGAGTCCCCAGTTAGTAGAAGTCTGCAGAAATGCACCCTAAGAAGATGCTAGTGGGTTCCTGCATGATGCGAAAGATGTCCCACGGTGTGAAGATCGTTGCAGATTAGATTTTTTGTTGGAAGGCGCCAACAAGCCTTGGCTATGACAAAAGTGCATTTTTCATCAAAATGGCGCTGGATGTACCCAGGAGGGACCTGGGGGCCTCAACTCTGTGTGAAGAGGAAGAGGGTGCTCTCAGCATTTTATAGAGCCCTCAGGATGCCAGCCAGCACCCCCAGAAGCCACAGGATCCAGGTTCAAAGGAGGTGCAAAATGCAGTTGATGCAGCACAACAAAAGAAGGTCTCATGCCACCGGAGAACAACTCAGTGAGTTGAGCATTGCAGGGTGGAGTGCTGGAGACCTGGGCCAGGCTGTGCATGAAGGAATTTTGCAAAGATTGCACAGAGGCCTCAGGAGGCGAAGAAGACACAATACACCAGGGTACTGCCATTCTTATGGAAGGCAAGGTCTTACCTCCTCCAAATTGCATCAGCAGGACCTCATGACAGTCTATGTTGATGATGTCCACCCTCTGTGTCCTTAGGAGCACACTTGTTGCTGTGAGAGGAGTCCCAGGGTACCGGTCGTCACCTTGGAAGGTGCCTGCTTGGAGCAGGGGAGTGACTCCACGGGAGATTTCTTTGGTCCCTCTGGTGCAGGATGAAGGCAGGGAGCGCCCAGAGCATGCACACCATGGAAACTGTTGCAGTTGCTGACTTTGAGCTGAGGTTGCTGAAGAAAA